>NW_027172355.1:1460512-2190769 GCF_018151085.1 Drosophila tropicalis | reverse complement strand
TTATACCATAAAACCCAAGTCCGTCAACACATGCCCATTGGCCGATCCTATTTCATCATCACAAGCAATTCCCATTGGTCAACCCCACCCAGTCGTCACATGCCCATTTGTCGCATGATCGCCTGTCTCAAATAACAGTCCGATAGCTAGGATAAACAACAAGTCACCCCACTCAATCGTCAGATGCCAATTTGTCGCATGATCGCCTATCCCCAGCAACAGTCCGATCGTTAGGATAAACAACAAACCTGATACCCAGAATCACCCCACAAATTTCGGCAATAAACAAAGAATGGTCCTGAACACTTGTGTAAACAAAGAATGGTCCCACGCTCTTAGTGGACTATTGGACTCAGCCAACGCCGCCGCCTGCGACGACGTCAATTATCCAAGCCTTCATCCAACATAATCAAATCATAGAAAATCAGTCTTAAGCCTTAGTCGAAACCATCCGGTAAAACTTCGCTTTAGCTCCGCGGAATTCACTCAGTCAGAATCTTTCAGTTATCATTAAGTTGTAATTGTAAAGTGACTTTAAATAAAAATTATATTTTTTTATACCGTGAGTGAAGGAAGTGTTTAATTGGCGCCCGAGCAGGGACCCTGCTAAATAAAACTTGATCGAGTGTTAGTGAAAGATATCAGTGGTCGTGACCGAGAAAACGCGTTAAATGCCTTAAAGTGTCAACGAAATAAAAACACTATATTGAACTACACTAAGAATCAGACAGTGTCAAATTTATCGCTGCAATTTCCTCCAAGATCCGTTCAGAGGAAAACTGATAACCCAAACGTGTTTGCCCAGGAGCGTTAGTACCTTCAACGTTGGAAAAGCGAGCCCTCCTACAAGCCGATCAGTACAAGCACCGAAGATGTTATTAATAATGTAAGTTAAGCAAAATAATTCTAAGTGAAAGAAAATCAAGAAAAGATAAAAGAATTTGTGTAAACATAGTGAGAAAAAAATTTGTGAGCCAAAACCAAAAGTTTAAATTTAAAAAGAAAAAAGAAAAACACAAGCTAAAATATTTATAAAATCCTTAATTAAATTTTTTTCTCACTCAAGAAAAAAGAATCAAAAATTGAAAAAGAAACTAGTAATAAGTAATCCCAAAAAAAAGGGGAAAGAAATAATTCAAAATTTAAAAAAATTTTTTTTTGTAAAAAAAGAGAATAATCATTTAATATTGAAAAATTTTGCATAATACCACAAATTAAGATTTACGAAATAATTTTGAAAAAAAAGAGAATAATCATTTAATATTGAAAAATTTTGCATAATACCACAAATTAAGATTTAAGAAATAATTTTGAAAAAAAAGAGAATAATCATCTAATATTGAAAATTTTGCATAATACCACAAACTAAGTATTTAAGTACCAAAAACCATTTCCACCAAGATTAGCGGACATACCGCTATACCTTTGTCAATATAAACTGAAATCCAATTTTCGCGGCATTATATCGTTCGTGACGTCATAATATTCGCGATATCGTAACACTTATTTCCTTGAAAGAAACCTGGTTCGAAATATTTTTTCCAAAATGACTAATGACAACTGGGTTAAAGCAGCAGTCCTCCAGCAGGGTGGTAGTCAGGCAGCAGCTTCCGATGCTCCGACAGCATCCACCTCAGGTGCAGCAGCCGTAAATAGAATAGAGGCACTGTCGATACAAGGATTAGATGTAGCTATCCAAACAATTTTGTCATCTCAGCTACAGGAAATAGTGAAACAATTAAATTTTTCCCAGCCAGGACACATTCCCTTTAGGGACCAGACAGCTAGCGTCCAGGATAACTGGCATGAATTAGACAAAGTGCCAGATATCGTAAAAAATCTTGACAAATTCTCAGGTAGTCGTGAAGAATTCTCAACATGGTTTGCTTCCGCCACACGTTTGATGGAATTGTATGCTCCCATTCAGGGAACACCCAAATACTTTGCAATTCTGGTAACCATTCGAGGCAAAATTACAGGCCATGCGAATACACTGTTGAAAGTATATCGCACTGCTTTACATTGGGGTGCAATCTCTCAGTGTCTGTTATCTGAGTACTCAGACAAACGAGATTTAAGCACTCTAGAATATCAGCTATTCACCATGACCCAGAAAGGCGCATCCATTCATCAATTTTACTTCGCCGTTTACCAACAGATGTCTTTAATACTAGACCAAATCGAAACACTGGGTTACACTCCCGAGACTATGGAAGCCATGGCAAAACAGGTCAGAGATAGGGCTCTAGATACCTTCATCAGAGGTCTTAACGGAGATCTATCAGACAGAATGAGCTTAGCTCAACCCAGAGATCTGAGGCATGCATTGCAACTGTGCGAGATGTTGGACAATAAAAGGGCTAGGAACAATATCAGCCATCGTGACACTCGTCCACCAGTAGGACCAAAACCCCCGCATTATGCAAAAAATTACTTGCAACCTCAACAATCATACATACCGGCAATTCCACCAAAACCTTATAATAACAACAACTTTTATAATCAAAAACCAATGCAAAACGTGTTCATTCCCCAAAATAAATTTCCTCAAACGAAAAACCCCATGTTTTTCAATGCACCACCGAGGCCATTTGCCCCGAAGCCTCAGCCGGCACCAACTCCTATGGATGTCGACGGCTCTATTCTAACAAAAAAGTTGACTACATGAACAAGCCAAACGCTAATTCACCACAACAATTTGCTCTCAAAAGAGTCAACCAGTCCACCGGAAATTTTCCCAATAAATTACAGAGGCAATTCCATATCGAAACCGGTATGTCAGGTGAACAATATATCACCATACCGCCTCAAGAAGAGCATTACTCCGATATGTCCGATTATCAGTCTGCTTACCAAGGCCAAGAAGACCTTTACGAATTAGTCCCATATTCTGAGGTTCGTGAATATCAACAGCAGGAGGAATATTTTACCTCACAAGGTGACAACTCAGAGTTAGTCCCGCAGAATAAAGAGGAAACCAAATCACAATCACAGGAATCTCAACAGCCACAAATTGAGGACACCGTTAATTTTTTAGGTTAAAGTGTTCCTCTTTGCCGTACTTTGTTGTCCGGGACAAAGACGGAACCGCATACAATTTCTTAAAAGACACCCTCCGAACCAAGAAATACAACCAACCCCTATTCCGAAATATCCAGGTGAAATTATTCATATAGATTTATATTCCACCCAAAATAAGATTATTTTAACCGCAATAGACAAGTTTTCTAAATACGCGCAAGTTAAACTCGTAAACTCAAAAGCAGCAGAACATCTTAAAGTACCCTTACGTGAGTTGTTAATAGCCTTCGGTATGACAAAAACCGTGGTGATGGATAACGAAAAGGCTTTAAATTCTGCATCAATAAAATTTCTTTTGAATAATCAGTTAGGTATACAAGTCCACACTACTCCACCATATACTTCGTCTAGCAACGGCCAAGTAGAAAGATTTCATTCAACATATACAGAAATAATGAGATGCTTGAAGCTAGAGCACCCCGAAATGGAATTCGAGGATTTAATATTCAAAGCCGTTGACGAATACAATAAAACCATCCATAGTACCACCAACAAAAAGCCAATAGAAGCATTTTTTGGAACAAATTTAATCCATACTCCAGAAAAATTAGCACTTGAAAGGGAAAAGATTGCAGAAACCATTTTAAAGAAGCAAAATAAGGACCTAGATTACCATAATAAAACAAAAAAACCCGTCAAAATCTACGATCCAGGTGAAATCATCTACGTTAGGATTAATAAACGGCTAGGCTCGAAACTAACGTCTAGATATAAAAAAGAAATAGTAGCCGAAGATCTTAATACCAAGATTAAAACCAGGTCAGGAAGGATAGTTCATAAAAACCACTTGAAGTATTGATAAACATCCTCTTCCGACAGATTGCTCATGTTACCACTTTGCTGGGGTCACACAACCATATTAGACTATACTAAGTCAAGAGTGGTCATGTTGGAAACCGGGTTAGCCGCGCGCCAGAACGGAACGTTTAAAATCATTCACGTCATCGAATTAGAAAAATATCAAATGGCCATATCCGTTCTAAAAGAAGTCGTTAAGAATTCATCAAACCTTAGTCCGTATCAACCTTTTTTGGCCTATGAGATAACTCGGATACAGAATGAATTAAGGAGGCTTCAGCCGATGAAATTCAGAAACAAAAGATCGCTTGATATACTTGGCACGGCTTGGAAATGGTTAGCGGGCACACCTGATCACGAGGATCATAAGATTGTGGTAGATAAGATCAATGAACAATTGGAAAACAATAATCGGCAGGTCATTATTAATAATCTAATAGAAAATAAGATAAACGATTTAATTAAGATAACTAATACCATATTAATTAGAGGTAAATCCGAATATAATAATAAGACAGAAGAAATCGAAATAACCAAATTTAAATTGAGTCTTTTAAGAGAAGAAATAACAAATATTATTTACGCAATTGATTGGGCTAAGGCCAATACCGTAAACTCATTAATACTGTCCTCTGATGAAATAGATTTTATTGACACAATTAAAGAAGAGAGTCTAACATTTGTAAACATTGAAGAACTAATAGAGTTTGCCGAGGTCAGCATAGCCTCAGACGGTAAATCACTCCTTTATATTGTTAGCCTACCCAGAGTAATTAATGAAATTTGTAAACAAATCCTTGCAATACCAATTAAATATCAAAAATTTATAGAAGAAATAGACTATGAGAATATCATGAAATGTAACAAGAAATACTTCGGGTTAATCAATAAGAGTAAATGTAATATTCATAATGGTAAGACAATCTGTAAACTGGAAGATCTGACTAATTTAGAAAACAGTAAATGTGTAGGAGCCTACTTGCAAAGAAGGAATCCACAATGTAAGGTCATCAACAACCAGCACGTAAAATCCCATTCGGATATAATGCCCGGTACCTTGCTGCTGAACCAATTTCAAGGAGACATCAACATCAATGGAGAAAATATTTCCCTAGAAGGCACCTTCATAATTCAAGCGGAAAACGCGACAGTCGTCATAGAAGACTCCTGGTATATTGTGAAGACACGCTTTGAAGTAGAGGTTCAACCGCCGCTGTTGCAATTACTATCAGATAAGCAGCAAAGAGGTGAAAGGTTATCTCTGGAAATGATCAAGGAACTACACATCAATAATACTAATAATCTGGAGAGAATCCAAAGAAACAACTTGATTATGTCTTCGTCAAGCTGGATTATTCTAACCCTTCTGGCAGCCGCAGTGATAACATATTACATCATCAAAAAATTCTGCAGCCACGAAACAGGCAACCATGGTCCACCAATGGAAGTCTCAATCGCACCAGTTCAATATGTTGTTGCGACCGAGGACGTCCGCACTTAAAGGGGGAGGAGTTAAGCACTTCTATCATAACAAGGAGTCAAGTACTTATACCATAAAACCCAAGTCCGTCAACACATGCCCATTGGCCGATCCTATTTCATCATCACAAGCAATTCCCATTGGTCAACCCCACCCAGTCGTCAGATGCCAATTTGTCGCATGATCGCCTATCCCCAGCAACAGTCCGATCGTTAGGATAAACAACAAACCTGATACCCAGAATCACCCCACAAATTTCGGCAATAAACAAAGAATGGTCCTGAACACTTGTGTAAACAAAGAATGGTCCCACGCTCTTAGTGGACTATTGGACTCAGCCAACGCCGCCGCCTGCGACGACGTCAATTATCCAAGCCTTCATCCAACATAATCAAATCATAGAAAATCAGTCTTAAGCCTTAGTCGAAACCATCCGGTAAAACTTCGCTTTAGCTCCGCGGAATTCACTCAGTCAGAATCTTTCAGTTATCATTAAGTTGTAATTGTAAAGTGACTTTAAATAAAAATTATATTTTTTTATACCGTGAGTGAAGGAAGTGTTTAATTTATATACACAAATGTCAAACCAAGAAAACATACAAATTAATATAAACATAATTAACATTAATCATTATTAATTAAATTTTATAAAATTGAAAACTTACCAAGGAGTTTGACAACACTTGTATGAGTTGACTCGTCAATCAGGAGGCTATATTTTACATCGCCAATATCGGAACGAAGCTCATCAATAAAATTTGGCGCCAAAACATTTTTTATAATGTTTAAGCAATTTGTTCTGTGTATTTTCTCACAGAACTCCCAGATGCGTCATCAAATTGTTTCGCGCACAAATTGCTTATGTGGTCAACTGAAGAAATTGCGGAGTGTTGAGTTGCAGTCCTTGGCAATAATAATTTTACATGTTTAAAAGTTTTCTGCAACTCAATTCATTAATATGCAAACCAAACGATAATACCCTTGTACTACAATTTGTTCTTCTTCTTTCCTCATTCCCTAAGCAAAGCAACGCACATATACACATACACACACACGCATGTGCTCTATTGATGACGTATGATGTAGTAGACAGCTGTAACTTGTGTTCTATTTATTTGATCAGATTAAAATTTTGGGATCTGGATTTTTATATCCAATATTACCACAATTTCATAGAGATACTCAAATTTTTATGAAAATGTTTCTTGTAGAGCTATATGATAATATGATAATAGTCCGATGCTGATCATTTTCTTGATCCGCTCCAGATAATCACCAGAGGGCCGGGGCTAACTTCGAACGCGTCAAAGTTTGTGTACCCTTTTTTGGTGGCTCTTTCCTTACCTATTAGCCATCAATGTGGAAGAACGTGTTATCCAAAAAGGCTTATGTTTGCGAAAGAATGGCCTACAATGATAGGAAATAACGGGAGCTATATGATATAGTCACCCGATCTTTATCAAATTCGGCACAGTCATTAAAATATATACTAAATTAAGAAATGTTTAATTTAAAAGCAATCGCGTTAAAAGTAACGAAGTTGTTTACAAAAGTCACTGTTTTCGACCACTTGATCAAATTTGGCACAGTCATTAAGAGATATATTAACTAACAAATGTTCAATTTGAAAGCAATCGCGTTAAAAGTAACGAAGTTATTTCCAAAGGTCACTGTTTTCGACCAATCGTTCCTATAGGAGCTATATGACATAGTGCTCCGATCCCTCTAAATCCGAGATATACAACCCCTGCAGTATACAAGGCTACGTGCAATTTCAGCTCTATAGCTCTTATGGTCTAGGAGGAGTTTGCGTTGATCCAGACGGACGGACGGACGGACGGACGCACATGGCCGATCAAGAATATTCTTGATATACTTTGTATGGTCGGAGATGCTTCGTTCAATGCGTTGCACACTTCTCACCAAAATTAATATACTCTTTTTGAAAGGGTACAACGAAATCAGAGACAAACACAAACTATGAACTTTTCTCTTAACCGACGCATCCAGATCAGACAACACAACAGCCTTCAGTGTAGTCACTGAAGACAACAAAATACTAAAAGCGGCAGTTACCCCACAATACACGTCAATCTTCACTGAAGAAGCAGTAGCTGTCCTCAGTGCCGTAGAGCTTGATTTGCACTGACTCTCTCTCCACACTCTTGGCCGTTAGCAACCCAAACAAAAGCACCCTAGCTCAAACGCAAAAATGCTGAAACTTTTATAGACACCTGGTCATATCGGTATCAAAGGGAACACACAAGCGGACACAGCAGCAAAATGGGGTACAAAATCTCCACTACATCTGCATAAAACCTACAACAAAAAGAACATCAATAAATTAATCAATTTAAACACCAAAGCAGCGCTGAACATGGAATCACTACACATTAGGGGTGTTCTTATTTTCAAAAATTCAGTGCCGGGCATTTTTTTCCTTTTGGTCTAAAAAATTTTCAGTATGATGTTCCCATATAAGCATACATAGCACCATACAAATGTCATAAGAGTGAGCGAGATGGCATGCTATGAAATAAAATGTCAGTACATTGTGAACATACTGCAATAGAAATATCCGTTATCAATATTAGTAAGTCCCTGAATTCTCCCTTCCCTAACATTCTTATCACAGAGGCTAACCTCTCTAATATACAAAATTTTAAAAAAATAATCAATACATTAAATATCTTAGAATAATTGTATAAAAATTATATAAGCTTGCCAGCCTGAAGGCCTTTGTTGCTCAATCTTCACAACTCATTGTAACTTAGAATTAAATTGTTTTTTATAATTAAATAATATTAATAACCAACAAATACAAGCTGATTCCAATCATATGGAGGACTTTCCTAATGCTTGGCTCAACCTTGTATAAACCACTCATTGCATATGTCTCCTGCCTTGCCTTGCTTATGCATATTGCCCCATATGCATATTGCTCCCCGTTCGACAAGCATAGCCCTCACATTATTTCGTACGAGGCCCCATCACACCCGCACTCACCTTATGGACTTGCTTGGACCTTGCTGCTGCTCTTCCTTGTACTTACGGGCTTTGGCCGCTCATAACCGATACTCGTTCTGTGTTCATACGTCACACCAGCATTGGTGCTCATGCATTCTATGCATGTATGCATGCATGCCCAGTCCCCTTCTCCCTTGAAAGCCCACTCATAGTTCTAGCGAACTTGTTGCGCCCTTTAGCCTGTTGCCTGGCGATCATGTACTGCAACATAGTGCCTTCATTTTCTATAATTTTTATGACTATCAAAATCAAATTTACCACACTTATTAGTGTTGCAAATGTCTATCAACCTACCAACTTTTTTTTAAAATCGGATTAGAAACATGGAAAAAATTTATAAGAGTTTTACTGGGCGGTCAATCATGGTGAAGGCAGTCGCAGGCGAGTGGCGTAGCTAGAGTTTTCATATATGTCCGTTTGTCTATCCATCCGAGAGTCCGTCCGTTCGTCAGTCTCCTCCTGGACCGCAAGAGCTACAGAGTTCAAATTTGCATGTAGGCTTGTATATACTGCACATATACATATACATACATATGTCGGATTTAGCTGGATCGAATATCAAATAGTTCCCATACGAACGGCAAAGTCACGAACACCATAATTTTTATTATTTTTTCTTAATAGCTTAACTATTTTCCGAGCTATTGCCATACAAATTTCGTATACCTACAAACGATTATATAGAAATGATCGGTCGAAAACAGTCAATTTTTCCAATAACTTCGTTGTCTTGAAGCAAGTGCCAGAAAAATTATATTTTTCAGTTTAACATCGAAGGTAATCGGCGGAAATTGATGTCAAAATTTTTACATTATCATTATTTGCGCGCATACTAATCCAGTACACATACCAAATCCGGTTTCTAGCTAGTAAGTCTTTGTGAAATTTGGTTTTATTTAATTTGCCAGAGCGGAAGGGGGCTTGCCAAAAATTTGAAATAAACTTGATAATTATACATACTATACGAACCGAAGCTAACTCCGGCCCTCTGGTTATAGTTGGGTTATTTAGTTATTCAACGCGTCAGCTCCGGTTGACGTGGATTTAAGCACAGTTCTGACGTGAAGGCTAATTTATTGCAAGCACATCCAATCAAAAAAATCGCAGCTAAATAAACTCTCTCCTGTACAACTCTGTACTTCGTACGCCCATGTGGTTTACGGAGCGCTACTATGGGATAAGTACCAGTAATATTGAATTCATATAAAGGGCGCAGTCGAAGATTCCAAGAACTGGGCTCCGTGGTATACACTGAACGTCAACATTCAAAATTATCCAAATATACCTACCAAAAAATCTGAAATGGGCATTCAGCAACTACAGTATTCTGCAAAACTGGAAGAACATTCAAATTCTCCTGCCAAATGAACTCATATTGAAAGAAATGACTGACCAAATAAGGCACGGGATATGAAGAGGTTTGAATTCATATGTCATGTATGTTGGGATGTCTAATGGGATCCGTGTTATTAGTGCAACTGCATCTTTTGGTTTACTAGATACTAGATTTGCTTAAACAGTATACAAACAAATCATGCTGATGGAGCGATTTTAAATTTAATACAAAGTTTAGTGCTGCCGATTTCTCACGGCTTTATAACAAAACCCCTCAAAAATCTCACACTCGGCCATTCTGATAGTATTCGTACGACCCGATAAAATCTGTTCGGATATTTGTTGCGCCGCTAACTCTTCATATTGTCCTAGCTCGTAGCTGTGGGTATTGGCCCCTGTCTGCTGCATTCATAGCATTCTTCTCGCCCGGTCCAAGATGTGCATTGATATGGGAGTCAATAGCTTTTTGCACCTTTGATTATGATTAGTTTACAAGATTAGTCCGTTTGACTTAACATATTCCGCAAAAACTCTCGCTATTAGTCCAGATTCTCTGTCAATGTTACCAAATATAGCAGACGACTCTTTTAACTTTCGTAAAAGCAACTGGTTGTTTTTGATGTTTTGTTTCTTAAAATAATTGTCATTGTATCCTCTTGTTGCTCCTTATTTAAATCGATATTGATTTAAATCGATATTGAGAATAGAGCTGGGGTTAGCCGCCAATCAGAAGGCTAACCCCAGCTCTATTCTCCACGTAAATTCGTACAAGTAAACTTCTTGTTTATTGTAGGCTGCAAAACTACTCAATCCGTTACAACACTTGTAGAAATGGTAAACCGCTGTTGCTTTTTGAAGCATTCATGTTAATTTTTGTATTGACATTTCCATCTTATACTTTAAGTAGGGGTTCGAAGGTAATATTTTCGATTTCTGAAAGCGTTAAGTGCAGCCGCATTCATCTGAAAAGCAACGTTTTTACTCCAAAAATTAGTCAATGGTCGTGTTAACGTCAAGAATGTCTCGACCACGCCTTACTTTAACGCCCGAAAGTTTTATCGATACAAAAATAGAACATTCAGCACGAATTGATTTTAAACTTATTTATTACAAACTGAGTATAGAATAATTATGATGGTGTTTCTTAGATACAACAAATTATAAAGTTTATCCATATATATTAAGCCCTAAGGCTCCTAGCCTCGAGCTTCGTTTCGTGCCAATTATCGGATGTTTATTTTAACGTATCGTTCCTGTGCAATTTTCTTCTATACTGACGCCTCGTCTCACTTCTTAGAGCTGGTTTCTGCCTCGATAAGTCAGGGTTGCATTCAGGTCGATACATACTCAGTCTAAAGGGAAAACGATCAGGGCTACCTAAATTCAGGGCATTGGCAGTAACCTACCGCCTCCACAACATCCCGCCTACCGTAAAACTACTCGGGAGTTTTACCCAAAACGTCTAATACAGCAAGCTTAGACACTGGTCGTTTTAAAATTCCGGCATTTGTTTGTACTTCAGCAACTCGTATTAGCCCATCTCTTGCTGTAATAACTTTCACGATGATTCCCCTTTTCCAGCTTGCCCTTGGTTGGTTTTCGTCACATATTATGACTAAGTCTCCCACCTTGATGGGTCGAATCGGTGCGAACCACTTTGTTCGCTTTGTCAGAGTTGGTAGATATTCCCTTATCCATCGTTTCCAAAACGTATTTTTTAATTGTTGACAAATCCTATATTGTTTTCGATGACAAAGGTTGTCTTCCTCTCCAGGTTGTGCCAAGCAAGAAATGATTAGGTGTTAATGGACCTGGATCGTCTTTATCCACTGGAATGTGTGTAAGTGGTCTGCTGTTTATGATATTTTCCGCTTCGATAAGCAAACTTCTAAGTGTTTCAACCTGGGGCGCCTTGTCTTGCAATGTTATTACCAAAACCTTTTTAACTGACTGAACTAGGCGTTCCCAACATCCTCCTGAACTTGGGTTTGCTGGACAATTGAACTTCCATTGAAATTCTATGCCTTTATTTGCCATCTCTTCAGCGATGTAGTTCCAGTCAAATAGGTCTTTGACTTCCCTTATTAGACGATCAGCTCCAACAAAATTTGTTCCCATATCCGACCGTATTCTGATTGGTATACCACGCCTGTTTACGAAGTTTCGAATACATAAAATACATGCGTCTGTAGACAAATCCGCTGCTAATTCCAAGTGTATAGCTCGTATGGTAAGGCACGTAAATAGAGCCACCCATCGCTTTTCATGTCGACGGCCGATCGTTACAGTAACTGGCCCAAAATAGTCAAGTCCTACATAGGAAAACGGTCTTTGGTAAGGAGTGACACGATCGGTCGGTAACTGACCCATCAGAGTCGCTTGCGGTTGAATTTTTCTATTTTTACAAAACTGGCAACTGTTTTTGCCCTTTTTACAGCAGTTCGCAAGCATATTATCCAAAATTTTTGACGAATCTCAGTAATAATGAGCTCATCGTTTTGATGGTGGAATCTCTCGTGATACGATGTTACTATTAAATCAGTTAGTTTGTGTTTTTTGGGTAATATGATAGGTTGACGAGCACTTTGCGATAGTGCTGTTGCATAGTCAAGCCTACCGTTGACCACTAAGATCCCGTCGGCATTCATCGTAGGAGTTAAAGAGAAGATGCCACTTTCATTTGATACGCATGAATTTGCTTGTAAATCAGCTAGTTCCTTATGATAGATTTCCTTTTGCATGATTTTTATACCATACACCCATAGGGTGAAATGGTATATTAAAGTCGCCAAAATGTATGTAACAGGCAGAAGGAAGCTTCTCCGACCCTATAAAGTATATATATTCTTGATCAGGATCAACAGCCGAGTCGATCTAGCCATGTCCGTCTGTCCGTCCGTCCGTCCGTCTATATGAACACGCAGATCTCGGAGACTATAAGAGCTAGAGCCACCAAATTTGGTATGTATACTCGTGTAGTATGCACATGTTCAGAGTTAATTGGAATTTCGGCCACGCCCCCTTACGCCCCCAGGAATCACATAAAACTGTTTTTCTTAAAAAGTGTGACAGCTAGAGACATCAAATTTAGTTTGTATACCCGATTAGTTAGTGCGCAGAAATTAACTGTTCAAACTTTTTGCCACGCCCCCTTACGCCCCCAGGAATCACACAAAACTGTTTTTCTTAAAAAGTATAATAGCTAGAGACATCAAATTTAGTTTATATGCTCGTTTAGTTAGCGCGCAGAAACTAATTGTTTAAACTTTTTGCCACGCCCCCTTCCGCCCCCGGAATTCACATAAAACTGATTTCCTTAAAAACTATGATAGCTACCGACATCAAATTTAGTATGTAGACTAGCTTAATAGACGCGCAGATATTGGCTATTTATACGTTTTGCCACGCCCACTTCCGCCCCCGCAAATTAAACAAAACTGATTTTATCAAAAACTAACAAAGCTAAAGTTACCAAATTTAGTATGTTTACTGGCATAGTATGCGCGGAGAATTTAGATATTTTCACATTTTGCCACGCCCACTTCCGCCTCCATAATTTAGAAAAAACCTATTTCCTCTTGTATTTTTTGGACTATCGCATTCAAATTCGGCAGACTAATTATTCTTATCTATTTCTACCAAACTACCAAATTTTATTGAAATCGGACTAGAAACATGCAAAATATGCGTATGAACGTATTTTACTAAGCGGTCCACAAGGCCAGAATTGGCCGTTGGCTAGTGGCGGCGCTAGAGTGCTCGTGTGTTCGTAGAGTGAGCGAGATAGCACATAGTATAAGACATGTAAAAACAATTTAATAGACATACATTTGGTTTTCGAAATTTGAAATATTTGTTTCACCTGGTGTATGGTATACCCAAGTCGACGAGTCGACTTACTTGCTTCATTTTTTTTTTTTTTAACGTTTAATATATATTTGTTGAATCTACTCTTAAATTAGAGCCTAACAACAAGTTTGAGATATTTTTCTTAGTCTAGTACTTAAGATAAATCCTGGGGATATTGCAGGCGGCCCTTATCACTTGTTATTGGGTTGGTCTGTTATTTCTTTTAAGACGAGTTCTATTATTAGTTAGGGAATTTGCAAGAACATTTGGGTGTGCATCCAATTAGCAGAATACTTTACTTGCATTTCCCCATAGTACGGCTCCGAAACCCTTTCGGCAGATGGGTTTCATTACGTAGTTTTATAGTAGGACTTTATACTCCAGACGTAGAGGGGACCGAGCATTGATGATCCAATGTTAGCTACTGGGCAGCCTGGGCAACGTCGAGAAAGACAGCCGCACAGTATTCTTTTAGTTCGAAGTATATTGTTCGCAGGTATATTGTTGTGCGTAAGTCCGTCGCAGATCAATGGTATAAAACATTGTAAAACCGCGAGCGAAGCATGGACAATGTTATCCGCGATCCACATGCCTTCTCGTCCGGCTAGAAAAATACAGTTGTTTAAGCAATTACTGTATTCTAAAATGTTAGCTACAGAGAGTATTCGAGAGCATCTAAATAATTTTTCTAATGTCGTAGAAAAATTAAATAAAATTCAGGAACAAGTGCCTGATGAAATGCTCGTAATAATTTTGTTAGCGAGTTGATGTGATGATTTTGAAATTTTTTGTTGCCATAGAAACTCGTTGCCATCGCTAAGCGCTCTAAAAATTAAATTGCTTGAAGAAGGAGAGAGACGCAAGATTGGCGAAGTAGAAGAGAAAAGTGACAATAAAATGTATTCGTCGCGTGCAGAAAACGATGAAGAGAACAAAGCAATGAGAGAAACAAAAAACATTGAATGTTGGTTGTGCAGTCGTCGCGGGCATTTCGCGTCGAAGTGTAGTTCGAAAGAGAAAAATAATAACGCGAGCGAAAAGAACAGTAAAAAGTCATTTTCGGTATTCTCTGCTTTTGGAACAGGAATCAATTTGTCGAAAATTGAGCAGGGCAACAGCTCATTTGTGTGCGGACAAATCGATCTTTACGAGTATGCGCGAGCACAAAGAGAAAATCAAGTTAGCAGGCGACAGTTATATAGAAGCCGAAGGTTGCGGTACAGTGGAACTAAAATGGAAAAATACTACGATCGATTTGGTTGACGTGCTATATGTAAAGAATTTACAATGTAATTTTATTTCGGTATCAAAGGCAACAGAAAATGGCTTAAGAGTAAATTTTGTCAAAAACAAAGTGTTTGTTAAAGACAGTAACAATCGTGATTTAATGATCGCAGAGAAACACAACGATTTGTTTTTTTTTTTTGAAATTAAAACAAAAACAGTGTTTGCTGCAGAAACGGTTCTGTTCGGACATTTAAATTTCGATAGTTTAAATAAAATGATTAAGCAGGAAATGGTCTATGGTCTCAATGCTAGAGTGTGTAGTACAAATGACCTTGTATGTGAAACGTGTGCAAAAAGTAATATTTGCGTTAAGAAGTTCCCGAAGTTTTCGGAAAGCCGCTCAAAGGAATTGTTGGGCTTAATTCAAACAGACATTTATGGACCTATACGTACAGCGTCACAAGGTGGTGCGCGCTATTTCGCAACATTCATAGACGATAAATCACGTTATGTATCGGTGAACATGTTAAAGAATAAGAGCGGTATTATCGAGAAATTCAAAGATTTCAAAATGCTAGCAGAAAATCAGACGGGTAAGCGTATAAAAGTCACACGAAGCGATAACGGTCGTGAGTACCTGAGCGATGTATTTGAAGAGTTCTTGTTGAGCCATGTGTCACCAGACAGTTTATGAATATAATGATTCAGCCCTTGGCGAGCGACGTTAGGCTCTACCCCTGGTGTTATCGAAAAATGAAGAAGAAGTAGTTGGCGATTAAACGTTGAGAAGGAAAGGTGCGAACGAATAACGAACGACCATCACGAACGAATCCAACGGCATCGCTTTACAAACGACTCTATATTGTTAAGTCTCAATTAGTTAATAAATTTATATTATCTACCTAAACGTACGAGTCTCGCATTTCTATTGGTTCCGAAAGCAGCACTCCCCGCTTAAGCCTTCCTGACAGCTTCTCCATCTACAATCTTCTACTGGGTAATGAGATTTACAATCGACCTTCTCAGAAGTGGGTTTTAGTTGTGACACATGGAATAAAAAGACAACTCCCCATACTCTGCAACAAAATGGTGTGGTGGAACGCGCCAATAGAACCTTGGTGGAGATGGCGCGAGGCATGATAGTGAATGCTGGAGTTGGCGAATTCTTTTGGGGCAAGGCAATAATGACAGCTGCATATTTACGGAATAGAGCAGATACTGCAACTTTGCCTGACAATACTCCATACGAGGTTTGGTATGGGAAAAATCCGAGCGTATCTCATCTTAAAGTATTTGGTATGAAATCTATTGAATTAGATAAAACTCATAAGAACAAGTTTTCGGCGAAACGGAAGCAGCATATTTTGGTAGGTTACTCCGAAACTGCCAAGGCCTATCGTCTTTACAACCCTGTCAAAAGGACCGTAGTAGTATCCCGAGATGTCGTGTTTTTGGAGCTCAAGTTGGAGTTGGAGCAATCATCATGTAAGCCAGATGTGGTAATCTTTCAGCCAAGTGAAAAACTTGATTGCGATATATTGATATGATTGCATCATATCATAATAATGAAATCCAAGAAAATTCTGTGGAGCAGCAAATTTCAATTGTTGATAACCAAAGTAATGACGAACAAAATGCTGAGGAGGAACAAGCATATACCCGAAGAGGGCCAGGGGCGTGCTGGTCGTCTACGAAAAGAGTACAATATGCTGAATGTACTAGATGCTAAAGACGTTGTTGTTCCTACCTGTATAAATGAGGCATTTAAGTCAGAGCAGTCGGAAATCTGGAAATCAGCTATGCAGAAGAAGTATGAAAACCTAAAAAATATTAAGACATGGAGTTTGGTTGATCTTCCTGCAAACAAAAAGGTTATCGGATGTAAATGAGTTTTTACCACCAAACGAGATGAGAGCGGCAAAGTTCAGCGTTTCAAGGCAAGATTGGTCGCAAAAGGGTGCGGTCAGCAATATGGAATTAACTACAAGGAAACCTTTTCCCCGGTTGCACGTTATTCCTCAATCAGACTGGTGATTGCGTTGGCGGTGGAGCACGAGATGTACTTGCACCAGATGGATGTCTCTGCAGCTTACCTCAATAGTGAGCTACAAGATGACGTTTATATGCGACAACCTGAAGGTTTTGTCGATGCTGATCATCCCAAGCGTGTATTCAAGCTACATAAATCGATGTACGGCTTGAAACAGAGTGGGCGTGAGTGGAACCAAAAGCTGGAGAGCATTCTTTTGAAGATTGGTTTCGTTCAGTGTGCAAGCAAGCCGTGTATATACACGAGCAATGTCAATTGGTATTTATCTATTATTGTTGTATATGTTGACGATTTTATACTTGCATGTACCAGAAAAGACGACGTGGCCTACATAAAGCAGCTCATATCAAACGAATTTGATGTGGTCGACGGCGGTGAACCCCATCATTTTTTGGGGATGGAAATCGAGCGAGATGGCAAGACTGGCAATGTCTCAATAGGCCACAAGCAGTACATCGAAGGCTTGTTGCATGAATATGGTATGCAGGACTGCAAGCCGAAAGCGACTCCTCTAGAGGTTGCGTTCCAGACGAAGTGCGATAGAAATGAGTGCGGTCAGGTGGGCAAGACACGCTATCAACCTTATTGGCTCGTTATTGTATTTGGCGTTGACTACACGGCCAGATATAATACACTCTGTGGCAAATCCGCACAAGGAACATGAGTTTGCAGCCAAGAGGGTATTGAGATATCTAAGAGGTACCTCAGATGTGAGACTTCATTATAGCAAAACTGGTGTTCCTATCCACTATTTTGTTGATGCGGACTGGGCTGGCGATTGCAACGATCGGAAGTCATTTACCGGTTGGTCATTTCTTATTGCTGGAGCACCGGTGTCATGGGAATCAAAGAAAGCAAAATCTGGTTGCCCTTAGTAGCACGGAGGCCGAGTACGTAGCACTTTCTACAGCAGCCAAAGAAGCGATACAGATCATAAAACTGATCAACGAAATGGGATTCGGGCCGATGGAGAAGCTGCTAATTTATACCGACAACCAGAGCGCACAATGTCTTGCTAAAGACACTAAATTTCATTCACGTAGCAAGCATATTGAAATAAAATATCATTTTGTAAGGGAAATGCATAAAGATAATGTAATAGATATCAAATACATTCCCACAGATAGTATGACCTCAGATATTTTAACAAAGAACTTATGTAAGGTCAAACATGTAAAATTTACAAAAATATTGGGATTAAAATAATCCTTTTTATACGATAGACTTCGCGTTGAGAAGGAGTGTTAAAATATGTATGCATCCACCGCAGTATGTCTATCTCTTTCTTATTATTCTCGAATGATCCGATCTGTGAATTGTAACGGACATTCTTTCATTTCTGCTTTACATTAATTTTCTCGATGCCTATGCTGCATCGAATATTCTTATGTATGAATTTAGTCTTTTATACACCTCTACTCGTATAAACTAGAAGCCTTTTAAAAATACATTAAAATTGGCGTTTTTTTAACTTTGGTGGAACAGATCTAACAAGGCTCAACTAGGATCAGTTCCGGACTACATTCAATAGGTTGGAAAAATATTTACCTACCAGATGTGTGTGGTCCCAATAGATTTTCCAACAAATTTAGCTAACCCCCACCTCTTCAGTAAGTTCTGTTATATCTATAACAATAATAGATATTGGGTTTATTTGAGGTATTACTTGCTAAGCCAAGTTTCGGTTAGTAAACAAATATCTTTTTTTTTTTAAGGCTTTTGGCGTTTCAAGTTAGGATAGAGAGATTATTATGTGTGAAACTTAACGCAAACAAGCTAAAAGTTTGATTTACAGTCCCTGGACTTCCTTATGAGGTCAAATTTCTTAGTCTCAATCTCTTCTATAGAGAAAAGATCTCCCATGTCAGCAGCAATTCTTCGTTGCATGCTACTTAGAACACTTTTTTTCTTCTTACTCGCTGCCTTTATCTAAAATTTTTTTTTTGCCTTGCTGCTATAAAAAGTATTTTACCTTATACCAATCTTTGATTCATAACGAAGTATTGCTGCTACTAACTTAGGTATTAGTTCGAATCTTTGAAAACTGTTCAAAATGAAATCTTTCTTTATTCATATGAATCGAAAAAGGTACTTTTGAATAAAAAATACGCAATAGTTTTTTTAGGTGGCTCGCTTTGGAGATTTTCACACATGTATGTATGTATATACAAGCCTACATGAGAAATCCTGCAGCTTAAAGCTAACAGTCTAAGAGGAGTTTGCGTGTATCTAGTCGGCGATGCTTCCTTAATGCGTAATGCGTTGCACACTTCTGACTAAAACTAATATACCCTTTTTGCAAGAGTATAAAAATAAATCAGCTTACAAATTTTTGAACGTAAGAGGTTCTCGAGAGCATTGATGATTTATAATCACTTTTTGATTTATTATGGATGACTCTGATTTGTGTACCCGAAAATCTTTTAGTAATATTTAAACGCAGTATTACATACCCAACATATGTAAACTAAACACTTTCTTAGCTAAAGCGAAGTTGATAGCACACTTGACGTGGGCAATTTCAACTTAGGCTCAAGACTGATTTGCTACGAATCGATTATGTTGGATGAAGGCTTGATTGTTAATTGATCCCCGTAATGTTGTTATTTAACAGTAGAATAGGGTTATTCCAACACGCCTCACTTTAAAAATGAAGTAAGAAAGTCGACTCGCCGACTTGGGTATACCATACACCAGGTGAAACAAATATTTAAAATTTCGAAAACCAAATTATAGCGAGTAAAACACGTCTCTCTTCGATGAGCTCGACATAAAAACTGAACCGCTCTCATTCTTTTTATTTAAATCTCTCTGTTCTTTTCTATAAAGTGAGCCAGCACGCTTCTCGTACTGTACCACCGCATAAAACTTCAAACTAATTTGTAACAAAGAAAATAGTAAGATATACTTAATTCTAAACATATTGCATAATATATTAATTCTAAACATATTGCATAATATATTAATTCTAAATATATTGCTACAAAATGTATGTCTATTAAATTGCTTTTACATGCTTCATACTATGTGCTATCTAGCTCACTCTACAAACACACGAGCACTCTAGCGCCGCCAATAGCAAACGGCCCATCCTGGCCTTATGGACACATATTTTGCATGTTTTCAGTCCGACTTCAATAGAATTCGGTAGTTTGGTAGAAATAGATAAGATAGATAATTAGTCTGCCGAATTTCATTGCGATAAACAAAAAACTACAGGAGGAAATCGGTTTTTTCTAAATTGTGGAGGCGGAAGTGGGCGTGCCAAAATATGAAATGATATACATATATTCTGCGCGCATACTAAGCCAGTGTACATACTAAAGTTGGTGACTTTAGCTTTGTTAGTTTTTGATAAAAGCAGTTTAGTTGATTTGCGCGTTTATTAAGTTAGTCTCTAGCTGTTGTACTTTTTAAGAAAAACAAATTTATGTGATTCCTGGGGGCGTAAGGGGCGTGGCAAAAAGCTTGAACATTTTTTCTACGCGCTAACTGAACGTGTAAATAAACCAAATTTGATGTCTCTAGCTGTTATACTTTTTAAGAAAAATAGTGTTATGTTATTCCTCGGGGCGTGGCCAAAATGAACTTCCAATGAACTCTTTACATTTACATACTACACGAGAATACATACCAAATTTTGTGGCTCTAGCTCTTATGGCCTCCGAGATCTGCGTGTTTATACAGACGGACGGACGGACAGACGGACATGGCTAGATCGACTCGGCTGTTGTTGCTGATCAAGAATATATATACTTTATAGGGTCGGAGAAGCTTCCTTCTGCCTGTTACATACATTTTGGCGACTTTAATATACCATTTCACCCTATGGGTGGATGGTATAATAACATTAGCGATTAAAATATTTAAGGAAATGATTAATATTCAGTTGTTAGCTTATGCTAATGTGGTGTGCACTCTGGGAATGTTAGGTAATCTTAGCATTTGCTCGGGGATGCGAGGAAAAACCCAGAAAAACCTCGATCAGATCACTTAAAAAATAAATTACTTTGGCAATTCAGATCAAAAAAAAAGAAAAAACTTAAAATGAACTTTTCAATTAGGTTATAAAATATGTATTAGTTTTTTATTTTTGAAATCTTTCTCCTTGTACAGTATCAGTGTACGACCATTACTCTTCCTATAGTATTTCCAATTGGTTTCGTAATTCTGCAAATCTTCCAGCAGGAAGTGGTTTGGTGAAGATATCAGCAAGTTGGTTATCTGTACAAATATACTCAAGACAAATATCATTTTTTTTTATCTTTTCTCTTAAGAAATGATATTTTATATCAATATGTTTTGCTTTTTTATGACATGAGGGATTATTCGCAATGCTAATACAACCTTGGTTGTCTTCATAAATTTTAATGGGGTTTTCAAGTTTTATATTTACACTATTTAGAAGAGACTTTAGCCAGAGGGCTTTTCTAACAGCTTCAAATAGAGCCATACGAGTATATTCAGCTTCAGTTGATCAAGATGTCACTGAGTTTTGTCTTTTTGTATTCCAACAAATTAGATTAGAATCAAACATTTTAAATAAATATCCAGATGTACTTTTTCTATCAATCTCATTACTACCCTAATCAGAATCTACATAGCCAACTAAAACATTTTCAATTGATGTATTCTTTTTAAAAACAAGTTTTATATTAGTAGTTCCCTTTAAATATCTAACAACCCTTTTTAAACATTGCCATAACTCAGCATTGTTCTTGCTTCTATATCTACTCAGGATATTTATGGCAGTAGCTAGATCTGGACGTGTACATAGCATTATGTACATTAAACAGCCAATAAGATTCCGACAAGGAGCGTTGCAATCCTCATCTGAGTTAAGAAGCTCATAATTGAGTTTATTTATTAGGGGAGTACTGACAGATGCAATTATCCATGTTAAATTTATTTAAAATTCTTTTCACATAGGCAGCTTGGCTTAAATATATTTTGTCTTCATTCATTTCTATTCTGATACCAATGAAATGTCGTGTCTCATTTAAGTCAGTCATTCTAAACTTCTCACTTAAATATTTTTTGAAACAATTCTTTTTAATCATATCTCCTGATGCTTCTACAAGTCATCAACACATATATGGTTTTCTTGATTTAATTAATTTACAAGGATCACTTTATTAAAAGAATTATAGTTGCACAAGTGAGTGAGACTTACATAGAAAAATTAATACTTAAATATGATGGAGGAATAGAGAAATACAATATAATATTTAAAGGGAAAAATTTATACAAAAACCCTATAAACTTTTAACCTAAAAACTTGGGACTTACAATCAACATTAACTAATTAAATATTTTGAATATGAGGATAAGTTGAAGAAGTACATCTAGATACAAAGTTAGTGTGCAACTTAGTCAGTCTTTCTAAGACCTGTTCTATTTTGGCGATACTGTGCAACTCCAAAGTGGAGAAATGCCAGGGAAGATTTAATATCATTTTTATACCCTTGCAGAGGGTATTATAAAATTGATCAGATGTTTGTAACGCACAGAAGGGGACGTTTCCGACCCCATAAAGTATATATATTCTTGATCAGCATGAGATGCTGAGTTGATATAGCCATATCTGTCTGACCGTCTGTCCGGCCGTCTGTGCGTACGCGTTTTACTCAGCCGTCTTAAGAGCTATCGGGCTAAAATTTTTTTTCGGGGGTTTTTATTACCCACTATATCATATAGCTCTAGAAGAACTAGAAGAAACATTTTCAAAAAAAACCCCATATCCCAAAATTTGAATGTTATCGGATAAATATAACACAAGTTACAGTCAATATAATAATCCGCTCTTCTCCCAGCTCTGCCGGCAGCGCTGCTTGATGTCTACCACGTCTTTCGTCATCAACAGAGTACATGCATACACACACAGACGCAACGGTACATAAAGTGTATGTGTATGGGTGCGTTGCTTTGCTTTGGGAATGAGGGAAGAAGAAGAACAAATTGTAAAATAGAGAGTAAAATTGTTTTGTTTGTATATTGATGAATTGAGTTGCAGAAAACAAATTTTGAACATGTAAAATTATTGTTACCAAGGACTGCAAGGGTATATAAACTTCGGCATAGCCGATGTTAGCTTCTTTGATTTTTAATATTTTATTTTGCAGCACTTGAATTTTATGAATATGAGTCTTAGCAATATCGGCCCAAACAGGAGCGCCATAGAAAATTGTGGACTGAAAAATAGACCCAAATAAGTACGTCGACCCGATTGAGCTTAATACAGTCTGGGGGAATAAATATATTTTTTCTTTTTCTTGAGAAAAGGACAGCTTGCGTTTTTTCGGCATTGACTATGATTTTCTATTTTTTGAAGTAACGAACAAGAGAGTTAAAAGCTACTTGAAGTGACTCCGTGATGTCTGTAGCAAGTGACCCAGAGTAAAGAATTGCAGTATCATCAGCCACTCAGAGGAGGGAAATCTGAAGAATATATATTTTATAATACCCAATATAAGACAGGAACCTTGTGGGCAGCCTGCAGTTGTGTCAATTACACTTGAGTGAGAGTTGCCTATGTACACTACAAATGCTCTGTTTTTTAGAAAACTTTGTGTTAATTTAATAATCTCAATCGGAAAATGAAGGAGATTCATTTTGTATATGAGTCCATCCTGCCGCACAGAGTCAAAGGCTGCTTTAATGTCTAGTAAGACCATACCCGTAGATTTTGATCTGCTGAATTCCGACTAAACGATTTTCTTTATTCTACACAGAGTGTGCAAGGTATTATGTTCACGGCGGAATCCAAACTGTAGAGATGGGAAGACATTGTTGCTGTCAGCAAAATCAACCAATTTCTTCTTTATTATTTTCTCCATAATCTTGCTTAGTGATGAGAGCAAACTAATGGTCCTGTACGAAGCAGGGTTCTCCGGGGGTTTGTTCACTTCTAATATGGGAATAATGTTGGCCATCTTCCATTGCTGTGGAAAATATCAAATGCGAAAACATTTATTTATGATAAGTGTCAGGAATTTTACTCCTTTTCTAGGGAGGGCCTTGAGACACACATTTTCTATTTTGTCTAAACCAGGGGACTCCCTTGGATTGAGATTTTTTAAGATCAAAGAAACCTCGAGAAAAGATTCTGCATTGTCAGGAAGGGAGTCCAAAAAGGGTCTTAAAGCTTGAAACCGCAGAAGTTGTGGATCACTGAGACTACTTGAATGGGAATGATTTAAGGCAACATTGAGGCTACTAGTTCTGATTTCTGTTCAGCATTTTTGTTGTTTGTGATTCAATATAGGTATTCCTACGTTTTTCTTCTTAATAACTTTTGCAAGTTTCCAAAAGGGGGAAGAATTTGGGTTAAGTGAGGATAAGAGGTTGTTCCAATTCTCATTTCTGAGTTTGGATAGCTCATTATTCACCTGTTGGCTGAACCATAGCTAGGTCACCTCTGCGTCTGCGTCTTAACCAACTCCGACGGTGCCTGTTTCTGTTTTTCTTAATGTTACATCTATCAAGAATATATATACAGCGATCAACCGGAGAGTTTACAAATTCGAATTCTATTAATGCTAGATCAAATACTTGAATCTAGCACCTAGCTGCCTGCTTAAGACCATATATGGCCTTGTTTAGTTTGCATACATGTCCAGCATTACAGGGTACGCATCGTGGAGGTTTCGTGTATATTTCCTCCTTTAATGTAAGCTGTCTTAACATCCATCTCATGTTCTTTCAAATTAACTGAACTGCAATTCTGGCAACGGGGCAAAGGTTTTCTCGTAATCAACTTGGTACTGTTGCGTAAATCCTCTTTCAACCTATCTTGAAAGAGGTGATGATTGAAACACCTAGTTAGTTATATTTAATCGAAAATACCCATCTATTATCTACAATGTTTTTATTTTTGGCTTTTTCATAATTTATTTTTATTTTATTAACTGAAAAATCATAAGTTTTTATGATTATTTAATTGCGTATATGTATGTGTGTGCATAACTGGACCGTTAAAAAAAGTGAAGTTTTGCGAAATAAATAAAACAACGAATGCGTTCGCTTTCATAGGTAATTTTCGACTGTATTCTTCATATTCTTCTTTTTACTAACGAGGCGGATTCGCTACATGCGACCCCCACGCTCTCGGCTCGAAAACAACTCCACCATCAAACATTAAACTACATCACAAACAATACACTAGCGCTCATTTGCGCTAGCACCGGCCCATTGGAAGGCTATCAGCCCTTCAAAAAATCGGCAAGTGAGACAATTTGTGGATCGCTCTTTTGTAGATCGACCCTTCCGACGTTTTGTCGTCAACGACCCTGATTGCGTCGTCCGGACCGATGCTTGTGACCACCACTCGAGCCGTCATCCACTACTGCGGCGGTAGATTGTCCTCCGCGACGAGGACAAGATCTCCCACAGCAATATTGCGTCTCCGCTCGGGCCACTTGGCTCGTGCTTGGAGCCCTAGCATATACTCCCAGAACCATCGCCGCCAGAACTCCCGCTTGAGCGACGAGACAACTCGCCCTCGTTTCAAGCAGCCGCTGAGACTCTCCTGATCCAGAGTCCCCTGGTGCGGCAGTGCTTTCAGCGGTCCCCCGAGCAACAGGCTGGCGTTGGCTACCGTCTGTAGGAGTAGGTGCTTTGCAGATTTGACACCTGCCTCCCATAGACCCCCGAAGTGCGGCGCTCTTGGAGGTATGAACGCAAATTCGCATCCGCTTCTTGATGCGAATTCTCGAACTGCGTCCACCTCGCCTTCAATCTTGCGACGAAGATACAGCAGCTCTCTGCTCTCTCCGACAAAGTTCGTCGCTTTGTCTTAGTGGACCACTCGGGGTACTCCTCTCCAGCCGATGAACTTTTGGAAACCCATGTTATGTGTACTGGACCACAAAAATCTACGCCGCAATGCTGAACGGGCGGAGCTTTCTAACTCTGTCTGCCGGCAAATTTCCCATTATTTGCGTCATAAGACGTGGCTTGTATTTAAAACAGAGTACACAAAACCTCACTGTCTAAGGCGTTCACAACCCATAGCTGTTCACAATATTTCAATAAATTTATGAAATACCTCTTTTCGCTCTGATGGTGATGGAATCACATCATCAAACGCGGCGATCACATTGAGATTTACTAAGAAACACTGGACCTTTTAACCAAATCGAGTCAACTAATTCATCAACATCAAAGCCTCGTGATACTATGAGGAACAGAAGAAATTAATTGAATCAACGAGTGCTAAATATACTCAACGGAACCCAATTATGACGACAGTTGGAAGCTTGGAACCATTTGACTTGGGACAGCCAAATAAATAGGGCTCATATTTGGAGCGATTTAAATTGTTCCTGCTTGCCAATAATGTCAAAGACGAGGGTCGCAAAAGGGCATCTCTCCTCACACTGCAGTGTGCACACCAGTGCACTGGTCGGAGCACTAGTCTTCGATCTTTTAACATCATTGGCGTTTCCTAACCAGGTCAGTACATTGCCGTTAAACCAAGTCGAAAAGATTCTAACGAACCATCTTTGTCCACGTCCATCGGAAATCGCTTCGTTTTACCATTTACACAAACGTGATCAACATCCGTAGTAGAGGAAGAGCTGCATCGCCTATGCAAACAAGATATTCTTAAACCTGTGGAGTATTCAGATTGGGCTTCTCTTATTGTACCAGTTATCAAGAAGGACGACTCGATTCGTATTTGCGGCGACTATTAATCAACTTTAAACAAAGCGGTTAAGCCACACTGCCATCAAATACCGGCGATCAACAAGTTGCTGGCATCTATCGAAGGTGGATCGATTTTCGCCAAAATTGATTTGGCTAAAGCTTATCAGCAGTTAGTAGTCGGCGAAAACTCGTTTTTGTTGCCTACAATCAGTACACATAAGGGTGCATTCAAAGTTATTCGATTGCAATTCGGCATTTCATCTGCACCAGGCATTTTTCAAAGCTGTATTGAGAATGCGGTACACAATATTTCTGGTGTCTTACCATATTTTGATGACATTGTGATAATGGGAAAAACGGAAGCGGAATTGGCAACCAGATTACAGGAACTGTTTATATGTTTTATGCTCAGATTGATCGAGAAGCTATTGCCTTGGTAGAAGGTCTAAAGAAGTCCCACAACTATGTCTACGGTCGTACATTCACACTAATCACCGATCATCGACCTCTGTTGGGTATTTTTACCACATTAAAAGCAATTCCGTCGGTTTTTGTTCCTGTCAGCATATTCATTCGAGCTAGTACACCGCTACGGATTGAAAATGGGCAATGCGGATTTTCTAAGTCGTTGCCCACTGTTAGCAGCATCTGATCCTGTTAGCATCGACGACTGGCCTATAATCGACTTAGCAGCAACGCTAATCGTAAGTGCTGATTCGATTGCCGCTCAAACATCGAAGGACCCCTTATTGGCGAAAGTATCAACCTGGGTGTTAAGGGAATGGCCTGACATAAAATTGGCGCAATCAGATAATGATTATCCATACTATTGCCGTCGGGAACATCCCTCTACAAATAAAGGAGTCTTGATTTGGGGAAATCTCGCGGTAATTCTAACAAAATAAAGAGAAACAATTCTAACAGCTAAATGAAGGAGTTAGCGCGTAGCTATGTTTGGTGACCAAACATTAACGCAGAGATGAAGCTCATTGTTGAGAAATGTATTCCGTGACAGCAGAATTGTAACGATCATTCAAAAGGAGTCAGGCCGTTTACACATCGACTTCGCAAGACCCTTTTAAGGAAAAACTTTTCTCCTGGTCGTGGATTCCTACTCGAAATCCCTAGATGTTGCTGTTGTAAGCTCCACTTCCACAGCTGCTACAATAAAAGTTCTCAGGCATCTTTTCGCTACTCATGGTTTACCAGATCAGTTGGTGTTAGACAGTAGCACAGCATTTATCTCCGAGGAGTTCAAGGCATTCCTCCACAACAATCTAATTCAACACATTAGATCAGCGCCGTTTCACCCAGCAACATCCGGACAAGCAGAGCGAATGGTGCAGACCACCAAAAACTATCTCAAAAAACTATCTCAGAACAATAATATGGATCTAAGCCTTGCTCGATTTTTGTTTAATCAACACATAACTCCACATTCAACGACAAATTGCTCATTAGCTCAGATGGTGCTTAATGGGGAGTTTAGGTCTTACTTTGATAAACTCTACAGCCACAAGAATGGAGGGCTGTAGCAGAGCCGTTTATAAATCAATCGAAATGATTTGCGACAGGCAATACCGTTTGGGTACGAGTTTCGCTTGAAAGACAATCGCATCAATAAGCGTCAACCAAATTCGAAGCCGAGTTGGACAAACGGAAGTAAACATATCACATCAGGCACCATCAACTAATAACAATACAGAAGATCCGATTTCTAGTAACCACTCTGGACAATCGAGACCCACACGAGATGATTCTCAATCATTACCTGCCTCATGGTGATAAGACGTTCTACATCTGGGTGTTAAGGCACACGCACTTTAAGTTTGCCATAATATAACTTTATAACTAATATGTTTTACAATAAATAAGTACATATTCTATAGAAAGGTTCTAATTATTTCTTTCCTTTTTTTTTGAGATTACTTACTTCTAGTTTTTAAATTTTTCATACCTTTTTTCCTTTTTAGTCGAAAAAAATTTAATACAAAATTTGTATAAATTTCTTTGGCTTTTGCTTTTCTTTGTTTGGTTTTTTTTTTCTTTCTTTTTTGAAACTATAACTTTTGTTTTGTTTCAACTCGTCGTTTTACCTTTTAAGTCACCGAAGCTGTAACTTCAAACGCGATTTTTCAAAAAAATATAGAATAGTGCGCCAAAATATTCTACACAGCTAACATATCCAAAATTCATCCAAATCGGCGATTCGCATACCTTAAGTTTCACCTCGTTAAAGAAAATTGCAGCGATATATGTATTTGACTTTGGCTTATTCTCAGTGCAGTTCAATATAGAATTTATATTTCGTTGACACTTAAGGCATTTCAATTATTTTTATCAGGGCCCCGCTCGGGCGCCAATGAAACACTTTTTTCGCGCAAGACAGAAAAATATAAGTTTATTAATGTTCGATTTTACTGAAAGATCTTATTTACTGACTACTGTACTGCGAAGTTGATAGCACATTTGGCTAAGGCTGAACTGATTTGCTTTGAATCGATTATTTTGGATGACGGCTTGGGTGCTTGACGTTGGGCCTCTGTTTGGATAGCGTTGCAAAAATCAGTTTTTTCATAATCGCGTTTGGCAAAAATGATATATGCAATCAGAGATTATGAATCCAAAAAATTTTGGAAATCGGTTGAGATTCGTGGGTGCTAGAGGCGCCCAAAGTTGAGACATTTTTAGTAAATAGGAAAAAATGGCAATTTAAAAAAAAATCGCAACTTTAAAACTGAATAAAGGTCGGTTGATAACATTGCGTAATGCTGTTCTGCAAATACTACCTGTTTATATATACCTTTCTACAATGTTAGAATGCTAATTACCTGATTTGGAAAAACTGACAAGGCAGGTAAATGTTATTTAAGTTGATGAAAAATTGGTCCTAGTTGCAGGTTGGTCATTTTTATTTCCGTTTACCTTAAGCTGTGTATCCACACTCAAATTTGTATACACAGCTTAATTGGATGTAGTTATTAAATTTTTTTACTTAATTAATACAAAGAGGGTAATACCGTTCTACCTAGTTAATTAAAAAAAATATGACATGTATAATTGTTCCTCTCGTTCGCGACAGTTTATTTTTAACTTCATAAGCGCAAACACCTTAAATACGGACTGAATAGTGTTTGTCAATATAATTCAAGACAGTTTTATTTGTTTTTGTAAAAATGTTTTTAATGAATGAAAGAATTTTGAAAGTTTTCCAAGAGTGTGAAAACTTAAGTGATTTTGAAATGGGATTGCTGAAGGAGATGGGCATTTCATTCGAAAACGCTAGTACGGAGCTTAAGGTAAAAAAAGTATACAAAGAAACAAGAGAGGGCAAAGGCGAGCATTACGCAAGCTGTGCAGATCGCCAGTCCTATTCGACTCAATAGGATTAAGGAAAGTATTCCAACCCCACCAAACTTAGTTCCCACTAAGTACACTGAGGAAGAAGCGTTCTCCTTATTTATGGACCTGGGATTGAAGAAGGAGAAGTATCAAATTTTAAGGAGTTCCTTAAAAAGTCATCAAGTCGATGTTCTTCCCGGATACAAAAAGATTGGATTTGCCAAGAAGGAAGCAGTACCGGCAAATAAAATTATAACAGAGGTATCTGTAGAAGTAAAACTCCAGGATTTAATGGATCACACTGCGAGGCGTCGTATAGAAAGTATGCCTGATGGTGAGGTGGATCTTTTCCCTGAAAATTTGACATTACTCAACAAATGGGGATGTGATGGATCATCTGGACAAAGCGCCTACAAGCAGATTATACACGCAGAAGACGAAGCTATTTCTGATGAAAATATGTTCATGGCTTCTGTAGTTCCTTTGCGCCTGAGAATTGAAAGTTCTGAACATTGCATTTCTTCTTGAATCTTCGATCGTCATCGACCCACTATTGTCGGCCTCTGTTATTCAAATATGCAAAGGAGTCCTCGGAATTAATCTTCGACCGTCATCGACCCACTATTGTCGGCCTCTGTTATTCAAATATGCAAAGGAGTCCTCGGAATTAATCAAATCAAATCAAATAAGCCAACTGAAACTGTTGTTTTCCAACCCAAGAGTGGAAAAACATTTACGGTTAAATTTAATTTTTTCCTTAGGAAGATTGATGGAAAAGTGTTAAAAGAAATTACAAACACTTTCTCAATGTTAAGGTGTCCAATTTGCAAAAAAACTCAAAAAGAGTTTCAGAACTTAGACGATTCAACGAGTGAGGAGAACTTCTACGAATATGGAATTTCTCCTTTGCATTGCAGAATAAAGTGTATGGATTTCATTTTGAAGCTAGCTTACACTCTTCCTCGGCCAGGAGAAACAAAAACGGATTAAACATCTCGTGAGGATATTCAGAGCAGGAAAGAGATTATACAAGCTGAATTCTTTTGGAAGCTGGGACTGAAAGTTGACTGCCCAAAGTAAGGATACGGAAACAGGAATGATGGGAATACTTCAAGGAGATTTTTTGAAAATGATGAAACGACATCTTTTATAACAGGTGTTAGGTCATTAAAGGTCATTAAAAGGTTAGCTGTTATCTTGAACAGCTTATAACTTGCAAGGATATGGTAAATGGTGAAAAATTTTCCGAATATACTTCAAGGGCTGCTCAACTTTTGAATGAATTGTATCCGCAAAAAACACTTACCCCAACGGTACATAGGATTTTGGCTCACGGAAAGGATTTAATAGAATTTCAGTGTTTACCGATTGGAGAGTTATCCGAAGAACCAGAGGAATGTAAAAACAAGGACTACAAAAGGTTCGGATATACTAATACATTAAAAACTTCTCGTGTTAGACAAAATGAAGAACTTTTTAACATGCTAGCAGCCTCTTCGGACCAACTTATTGCATCACTGAGACACGTGCGATCACGAAAGGATTTGGAAAATAGCAACTATAGTCCCGAAATGTTGAGTTTATTAGATACTATGTAAATATTGAAAATTATTTTGAAGAAAATCAGCCATCAATAGCAAATTTTCAAAACTAACCTAAAAAAATTTCAAAAAAAAAAAATTTTTTGTAATTATGTTAAAAAATCAAATTAATACATTAAAAAATGTTATATAGTCGTTTAAAACACGGAAAAATTACATTTTTGATTGAAAAAAAACCGGGTTTCGCTCCATTTTTAAAGGAAAAACAGGCTTGGCAATATTTTCTGACTTTGACCTTGAATATTACAGCACCACGAACACCAAGAACTCATGACAAACATTCATTTTTAAAGCTTAAGGTATTCTTTACTATATGCTTTTTAAAATCGCTTTATTGGTTTAGTCCACTCAGTGCATATCACAATTCTTTGTTTACACATCATTCTTGAAGCGCCTGGGAAAGTGGTGTGCAGCCTTTTTGTTTATCCTAGCGATAGCGATGGGCATAAAATTGTGATAAAACGGGGTTGAACAATGGCCATTGCATGTGATGATGGATTAGGGTTGACCAATGGGCATGCGACTAATGGGCATGTATTGATAGAGTTGGGTCAATGAGTTCTAGGTTTTAATTTGGGTTCTTAACTTGCATAAACTGTATTTACATTATACTAATTAATGAAACGCTGTAAAATTTTTATCATTTTCAGCATTTTTTCTGAAAACATAAAAACTCAAACAATTATTTAAGAAAATGTATCTCAATTATTTTACAGATCCGACAAATTATGCCAAACAACTCGATGTATTTCCCTCCATTTGCCGCAGAAGATTTTCGCCAGGATGTGCACTGGTCGACCTATCGCTGTATTGCAGGAAACACAGTCGGCACGATTATTTCCAGAGATGTAGCAGTTTATGGTGGTATGAAGTGTATACACAATTGTGACATTAAAAAGTGCTTTGTTAATAGTTGTTGTACACGTTTGAATAATTGACAACTTTGTTTTGGTTCTTAACAGTATTGTTGCGGTGCAGGCTTAATTGCCGCGCCGCGCCAGTAGAAAGGCTTACCCAACGAGCCTTTGGTTTTTATTCTCTCTCATTCGAAGAAGAACAGTTAGAATTTACTTTGTCTTTGCTTGCACTGGTGACAGAGCAGCAACCCGCTATGACGGCGCGCTAGTCACAGAAAATCAGGTAAGCAGGAAAGACGTGAAAAGGAGAAACAAATGTAAGATAATATAAAAACATGTGAGAAATTTGAATTAACATTGAAACAAAGATTTCAGGCAACCGATCTAACCGATCAATTTGCCCCACAAATTGTGCAACTGAATATAGCGTAATACAACACAAAACCGGCGTTTAATTGTTTGGTTAGAGGGCTCGGGATATATGTTCGACTCGCGAACCTTTTTGGAGCTGGCCCATGTCTCAACCTGAACATTTTCTACAAGTATCGACGGTGAAGTTTGAGTTTACTAAAAGAAGTTTGCTTTTACTGAAAGCGAAAACTCGAGCTTCAATGAAATTCCGTGGATGAGGGTGAAAGGGAGCCCCCCGACTTTAACCCTTACACACTATTTTACCATTGCCTAGACATTCTTCCTATTAGTTAGCTGTACGTTACACAACTCATTGAAATTTGGTGCATTAATCAATTAAAAAATCGGACACATTACATTTGTACTGCTACTCATCACTACTTACTACTCATTAAATTAGTCTTTTATCATCTTGTAAACTGCACACACGCCTTTGAATAGGTTATGGGCCCAGCCCACGTATGCAAGAAAAGACAAAAGAAAAATTTATTTACATATATCCCTGTGAGAGGTAAAGGGGCCGCGAAAACTCCGATGTTTGGAAGCGGCAGGCTCAATCTTACATAAGGATCAAAGGTTGTTGGAATGTGGTGTGTAATGGACCATCAAAGAAGTATGCGTCGCTAGGCGAGAGAGCGCTCGCAGAGATTGCGCTGATGATTGAGTCGAACAACTACGAACACATCGCCAACTCCAAATCAGCAAGAGAGGCTTTGGCGCAAGCGGTTGAGCGGGTCAAAACTAGCAGATTAATGGAAAGACGCAGTGAAGTCGGAAATACGCTCTCACGAATTGAATAATACTTGGATGGTAACGGAATTACCAAAGGGCAAAGTGGCCTTTAAAATAAAACACGAAGACGTTTGCACCAGTCGTGCGATGCGCGTGCAGTTTGCTGCACTGGCTAAGTATGGGTTGACAATTTATCAATTGGATGCTGTAACAGCTTCTCTTAATGGAGGCTTACAGGCACAATAAAAATTGATCAATCTTATTACATTGCAGGAATTTTAAGAAGGTTGTCGTGGATGTCGTACAGAGGATTTCAGCTGACATGACACCTAAATCTGAAGCCGACATTAAGGATATGAGAAGGTTCCAAATTTGGAGGCTATTGGTTGTCTACTTTATGCTGCCCAGAACACTCGTCCTGACATAAGCTTTTCTGTGATGAATATTGGGACGGAGACCTAGATAGAAGGAGATCGACATCAGGATACGTTTATGTAAGTGCAACAATTTGGAAGCGGAATATATGGCAGCAGTATCTGCCACCCAACAAGCCATATGGTTATTGCGCCTGCAGAAGGAATTTAGTCTCATTGATACCAACAAGATCGTGCTATATTGTGACAACAAAAAACGCATTGCACATCATAAAGAATAATTCATTTTCTCCAAGAACGAAACATATAGATATAAAAGTAAAGTTTATTAGAGAATGGTTGACCAGAAGCTCTATTGGTATAAAGTACATTCCTACGGAGAAAATGCCGGCAGATGCATTAACAAAACCAGTCCCAGCTTCTAAAATAGGGTTGTGGGGATCTAGACTGGGGTTAACAAAATTTCACAATTTAACAAAACAATTGTCATTACCAAAATTGTTATAAAATTGGTATATTGAAAAGTACTTTCTATCTGGCAACTCTTAGACATTGCATTTGTACTGCTACTCATTATTGGGCATGCAAATAAATTTGACATTCTTGATTTTCAAAAAAACAAATGGTGAGGCAAAATAAAATCAAACATTTACTTCTTTATTTCTGAGTAGAGTTATAAAACTAACTCAGAGATCTGTTAAAAAAGTCTTGTGGGAAGTTTTTGCCCTGAGGAGAGCGGAACATATCTGTTCTTTGACGCGACGATCGTGTTTTTCATAAATTTTGACTTTTTAGCAACATTTATTTTTTTCTCAATTTTTAATTGTGCCTGGTAAGTATACGCTTTCGTCGGTGTTTTTTGCCTGGCACCATTGTGTTTTATTTGCATCATTTGCCAAATTAATTGGTTTTTCTGTGTTTGTTTTTCGTCATTCCTTCTGCATTTGCTCCCCTCAATGCCCCAATCATACCATAAGTGCCCGTGTTTTTTTTTTTTTTTGTTCCCTTTTCGTGCTTTTGTTCAGCTTCTCACCCGCGTAATCACTTTTGTAACGCCGCCTCTAAAAGCTTAGCTTATAACTGTTCGTGCACTCTTTCTTATGCTGTGCACTCTAGCTGTCTCTTTGTTTTATTTGTAATTATTGTTTTTTTTTTATAATTATCTTAATTATCTTGGCTCAACTACTTTGTTTTGGATAACGAAATTCTTTCTAACTTTAGCCTATATATCTCCTGTTCTTATATTCCCCTGGCTTCTAATATTATGATCTTCATCCACCATGCTGATGCTCTGAAAACCTTTTTTTAGTTGACTTAAAGATCGTTATTCCAGTTAAATTCTTTACTTAACTCTTTTAGAAGAATCCTTGATCTTGTTTATGTCTGGGATCCCACCGTTGTTTCGGTATCTAACACACAGCCCCTTGTGAGGCCTGAAGATTCTTATCACTTAACCTTTAAAGTTATTATTTCTGGTACTAATTCATTAATTCATTTTTTCGTAAAACAAATTTTAATCTTTTTAACAACCTTATTTTTCCTATTGATTGGTTAGTTTATTTGACTGCTGTGATATAGATTATGCATTGAATTTTTTCTACTCTGCTTTTTATTCTCTAATCGATAAATGCGTTCCTTATGTGAATGTGTCTACCGTCGCCAGTACGCCGCTCTGGTTCTTTTGAATTCTCAACGCTACAATAATTATATTGTAAGCCGTAAAGTTAAATTCTATCAGAACCCCAAAAGATTTTACAACTTTTGTCAATCTAAATGACGCTTTAACCTACTGTCTTCCACTTTCAGACTTCGGACCAGACAATTTACTACGATTCAGAAAGTGCAGATCTGTTTACTTTTTTTTTCAGTCGACTTATTCCACTACTACTCACCTCCCTCATTTACATCCCACATTTAAGTTATGTGTTTTCCCTAGTACTACTGAAGACTGTTTTATCTTTAGCATATTATCTTTGACGTCTTCCGGAGTACCCGGGTCTGACAATATTACACTTAAACTTATTGTCACTTATTGTAAATTCTTAAAATGTGTTCGACCCTATCAAAGCCTTTATCTCGGTTATTCTTTATATCAAGTGACACTTGTTCCTTAAAAAGGGCAACAAATTAGAAATTTCTCACTACCGTAGCATTGCCAAACTTTCCGAAATACAGAGCTCGAGCTCTAGCTTTGCGTATGCTACATTTTCTTATTGTCTTTATTTTTAGTATTTGTTACGCGCGAGCCTAAGCAGATAACTGGTACAGCCGTATAACGCACGGCACGAGACGCGTGGACAAATACACAATAAAAAAAACTCATATTGAGGTGACCAAATGCAAGATCCTTACTTATCCATACTTGAATGCTGAATATTTGCTATCGAAAGTATCCACTTTTAGTAATTTCAGTCTAGGCAATCGTAACCTGTGAACCACTGTAGGAAAAACTCAAAAACTAAAATCTTAGATAGGGTCTAAGGCCGTCCATTGGACATTTTTGATTAAATGTTTTTTTCACTTTGACGACTTTACGTAAGCAAAAAGTAACAAAAGACTTGCAAGGGTATACAAACTTCAGCGCGGTCGAAGTTAGCCCCGGCCCTCTGCTTAATGTATTAGTGTATCTGAACCTTTTGAAGTCCTCGTTTTTACATTCCTGTGCTTCTTCGAATACCACTGCAATTGGTAGATACTGATATTCTAGTAAATTTTATACGTTGGCCGATATTTTTGTTTGCGAATAATACCTACACCATTTAGGTTAGTTTTATTTCCGAATACAATTTAATCCTTGCAATTAAAACATTTAGGATAGCAGCCAAGTTTTTAATGATCTCACCCTAACAACTGTCATTAATGATGTCTTTTTTTAATTTTCAAGAAATCTCTTAAAAGTTAAATGATAAAAACACGTCAAACATCGTTTAACTTTTATTTCTAGCTTCAGAAAGTGTTCAGATTGTGCATTAGAGGTCTGCAGGAATGTATTCATTTCCAACATCATAGTATTGAACAGAAGTTAGGTGATCTTAACAATACTGTACTCATTCTCTGCTGTACAGTATATTCGAGTAGCTATAAGAACCGAGTACAGTAAAAATACTGTACTCACTTAGAGTGAGTGACAGTAATAAATGTACTCTTTGTAAGTGAGTACAGTATATGTCACTTTTTTTCATGATGTACACCACTGGAACAGTGAATATGTATGGCAGCCATTTCAAAGAAAATGACGCAAACGCAATAAATGCGAACGTAAGCGTAAGTTTTTGCTGAGGAACCAATTGTCATTTGACTTGCATTGCTATACGCAGCAAAGCAAAGACTCATGAATGATCTTGCACATCTCACAAGGCTTTTGTTTTTGTATTTTCTCTTAAGTTTTCTAGAATATACTGGCGTCAGTCTGGTATGCTCTGTCTCTGTCACTCTTTATAAACCTATATGACCTACGTAGTTGCGTAAGAATTGAAAATTTAGTAATAAGCAAGCAAACGAACGATCAAGACGTGTTCTAGCAGTGGCAGACACAGATCAACAAAATTGAAGTAAAAATAAAGTTAAGTTCTTATGAGATATTAAACACAGTGGTTTATTGTTCATCATAATTTGGTCCTTCGAGCCGGATCGTTGGGCATTGTTTGTTTGTTACTCATTGCTTAATAATTTGTTGCAACGTGGTTGCAATTAATTGTTAACCTCAAAGTTAGTAGTCGATAGTTCTGGCCTACTATCGAATAGACAATCGCGTGCCTATTGGAAAAAGCGTGGACAAACGGTGGCGCCACTCGCCTATCGGTATCTGTTATCGATATAATCGACGAGATCGTGAGGGAACACATCTCTGGAAAAAGACGCGTCTTGAAATTTTTGGTCCACACAAGCAGTGGAGATGTCTTGGTATTTCATCATGGAGGAAATGAAAACATTCATAAAGGCCAGAGGAAGATTGAAGACAACCATTACCCGCATATATGGATGCCGACGTCTTCGCAATTGACACCAAATTGGAAACTTTGTCCAATGCGTGGAACGAGTTCGTGAAGTCTGGCGACGAGTTGGCCAAATACGACGAACTAGAGGGTTATGTGGACCCTACCGAAGACTTCGGGATATACGAGGAGAAATATGAAATAGCAAATGCCCGCCTTAAGGCTTTACGAGCTGCCTTGGCTCCGTCTGGCAAGTTGGAAGAAATCGGCGCGGCTGGTAACGATGGTTCGCTCTTCCAAGGAATTCTGCAACAAATGCAGAATCAACAGCAACAACTACAACTCCAGATGCAACGTCAAATGGAACACCAGCAACGGCAAGTGGAGCAGCAGCAACTATTGGTTGAGAGATTGCTCTCGCCACAGCAATCTTCGTCTTCGTCAGGCTCACAGTCAGTTGCAACAGCGGCACCAAGAGATTGTGAGTTACCGAAAATCAACATCAAACCCTTCGGTGGAGATTACAAGGAATGGCATGCTTTTAAAGACCTGTTTGAGAGTACCATTCACGGAAAGACAACTTTAACGAATATCCAAAAGTTTCATCACCTTAAGTCATGCGTCATAGGAGAAGCAGCGATACTCATCCAGCATCTGCCCGTAGTGGATGCAAATTACGTCACTGCATGGAAATCATTGAGTGATCGATATGAAAAGCCCCGTTACTTGGTGAATTTACTGATGGACACATTCACCGCATTGCCAAAAGCTGTTGGGCAAAACTCATCATCGCTACGCGCTCTGACTTGCGGAGCCAGTGATGTTATTCGGGCTTTAGACGATTCTGGACAAACGGGCCGTGACCGTTGGCTTATATACTTGCTCATCAACAAGGTTGATGAGGCTACCCGACGTGAATGGATCGACAAAAGCCAAGATATCGAAAATCCTACCATTGAAGAGTTGCTTAAGTTTTTGGACTCACGATGCGATCGCCTTGAGCTCAGTCAAGTTATCGATCATGTAGCGAGCAAACCGAGGGATGAAAAGGGGAAAAAGGCAAGCACGCACCATGCTTGCCATTACAGGTAATTGTATGAAATGTCATAGTACTGAGCACATACTGTCGGCTTGTCCTCAATTCCAGAGCTTGACCATTCTACACAGCAAAATAGCTCAGAGCAGCACCAAGGCAACTCAGGCCAGGTTTCTGAGGAGTCACCAGCGGCATCAGCGATAGCAATGATGAATGTTACCAGACCCAGTAAGCCAAATGGCCAACGAAGAAGCACTCTACCTACTGCATTGGTACACGTCCGAAATTCTCAAGGAGCCTTGCTGACGTGCCGTATTTTATTGGATAGCGCCTCAGACTTGTCATTCATTTCGGAACGGTGCGTACAGACGTTGGGGCTTGCACGTTCGCCATTTCGAGTTGCCACATCGGGCATCTCAGACGTCAAGGCGGGAATAACCAGAGGTTTCTGCTCTCTCCAGATGATGTCTCGTGTGTCGAGTCATTGCATCGATATTAAAGTTCACATTTTAGGAAAGATCACCTCACCATTGGCACGTGAAAACATTGATGCTTCATCACTGTCGGTATTTAAGGGATACCAAATGGCTGACCCTGACTTCAGAACTAGCGCCTCAATCGACATTTTGCTGGGCAATGATTGCATTTGGTTAGTTCTCATCGGAGAGAAGTTATGCGATGGTCAAGGGCACCCTATTGCAGTTAACACCATATTTGGATGGGTAATCACATCGGTATACACTTCAAGATTGCAAACCTCATCTACGTTATTGCTGACTACGGTTAATATAGATGGACTACTGCAAAGATTTTGGGAACGAAGATTATGAAAAGGTCGAAACGCACTTCCGGCGTACCCACAACCGCAACTCGAATGGAAGATACATAGTCGATTCGCCCTTCAAGGAACAAAACCTACAATTTGCGGATACATTTCAAGGAGCGAGATCGCGCTTTCTCGCAGTCGAGAGTCGTCTAATGAAGGACTCCAGCTTGAAGTTAAAATATACTCAGTTATGAGAGAGTATATCCAGCTGGGTCACATGAAGGAAGTAGCTGCAGACGAAGACACAAACGTATGTAAGAAGTCATTCTATTTGCCACACCATCCAGTCATAGGCGCCAAGCTGCGGGTGGTGTTCGATGGATCATTTCAAGATCGGGATGGACGATCTCTTAACGACGCACTTCACATTGGCCCATGTACACAACGCAACCTCTTCAACGTTTGTCTGCGTTTTCGAATGCACAGATTCGTATTTTCTGCGGACATCGTCAAAATGTTCAGACAGATTTTAGTGGCCCCTGAACATCAGAATTTTCAACGAATCCTTTGGAGAGAAGACCCTGAGGAACCATTGAAGCATTACAAGTTGACCACAGTCACCTATGGCACGGCATGTGCACCGTTTCTGGCAGTTAGAGTGCTGGAACAACTGGCAACTGATCACGAATACGAGTTTCCAAGGGCGGCTAGGATACTTTTGGATGATTTCTACGTCGATGACGTACTGACAGGAGCCATGAACGAACAAGAACTGCTCGACATTAAGGAAGAGCTGATACTCCTTATGTCACGGGCACAGTTGGAGCTAAGCAAATGGGTCTCGAATAGTAAACGAATTGCCAGAAATGAGGGAAATGAAATTGATTTCTCAAAGATGGCTGCAAAGGTGCTTGGGTTGCATTCGCGTCCTGGAGAAGACGTCCCACAATATAAGGTTTTATTATTAGAACTTATGACTTTTACGAAGCGACAAGTGCTGTCTGACACGGCACGCATCGTTGCCCCACTCGGCATTTTGGCGCCAGTGGTGATCAAGTTTAAAATTCTGCTCCAAGAATTATGGCTGCTTAATTTGGATTGGGACTCGGAACTGCCAACGAAGCAAGCGCACTTATGGCAAAAATTCAGAAAGGACATTTTCACGTTAAGGAATCTGAAGATCCCACGATTTGTAGACAATCAACCCGATGACATCGAACTGCATGGATTTTCAGATGCTTCTTTAAAGGCTTACTCTGCCGTTATTTACAACCGTGTCACACACTTAGATGAAAGCATCGGAGTGGCACTCATTGTAGCTAAAACAAGAGTTTTACCATTAAAGCAAAAGTTGTTGCCACGATTCGAACTTTGCGGAGCTCTACTACTAGCTCGTTTGTTCCAAGCAGTAAAGTCTGGTCTGCACCAGAAGGATGTTAAGATACACGCATGGACCTATTCTACAATCGTTTTGTCATGGCTTTCGCATCAACCCTGTAAACTTAAAACATTCGTTGCCAACCGAACGGCAGAAATACTGGAGATCATACCACGTAGCGCTTGGGGACATGTCAGCACTAAGGAGAATCCTGCGGATTTTGCATCACGAGGCATGCTAGCGAGTGAGTTAAGGATATTGAGGATTCCCCATTTGAGGTACTACTCGGAAGGACATCATCTTGGATCAGACTGGTTCGAGTGGTCGCATATGTATTCCGCTTCGTTCATCGAATCAAATCAAGCAAGTCTAAATATTCAGGACCTCTAAAGTTCGATGAAGTTACCAGAGCAAGGAAGTTTTGCCTACGACAGGCACAAAATCAATTCAATGACGATAGACAGCTGCTTTTGAGGAAGCAATCTGTGGAGCGACGATCAATTTTAAGCAAACTATCTCCCTTCGTTGACGAAGATGGAATTGTAAGTGTGGGTGGACGTTTGGAAAGGTCGCAATTGCCTGCAGATGCCAAGCCTCCAGTAGTTTTGCCGAAACAACATCGCCTTGTGGAATTGCTGCTGAAACATGAGCATAAGGTCAATCTTCATCCAGCAGTTTCAGCAATGTTTGTAATAATTCGCCAGAAATATTGGATCATTGGCGCACGAAACCTTATTCGACGTATCACACATGAGTGTTTAAACTGTTTTAGACAGCGCCATCACACAGCAAATCAGTTTATGGCCAATTTACCGGCTGTTCGAGTGCAACAAGCCTTTCCATTTGAGCATACTGGATGCGATTATGCTGAACCTATCTTGTTGAAGGTTCACAAGGGACGAAACCCCAGGAAGGAAAAGGGCTACATTTGCCTGTTTGTATGTATGGTTACTTCAGCTCTTCATCTGGAGCTGATCTCAGCACCGACACATTCTTGGCGATAACGGGCGCAACTTTGTTGGTGCAAAACGTGCACTAGACGAAATGGTACAGCTTCTCGCTTCACGCGAGCACAATGATGTCGTTTCAAAAGCCCTTGCGGATCAAGGCATCAAATGGAATTTTATTACGTCATATTCACCACACTGGGGTGATAAGTGGGAGTCGGCAGTACGCTCGGTTAAGCTGCATTTGCGACGAGTAATAGGAACCAGGGATGTTGAGGAACCAATTGTCATTTGACTTGCATTACTATACGCAGCAAAGCAAAGACTCATGAATGATCTTGCACATCTCACAATGCTTTTGTTTTTGTATTTTCTCTTAAGTTTTCTAGAATATACTGGCGTCAGTCTGGTATGCTCTGTCTCTGTCACTCTTTATAAACCTATATGACCTACGTAGTTGCGTAAGAATTGAAAATTTAGTAATAAGCAAGCAAACGAACGATCAAGACGTGTTCTAGCAGTGGCAGACACAGTTCAACAAAATTGAAGTAAAAATAAAGTTAAGTTCTTATGAGATATTAAACACAGTGGTTTATTGTTCATCAGTTATATATGTGTAAAGTCGCAAAGTCTCACTTATAACTGTGTTTGTCTGTATGTATGTTCTTATGTATATATATTCATATATCCAACTCCAATACCCAATAACATATAAATTTTTCACCCCCTAAAATTCATAACGTTAAAGTAAACATCCGTTTTTATAAACAATTGTCCCCCTCAAAATCAAAGCGTGTGAACCCTAACTCATGCACACACGAACTTGCAATAACAATTGTCCTTCTAAAAATCAAAAGCGTGAGAACGCGGGCCAATCAAATCGCATCAATATCAATCACGCCACTAAAGGGCTCACAAATTTAGCCTATAAATATAACCACAAGACATTTTTGTAACTCAGTTTGAAGTTTTCATTCAAATAATAAAGTACTTTGCTTTTAACTCACAAAATCTTTTTTTCCCTCTTTGGGAAAACCAGATATTTAATTGGCGCAGTCGGTAGGATCGGTAAAAGTGAACTAGTTATTCTATCCGTGTTACATATCGAAATATTATCCGTGTGTTACATAGAATTAGTGAATATTCACTATAGTGAACTGTTATTCTATCCGTGTGACACATAGAATTGTTATCCGTGTGTTACATAGAATTAGTGAATAATCACTATAAAACTCCGATCCGACAGCAAGAACTTACGGGTAGTACTCAAAAGTGTACAACAGTGAAAAAAAATATTTACGCCAACTGTGCGCGAAAATATCAACTGTGTGGTACAACCATTAAGTCCAATTGAGGAACAAAAAGGCCAAGTTGTGCCAAGTAAAACCCAGAAAATCAACAAAACAAAACATCACTACAACCCAGAAAATCAACAAAACAAAACACACTAAAACAAAAAAAAACAAGAAGAAACAAAATGGCTGTAGAACTCACCGAAGCCCACCTCAATTAAGCACTGTCTTCGTTAAGACAGGTGGCAAACAATGATAGAGCACCAGAGAATCTGACGTCATTCATAAGGAGGATAGATTTCATTATGCACTTATATCCAACCCATGATATAAGGCAACATAACATATTGTTCAGTGCAATCGAGATGCAGCTCACTGGAGAGGCACAACGGCTCTCACCTGGCCGGAACTAAGGTCACTCCTCATCAATGAATTGAAGACGCAGACCCCCTGTGAGGAACTTCTTCGACGCCTCTGCAACACCAGCTATACAGGAAACCTTCGTAAGTTTGTAACAGAATTAGAAGATAAGTCCTATATTATCACAAACAAACTAAGTCTAGAAAACGATGCAAATAACACCATTCTTTATACAAATGCCTTAAATAACACTATAAAAGATGTAATAAACAAAAAATTACCCGATAGATTATTTATGACGTTAGTTAGATATGATATAACCACAGTTGGCAAGCTAAAACAAGTAGCTCAAAGAGAAGGGTTATACGAGAATAGTATAACAGAAATCAGAAAATCAAATCAAAGCCAAAATCAAAAAGGTGGAAACCCCTTTGTACCCAATAGTACAACTCCGTCTCTAACAAAACAATCCGATGCAACACAAAACCAAAAACTTTTACGAGAATTTCAACAAAAATTAGCAAAATGGACACTTCCGAAAATTTTCATAAGTGTGCCTCGGATCAATCGGAAGAAGAGATAGGGACAAGTCCTTCATCAGAATAATGACGAACAATAAACCTTTCAGATGTGTAGTCGACTCAGGCTCTTCAATAAATAGAATGTCCGAAAACTTTTTTAATTTCAAAACCTATTTAGGAGATTCCAAAATTCACATGATTGAAGGAGCAGTAGAATTAAAAGAAATCATTTTCCTTGCACCCAGCAAACTTTGTCCAACAGAACAAAAATTGTATATCCATAAATTTTTAAATAAATACGACATGTTGATAGGCAGAACTTTCCTAAAAGCCTGCAAAGCACAAATAAATTATGAAAAAAGAATTCGCAAAATTAGGAAACTATACATTTTATTTTAGAGATGTTGAAGAAATAGAAGAAGAACAAAACATAGAATGTTTGGACCCACCCACAGAAAGGGACCCAAAAACAAATTTTGCAATTGAAAAAGAAATAATAGAAAGCAATGAGTAAAGACTCGACCATTTAAACAACGAAGAAACACAAAAACTTAAACAAGTCTTGTACGAATTCAGTGAGATTCTATACCGCGAAGGTGAAAATTTGACTTTAACGAGTAAAATAAAGCACTCTATTCATACAAAACATGAGGACCCAATTTATAAACATCCATACAAATATTCCCAAACATTTGATATAGAAATCAAATTTAAATGGATCCTGAATCTATTGCAAAAACAACTATCTCAACTAAACATGGCCATTACGAATACACACGTATGCCATTTGGTCTTAAAAATGCCCCGGCAACATTCCAAAGATGCATGAATAATCTTTTGGAAGACCTTATTTATAAGGATAGCCTTGTTTATCTGGATGACATCATTGTGTACTCCACTTCATTGGAGGAACACATACAATCACTCAGAAAGGAATTTAACAAACTAAGAGAAGCTAATCTTTAACTCCGAATTTATGCAAAAGGAAACAGCATTCCTTGGTCATATAATAACAACAGCAAGTATAAAACCTAACCCAGAAAAAATCAAAGCAATTCAAAAATTTCCGATACCTAAAACCCCAAAAGAAATTAAATCATTCTTAGGATTATGCGAACTATTGCGGAAATTCATACCCAACTTTGCACATATTGCAAAACCTTTAACTCTAAGATTAAAGAAAGGAGCTAAAATAAACATAAACGACCCAAATTTTATTTCATTCTTTGAAAAATTAAAATATCTCCTTATGAATGATCCTATACTTGCATATCCCGATTTCAAAAAAACATTTTTCCTAACCACAGATGCTAGCAATAGCGTTCCTCTCACAGAACCATAGACCTATTTCTTATGGTAGTAGAACACTTAACGAACATGAACTTAATTATTCAGCCATAGAAAACGAATTACTATCTATTGTATGGGCAACCAAATATTTTAGGCCATACCTTTTCGGTAGAAAGTTCGAGATTCTTAGCACCCATAAGCGTTTAGTATGGCTCAACAATATAAAAGAACCAAAGATGAAACTTCGAAGATGGAAAATAAAACTAAATGAGTTTAATTCCAAAATTAAATATTTACCTGGCAAAGAAAATCACGTAGATGCCCTTTCCAGAATTAAAATAGATGAAAACTTTTTACGATCAACAGAAAGCACAGCAGCTACAATACATAGTGCTCATGAGAATAATGAAAATTACATTCCAATAGTAGAAAAACCCATTAATTATTTCAACAGGCAAATAGAATTGATTAGAGGTTCAGAAGACAAAGCTGAAACAACAACTTACTTTTATAAAACAAACATAAAAATAACAAACAAAAAAAAGACCAATGCTTACGCAAGGGATATAATCATAAGATATATTTGCAGTAAGAACACTGTACTATATTTTCATAGTGAACAAGATTTTCCCATATTCCAACAAGCTTTTATTGAAATAATACAATCGAATGCAAATACAAAAACCCCGAAATCTAGCATTAAGTTAGAGGACCTTCAAACGTGTGCACAATTTAAAGAAATAATCCTAAAACAACATAAAGAATTATTACATCCTGGAATCGAAAAAACGATTAATTTGTTTAAAGAAAAATTTTATTTTCCCGATTTTCAAAACTTAATTCAAAACATTATTAATGAATGCTCAGTATGCAATATCGCAAAGACAGAAAATAGAAATACAAAACTAACTTTTGAAATAACATCAGAAACTTTTAATATCAGAGAAAAATACGTCATGGACTTTTACATGATCGACAATTTACAATCCCTTTCATGCAGAAGCAAAGTCTAGAGATTGGTTGGAAGCCAAGAGGGCAATTATGAAAGTGTTCACTGAAATGGGCAAAACAATAGAAATAAAATTAGACAAAGATTCAGCATTTCTGTGTATAGCACTAAAAAATTGCGTACAAGAAAAAAATGTAAAGTTAGAAATCACATCGAGTAAAAACGGCATTTCAGATGTAGAAAGATTCTATGACAGTAAATGAAAAACTCAGAATTATTAATAGTGAAAAGATAGATTAATCAAATTTAAAAAAAATTCTCTACGTATACAACTATAAGACGAGACATAAAACTACTAACCGAACACCAGCGGACATTCTTATCTATGCGGGATCCCCCGACTACAATACCCAAACAAATAAAAGACATCAAATAAACAATTTAAATGAAGTTAGACACGACTTCGAGATCGACACTAGATAAAACAAGCACCATTAGTAAAGTCAAAAACGACAAATCCATTTAAAAAGACAGGAGAAATAAATCAGTTAGATGAGAAACATTTTGAAGAAAAAAATAGAGGACAAAAGGTCATACACTACAAATCAAAATTCAAGAAGAAAAAGAAAATTAATAAAAAATGAAGCAAGTAAGTCGACTCGTCGACTTGGGTATACCATACACCAGGTGAAACAAATATTTCAAATTTCGAAAACCAAATGTATGTCTATTAAATTGTTTTTACATGTTTCATAGTATGTGCTATCTCGCTCACTCTACGAACACACGAGCACTCACTCTAGCGCCGCTACTAGCCAACGGCCAATTCTGGCCTTGTGGACCGCGTAGTAAAATACGTTCATACGCATATTTTGCATGTTTCTAGTCCGATTTCAATAAAATTTGGTAGTTTTGTAGAAATAGATAAGATTAATTAGTCTGCCGAATTTGAATACGATAGTCAAATGAAGCAAGTAAGTCGACTCGTCGACTTGGGTATACCATACACCTGGTGAAACAAATATTTCAAATTTCGAAAACCAAATGTATGTCTATTAAATTGTTTTTACATGTCTTATACTATGTGCTATCTCGCTCACTCTACAAACACACGAGCACTCTAGCGCCGCTACTAGCCAACGTCCAATTCTGGCCTTGTGGACCGCGTAGTAAAATACGTTCATACGCATATTTTACATGTTTCTAGTCCGATTTTAATAAAATTTGGTAGTTTGGTAAAAATAGATAAGATAAATTAGTCTGCCAAAATTAAGTGCGATAGTCAAAAAACTACAGGAGGAAATCGGTTTTTTTCTAAATTATGGAGGCGGAAGTGGGCGTGGCAAAATGTGAAAATATATAAATTCTCTGCGCATACTATGCCAGTATACATACTAAATTTGGTGACATTAGCTTTGTTAGTTTTTGATTAAATCAGTTTTGTTTAATTTGCGGGGGCGGAAGTGGGCGTGGCAAAATTTTTAAATAGCCAATATCTGCGCGTCTATTAAGCTAGTCTACATACTAAATTTGATGTCGGTAGCTATCATAGTTTTTAAGGAAATCACTTTTATGTAAATTCCGGGGGCGGAAGGGGGCGTGGCAAAAAGTTTAAACAATTAGTTTCTGCGCGCTAACTAAACGAGCATATAAACCAAATTTGATGTCTCTAGCTATTATACTTTTTAAGACAAACAGTTTTGTATGATTCCTGGGGGCGTGAGGGGGCGTGGCAAAAAGTTTGAACAGTTAATTTCTGCGCACTCACTAGTCGGGTATACAAACTTAATTTGATGTCTCTAGCTATTATACTTTTTAAGAAAAACTGTTTTGTGTGATTCCTGGGGGCGTAAGGGGGCGTGGCCGAAATTCCAATTAACTCTGAACATGTGCATACTACACGAGTATACATACCAAATTTGGTGGCTCTAGCTCTTATAGTCTCCGAGATCTGCGTGTTCATACAGACGGACGGACGGACGGACGGACAGACGGACATGGCTAGATCGACTTGGCTGTTGATCCTGATCAAGAATATATATACTTTATAGGGTCGGAGAAGCTTCCTTCTGCCTGTTACATACATTTTGGCGACTTTAATATACCATTTCACCCTATGGGTGTATGGTATAAACATACACGACAATTGATTAATTACAGGTCAACAACTCATGATGACTTTTTTGTGCATTAAACTATTTTAAACATTAAAATTAACATGCAGCCAATCCATTGACATAAACCCAGTAAAAGCACCAAACGGTTACTTAATATTTAAAACAGGATCTAAATCCATGGATCTACCGACAAACTTTCAATATCATTATTTAAATGTGAATTTATCACTAATAGACATTACATAAAACAATCTAATGCAACAAGCACAGGAATTGAAGACTTAATCCGTATTCAATACTTAACAGAAAAACTAAGTAGGGAAGTTAATAGAATACACATTGTAAAACGTAATAAACGAGGACTAATTAACGGAATTGGTTCAATATACAAATATCTTTTTGGTACTCTAGATCAGGACGATAAAGATGAATTAGAAGAAAAAATAAATAATCTTGAAAGCAATAGTGTACAAGCAAACGAATTAAATTACGTAATAGACACTGTTAATAAAGGTTTAGAAGTAATAAACAACCTCAGGGAAGAAAAAAAGAAAAAATTAGTAAGATTAGAAGTTGTAATCTTTAATTTTGAGCATTTCACAGAATACATTGAAGACATAGAAATGGGCATGCAGCTCACTAGACTAGGAATTTTCAACCCAAAACTTTTAAAACATAATCACTTAAGTCATGTTAATTCGGAAAAACTATTGGCTTAAACTAAATTCAAACGAGATATTTATCATTTCAAACATTCCTCGAGAAATAATAAAAACCCCTATCTTTAAGATGCTTCCTTATCCAGATGAAAATAAAAATATTTTGACAGAGAATTCATACGAAAAATACTATTTTGACAACAACAATTTGTTCAATAAAAATACAAAACAAATAGAATTAAAATTAATGAATGTATAATAGGCATTTTAAATCAAATCCCAACCGCTTGTAAATACACTAAAACATATAAGAATTTTCAAACTAATTATATTTTTGTAACTCAGTTTTAAGTTTTCATTCAAATAATAAAGTACGTTGCTTTTAACTCACAACATCTGGTTTTCCCAAAGAGGAAAAACCGGATATTTAATTATACCGCCATTTTCTCGCTTCATTTATTGTATCATAAATGTAAATATTCAACCAGTACTCATCGTTGGACAGTTCAAATGAGGGAACTTATTTAAAAAAGTACGCCGCCAGTATCAAATTTAAATTATTGGCGAACGAACTTAAGCAATCGCTTAAAAGAGGTCGAAGCAAAGTTTGGGACACCTTTTCTCGAATAGTGGTGTGTAATAATGCAAAAATGTGTATAAATTCGAAAAAAGCACATCGAATTTAGTAAACCACAAATGCTACATAATGGCAAATAGTCGTAAACGCAACCATTATGAAGTTGTTGTAGATGCAGAATCATAAAAGTTGTGCACTAAGCTAGCAACTGAATGGTCAATAAAGAATGGGCGATCCTTTAATATTATTGCGGACTCAGGACTTAAAAGCATAGCCCAGTTTTTTATATCTGTTGGTGCGAACTTCGGGGAAAATGCTAATGTTGAATCATTATTGACGCATCCCACTACCATCTCACGGAACATCGAAGCTCTCTACGAATATCATTTTAATGATATAAAAAAGAAGTAGTTGATCATACGAAACTTGGATATAGCATAACGTCGGATATATGGACAGACGACTTCTTCAAAGTATCATATATATCGTTGACGATTCATTATGTCGCAGAAGGAACCCTTAACAACTGCCTGCTTGCAGTAAAATCAATGCAAGGTGGATCCAGTACCGGTAAGATTTATAAAATTTTTTTTTATTATTGAAAAGAAATTTTATAACCCTATTGTTTTTAGGTGACAGAATTAAAAACAAAATTGAAAATATTTTACGTGTGATTTGCAAATGACTGAACCAATAATAGTCACCGACCGAAGCGCTTGAACTGTGTTAACCGTTTGATGCACAATGTTATTGGTAAAGCTGTGGATAAGGTGCCAGAATTGGAGAAGACAGTGGATCGCTGCAGCAAACTTGTGAAGTATTTTAAAAAGTCAGGCCAAAATTTCGTTTTAAAAAGCAGCTTAAAGAGCTAATGTCCAACACGTTGAAATACGATATTCCACCTATTCAAATCAATTGAGTTGAACTGGATGGAAATATACAACATATTAATTGAGAAGAATGAAATAAGGATTCAAAATATGAATTTAAGCGATGTAAGCGCATTGTCTAAACTTCTGGCTCCTTTCGATGCGTGTTCAAGGAAGCTTCAGGGGAGCAACTATCCAACGTTGCACATAGTCATACCACACATCAATAATTAAAAAAAAAACCAGAGGGCCGGGGCTAACTTCGACCGCGTCAAAGTTTGTATAGCCTTGCAACTTTTTTGGTAACTCTTTTCTTACCTATTAGCCATCAATGTGGAAGAACGTTTTATCTAAAAAGGCTTATGTTTGCGAAAGAATGGCCTACAATCGTAGGAAATAACCAAGATATTGATCAAAGTCACTATTTTCCACCGATCGTTCCTATGGAAGCTATATGATATAGTCACCCGATCTTTATCAAATTCGACACAGTCATTAACAGATATATTAAATTAAGAAATGTTTAATTTGAAAACAATCACGTTAAAAGTAACGAAGTTATTTACAAAAGTCCCTGTTTTCGCCCGATCGTTTCTATGGGAGCTATATGATATAATCACCCGATCTTGATCAAATTTGGCACAGTTATTTATAGGCGTAATAAACTCTCTCTAACAAATTGCAAGCTTTAAAACTACTTAAAATAACTCAAATGGCAACAGAACACAAAAAACTTAACTTTACTAAAAGAGTCATATACTGCAATGAACTGCGTAACATAAGTGAAGCCGAAATCCAACAAGAACTCAAAGCACAGAACGTAAGCGAAGTAAGGAAAATCTTGAAACGCCAACCAAACAACAACACAACAAACAACGACAGCAGCACCAAAACATTAATAGAAACTGGACTCATCCAACTAACGTTTGCAACACACAAACTACCAGAGTCAATTAAAATTGGCTACGAATCTGTTCGCGTTCGGCCCTATATTCCACTGCCGCTACGATGCAAAAAATGCCTTCGCTTTGGACACCCGACAACCATCTGCAAGAATATAACTGAAACGTACAAAAACTGCTCAGGACAAAAGCATACAATCGAAGGAGAACTTTGCCAAAACCCACCAAACCAACAATCCTGAAATCAGCCATCAACACAGCCCACTCGATCGCAAATGCCCCATATTCCTCAAACAGCAAGAACTAACGGCCATAAAAACAACCGAAAAAATCGACCACAGAAACACACCTGGTATATACTACAACAGACATACCCAACAGGCGAGAAACACATACGCCAGCACACTTGCACATTCAACACCAAATATAGAACAAAACAACGCCCCCCCTGCAACAACGGAGTTCTACGGCTGCATCTGGGGAAAACGCAACTAAACCACCTCCACCTCCATCATCAGAAGCAACTGCGATACCACAACCAGAAAAACAACAACAAAAAACTGCATCAGAAACCATGGAAATCGATGGTAACATCTATACAGATCACAAACTTTATGCATCACAACCCACTGTAGACCTGAAAATAAAAATTTTTTCCAAAGACAAATCTTACAACCTTTCCACTAACTTTAAACCCACCAAATTAACAAGCAAAACCAAACCCAACAAGAAACCACTAACAAACAACAGCGATAGCGAATCTACTTAATTAAAATCACATATCTAACACATTTTCTAGTTTAAAATTTAAAGTAGCACTTAATCCCTTTCCCTAATGCTAAATATAATCCAATGGAACATAAAAGGTTATATAAACAACTATTTATAATGAACTATGTATCCTAATTAAAAATTATTCCCCACAAATCATATGCCTCCAAGAAACACACCACAATAACACACGCATCCCAATTCCCGTCCCAATAAACTACCAAATTTATACCAATTTAGCTCATAACAGATTTGGCGGTGTAGCCATACTGATTCACAAATCCATCCAACACACTTTTATAAACCAAGCCGCCCATTTCGAAATACTTGCGGTAGAAATCATATCAAAAACAAAGATTAACATTTCATCAATATATATCCCTCCTAATAAGACCTTTTCACTTAAATGCCTACACGACAAAATTGAAACCTTAAATACCAACCAAATTATCCTAGGTGACTTTAACAGCTGGCATCACAGCTGGGGATCACCTCAAGATAACAGAAGAGGCAGAATTCTAGCCAAATTTTTCCAAAACGCAAACCTTACAATACTCAACGACGGCTCCCCAACACACTTCTCCACTCACAACACATTTACCCACATAGACCTATCCCTTTGCTCTCCCCAACTCACTCCCCTTAACAATTAAAAAACAATCGACGACCTTCATGGGAGCGATCATTTCCCAATCCTAATCTCTTTATTCTCAGAACATTTTTTAAAATAAAAGAAGCTGACTGGACATTATTCACTAATCTTACTGACAGTACAAACCAGCACATTCCTAAAAGCCCAAACATCAAAAAAGAATCAGCAAACAAAAGAAAAATAATTTTACAATCTGCCCATCACACTATACCACAAACATCCCCACAGCATTTCAGCAAGAACACTCCTTGGTTGAACAAAACCTTCAATAAGGGCACAGAAATTTAAAACTTGGCGGGAATTTAAACGCTATAGCAATGTCGGCAATCTGTTAAAATACAAACGGGCCAACTCCACAACAGATTTCACCTCGACAATTAATCCCAACACGCTCCCCGAAAAAATTTGGTCTAACATACGTCGATTTTGTGGACTTAACCCAACAAAAAGTATTCACTGCATCGCAGACACAAACATACTAACGACAGATACAACCTCTATAGCCCACGCCTTCACTTAACATTGGTCCAACCAATCGAAGGACGAAAGCTTTCGCGTAAACTTTACTCGAAATAAATATTCAGAAAAACCAATAAACTACACACCCATTCCTTCGGCCCAAACAATTGAATCAGATATTACACAGATAGAACTTCTATCTGCACTACACTCCCTTAAAGGAACAACGCCAGGCCTAAACCGTATATCTTACCCTATGATTAAAAACACCTCCTACTCAGTAAAAACCAGAATCACAGACCATTTCAACAATATTTTCAACAACTTTATTCCTCAATCTTACAAAACTAGCCTAGTCAGTCCTATCCTAAAACCTAACTCAAACAAAACAGTAATAACCAGTTATAGACCAATCTCACTGAACTGCTGTTTATCAAAAACATTGGAAAAAATCATAGCCAAACGGCTTTCGTGTTTTGTAGCAAAAAACAATCTCATTCACCACAACCAATCAGGGTTTAAACAAGGCAAATCGGTTTTAGACAGTCTGCATCTTGCAGATCATTTGATAACTAAATCCTTGAGAACCAAAAAGCACACCTCTATCATCGGCATTGACTTTTCAAAGGCTTTCGATAGACTAGGAGTGCACACTATTGTCGACCAGCTAATTAACTGGAAAGTAGGCCCAAAAATCATAAACTTCGTCCGTAACTTCATGTCCAAGAGGAAAATTCAAACCAAAATAAAAAACGTAATTAGTTGTCGTTACCCACTCTTTAACGGCATTCCCCAAGGATCACCAATTTCGGTCAACCTTTTCCTTATTACTTATAATAAATTAGCAAACACCATCAGTCTGGAAAAAGAAATAGAATTCAGTGCCTATGCAGATGATTATCAGCCTCAATAAACAAAAAAACCTAACACTCAATCTGGACAACTTCTTCTTAAATATTCAGGAATGGTGATTATACTCAGGAGCAGTATTATCACTAGAAAAATGCCAACATCTTCATATTTGCCGAAAACAAAACTGTGTCTGCAGCATATCATGCAACGGCATCCAAATCCCCCTAGTCTTCGAACTTAAAATCTTAGGACTAACAATTAAGAACAAATACAGATGGAACTCACACATAAAGCATATTCTACCAACACTACTCAATATCATAAAATGCCTAGCAAGTCCCAAATTCAACTGCAACACACACACACTGATCAACATAACAAAATCTATATTGATATCTAAAATAGACTTCGCAATATTTATCTACGGGCACGCACCAAAATCAACGCTCAACAAGCTTAAATCTTTGTTTAACGCAGCAATACGCACATCACTTGGCGCCCTATGATCAACACCTACATATATCAAACTTACTTTTCGAATCAAATATACCCACAATAGAACAACAGAGAGACCTTATTACAGCCAAAACATACAAAACAATTCTTAACAGTTCAATTTCACCACTCTACAAACATATTTGACCAAGTGACAGAAAAAATATTCTATATGGATATCTTTAAAAATTCAAAATGTAACTTTCTCACATTTATTGACCGATTTTCAAAATGTGCTTTCGCTTATCCCAAAGAGGAAATTTCGAAAAATTGATCACTGAAAATGAGTTCAATAGCGTAAACGTAAAAGAAAATCGTAAAACCGAATAGTCACAATGGCAATTCAGATGTCGAAAGATTCCGTAACACACTAACAGAAAAAAATTAGAATTATACAATACAAAATACGCCAATGAATATTGAATTTGGAAACTGCGATAAAAAACTTATTGAAAAAAATATTCTTAAATATAAAAAGCAGTACATTACATCTTTAAATCAAACAAAAAAAAATTTGAAGAAAGCAGAAACGAGGTGTACATTAAAAACTATAGGTCTCTAAAACACAAAAATGAACCGAAATTTCAAAAATTTAACTTAAATAATGTGCATAAAACGAAGGAAATTTATGACTTGATTATCTACAACCATGTTATTAATTTAATATTTCGAAATGAATATCTTTATGTAATTTAGTATAATCTGAACTTCTTATATATTTGAATTGTAAAACTCAGGAGAGTCTTAGGTTAAACGATGGGAAAGTTATGTAATCAAAGTTCGCTACACACTCTCTTCGCCTACATTTAACAAGCCATCATCCTATAGGCCACTTAGTTTGCTGCCATGTCTTTTCAAGCTTTTTGAAAAGAACCTGCAGATCCAACAAAACTCACTTTTGGCATCGGAAAACGCAATCCCTTCACACCAGTTCGGCTTCCGCGAAAAACACGGGACAATTGGACAAGTCAATCGCATAACATCCGAAATACGAACAGCATTCGAACTAAAAGAGCACTGTGCGGCTGTATTTCTAGACGTTGCCCAGGCTTTCGATAGAGTTTGGCTGGAGGGTGTGATGTTCAAAATCCGTCAAAAACTCCCACATTACACCCACAAACTCATGGAATCTTACCTTTACAATGGGAACTTCGCTGTAAGATGTAATCGCTCCATCTAGGCTGACTTTAAAATCCAAATGGTATAAGTTTATCGGCAAAGTGCAACAAATGATTAACTCAGAAGCAGAAGTACACATACAACGCCATTTGAACTACTGATTAGTATAAATATGAACACAAAAGACGACCTTAATTTGAAAGAAATAATTTAAAATGAGATGATTCAGATTTTTACCGACAACAGAGATGAGCTACGCAATCTAGCGAAGCAGCAGATCCTTTGTATGCAAGATGAATATAAGAAATCCTAAAACTTACGTCACAGACCTGCTTCTATAAAAACCAGAGGGCCGGGGCTAACTTGTATATCTCGGATTCAGTGGGATCGGACCACTATATCATATAGCTCCCATACAAACCCCAAAGTCACGATCAGTGACTTTTCTCAATAACTTCGTTAATTTCTGTGCTATTATCGTGAAACTTAATATTAGAGAGTAAATTATGCCTATAAACTACTGTGCCAAATTTGATCAAGATCAAATGACTATATCATATAGCTGCCATAGGAACGATCGGTCGCAAACAGTGACTTTTGTAAATAATTTCATTAGTTGTAACGCGATTGCTTTCAAATTAAACATTTCTTAATTTAATATATCTGTTCATGACTGTGCCGAATTTGATAAAGATCGGGTGACTATATCATATAGCTCCCATAGGACCGATCGGTGGAAAACAGTGACTATGATCAATATCTTCACTATTTCCTATGATTGTACGCCATTCTCATTACCATTCTCTTACGGTCTAGGAGGAGTTTGCGTTGATCCAGACGGACGGACGGACATGGCTAGTTGAACTCGTCTCGTCGTGCTGATCAAGAATATATATACTTTGTATGGTCAGAGATGCTTCGTTCTATGCGTTGCACACTTCTGATTAAAATTAATATACCCTTTTTGCAAGGTTATAAAAATTGATTTTATAGCTGTTAAAAGAACCTAACTTGGAGGAAGTTTAAAGCTGAAGCCCAAATGTTTCGGTCCGTAACGCATGACTATGGTAAAGACTAGAGATACGTCATGCAAATAATTATATGTGCATCATATTTTTTGCAAATAAAAAGTCGTGTAGTATTTTTTAATTATTTCTGATACGGCATGATGTAAGATAGAAAAATAAAAATAAATGTAAACTTCATTTCAACTATAATAAAAAATTTAAAATTATAGTTATATTCATTCACTTTGGTCTCTTAAAAGTAATAAACGTTGGTAATTTTGAAGTATTAATTATGTTAATAATCAATACTTTTTCCTTTATTATTTAAGACTAAGTTGAGACGATTTGGCATAGAATTGACCAACGACTGTAGAACAGATGCGTCAATATTTTTTTTTTTTTTTTTTTTAACGTTTAATATATATTTGTTGAATCTACTCTTAAATTAGAGCCTAACAACAAGTTTGAGATATTTTTCTTAATCTAGTACTTAAGATAAATCCTGGGGATATTGCAGGCGGCCCGAATCACTTGTTATTGGGTTGGTCTGTTATTTCTTTTAAGACGAGTTCTATTATTAGTTCGCGTAAGGGAATTGGCAAGAACATTTGGCTGTGCATCCAGTTTCGCAGAATACTTTAGTTGTTGACTACCTATTTCAGATTTTACGCTAGGTATATTTAGATCATTTTGAATGTTGTCGTTCCGTATGTACCACTGAACCCCCGTGATTGATCTTAAAATCTTCGACTGCGCTCTTTGTATAATACCGACATTGCTGGTGCTTGCATTTCCCCATAGACTCCGTAAGTCCAGATGGGTTTCAGTACGGAGTTGTATAGGAGGACTTTTTACTCCAGACGTAGGGGACCGAGCATTGATGACCCAATGTAAGCTACACGCTTTCAGTTTAAGCTGTGACTTTTTTGCTTCGATGTGCTCGCGCCAAGTTAGTCGTCTGTCTAGGTGGATGCCAAGGTAAGTGACATCCACAGCTTGAGGAACTGGTACGTTGTTTAGCATTAGAGCTGGACAGTTTCTTCTGTTAAGCGTAAATGTAACATGTTTGCATTTCTGCTCGTTGACCCGGATACGCTAGGTTGCTAGCCATTTTTCTACCACCTTGAGGTGTTCCTCTAATTTTGCAGAGGCTTGTATTGGGCATTTGGATCTGCTGAGGATTGCCGTGTCATCGGCAAAAGTGGACGTTGTAAGTCCTAAACTCGTTGGTAAGTCTGCAGTGTACAGTAGGTATAGCAATGGGCCGAGTACACTACCTTGTGGTACACCAGCTTTGATTTCAAAATCAGCCGAGACGGAGCCATTACATCTTACAGCGAGTTGCCTATTGTAAAGGTAATATTCCATGAGTTTGTGGGTGTACTGTGGCAGTTTTTGCTGGATTTTGAACATCAGACCCTCCAGCCAAACTCTATCGAAAGCCTGGGCAACGTCTAGAAATACAGCCGCACAGTGCTCTTTTAGTTCGAATGCTGTTCGTATTTCGGATGTTATGCGATTGACTTGTCCAATTGTCCCGTGTTTTTCGCGGAAGCCGAACTGGTGTGAAGGTATTGTGTTCTCCGATGACAGAAATGAGTTTAGTCGGATCTGCAGGGCCTTTTCAAAAAACTTCGAAAGACATGGCAGCAAACTAATTGGCCTATAGGATGATGGCTGGGTTTTGTCCTTTCCCACTTTAGGAATCATGATAATAGTGGACCTTTTCCATGTTCTTGGGAAGTAGCCAATTCTTATTATAGTGTTGAACAGTTTGCAGATGTATTGTATGGCAATGATAGGGAGTTCCAGGATCATTTTCGCTGTGATTAGGTCATGGCCAGGGGCTTTTTTTGGCTTTATGTGGTTTTTAATAACTGCAGTGATCTCGTCCGATTGGAGTTCCGAGTACTCACTATCAGTTAGTGTGCTCGAAGGGGGAAGTACAGATGAGTTTGATGTTGGATTTGGCTGGAAAACCATTTTAAGATGTGTGGCAAATACGGATGCCCTCTCTTCGTCACTGCGGGCCCATCCACCGGTTGGACTCCTTATCGGTGAAATTGTCTCTGTAGGAGCGCTTAAAGTTGGGTGGGCTTTCCACAGAGGATGTTTATTGCTGGTTGGGCTGAGCTTTTCTATGTATTTTCTTTGAGCCCAGCTTTCCTCTTGTCTTAACGCCTTGGAGAGGTTGCGATTAGCATGCCTTAGGCGAAGTTTTGCTGCTGGTGAGCGAGTAATCTGCCATTCTCTTCTTAGACGTCGTTTTTCCGTTACTAATTGTTCTATCCGCCGGTTCGTAGGCCTGTCAACAGGTTTAGTGTAAGAAGAGGCAGGTGGAGTAGATACTCTTGCTGCAGCTCCCATCATAGACTCAAGTGCAGTGACGCACATATCAATGTCCTCTGCAGCATCCAGTTTCGGCGAACAGTCAATGTGGGCACTCATGTACATTTTAAATTTTAGCCAATTTGTTTTGTTGTTTGTAAGCCTATATGGGCGATCAAGTACTTGAGGTTTTGTTAATAGTGTGAATAGTACTGGAGAGTGATCGGAAGTTAAATCTAGCAGTGTATCCGCAGTGATCCGATTACGTGGAATCCTCTTGGTTACTGCGAAATCAATCAAGTCAGGCACTTTCTGTGGATCTGTGGGCCAATAAGTAGGCCTACCCGGTGAGACGCAAACCATCTTATTGAGAGGGTTGACTATTGTGTTGTACAACTGCTTGCCTTTAGGATTTACCAGGCGAGATCCCCAGTGTATATGTTTGGCGTTATAGTCCCCTGCTGCAATGAAGCGATCTCCGAGTGTGTTAAAGAAATCGGTAAATTCCTTTTCAGAGATTGAGAAGCGTGGTGGGCAGTACAGGGCAACCAATGTAGTGTTGCCGCAGATGGTTTGGACGGTTATAGCAGTTGCTCGTAGGTGCTGTGTTTCAAATCTGTTGAGGAACGAGTGTTTTATACGGTTTTTGATTAGGATACCAGTCCCGCCATGAGCTTTTCCGTCTGGATGGTTTGTTGCATAGAAGGTATATTTTGGTATTTGAAAATTATTTTTTGATGTTAAATGTGTTTCCGAAATCAGCAAAACGTCGATTTCACTTGAGTCTAGGAATAGTTGCAGTTCATTTTTGTGCTTGGAGATGCCGTTAGCATTCCAAAGACATATACGTAGGGAAGCCATTATTTATTCTCGATAAGCTTCTGGATAAGCAGGTTTTGATTCCGCATCAGTTCGTGCATACAGTTTTGCATGAACGTCATAAAAGTGGTCATGTTTTGATTGAGTGAGATCAATAGGGCCTCTAAGCCACTTGGAGTTTGCTGGCCAAGCTCTGGTGCGCTAGGTTGCGGATTCTGTAGATGGTGGAGTGACGGGGTTTCTTTTGCGGGCTCCGTCTGTCCAGTTCGGAGCACACTAGCGAAGGATACACTAGGACTGTATGTAGCAGGCATGTTAGATGATCTAACAGCCTTGGCGAAGAATACCTCCGGTGTAGTTTTAGAGGCATTGACGGTGATTTTTGGTCCAGCTGGGGGTTTGCGCCCGTTTAGGTGAGATTTAGGATCCTTGAAGACAGGACACCCTCTGTAGTTGGCCGTGTGGTGCCCTCCACAGTTACTGCATAGCCTTAGTGCGACATTGTTTCTGTCCTTGGTGCAAATGCCATCTTTATGACGGAGGTACATGCGGAAATTGTCCTCAGTTTGGGTTTGACATTTAATTTCTTTAATGTTACCCCTATTGAGAGGGGTTACAACAAAGTTATTTGCCCCTACTTTTTCTACTAGCTTCGAAATCAGGGCGCTGCAGTTGGCTCCACGGATGTATAAAGGGGGTGGTCTAGCCGATTTAACTTTATCTACAGCGCCGGCTTGATCATCTTGCTGATCGGCAAGAATTTTAAAACGATTCCCGCTAAGGGGTGCTACTCGTTCATTTGGTTTGTTTATTTTCGGCCTATTGCCACTTTTTTTTCTTTTGCGGGCTTAGCTTCCGCTTAGTTATTTTAATATATCTATCCATTCCAGTTTGGACAGAAGTCGTTGGGGGGTACTATTGTGGCTGACTCAGGGCGACTTGTCGTTGACGGCTTGAGGCAGGACAATACTTCGGCAGACGTTGCAGTAGTTGCTGTCAACGAGCTGACGGTGCTGGTCGGTGCAATCGGTGACCCAGTTATCGTTATTGATGGAGAAGCACACTGCTCTCTCCACGGTAAGTTGCTTTTGATTGCTGAGTGGCTGAGACTGAGAGCCCTGCACAAATTTTTGCAAACGCGGTCTTTTTTTTTTTTTTTACACTCAATTTTTGCGACGTGCATTAAAAAAAAAAAACACGTCTGTACACGGCGGCAGTTAAATTATGTGTGTGCGTCAATATTAGCTCATTCCTGTTCTATAGCCAATTTAAGGTGTCGTACAGTCGCAAACTGTCTTCCATTTTTAAACACGCGAGCCGACAGAATGCCCCAAAGATTCTCGATGGGATTAAGGACTCAATGGGACCCACTTCAATACATGAATTTTTCTTTCTTCAAAAAAGTCTTTGGTGACCTGCGCCGTGTGGATTAAAGCATTGTCTTGCTGATAAGTCCAATTATCGCCATAAAGATTTCTAGCGAAGTCTACCAAAACACCGTCTAGAAGTGCTACATACATATTGGCATTCATTCGAGTAGATATGAAGCACATAGGCGTATTTCCTAAATAGCAGAACGCGGCCCATACCATCAAGGTGCCGCCGCCAAAACCTCGCTTGTAACAAGATAGTCGTTCTTGGCGCGTATTTCTCCAATTTTTTTTGCAATTGTCTGGGCCATCTAAATTAAATTTTTTTCGTCGCTAAAGATGATGTTGTGCCATTTCTTATCCCAGAATCGGTATCTATTGGCAAATTCTAAACGAGCCTTAATATGCCGCTCCAGAAGCTTTGGTTTAGGGACCATTGAGGTATGTTTAAAGAAACGATTTTCGTTTAGAATCTGAACGATTCTACTTCTGTTATTTGAAGATCCAAGTGAGCCCTTATTTGACCGCTGCTCATCAAATCCTCGACTGTAAGACGTCGAATCTGCCGTTTACATCGTTCGTCAATGTTGGTCTTGCGTCCGCTGCGTCGAGTAGCACCATATTTCGATGGGTTTTTCAGGAAGCTACTTATGGAGTATCTATGCCTGTTAAGTCTGGTTGCTATCTCAGAGATCTTGGAGCCGCTTTCATGCATGCCGAGGATACTTCCCTGCTCGTAATCGGACAAACTTGTACCACGAGGCATTTTAGCCTGACAACAATATATATTATGTACTAATTAAGGTTTTTTATTTATAAATTTAAATAAATTATATACTTACAATAGAGATTTAAGCAAATTTTCAGAAATAAGTCTTCAACAGCAATACTTTACGTACGAATGATCAGCCACAAGTGTTTTGCACATATAATGACAAAATTTTATACGCATGGCAAGCACAAAGAATACCATGATAATTGTGCATTCGTCAAACTTTCAAAAACTAACTAAAACAAGACAAAAGAAATAATGCACATATAATTGTTGTATGACTTACATACGATGTGGTTAAAGATACAATGTTCAATGACGGTCTTAGAAGAACTACGACCTGCGCTGCCTATATGAAGCCGTGGGTTCTCTTTTATATAGACGACAAGGATGCATTCGATGCGAATACGTACTAGGATGGCCGAGTTGTGGTATTGGGTCTGGCATCTCTGCTAAGCGGGGCGAATGCATAAAAGACAAAAAGAAGTAAAAATGACAACTAATTGCTAACTAAACTTTAATTAAAATGTTTAAATAAATAGATTACATTAAATAAACTAAAATACTAAAAATAAATATATTAAATTGAAAAAATTTCTACATAAGTATATTTATATCCATTTGTATTAAGTATGTGCAAGTGAATATAAATTATATTAAATTGTTTTAATATTTGTTTTTATTTATTTGTTGAAAGCGCTTTTTGGTTGCTACATAAACGGATTACGGCTTTTTTCAAAATAGTTCCTATTTTCTCTACGTGCTTTGCGTCTTCTATGGGGCAGAGACCGGATACCAAAAAAAAAAACAATTGACAGCTCAGCAGGGTTGCCAAACACAACGACACCAACCATCCGAGTGGACTCACTCCAGAGTTGATCCTTGTGCCGCAACCTTGTGAAGTATATCGACACTTATCGCCAAGCAACTGTGAATGTATGCGCCAAATCCAAGAACCGGCTCATGTTACGCAGACCGTGGGATCGCTGACCCAGCGATCGTGCCTACTGCCAAATGCAGTATTAGCTATATTCCTTTTTCCATGTTAACTCCTCCCTCGCTTAAGTGGAGTCCGTCCCCGGAATTCTGTAGGTCAAGAAACTTTTGAAGAGTTGTTACTAACTTGCGTCTCTAGAGTCTTCGAATGGCCAGATAAATGGCGAACCAAATTGCGACTATCCCAATAGAGACACTGCTGCTCAATACAGGGCCCGATTTTATTTTTGAGCGTAGTCCGGTTATATGCCGAAGATTTTTATGCTGAGTTCGTGGAGGAAAGGCATGCTTAAATGTTCCCGGTACCTCGTAATGTTGGTTTGTGACTCGGCTAACACCATTGGTTTTTTTCTTAGCACATCATATTTGTTGAGAAACGTTGCTTGGTTGATGGTAATCTTGTCGTTGAATGTCACCAGGTTGGTTCCGTTCATCCCATTTTTTTTTGCCGACTTCGTATATGATGTCCATGGTGGCGTCGTTAATGATAACCATTCCTTCGTCCACAACGATTAAAGGTTCCAGATGGCTTGGTCGGGTTTCGTTTTACCGGGTAAACGCTTTTTTTTTTTGGGACAGATTCTGGGTGAGCATATTTGATTAAAACTTTGAAAAACTTTAATACTACCTACATCTAATAAATCTGACACGCTAATACAAGTGAGATTTTTGTTAGTCATTTCATTGACATCCAAGTCATGGAGGGTTATTGATTTCAATAAATTCGATTTTGCTTAGGTTGTAGTGAGAATTCAATTTTCGAGGTCATTTCACCGTTCTGTTTTTTGCTACGATGGTTTCATAGAAGTGTTTCTGGTTGACATTTTCTGTACTTCTGAAATTACAGTTTCTCCTGTAGTTTGTTGTTAATTTCGACTTGTTTATTTTCTGACTACTAATTAATTTTGTTTCAACTTTATCTGTTCCCAGTCGTTTTCCTGGTCTCGTCGGTGTATGTCCTGTTCGAGGTAATGTTTGCTGTATGTCCGAGAAAGCCGTACTCTTTCCAAACTGTCATTATAAAATATTCTTATTACTTTATTTTAGATTGTCCTTATGGACCTCCCTACCCTACTTTAGTTTCAAGGTCTGCCTCAACAATTCCTTCTTTGTACAAATGAATAAGTTTGTTACCAAGGCGTTTGTTTGACTTTACTAAGACTTTGTCACCCCGCTGGTATTTTTTGTCTATTCGTGTTTTATTTTCCTGCTCCTGTTGTTTGTGTAAGCGTGTTTTATTCTTTTGACTATTTGCAATCCCTCTTCTACCGTAGATTCGATCAAGACTGAATGGATTGACCTGTTGTGCTTTAGCCTTGCTAGTAGTAGAAAAACATCGACAGTATCGCTAGCTTGGGCTGCGATTTTCTTGCACCATGCTATTTCTAGTAACGTTCTGTGGAATCTTTTCACTTGACCATTAGATGTTCTGTGAAGGGGTTGGGCATTGACAATATGTATTTCAAACTCATTTATCAGGAGGCACCTTATTGTTGTAGAACTTATCATTATCGCAATATATTGTCTTGGCATTAGCAAAGTAATTGACTAACTGTTGAATGGCGGGCTTTGCGTCAACTATGGCTCTTGATGCCATAGGTTGGACCATCGCAAAATTAAAACATTTATCTGTGCAAGGCAAAAACTATCTTTTATCTGCGGAAAAAAGTCGATGTGTAAAATTTTGCCTACGTATGCCGGTATCGGCGTGATACCCAGCTTATGTGTTTTTTTTATGCCTGTCATATGTAGCCACAGAGCAGTTAGCTGCAATTTCTGTTGTTGCCCAAGTTTGGGGAAAAATAATCTTGTAAAAACCGTTTCATGTTTTCTTGGGCTGCACGGTGCGCCCTGTTGTGTTCGGTCACTACAATTTCTTTTTGTTCCGCTTTGTCCGGTACATATGTGACGATGTTTTTGCAATACCAGAATTTTGTTGCCGGAAATAGTTCTACAAATTTGTGCTTAATAAAACCAAGAGTTGTCATTTCGCAATGTATTGCACTTACCACTTCAGCATTTATTACCTCTTGTAGCTTCTGTAAAAGTGAATCACCGTCCTTGTGGATCAGCAATATATTAGAGATTACAATTTGTGTTATGGCTAAGTGCCGGAGTTATGCTTCTTTATTGTTTAATTGATTATACAAAACTGAATATGTCGAAGGAAATAAAAGAGAACTAAAGCTAAATACATAAGTGGGAATATGAACCTAAGGCTAAATACATAAGTGGGAATATGAATCTAAAGCTAAATACATGAGAAGTAAATATGTAAGGCGTATGGTCATGCTATGAGCTCTTGGTCAGACGCTGTGTCAGCATATTTATGCTTTTGTGAAATTCGTCACATCGACGTTGCAGCTGCACAGATTCTTCTAAGACTTAGTGCAGGGGAAGTTCGCTAGATTGTTTGTTAACTTCTCCCCTTCTAAGTTCATTGCCGTCCTCAGTGATGCATGACTCTTGGACGATTTTTTGCAGTTTAGCAGCTGACTTCCTCTGGTATCTGCAGTAACCAGCTACGACGAGGCTACAGAGCAAGAAGCTTACAAGTACTCCGATCGCGAACCAAACCTTGGGCGATCCGTTGGATATCATATCATCATTCAACTCCTGGATGGCGTTTAGGTTGAGTTCATTCATTCGCTGTAGCAGAGGTAGACTTAACACATGATCGTGTCCCGTTATATGTAGCAAAGGGGAAGCTGGGATGCCAGGAACCTTGCTTACGACCTTGTTGTGGTTGAGGTACATGGTTCCGTTTATCGTAGCGCTTTCCTCAAACGTTGTAAGATGGGTTCCGTTGACGTGTAACGTAGGGCCATCATCTACGCTGTTACTCGCACGCGTGTTGACAATTATTATCCCCTCGTCAACCCTTGTAATGGGCTCCAGGTGACTGGGCTGCGTGCGACATATAGCAGATTGCCGTGAGCGCATGTGTCATGCCTAGCCAGTTCGCAAAATGTTGCGTGATTGTTGGTAACGCATTCTGTGACTGCCTTCACTCCGTCGTCGCATTCTGCCACTATGTTGTCGTGTATCTGTAGTATGGTGTCCCCATGTATCACAGGGAAAATAATGACCTTCTTACATAAAAGTTAAATTTTAGTGTAATCTATAATTATATGTATGGTACTATCGGACTGAAATGTTTTAATGTTGGACACAGCCATTAAATTAACTATGGAGACTGTTGTGATCTTCTTGATCAAAAATGGCTGGGTTTATTATATTAGATTTGGCAAGTGTGACAGTAAGCATAAGGTCTTGAATTTCTGTAATTAGCATTCTAATTCTTGCTAGTAAAGTTTCGTATAAGTGTGGGATATCGGTAATTTCACCACTTCTGGACTGTATTATTTTATTAACTGTGTTGCTTTTGTTATTTTAATTCTTTCCAAATTCCTGCCACAACCTTTAGCGCTGTGCCCAAAAAATCTAGACTTCTTGCTATCCTGTGGTGTATCATTAACGCGGACAAAAGATTTTTAACATGTTTTATGTCTACTTCTATAAATTTTCGTATGTTCGTCAAGGGAAATAATTCAGCCAGTTTTATCGTATCGTCTGTGATTTCCATGAATTCAGCGTTGCTCCCAGATTAAAACATTGCCGTCTAGCACGGGAATGTAATTTGCATTGGAGTAGTCGGTAATGCGTGCCCCTGCTGCGGCTAGGACTGACAGTATTATAGTGATTAACCTGTGGGGAATGTAAACAATGACTATAGTGACTTTGTGGTTTGATATAGCAAATAAAGAACTTGATCAAAATTACTTCAAATTGTCCTTATGGACCACCCTCCCCTTAATAAGTACAGAAGGTCCCAGGTCTGCTTGTAAGCGTCCCTCAGAACACAACGGGGATAATTTGTTTCCCAACCTTTTATTGTTCTTAATAAATACCTTGTCGCCCATGTCAAATACCCTATTTTGCCTATCTGGGTTGCATCTGTTGAGTTGATCTTGTTGTGCTTTGTTTATTCTGTCTTTAATATTTTCCCGCAAAACAGTGTGTTGTGCATGGATAACGTCTATTGGCTTTTCTTCCGTAACCGAATGAATTGTTTTATTATATACTATTGCTGCTCTTACTATGATCTGTGTCGTATCATTAAGTTGTTTATCAATTTTCATGCACCTGGCTATCTCTAGCAATGTACTGTGGAATCGTTCCACTTGTCCATTCGAGCAGCTATGCAATGGAGGTGCGTTTACTACGTCTATTTCGAACTAATTTTTTAACATCGAAGTAATCGTCTCTGAATTAAACGATGCTTCGTTGTCACAATAAATTGTCTTTATTTTTGGAAAAATCTTGAGTAATCGCAATATGGGTATAGTAATATCCGTTATTGTTCGGGATAACAACGGTTGTACAACAGCAAATTTGAAAAATTTGTCCACGCAGGTCAAGAATAGCTTGTGGTCAGTGGAGAATATATCTATAGGAATAGGTGTTTGCCCAAGTTCTTGTTTTTTTTTGGGTGACGGTCGTACTTAGCTGTGGTGCAGACTTTGCAATTTAAGACGATTTCATTGGTTAATTTGGCCATTTTTGGGAAGTAATAATAAGTATTTGTTTGATATTTTCTTGCGCTGCTCTATGTGCGCGATTATGTTCGGTATTAACTATCTGAATCTGATCATCTTTGTTGGTTATATCAGTAACCATGTTCTTGCAATGCCAAAACTTTGTTGTTGAAAGGCGGCTAATGTAGGAATGCATTTACAACATCACGGTTCACTACAAGCTTTAAGGACTCAAGGAGATCGTTCTTAATTTTTGCTGCCGAATAGAATTAGTCTCCGATGCAAGTTGTAGCGCGCCTCTTCTAGGATTACTTGGTTTCTAAAGAGATTAACAGGCTTGTCTGTTGTCTCGATTGTGTAGGTCAAGGAAAGCTCACTGTGGACGGTGGCAGCACATGATTGAATTTCATCTTGTAGGGCATTTACATTTTGACTTGATAACGCATCTGCCACTAGGTATTCTTTCCCTGGCTTGTATCATTACAAATATTTGAGCGTTACGTTCTTCAATAAAAGCCATCCACTTTTTAATTCTCGCATTTGTGTTTTTTTGTGACACGGAAAATGTGAGCGGTTGGTGATCTGTAAAAATGTGCAACTCTCTGGTTCCATACAGGTAGTTCTGTAGTTTTCCAAGAGCCCACACAATTGCCAACAATTCCATTTCATTAGTGGCGTACAGTCGCTTTATGACTTCGGTTGTGATAAGACGTGCTTTCTCTGTACACCCAAGTGTTTCTTTGGTTTTCTTTACAAACGATTCAAACTGCCTGCACCACCTAGTATAACTATGAGTGGCGATGAAGACGAAGATGATGATGCCGTTATGGAATGGCAGAAAGTAAGCTGCCTGCGTAAAGCGAGGAAGAGGTCAAGCAACAAATCACCACAGTTAGCTCGAAAGGCGCCGGCACTGGACTTCAGACCTAGTACATCCAAAAGCAACAACTATTTTGAGGTACTCAGCGACGATGACGAACAGTTAAAAATGCTGATGCAAACAGAAGATCAAGGGGAAAGGCAATCCGCAATAGATTCGGCCAGTGAGACATTAGATTACCCTAAGCCACCACCTATATTTCTTTCTGAAACAAATAATATAAACACTACGCTAGAATACTTAAAAGGTTATCTCAACTATCAAGACTATACCTTCAAAATTCAGAGTAATGGAGAGATTAGACTCATGGTTAAAAATGTAGAAAAGTATAGGGAATTAATTAAAGAATTGAGAAAAGACGGTGTCTTGTTTCATACGTACCAGCTTAAGCAGGACCGAGCATTTAGAGTGGTAGTTAAAAACTTACACTTCTCTACACCAATAGAAATAATCAAAAACTGTGTTGAGGCAACTGGTCAAACTGTGCGAAACGTTGCTAATATAAAAAGCCGTATCACCAAAGCCCCTTTAAACATTTTTTATGTAGATCTAGAGCCAACTAACAAAGACTCCGAAATCTACAAGATAAATAATATTGGCAACGCGATAGTTACAATAGAACCTCCAAGAAAGACAAGCGATATCCTCCAATGCCACAGATGTCAGAGATACGGTCACACGCAGACATACTGCGGCAAGGCGTATATGTGTCCTCCAAAATGTGTACACTGTCATGAAAATCATACTGCCAATTATAAAGGCTGTAAGGTATACCAGGAACTTCTTAAAAATAAAGTAACAACACGCGTTAACGAGTCACGAATAAACATAAATGCCAATAGTTATGGTGTCATGAATTTCTCTCCCCCGACCCATCAGAATCCATCCAATGAACACAGTAGACAACCAACATATGCTCAAATTGTTAACAATCAACCTGATGTTACTAAAAGTGGTTCTTTGGAACGGATTGAAAAACTATTAGAAAAGCAATCAGAGCAAATTTGTGACCTTCTTAAAACAATAAACCTATTGATTATTAAATTATGCAAATAGACCTCCACATTGCTATATGGAATGCCAACGGGCTGTCAAATCACGTTCATGAAATAAACTTATTCATTAAGTCAAATGATATTGATATAATGTTGATATCTGAGACTCACTTTACAAACAAATCCTTTTTTAAACTGAGAGGATATGAGATTTACTGTGCAAATCATCCATCTGGAAGAGCCCAAGGCGGGGCGGCACTAATTGTTAAAAATGAAATAATATATGAAACTCTAGATCCCATAAGAGAGATCTCATTGCAAGCTGCCAGTATCAAAGTCAAATGTATGCATGCTGACTTAATTGTTACTGCCATATATTTCCCTCCAAGGTTTATTGTTAAAGAGATAGATTACAAGCAGTTCTTCATAAAACTTGGAACAAAGTTTATTGCTGGTGGAGACTATAATGCGAAGCACCCTTGGTGGGGCTCGAGACTGGCAAACCCTAAAGGCAAGGAGCTCTATAAATGCTTGAGAAATAATGGCCTCAGTGTCTTATCAACCGGTAAACCTACATATTGGCCCACTGATCCCAGTAAAATTCCTGACCTAATGGATTTTGTCGTTTATAATGGAATCCCACAGCAAAATCTTGCTATCTCAGAGAGTTTGGACCTAAATTCTGATCAATCGCCTATAATTATGGCTTATAGTACGCGAATCAAAAAAAATCCGAGAAGCCCATACAAGATTATAACAAGCAAAACTGATGTGGCTGAGTTCAGATACTTGTTAGATCAAAAAATTGATCTAAACATCTCTTTAAAAACTGGATCAGAGATAGATACTGCTGTAGAAAATTTTACAAACGCGATTCATGAGGCCAGCTATTGGAGTACACCCCCAAGCGATGAGACTCAAAATAACAACTTTACTGTACCAAATGAAGTAAGACGTCAAATAAAACAAAAAAGAAAGCTTAGGAAAAAATGGCAAGAGACAAGAAGTCCAATAGATAAAGCGTTGTTTAATAAAGCCGCGTCAGATCTTAAAAAGAAATTACTGGAGTTAAAGCAAGAATCTCTAACAGAGTATCTAAAGAGCTTAGATCCACATTCGCCAAATCAAGAACACAATCTCTGGAGAGCTACGAAGTATCTGAAACGCCCAACAATCAGGAAAGTTCCTATCAAGGATATCAACGGAACATGGTGTAAATCTGAAAAAGAAAAAGTAAACGCTTTTGCTCAACATCTATATACAGTCTTCCAGCCAAACGATATTCATGACGCTGGTATAGAAGATGAAATAAAATTATTCCTTGACTCTCCAAATCAAATGAGTCTACCAATTCGAAAAACCAGCTTCGAAGAAGTCTGTATCACTGCAAAGAACTTGTCTCGTAAGTCGATTGAATTCCTGACACTTATTTATAACGCTATTCTTCGTCTTGAACACTACCCTAGCCAGTGGAAATGTGCTGAAATAATAATGATAGCCAAGCCGAATAAACCAGAAAACTGCGTTTCATCATACCGTCCCATTAGTCTGCTGGCTATTTTTTCCAAAGTATTTGAAAAAATACTGCTGAGAAGAATGTTGCCAGTGTTGGACGATCTTTCCATCATACCCGAACATCAGTTTGGGTTCAGAAAGCAGCATGGAACACATGAGCAATGCCATCGTTTAATTAATGTAATCACTAATGCTCTTGAAAATAAGGAATACTGCTCCGTAGTTTTCCTTGATGTACAGCAAGCGTTTGACCGAGTATGGCACGATGGCATTCTGTATAAAATAAAGAAATGGCTTCCTGCTCCTTACTATCTGTTATTAAAGTCTTATCTTGGCAATAGACATTTCTATGTTCGACAACAAGGAGAAATCTCTAACCTATGTACTATAAATGCAGGAGTTCCCCAAGGAAGTGTTTTAGGCCCTGTACTTTATACATTATTTACATCTGACTTGCCTATCGCATCTAATGTCAACGTGGCTACATATGCAGATGATACGGCGATAATCGCATCAAGCAGCATTCCTAACAGGACAACAGAATACCTACAAAGAGAAATTTGCCTAATAGAAAAATGGTTACACAAATGGAAAATCAAAGTTAACTCGCAAAAGTCTGTACAAGCAACATACTCCTTAAGAAGAGGTAATTGTCCAAAAGTCTTACTAAACAATTGTGAAATCCCCCAAAGAGATTCAGTTAAATATCTTGGAATTCATATTGATCGAAGGTTAACCTGGAAGGCACATATCAAAGAAAAACAGAAGCAGTTGAATATTAAAACCAAAAAAATGTACTGGCTATTAGGACAAAAGTCTCAGCTTAACATTGAAAACAAAGTAAGACTTTACAAAGCAATATTAAAGCCTGTTTGGACTTATGCGCTACAACTTTGGGGAACCGCGAGCCAATCAAATATTGAAATTATGCAACGCTATCAATCGAAAACCCTACGCACAATCGTTAACGCACCTTGGTATGTTTCCAATGCTGAAATACATAAGGACCTTAATATACCATTTGTAAAGGATGAAATAGCAGAGTTTAGTGTTAGATATATTGACAGACTGCACAACCACCCAAACTCATTATCTCTAAGTCTACTTAATAATATAACAACAAGAAGACTAAAAAGAATACATATATTAGATCTTCCAAATAGGATTTAACTTTTGTTTTATATATGTACATATAAATATATATATATATACCATATAAAATGAATATATAATAATACACATGTATAAATACTTAAGTAGATTTAATACTCGTCTGTACAACTTAGAGTTTATATATAATAGTTGACTCAGTGGAGCCGACTATTCCTGTTATGTTTTTATGTATCTCCAAATTTACTGATTGTCCAAGGACAGATTGTAAATAAAAAGAACTGGTAAAAAAAAAAAAAAAAAAAAAAAAAAAATTAGTGGCGTAAAGTGATTCACTTTGCTTTAATATTCGGGATATCATTGTTATTGGCCTCCCGCCCTGGGACAACACTGCTCCAATCTCGTCGGCAGAAGCGTCAGTTGTGAGGTCGAAAGGTTTTTGAAAGTTCGGGTACATGAGTATGACATCCTCGGATGCCAGAATGTTTCTTAAGCGGTCAAAGGTGTGACGTTACAATTCATCAAAGTCGATTTGGACCTTTTTGGACATGTGCTTGCCAACTTTTCCATTTTCGCCTTTCAGTATGTCGGTTAAAGGTCTTGCGATTGATGCAAAATCCTTAATAAACACCCTGTAATAACTAGCAAGGCCCAAAAACGATCTTAGTGCATAGAGGCTCTTTGGCTCGGGGTACTCCTGAATTGCCTTGACCTTTTCGGGGTCAGTTTTTGTTCCGTCACAAGAGACGATGAAACCCAAATATTCGACGCTTTCTTTAAAAATTTTCGTCTTTTCTTTCGACACTCTCATGTTAGCGTTGCAAAGAAGCTGGAGCACAGTGTCAATGTGTTTGACATGCTCGGCTTCATTTTCAGAAAATATTAACACGTCATCTACGTAGACGTAGCATATTTTCCCGATTTGTTCCCTTAGAACATCATCGATTGCTCTCTGAAATATGCTTCTAGCATTTTTCAAACCAAAGGGTAAGCGACAGAATTCGTATTTCCCTCCGTTTACTGAGAACGCCGTTTTCGCGCGATCTTTTTCAGCTAGGTAAATTTTATGGTATCCAGATTTTAAGTCCAGAGTCGTGAAAAATTTTGCCTTTCCAAGATTCGCTAGAATCATTGAAATGCTTGGCATTGGGTACCGGTCGGCAATGGTTCGGTCGTTCAACTTTCGAAAGTCAATAACGAGTCGTTTGTTTTTGTTACCGTTTGAGTCCAAGCTTTTTTTGTCAACAACCCATGCAGGACTGTTGTTTGCAGACCGAGATGGTCTTATAATGCCGTCTTTTAACAATTGAGTGATTTCGTTATTAACAAAATCGGCTACACCCATAGGATATGGGTAAGACTTGGAGTACACTTCTTGGTTGTCTATTGTGTGAATTGTGGCAATAACTGAAGTGTTATATGGCAATGCCTCGTTAGAAGTAGAAAATGCGCCGATCCTGTTCAGTATTACCTTTTTAAATTCCTTTCTTACGCTATCAGGAACTAATACGTCATCAATGCGTGTGAAATGAACGCTATCGCAAGTATGGTGTTGCAGTGCTTCCGCCGTACTGCCATATGTAATACTACCGCTGTGTAAGTTTAGGGTTACCCCTGCTTGCGTTAGCAAATCGAAGCCTATTATGGCATTAAAAGTATCAAGGGTATCTAAAATGAAAAACGGGGCATTCTTTCCGAAAATTCTCATGAAGCATTTTTCTTTAATTTTACTGGACCCATGTATGGAGTTCACAGTAAATGGGGTGTCGACAAGTGTTATGTTTCTTAACTCCTTTACGGGTTTTACATAATTCTTTGCCGCCCCAGTGTCGATTACAATTTTTAGTGTTCTACCAGCCAACTGTCGCTCGACGAACGGCAATTGGGAGCGTTCTCTAAAAAATTTAGCAAATCATTGTCCGGTGACTCCATAGTCATTCTCATCGCTAGCCTCTGCGACGGCGGCCTCTGCTATACGCGCGTATTGGTGGTCTTGGGCCGAGTCTTTTTGAGAAATGTTGTTAACATTCTGGCGACTCTGTGCAGTCATACGCTCTGATGCGTTCTGTCTCTTTTGAGATTCGCCGTAAGTGGCGCTATCGCGGGTTTTACCCCAACCAGTCTGCTGTCTCAGCTTGGAAACTGATGGATCCATCGGTTGTGCTTGGTCTTGGGCTCGAATTTGTTTACTGTTTGAGGTTGGTCCCTGCTCACCCTGTTGGGGTCTGTTTTGGACTTGTTTTCCTGTAAAATGGGGGTTTTTCTCAAAATGTTTTCCCTGTATGGGCATTAAGCGATTCCCTTGCTTGTTATTTTCCCCTGGGTGGCTCCTATCTTGCATTGCTTTAGCATACGTAGCAGCGAACATGCTCCTTTCTATGCTATTTTCAGCCTCGCGAGCCAGTGCTAAAGCCGAAGGCAAATCTTTGGGCTGTGCTGGTATAACTAGTGCCTTAATAGGCCTCCTCAGGCCTGCCATGAAGGCGTGCAGAGCATCGGCTGCTTGCTCCTCATGCGTCATGGCAATTTTATTTGTAATAAGAGTGAGTTTGTCTCAACCTCATCATAGTACTGCATTAATTCTAGGTCTCCTTGTCTGACCATTTCTAATATATGTCTAAGAACGCTCAGACACGTTTTATTGGCGTATGTGTAATCAAGTCTAGCAATGATTGCATCGAAATTTAGCACAGTGTTATGTGAGGTGTTACATAAATTGGAAAATGAACCTAAAGCTAAATACATGAGAAGTAAATATGTAAGGCGTATGGTCATGCTATGAGCTCTTGGTCAGACGCTGTGTCAGCGTATTTATGCTTATGTGGAATTCGTCACATCGACGTTGCAGCTGCACAGATTCTTCTAAGACTTAGTGCAGGGGATGTTCGCTAGATTGTTTGTTAACTTCTCCCCTTCTAAGTTCATTGCCGTCCTCGGTGATGCATGACTCTTGGACGAATTTTTGCAGTTTAGCAGCTGACTTCCTCTGGTACCTGCAGTAACCAGCTACGACGAGGCTACAGAGCAAGAAGCTTACAAGTACTCCGATCGCGAACCAAACCTTGGGCGATCCGTTGGATATCATATCATCATTCAACTCCTGGATGGCGTTTAGGTTGAGTTCATTCATTCGCTGTAGCAGAGGTAGACTAAACACATGATCGTGTCCCGTTATATGTAGCAAAGGGGAAGCTGGGATGCCAGGAACCTTGCTTACGACCTTGTTGTGGTTGAGGTACATGGTTCCGTTTATCGTAGCGCTTTCCTCAAACGTTGTAAGATGGGTTCCGTTGACGTGTAACGTAGGGCCATCATCTACGCTGTTACTCGCACGCGTGTTGACAATTATTATCCCCTCGTCAACCCTTGTAATGGGCTCCAGGTGACTGGGCTGCGTGCGACATATAGCAGATTGCCCTGAATGTAGTCCGCGAGCGCATGTGTCATGCTTAGCCAGTTTGCAAAATGTTGCGTGATTGTTGGTAACGCATTCTGTGACTGCCTTAACTCCGTCGTCACATTCTGCCACTATGTTGTCGTGTATCTGTAGTATGGTGTCCCCATGTATCACAGGGAAAATAATGACCTTCTTACATAAAAGTTTAATTTTAGTGTAATCTATAATTATATGTATGGTACTATCGGACTAAAATATTTTAATGTTGGACACAGCCATTAAATTAACTATGGAGACTGTTGTGATCTTCTTGATCAAAAATGGCTGGGTTTATTATATTAGATTTGGCAAGTGTGACAGTAAGCATAAGGTCTTGAATTTCTGTAATTAGCATTCTAATTCTTGCTAGTAAAGTTTCGTATAAGTGTGGGATATCGGTAATTTCACCACTTCTGGACTGTATTATTTTATTAACTGTGTTGCTTTTGTTATTTTAATTCTTTCCAAATTCCTGCCACAACCTTTAGCGCTGTGCCCAAAAAATCTAGACTTCTTGCTATCCTGTGGTGTATCATTAACGCGGACAAAAGATTTTTAACATGTTTTATGTCTACTTCTATAAATTTTCGTATGTTCGTCAAGGGAAATAATTCAGCCAGTTTTATCGTATCGTCTGTGATTTCCATGAATTCAGCGTTGCTCCCAGATTAAAACATTGCCGTCTAGCACGGGAATGTAATTTGCATTGGAGTAGTCGGTAATGCGTGCCCCTGCTGCGGCTAGGACTGACAGTATTATAGTGATTAACCTGTGGGGAATGTAAACAATGACTATAGTGACTTTGTGGTTTGATATAGCAAATAAAGAACTTGATCAAAATTACTTCAAATTGTCCTTATGGACCACCCTCCCCTTAATAAGTACAGAAGGTCCCAGGTCTGCTTGTAAGCGTCCCTCAGAACACAACGGGGATAATTTGTTTCCCAACCTTTTATTGTTCTTAATAAATACCTTGTCGCCCATGTCAAATACCCTATTTTGCCTATCTGGGTTGCATCTGTTGAGTTGATCTTGTTGTGCTTTGTTTATTCTGTCTTTAATATTTTCCCGCAAAACAGTGTGTTGTGCATGGATAACGTCTATTGGCTTTTCTTCCGTAACCGAATGAATTGTTTTATTATATACTATTGCTGCTCTTACTATGATCTGTGTCGTATCATTAAGTTGTTTATCAATTTTCATGCACCTGGCTATCTCTAGCAATGTACTGTGGAATCGTTCCACTTGTCCATTCGAGCAGCTATGCAATGGAGGTGCGTTTACTACGTCTATTTCGAACTAATTTTTTAACATCGAAGTAATCGTCTCTGAATTAAACGATGCTTCGTTGTCACAATAAATTGTCTTTATTTTTGGAAAAATCTTGAGTAATCGCAATATGGGTATAGTAATATCCGTTATTGTTCGGGATAACAACGGTTGTACAACAGCAAATTTGAAAAATTTGTCCACGCAGGTCAAGAATAGCTTGTGGTCAGTGGAGAATATATCTATAGGAATAGGTGTTTGCCCAAGTTCTTGTTTTTTTTTGGGTGACGGTCGTACTTAGCTGTGGTGCAGACTTTGCAATTTAAGACGATTTCATTGGTTAATTTAGCCGTTTTTGGGAAGTAATACTCCCGAAGTATTTGTTTGATATTTTCTTGCGCTGCTCTATGTGCGCGATTATGTTCGGTATTAACTATCTGAATCTGATCATCTTTGTTGGTTATATCAGTAACCATGTTCTTGCAATGCCAAAACTTTGTTGTTGAAAGGCGGCTAATGTAGGAATGCATTTACAACATCACGGTTCACTACAAGCTTTAAGGACTCAAGGAGATCGTTCTTAATTTTTGCTGCCGAATAGAATTAGTCTCCGATGCAAGTTGTAGCGCGCCTCTTCTAGGATTACTTGGTTTCTAAAGAGATTAACAGGCTTGTCTGTTGTCTCGATTGTGTAGGTCAAGGAAAGCTCACTGTGGACGGTGGCAGCACATGATTGAATTTCATCTTGTAGGGCATTTACATTTTGACTTGATAACGCATCTGCCACTACGTTTTCTTTCCCTGGCTTGTAATGAATTTGAGCGTTACGTTCTTCAATAAAAGCCATCCACTTTTTAATTCTCGCATTTGTGTTTTTTTGTGACACGGAAAATATGAGCGGTTGGTGATCTGTAAAAATGTGCAACTCTCTGGTTCCATACAGGTAGTTCTGTAGTTTTCCAAGAGCCCACACGATTGCCAACAATTCCCTTTCATTAGTGGCGTAAAGTGATTCACTTTGCTTTAATATTCGGGATATCATTGTTATTGGCCTCCCGCCCTGGGACAACACTGCTCCAATCTCGTCGGCAGAAGCGTCAGTTGTGAGGTCGAAAGGTTTTTGAAAGTTCGGGTACATGAGTATGACATCCTCGGATGCCAGAATGTTTCTTAAGCGGTCAAAGGTGTGACGTTACAATTCATCAAAGTCGATTTGGACCTTTTTGGACATGTGCTTGCCAACTTTTCCATTTTCGCCTTTCAGTATGTCGGTTAAAGGTCTTGCGATTGATGCAAAATCCTTAATAAACACCCTGTAATAACTAGCAAGGCCCAAAAACGATCTTAGTGCATAGAGGCTCTTTGGCTCGGGGTACTCCTGAATTGCCTTGACCTTTTCGGGGTCAGTTTTTGTTCCGTCACAAGAGACGATGAAACCCAAATATTCGACGCTTTCTTTAAAAATTTTCGTCTTTTCTTTCGACACTCTCATGTTAGCGTTGCAAAGAAGCTGGAGCACAGTGTCAATGTGTTTGACATGCTCGGCTTCATTTTCAGAAAATATTAACACGTCATCTACGTAGACGTAGCATATTTTCCCGATTTGTTCCCTTAGAACATCATCGATTGCTCCCTGAAATATGCTTCTGGCATTTTTCAAACCAAAGGGTAAGCGACAGAATTCGTATTTCCCTCCGTTTACTGAGAACGCCGTTTTCGCGCGATCTTTTTCAGCTAGGTAAATTTGATGGTATCCAGATTTTAAGTCCAGAGTCGTGAAAAATTTTGCCTTTCCAAGATTCGCTAGAATCATTGGAATGCTTGGCATTGGGTACCGGTCGGCAATGGTTCGGTCGTTCAACTTTCGAAAGTCAATAACGAGTCGTTTGTTTTTGTTACCGTTTGAGTCCAAGCCTTTTTTGTCAACAACCCATGCAGGACTGTTGTACGCAGACCGATACACCCATAGGATATGGGTAAGACTTGGAGTACACTTCTTGGTTGTCTATTGTGTGAATTGTGGCAATAACTGAAGTGTTATATGGCAATGCCTCGTTAGAGGTAGAAAATGCGCCGATCCTGTTCAGTATTACCTTTTTAAATTCCTTTCTTACGCTATCAGGAACTAATACGTCATCAATGCGTGTGAAATGAACGCTATCGCAAGTATGGTGTTGCAGTGCTTCCGCCGTACTGCCATATGTAATACTACCGCTGTGTAAGTTTAGGGTTACCCCTGCTTGCGTTAGCAAATCGAAGCCTATTATGGCATTAAAAGTATCAAGGGTATCTAAAATGAAAAACGGGGCATTCTTTCCGAAAATTCTCATGAAGCATTTTTCTTTAATTTTACTGGACCCATGTATGGAGTTCACAGTAAATGGGGTGTCGACAAGTGTTATGTTTCTTAACTCCTTTACGGGTTTTACATAATTCTTTGCCGCCCCAGTGTCGATTACAATTTTTAGTGTTCTACCAGCCAACTGTCGCTCGACGAACGGCAATTGGGAGCGTTCTCTAAAAAATTTAGCAAATCATTGTCCGGTGACTCCATAGTCATTCTCATCGCTAGCCTCTGCGACGGCGGCCTCTGCTATACGCGCGTATTGGTGGTCTTGGGCCGAGTCTTTTTGAGAAATGTTGTTAACATTCTGGCGACTCTGTCCAGTCATACGCTCTGATGCGTTCTGTCCTTTTTGAGATTCGCCGTAAGTGGCGCTATCGCGAGTTTTACCCCAACCAGTCTGCTGTCTCAGCTTGGAAACTGATGGATCCATCGGTTGTGCTTGGTCTTGGGCTCGAATTTGTTTACTGTTTGAGGTTGGTCCCTGCTCACCCTGTTGGGGTCTGTTTTGTACTTGTTTTCCTGTAAAATGGGGGTTTTTCTCAAAATGTTTTCCCTGTATGGGCATTAAGCGATTCCCTTGCTTGTTATTTTCCCCTGGGTGGCTCCTATCTTGCATTGCTTTAGCATACGTAGCAGCGAACATGCTCCTTTCTATGCTATTTTCAGCCTCGCGAGCCAGTGCTAAAGCCGAAGGCAAATTTTTGGGCTGTGCTGGTATAACTAGTGCCTTAATAGGCCTCCTCAGGCCTGCCATGAAGGCGTGCAGAGCATCGCTCCTAATTTCTGTATTAAGAATGACGCCTGCTTGCTCCTCATGCGTCATGGCAATTTTATTTGTAATAAGAGTGAGTTTGTCTCAACCTCATCATAGTACTGCATTAATTCTAGGTCTCCTTGTCTGACCATTTCTAATTGATGCCTGAGAACGCGCAGAGACGTTTTATTGGCGTATGGGCAATCAAGTCTAGCAATGAGTGCATAGAAATTTAGCACAGTGTTATGTGAGGTAAGCACTGCGCGTGCGTTACCACAAACTTTATTTTTTAAAATGATCACTGCCTGGTAATGTGTTTCACTCCCATAGTATCCCTTGTAGGCTTGATATGCCTCTATGGCTGATTGTCTCCAAGACACATATTCTTCATGGTCACCATTAAAATTCGGCACCGATTTCGCAGCGTCGAGTCTAACCTCACATCTAATGCTGGGGTCAATTGTTACGCTTTCGTACACCTGTACTTGGGGCGCTTCAATTCTTAAAGAGTTCACTTGGTCTCTCAGATGTTCGAGTTCGGCGTGTTCTCGCCGCTTAAGCGTTAAGTGCGTTAAGCGCGGTGCTGACTGCGCTCTCTATTATATCTTTTAACGTTTGTGGATCCATTTCTGTTTGATCGAGTGCCTGAGGCCTAGATTGTACTATAATATCTTCGTCGCTATTAGATTCTTTTTTAATGTCACTATAGGACCAACTCATTGGCAGTTGTTTAACACAGTGTCTTAGCGAATTCAATCTAACAATATAACCGCACACGTTCAAACTCACAATTAAATTCAATGCAAATAAATTCAATGCAAATTAGTTTCAAGATCACTTTATGCTGACACTTTTATTATTGTTTTTATATTTGTTTGGCTTCAAATTTATATATTATAATTTGTCTTTATTTTTTCCGAACAGTCACTTACATGTTGGTAGGGTGGGGATTCTTAGAGGATAATCCAATTCCAGTTGGGCGCCAGTTATGATGTTGAATACGTCCACTGGTTCCTGTTAGGGGTTGCCGTTGGTGGGATCCAGCTTATGGATTGATTTACATATGTTGATTAGGATACGATTGGGTAACTGAATCACCGTCCTTGTGGATCGGCAATATATTAGAGATTACAATTTGTGTTATGGCTAAGTGCCGGAGTTATGCTTCTTTATTGTTAAAGGGTTATATCAAAACTGAATATATTGAAGGAAATAAAAGAGAACTAAACCTAAGTACATAAATTGGAATATGAACCTAAAGCTAAATACATAAGTGGGAATATGAATCTAAAGCTAAATACATGAGAAGTAAATATGTAAGGCGTATGGTCATGCTATGAGCTCTTGGTCAGACGCTGTGTCAGCGTATTTATGCTTATGTGGAATTAGTAACATCGACGTTGCAGCTGCACAGATTCTTCTAAGATTTAGTGCAGGGGCAGTTCGCTAGATTGTTTGTTAACTTATACACTTGCATCCATTTAAAATTATCCAGAAAAAAGGTGTACACGTTTTTAGACTGAATGATTAATTTGCCCTTTTGGATGCATTCATGCAGATGTCTATTGTGCATATTACATATTCCATCATCCTCACAAGGTATATTATTCGTTTTTGTATATCCTGATTCAGGAAGTGGGTGGGCAAGCTTAAAAGAATTCGGCTTGTGCATATTACCTTCTTCCTTCTATATACATCCTCACAAGGTGTATTTTTCGTTTTTGTTCCAACCACAAAGCCCAATTTACAGCAAATGTGCATGCGCTCCCTCTACCTGGAGCGCATTTTTTTTTGTGATGTTTCACTAGTTTTATGTCCTGGTCCTGGTCGCAAGTTTTGGTAGATTGGGCCACACAATTATTAAAATTTAGCTAGTTTTAGGAAATAACATATTTTATTAATATCATATTAATAAAGAACATACTTTTCAGATAAAACAAAAAAATCCAAGATCGATTGTTAAAATCGCCCAATATTCAGTTTTTAAGTTGCAACTTTTCGTAAAAATTATTATATATTCCCATTTGCTAAAAATAACTGCAACAACAACACCGGTGTTAATGGCAAGGAAGATTGAATATGTTTGATTGTATTGGCTAGCTTGGACTTTTTGTAATTTTTAACATACAGTTGCGAACTTAAAAATAGCACCACTTGCTGAGGTATTGTGTTCAAAGGATTCCTAGGCTTATTTTAAGGTTAAAGAAACATGTGAATACGTTTTTGAACGTAAAATACTTTCTACTAATGGAAGCAGAAAAAAAATTCTATCAATATCCAACGTTTTAAAAGAGTTTTACAAAAATCCTTGAAACACTCAAAAAAACCCGAAACTAAAAATAGCACCACTTTTCAAATATTTACTCAAAATTAAAAAATAACAGAAAAAAAAAACAAAATTAATTAATAAGTTATGATTAGAGATTCAATTATTAAATTATAAACTTAAAACTTGGTTGCATTGATCTTATTGGCAATAACCGCTGCACATCGTCTTGGTATTGAGTCAACCAGGTCTTGACAGCATTTGACCGTTATTATTGCCCAGGACTCCTGGATTACTTCCCAAAACTCAATTTTTGTTGGTAATGAAACAGCAACTACTTTTTTAATATCAGACCAAAGATTTTTAATGTCGTTTTCATCTGGAGACTGTGCCAGCCACTCAATTTCATTTAGATAATTCACTGAGCACCACTGCCTGGCTTTCATACTGGTGTGCTTTGGGGCGATGTCCCGTTGAAAGGCTCATATTAGCGGTATATTATCCTCAGCGTTTAGTGACAATACCGTCTATAAGATATTTGCATGATTCTGCTGATCCATAATCGATTTGTGGACTAATATGTGACCGACACCATAATAAGAAAACCAGGTCCATACCAATGACACTGATTCTAGACTCTATGGTGTATTTGGAGTTGAATTCCACGTTCTGTGGACGCCAGACGTAAGGTGTATAGCCTTTTCTACCATACATTACAACTCTATTTTCATCAGTTCATCATCAGTCTATTGTACGTTCCTCCAGTTTTGGACAAGCCAATTCATATGATCTTTGACAAACTTAAGGCGATTTGCATTATGTCTAGCGTTCAAAAGTGGAGGCTTTCTTCGGCTGAAATCTTTTGAATTGTTGTTCCGAAGGTAGTTGCGAACAATTTGTACCCTAGTTTGGGTGTTGAAGTCCTTTTTAAGATCTGTTACAGCCTTAAAAAAATCCTTATTGCTCTCTTGCATTAAGGGACCGACTTCTTGCTGCTTCAGTTTTGGCTTTCGTCTGCGAGTTTAAGGCTTCTGTTTCAAATTGATCGCAATTCGGAACATTCTGTTGGAAGTACCAACCAGTTTTCCAACTTCACGATAACATTTTTCCAATAAAACCAAAAAATTACAACAGCAGGATGTCAAGTGGCCAACGACGTGCCCAAAATAATACAAATTTTCAACCCCCGAAGAATGGAGTTTGAGTCCCATTAGAATAAAATAATTTAAGAACAATTGTTACCTCCTATAGCCTTAGATTCCCTATATAAACTCTATACTTTTGTAAATAAAATCAATTTATATTTTGAATTCAAGGAATAAAGATCGTGTTTTTAGTTGTGGTGCGAAATTCCCCTTCAACACCTATCTAGATCCACAATTTCTACGAGTCAGTCCATACTGAAGCCATCTTCATGAAAGGTCGTTAATCGTTTACCAATCTTTTAGAATTAACTACCCTTGTACACCCTGGCTTCCGCAATAAGTGTCAAACGGATGATATTTATACCGACTTTGCTAAGGCTTTCAAATCAGTGGATCATTCTCTGCTGCTTAATTTAAAACTATGCGATTTTTCCTAAAACTGTTCTGCCTGATTATCTAAAACCATTCGAGTAACCTCAGACGTTCCCCAAGGCAGTCACTGGTTACTAATAATTACCCAGTTTTGAAAAGATTTGCACTAGGCTTTGATTCATTCACGCTTGCTCATGTTTGCGGATGACGTCAAGATTTGTTATCCCTTTAATGATCCTTCTTTTCAACTGTAAGTGCAATAAGATCCCTATGAATTCTGTGATTGGTGCCACGTTAATAAATTACACCTTAATGCCCCAAAGTGTTCTTTTATTACATTCAGTCGTTTGTCTCCGCGTCTAGCTCATTATTAAGTCTGATTTGTTAAAATGTGTATCATCATTTTAAGACTTAGGCGTAATGTTTGACCTAAAACTTTCGTTTAATAATACCATGCAAGGTTTATTAAAGTCGCCAAAATGTATGAAAGCTTTTTCATATATATATTTTTGCTCGGATATAATAAGAGCAAGAGCCACCAAATTGGCATGTAGATTGTAAATTTAGCCAAGCCCCCTTCCGGCCCCGCAAATTAAATAAAGCCGATTTTCTTTAAGACGATACAAGCTAGAGACACCGATTTTGGTGTGCATAGTAGATTCGCTTGCGCGCAGATTTTGTTTGTCTAAAAATTTTGCCACTTCCGCTCCCGCAAATTAAATAAATCTGCTTTTCTCGATAACTAACAATATTTAAACCACCAAATTTGATATAAAGATTTTTCTAATATTCGAGCAGTTTATGAATATTTGAAATTTTTGCCAGGCACAACGATTGTCTCCCGCAATTTTTTGACAAACGAAATCAAATTCGGCATATTCAAATTTTATTGAAATTGGACTAGACACACGAGAAATAAACGTATAAACATGTTTTACCAAGCGGCCCATACGGGCGGAGTTGGCCTTAAGCTAGTGACGGCGCTGCAGTGCACGTGTGCTTGTAAAAGTGAGATAGCATATGTTATGATGAAACATGTAAAATAATTTAATAAACATACAAGTTAACAAACAATCTAGCGAACTCCCCCCGCACTACGTTCTAGGGGAATCTGTGCAGCTGCAACGTCGATGTGACGAATTCCACATAAGCATAATTACGCTGACACAGCATCTGACCAAGAGCTCATAGCGTGACCTTACATATTTACTTCTTATGTATTTAGCTTTAGATTCATATTCCCATTTATGTACTTAGGTTTAGTTCTCTTTTATTTCCTTCGACATATTCAGTTTTGTATAATCAATTAAACAATAAAGACGCATAACTCCGGCACTTAGCCGTAACACAAATTGTAATCTCTAATATATTGCTGATCCACAAGGACGGTAATTCAGATAGATAGCTTATTTCGACGGGGAAGCGCTGATGCTGTCTAATATGGTCTCACCAGAACGCTTGCCAAACAAGGCTAGAAATAGAGATCCATCGCCAGTTGGAAGAAAGACGACTCAAGCAAATTGGGTTAATCGATGTCTGTCCTAGATCTTCTGCTGAACGGGAAGAGCTAAGCCTAGGCACTTATAGTCAATTTTGGATATCCTACTTAGCTCGCAAAAAAATTGGCTATCTGTTAGCCACATGGCAGCAGTCATAATGCAATCCTTGCGTTGCGCTGAGTGCCATCGTAACCAAAATTCAAGCTCTAGGTAAACTTCAGAGGAGGCACAAGTGCCAACTCCCCCTCGTGAAGTATTCTTCAGCGTTAGTTCCGTGTGAGGGATTCGCAGCATATAATAGGTGCGGTGCCCATTAGCGATACCTAGTCGCCTCTCAATTCATTACCCCAAATTAAAAAACAAAAAAAAAAACCGGCGGCAACGCATTTCCATACCAGGATGTCGTTTTGAGCAAAATAGTACAAGACCACGTAATAGCTTTTGTGCTGAAGTGTACAGTTTGCCAGCAAATCAAACCAAATTAAGGACACTCAAGAAAATGCTAGAAAAATGGGGATGCCACAAGAAAACCCCACTAAAAAAACAAACAGGACGGTGAAGACAATGATTGTCCAATTCTCGCGAGAAAACCAACATAATTGGGATATAAGTTGGTCAGAAATCAAGCTGGCAGTCAACACAAGCAAGTCAGATTCGACCGGATTCTGTTCTGTGATACCAGAACAAAAAGTAAAACAAGTCCTAATATCATTTATTCTGAAGGAATTGCAGGAGTATTCCCAGCAATCAGGACCTACCAAATGCACAAGGGGAACGCAGCCTAAAAAATACCTTTCTACGGAAACACGAGGCGGCCAAAAGTAGCTAGGCACTCCAAATAACAGGCGCCCCAACGGACCAAACCAGGTCTATGTGGGACCTAGATGATCTTTCTGGAGTTTATCTTTCAGGAATTGTCATCTGGAATATTTTAACCCTCTAGGTAGTAATACGTATGCTGACAATGTCGTTCGATTGGCGATAAACGCAGCTCATGTGCAGGCCGGCCAGATAGAATATTCGGCACTATACCTGGAAATTATGAATAACTCACATAACTCACAGAGAGGCAACGATAACATGGACTTAGCGGTCAAATGATCATTCAACCCTAATTCTCAGAGCCAAAGTTCTTCCATTAATACCTTGAATTGGATCACACAAACAAAATAAATAACTTGGGAGATTTGTCTTATGATAAGCTGCCTTGACCTTGACCCATCGTTGTTCGGATCTCATATCTCTCCTTATGGACTTCTGGAAATTGAGTTTGTAGAACGAAACAAAATCGAACAAAACCTTTCAGCGGTTTGATTGGTTTGATCGGGCTTTTGTAGACAAAGCCAACTTATCGGCAGTTTGGGAAAGGGAAAAGCTTCTTTATATATGTATATCTAGACTGGAGACCGAATGCTTAAGTGACAGACTGAAGAGGACTTCAGCACCGCAAACTAAAACACCATCTTCATCTGTTGAATTCAAAATACGAACTGATTTTATTAACAAACGTCTTGTATATATAAATTAATTCTAAGACTCTAAGAGGCAAAAATTGTTCTTAAAAATGCTTATTCTAATGTTTATGTTTCATGCACAGCGTTGGCGACTTCATGTTGCGCCGTTGTTATAATTTTAAGTGCTTTTCCACAGAGTGTGGAGGCATGTTTTGTTTGGTTTTTGAGCCCTCTTTGATATATGAATCTGTATCAGCTATTTTTGTTTTATGTTTTGTATATATCTTTGTTCAATCTGGTTTGTTGAAGCCATTTCAGATGAACACGATGTTTATTCTTAAACATTCTGCGAGGGGCCGCAAAATGCGGTGTTTTGGTATTTCCGTTTAATCTTATACAGTTGCTTATACAAATTATTATTAATATTAAAATTAGTAAGATAACTAATATTAAGGACGCATGACCGGTTTCATGATGGAAGTTTAAACCTAGTAATTCAATATGATGTTGCTTTAATGATTGTAACTGGCTTCCTATTTTCTCCAATTCTGCTGAATGGTTTACTATGTTTGCTTCTACTGGATTCCATACTATGTTTGCCATGTTACTAATATCGCCTACGTGCGACGTTTTAATAACCAAATACGACTCTGACTGTATGCTATGATGAGCCACTAAAATTTTATCTTCTGCCCTAACTGTGCAGCCTAATCTGAGGCTCAAAATTCCTTGATCTGGTATATCTCTTGCTGTTCGTTCCCGCATTGAACTCTAGCGCTAGCTTTAGGTGGAACCTTGAATAATTAACTACTGCTGATATCTAATTCTACCCAGTAAGATCTTGTATCAACAATCGTTGTGTATACATATGCAGTTAGATTTGCTATTTTGTTTAAAAGCTTTCAGCTCACAAACATTATCATTTGCACTATTCCATGGCCAACTTCCTTCACATGTTCTCCTATGCGACTGCCAGTTCTGACATTTTTGCAATGCTGATTCGGACATTAAATGATACGAATCTATATCAAAATTATAAATTAAGTACTGGCTGTCTATACGGACCATTACCATTTGATTATTATTTAATCGTACACGCAGTGGAATAACTTTATAGAGAAAAGACGGATGTCTACCAAAAAGTAGTATTTTTGCATATATAATTAGTTTTCTGTCTTTAAAAATACCCCTGGCCATCAACACAGTGTATATATCTCCTAACTTAGTACCCTTTTACTATATATATCTTTTGACTCAGTACTTTCAGTTCTTTTACCTGGTAATCCTAATGATTCGGACAACTCGTCCTTTATTTTTGTTATTTCCAACTTCATCTGGCTTGGTTATAAAATGTTATGGTTCAACCTATCATGGTTAATGTCTATTAAAAGATTTATAACTCCTGCCGGAATTTTTTTAAATTCATCAATCAGGGAACTCAGTTGTCTTACAATCATGAAGAATTGCATGGATTCTCTATATACGTAATAGCTTATAACTTATGTCATATTTTCAATCCGGTTGTTCATGTTGCTAAAGTTAACATTTCTTTCGTCTATAGTTGTCTTAAGAATGTTTGCCGTGGAGTCTACTATTGATGTCTGTCTTTCTTCTAGGTGTTTTGAATTTTGCTGATTTGTCGGTAAACTTCTCATGTTCTCTTCCATCTGTACTCTGTCATCTGCATCCATGATGCCGAATAATACTTGGTACAGTGAACCCATGAATTCAAACGGTGCTCGCTTGCTTTTTGGCTTATGCTGACTCATAAACAATGTATTATTTTCGTCGATTTTCGTAATTCGTTTCATCGCGTTGTCGAATACAAAATGACACAAAATTATATAATATTTGACATAAGTCCCTCATTTTAGTGATCAACCTGTCGCCCTTATTAGGCATTTCAAAATATGACGACATGTCATAGTACACTACCAGATCCCATGAGGACGCTACTACTTCCACCTCACCCATTGGATCTAAGTACAACGCGGCTGTTGCGTTTAGTTCTTGATCTTGGGTCAGTTTAATATTTGAGCGGCTTCTTCAGATGGTGCTCTGTGAGCCACTATATATCAAGGCTCTTAAAGTTTCATACTCTCCATTTATTTTTTTAACTTATATTAGGGTTGTGGCCAACAGTTTTTGTTGTGCCGTAACACAAGTAATTACCTTCGCCTGATGTCCCTTGCCGCATAATGAGCAGACCATTTCATTAGGTGTAACCGCTTTAAACTTATAGCATAGAAGTGCGCTATGCCAAGGACCTTTGCAAATCGGACAACTATCTTTAAAACCCGCAGACGACGTTTTTTGTAACGGTTTTTTATTCCTTCCTCATGGCACTTAGCGAGCAATACCTTTGCTCTAGTATTCCATGACATCAGACAGCAATTGTATCTACCTTGTTTTTCTAATTTGACTCTCTTATAATTGTAGAGTATCTCTGTCAAATTTCCTAAGTATTATTTGTGCACATATTATGTCCACTTCATCGGACAAATTTGTTTTAATTTTAATTAAGTGCACTGACTCATTAACTATGTCAATCACTCCCTTTATACTTTTTGCGGATTCATTGTTGATCATCTTTAAATCAACGATCCGATTTAATTGCTCGGAAAATACACTCCGACTATTTTCATACCGCTTGTTTAACAGTTCCCAAGCGACACTATAATTGTCAGCTGAACCTGACAATAGATGAGCTACCATGCTCCCTGCTTCCTTTTAATGCGGATTTTAAATAATTGAACTTAAGAGCAAGACTTTTTCTTCTTCTCTTTTTTCAATTAATTCCGTAAATAATTCGACAAACAGGTCCCATTCTTTAGGATCTCCAGAAAATGTGGGTAGCTGTTGGGTTTTTGGCAACACCGGTAGTTTGCCTCTCACGGTAACATTCTCAACTTTCAAATTATTCTGATCGTTTATTTTTTCTTCTAACGCTACCAAGGAATTCTGAAGGTCGAACTCTAATTCTTCTATGACCACTTTAAACGTATCATTACCTATAAACTCAACTGTATAAGCTTGACACATCTGTACCTTCCTGAATTTAATTTTTAATTTTTTTAATATACATTTCGGCTGTTCTATTGTCTATCGTACGCAAATCTTTGCTCACCATGTTGCATCTGCTTCAATGTTTTCCGAATCAAAAGTGCCCTGCCTGATTGCATCTCCTTTGGCTATTAATCTGGCTATCATATCTAAACCTTCCTCATATTTTCCATCTGAAAAGTAGAGATGTTCGGTTACTCCACTCTGTAGCATTTGGCTATTGTAACTAATCCATTGCTTCTGTATGTCCCTTACTTCATTAAGAATTTTGCCAGTGAGTTCACTAGTAAGTTTACTAGCATCTATCTCTTCTATCTTCTTCAACCTTTTATGCAACTCGTACTGCTTCGATAACAGTTTTTCAGTTTTTGGTAGGAAACATTTTATATGGTGTATGTATGTATGTGACAATAAATTTATTTTTTTTTATTTGAATAAGTATTTACTTACATGGAAAACTTTTACTTTTTTGTATATTTTTATTTATTGTTCTTGACTCTTAAACGGGCAATTTTCTTAAAAATATTGTTATATTTTTTTTATTTTGATTTTTATTTTTAGTTCGATTTTTTTCCCCCTTTTCTTTTTTAACTTTCCCTACTCTATCATTGCAGTGATCTTCCTACCTAATATTTTGCATAGCTTTACAGGCTATGATGCTATCGGGCAGATAAGGTTCCGCTCAATTTCACAATATTTGTATCTTAGAATATATGTATGTATATTATTTCTTATTTAAAATCTGCAACTGCTTTCTTTTTTCCCGCATCAGCTAGTCGTCGCCGTTTGGCTAGCTGATGCTCCCTTTCACGCTCGTTGTCAGCTGCTGATGTTCAGGGCCTTTCGGCTCAGGCGGTACCGGCGACGGTCATCGCACCAGATTTCGTTGTACACGTGTATGTTCTCCAGTCGCCTCTTTCTTGCAACTATCTTGTTGCCTTGCAACTGCGTCGTTGATCTACTTCTTATGGCCGACGTGCAACTGCCTCATTGATCTGGTTTTTGTTGCCGACTTGAAACTGCCTCGTTGATCTGCTTCTTGTTGCCGACTTGCAACCGCCTTTAGTGTATATATCGGCGAGGATATATATTTTTTTTATAATTTCGATATTAGGGCTTCGAATACGCCACACACAAAACCACTCCACCGCCGAAATTACTACAGTTGCTCCACTAGCCAACTGCTACCTTAACACCGAATGAATGAGCGCATCTCATTCTCGACCTCCTGGCAAGCATCATATCCATATTTTAAGCCACCACCTTTATCAATAGTCTTCTTGATTCTGCCTGTGTAACCTGCACACTTAGCTTGAACCGCATTGTCACACAACCAACAAAGAATATAATCATGGGAGTCAACCGCATTAGTGGCAACTATGCAATTATTTTTTGAGCAGACCACCATTTTATTAAAAAGTTAAATTTATTTTACAAAAGGAATAAAACAATATAAAGTAAAACTTGTAAAGGTAAAAAATCTGTTTGTAAGAATATACTGACCAGTACTGACACAAGGGTTAATGTGCAGAGTAAGCCTTCACAACTAAAGAAATTAAGAAGCAAGAATACGCAAAAACGAAAACACGTATCACAGAGTCGCGGGTAGGCAAAAGACGAGAACGCAAATCAAACAAGAATAGGAAAGAGCGGGAGAGCGCGTCAAGTTGAACACATGCAACAACAATTTGTACGCAAGAGGGCGAAAGATAGTTACAACGGTAAAGACACAAAAGCAAAAGAGATAAGCAAAATAACAACGCCACTGATGCAAGTATTGTTGTAAGTTTTAATTTAAGTACAGGGGTGGTCAAAAGGATTTACACAATGAACTTTGTTCTGAAACTTTTATTTACAAAGTTATTTTGTTGTTGTTGTAAGTGAATTACAACAAGAAAACATTCTTATCCGATAATGAGATTAAAAGTTATAGAAAAGTGTTTAATCGCGAGAAAAAAATAAAATTTGATAAGCGCAAAAAAAAAACACGTCCGTCCTCTGCAACGAGTGAAAAGAGTTATATACACAACACACTGGTAAATAAAATCAGTTCATATTTTGAATTAAAGAAATAAATATTGGTTTATTTTCTCACTGGGATTCCCTAGTCAGTTACTATGGGAGTTTAAAGATATAGTCTCCCGATCTTGATCAAATTTGGCAAAGTCGTGAAAGGTGTACGTACAAGTGAAGCATACGACAACAGAACATGAGCTGTCCACCTACCGCCCGACCGACCGTGAGGCGCAGCCATATATCGGACGGTATACAAATAAAGCAGACAAACAATTAAAATATTATTAACCACAGCTAATTACGGGCTAAATGTGCTAAAATAGAAGTTTTCACAAGGGAAAGAGAGGATTCTGATCTGATTACGGGATAAATAAATTTGTAATCAGAAAATAGGACTTGAAATAGTTCATGCATAGAATAGTTAGATCTACAGTGTTTTAAGGATAGAGGAATAAAATTTCTAGTAGGTCTACGGGGTACAGATAGGTTTAACTGGTTCAATAGCTCAGGAGAGTCTATTTCCCCTATTAAAAGTTTATGAATAAAGATAGCACCAAGCATTACTCTACGATTAATTAAAGAAAGAAAATGAATTAAAAGAAGCCTACTGGATTATGATGGCAAATTGACATTGCGATCCCGACGTAGACCGCGAAGAGCAAAAAGCAGAAATGGCTTTTGAACAGATTCAATTTTACTTTGGTGTAAAGTAACTTATTTCGACCGCCGCCGTGTGAAGGCGTGTTTTTAATGCACTCCGCAAAATTTAGTGTAAAAAGATCGCGTTTGCAAAAATTGTGTAGGGCTCTCAGTCGCCTCAGAGACGCCTATTTACAATCATATTGCTTTTAGTTTGTTCTCATAGCAATAAATACTAAGTTGCAACAACAAAGTGCGTAGTTTCTGGAAAAGCCATTACCACCAATTCGGTCCCAAGCTCTCTCGATCCCCACCAGCAACAGCTACAAGAACTAATTGTACAACAACAACGTGAGCGTCCAGTCTCGGTGCAATGCCACAACGCGTACTTGGTCTCGCCGAAACCACTGAATGCTACCGTAAGCAATAACACCGAAAGTGCAAGCCACTCAGCAAATAACAACAATTTACCGTTTTTTTTTATATCCTTGCAAAAAGGGTATATTAATTTTGGTCAGAAGTGTGCAACGCATAGAACGAAGCATCTCCTACCATACAAAGTATATATATTCTTGATCAGCACGACGAAAGAGTTACCAAAAAAGTAGCAAGGGTATATAAGCTTCGAAGTTAGCCCCGGCCCTCTGGTTATATTCTTTTTTTTATTTGTATAGTAACAACAATAGAACAGAATGAAGGAAGTTATTTGGCTAATAACAAAAGATAGGGTAGAGAATAAATAAGAAGGAAAAGGTGGGTGACAGAAAAAGGAAGAAAAAGGGAAAGACGCTGCTTTGGCAACTTGGGCGGCCGGAATCCTGCGGTACTTCCTCGAGGGAATTGATTCGCAGGATGGCTGCTACCTCCTATGCCACTCCAGGTCAAGCGCCCTCCTGCCGTCGTCGAAGCGTCTGCACACGAACAGGATGTGTTGCGCGTCTTCCCCTATCAGACAGAATTGAGAGCTGTCGTGCCCAAAACGATGCAGGTACTTGCCGAAGCACCCATGGCTGCTAAGGAACTGGGTCACGTAGAAATTTACCGTACCATGTGTCCTCCCTGTCCACTTCTTTATGCTCGGGATTAATCTGTGGGTCCACCTGTCCTTATCCGACGCATCCCATCTAGCCTGCCACAAATCGATGCTTGCGTCTCTAGCTTCCAATCGCCCGCGACGCCTGGCCAGAGATCCACGCTCTGTAGCTGAGATTATTTCCGCCTCCTTCGCCTGGAGGTCGATAGGCACCGCTCCAGCGATCACAAGTGCCGCTTCGTCTGATACCGTGCGAAACCCCGAGCAGAGCCTGTGCGACGATCTGATCCCTCTGCTATAGAATCTACGATCAGGGCGCGTGCCCAGATTGGGGCCGCGTATAAGATGATCGACCTGCAGACTGTCATTAGCAGCCTCATGGACTTCACGTAAGTCAAGTGCTCCCTGAAACAGCGGCGGGTGTCGATCCAGACTCCGAGGTAGCGAATCGCACGCCTTAATCGCACCGTGTTTCCGTCGATTAGGATTGTAGACGTCTCTACAATCTTTCGGCTGCTGATCAGTACCGCTTCGGTTTTCTGGGCTGCCAGGCTCAGGCCCACGGAGCTCATCCAGCGCATGATGGTCGCTATGGCACAGTTCGCCAGATCTTTGGCCTGTCTGATGATCTTACTCACTACTATGATGGCCACGTCGTCTGCATATCCTATCAGTTGGCAACCTGTAGGCACATCCAGCCTCAAGACGCCATCGTACATGGCAATCCATAATGTTGGGCCTTGGACAGAGCCTTGTGGTACACCAGCCGACACATTGTACGATTCGCAGCCTACGTCTGACCTATACACCAGTCGCCTGCCGTGGAAGTAGCTCCACACGATGGCGCGCAGGTAGTCAGGAACGCCGAAAGACTGAAGGGCATCCAGAATACGCCCCCAGTCCGCCGTGTTGAAAGCATTTTTCACGTCTAGCGTAATGACGAGGCAATACTTCTTCGAGCCGCCTTTCCACCTCGAGCCCTTGATCGCCTGCGAGGCCGTGTCTACCACCCTGGCTATTGCGTCTGTTGTGGACATGGCCTTCCGGAAACCGAATTGGTTCGGTAAGAGTCCGCCACCGTCCTGAATTGCCTGCTGCAGCCTTGAGCATACGATTGACTCTAACACCTTGCCCATGGTGTCGATAAGGCATATCGGCCTGTAGGCAGACACGTCGCTTGGAGACTTGCCAGCACAAGTTTCTGGAGCTTCCACCTTGCAGGGAAAGAGCTCTCTCGCAGGCACTGGGTGTAGACTTTTTTGAGCTTCTTTGCTGCCGCGCGTTTCTCCTCCAGAGAGTGCTGTTGATCAGCGACTCACTATTTCTGCTCCAGTTTGCGGGAACAGTGCTGCAACAATGCCCTTAAGCATTTCCGGATCCGTAGGTGGTCGCTGCTTCGAGGTCGCTGCTAAATGTGCTTAACCACGATTTTGTATGCCCTGCCCCATGGGTCATTTTCCGCCGTGTCGCATAGGTCAAGGAAACAACAGTTTCCCTCAAAATGGGCCAAAAGGGGTTGCCGCTCTTTCTGGCACGCTGATACCGCCGCCTTGCTGCGAAACAGGATTGCCGCTCTACGGAGATCGTTTCATTCCACCAGAAAACCGGGCGGTGTGGGCCTGCGTAGGTCCTTCTTTTGGAAAAGGACGAGAGGACTGCACTAGCCAAGCAGTTCGCCATATTTTCAGCCTTGTCCATCTGAAGTGTTGCCTCGTTTAAAGAGGTTTTAAAAGGGCGCTCTCTCATGCTGCTGGCTCTGTACGCCTTCTCTTGCGGGATAGGCACTGGCAAGATTTCTTTGGAGCCGAGAACGGTCAGAATGGCCTCGTGGTCACTGGTGGTATAGAAATTGCCGATTTTGCAGGTTGCGTTTCGGCACAGAGAGCTACTGACGAACGTCAGGTCTATCACCGAGCCATAGCCCGAGCGCTTGAATGTATTTCTACCACCACTGTTTAGCAGGGTTATGTCTAGTTAGGCAAACGCCTCCAGAACCGGTCTTCCCCTGGCGTTGGTATAATTGCTGCCCCAATCCACTGCCCAGGCGTTGAAATCACCGGCGATAAGGCAGGGTGTGTTCAACCGGGCGTCAGCTGCCAGCTCGTCAATGGCCCCCCGGAATTCATTAAAAGAGAGACTCGGGGGAAAGTAGCAGCTGTATACAAATATCTTGCCTATGCAGCCACGTATGTAATGCCTCGCAGTCTCCATGAGGCAAAAAAGATGGCAAAAAAGTTGAATCTCGCGGCCGACAGTTCTCCTCTGGTAAAAAGGTTTCTGAAGTGTTGGCGACTATTCTTTGGCGGGGCATCCTTGGCTGTTGTAACTTCTCCGTTTGTTGCCCTCTGGTAACGAAGGACTTGGGGTCGCTGTTGTTGTTGCACAGAATAATGCTCAATGCATGCTGCAATTCCTTTAGTCTGTCAACTTTGTCTCTAAGCGCGTTCGTAATTGCTCTCTTGCTCCCCTCCTTTTCTGGCTTGATGCGTTTGGCTATTTCCTCTAGTAGTGCTCCCATTTCTGCCACCTCGCTCTTACCCCCTAAATTGTTAATTAGTAGAATTTTCTGACAATTAATTTCTATGGAAAAATTGCAATTGAAAATTAAAAATAATTGAAAATTAAAAGTATGACGCACTTTTTCTGATGAATTCAAAGGTACGCTTAAAAGCTTTACCCAGATTTGCGGATTTGGCAGGGGCCGATATCAGGGCTTTTAAGCCCAGGTTGGCCTGACCAGTGGACACCTGGTACCAGCACCACTAGCTATCCAGCTGTTAGTGGAAAAAAGAGGTTGAAGAAAAAAAACAAACAAGTGTGTATGTTTGTTTAAAAAGGAAAAGAACTTTTTGATTGGAGTTATCGATGATGATAATAAAGTGCGACCACCCCACTACTACACTCGCGAGCGCGAGAAAAGGAGGGGAGAGCCACTGGCGCCCCTCACCCCCAAGTATGTTTTAGGCGGAATCGCGACCGGGCGACAGGCGATTCAGGACAACCGTGAGTAGACCTGCGTAGCCAACACCGTTTCACACCGTTCTCTTCAACTTTGCAGAGTAAATGCGTCCCGAAAACGAGTAAAAAATCGGATTATTATGGAGCGACGAAACCAGCGTCGATCCTCTTTTCGGTATCAAGCTAAGAGCAGTGTGCTTCTCCATCAATATCGATATCTGGATCGCCGACTGCAACGACCAGCAGCTCGTTGACAGCAACTACTGCAACGTCTGCCGAAGTATTTACCTGTCTCAAGCCGTCAGAGTAAGCCACAACAATAAACCCATCGCCTACTGTCCAAACTGAAATGGATAGTTATATTAAAATAACTAAGCGGAAACTAAACCCGCAAAAGAAAAAAATCGAACCAAATGAACGAGTAGCACTCCTAAGCGGGAATCGTTTTAAAATTTTCAAAAAATCCAGCCGGCCAGATAAAGTTAAATCGGCTAGACCACCCTCTTTATACATCCGTGAAGCCCACTGCAGAGCCCTGATTTCGAAGCTAGTAGAAACAAAAAAAATAACTTTGTTCTAACCCCTCTCAACAGGGGAAACATTAACGAAATTAAATGTCAAACCCAAACTGAGGACAATTTCCGCATCATCGAAAAGTACCTCCGTAATGCTAACATCAACTTCTATACCTACCAACTAAAAAGCAGTAAAGGGCTCCAGGTTGTGTTGAAGGGGATTGAGCCATCGGTCCCTACTCAAGAAATAGCAGACGCCTTGGCTGAGAAAGGGTTTGCGGTTAAGTCCGTTGTCAACATCATCAACAGGATTAAAGTCGCACAGCCGCTCTTTGAAATCAAGCTCCAACCAGATGCAAAGCGATCGAAGCCGAATAAAGGCACCCAATCTACAACCTTTAGCTTCTATTGCACAGAAGACTCCCAGTAGAGGACCCCATTAGAGATACCAAACAACGCAGTGTAAAAACTGCCAGGAATACAACCACACCTCTAACAATTGCAATCTTAGGTGAGTGTGTGCTGTCTGTTGCGAACATCATCAAGATGGCATTTGCACCAAGGACAGAAATAACGTCGCACTCAGACTATGCAGTAACTGTAGTGTATCCTTCGCTGGTGTGCTCCGAACTGTACAGAAAGAGACCCCGTCACTCCACCATCTACAGAGTCCACAACCTAGCGCACCAGAACTTGGCCAGCAAACTCCAAGTGGTTTAGAGGCCCTATTGATCTCACTTAATCAAAACATGACCACTTCTATGACGTTCATGCAAAACTGTATGCATGATGATGCGGAATCAAAACCTGATTATCCAGAAGATTATCGATAATAAATAATGGCTTCCCTACGTCTATATCTTTGGAATGCTAACGGCATCTCCAAGCACAAAAATGAACTGCAACTATTCCTAGGCTTAAGTGAAATCCACCTTTTGATGATATCGGAAACACATTTAACATCAAAAAATATTTTTCAAATACCAAAATATACCTTCTACACAATAAACTGGTATCGTAATCACAAACCGTAAAAAACACTCATTCCTCAACAGATTTGAAACTCAGCACCTACAAGCCTACAAGCAATTGTCACAACTGTCCAAACCAGCTGTGGCAACACTACATTGGTTACCCTGTAATGCCCACCACGCTTCTCAATCTCTGAAAAGGAATTTACTGATTTCTTTAACAAATTCGGAGATCGCTTCATTGCAGCAGGGGAGTATAACGCCAAACATATGCACTGGGGATCTCGCCTGGTAAATCCTAAAGGCAAGCAGTTGTACAACACAATAGTCAACCCTCTCAATAAGATGATTTGCGTCTCACCGGGTAGGCCTACTTATTGGCACAGATCCACAGAAAGTGCAGAGGATTTCGCGTAATCGGATTACTGCGGAGACACTGCTAGATTTAACCTCCGATCACTCTCCAGTGCTATTCACACTATTAACAAGTACTTGATCGCCGATATAGGCTCACAAACAATAAAACAAATTGGCATCGCCGAAACTGGATGCTGCAGAGGACAATGACATGTGCGTCTCTGAACTTTAGTCAATGCTAGGAGCTGCAGCAAAAGTAACTACTCCACATGCCTCTACCTACACTAAACCTGTTGACGAACCGGCGGATAGAACAACGTAATATAGAGTAACGTTAAAACGACGTCCAAGAAGAGAATGGCAGACTACTCGCTCACCAGCAGCAGAACTTCGCCTATAGCATTTCAATCGCAACCTCTCCAAAACGTTAAGCCAAGAAGAAAGCTGGGCTCAAAGAAATACATAGAAAAGCTCAGTTCAACCAGCACTAAACATTTTCTGTGGAAAGCCCACCCAACTTTAAGCGCTCCTACAGAGACAGTTCCACCGGTAAGGAGTCCAACCGGTGGATGGGCCCGCAGTGACGAAAAGAAAGCATCCGTATTTGACACACATCTTAAAATGAGATCATTGCAGTTATCTAAAACCGCATAAAGCCGAACAAAGCCCCTGGCCATGACCTAATCACACCGAAAGTGATCCTAGAACTCCCTATCATTGCCATACAATACATTCGCAAACTGTTCAACGCAATAATAAGAATTGGCTACTTCCCAAGAGCATGGAAAAGGTCCACTATCATCATGATTCCTAAAGTGAGAAAGAACAAAACCCAGCCATCATCCTATAGGCCAATTAGTTTGCTGCCATGTCTTTCGAAGTTTTTTGAAAAGGCCCTGCAGATCCGACTAAACCCATTTCTGTCATCGGAGAACACAATACCTTTACACCAGTTCGGCTTCCGCGAAAAACACGGGACAATTGGACAAGTCAATCGCATAACATCCGAAATACGAACAGCATTCGAACTAAAAGAACACTGTGCGGCTGTATTTCTCGACGTTGCCCAGGCTTTCGATAGAGTTTGGCTGGAGGGTGTGATGTTCGAAATCCGTCAAAAACTCCCACAGTACACCCACAAACTCATGGAATCTTACCTTTACAATGGGAACTTCGCTGTAAGATGTAATCGCTCCATATCGGCTGACTTTAAAAACCAAATGGTATAAGTTTGTCGGCAAAGTGCAACAAATGATTAACTCAGAAGCAGAAGTACACATACAACGCCATTTGAACTACTGATTGGTATAAATATGAACACAAAAGACGACCTTAATTTGAAAGAAATAATTTAAAATGAGATGATTCAGATTTTTACCGACAACAGAGATGAGCTACGCAATCTAGCGAAGCAGCAGATCCTTCGTATGCAAGATGAATATAAGAAATCCTAAAACTTACGTCGCAGACCTGCTTCTATAAAAACCAGAGGGCCGGGGCTAACTTCGACCGCGTCAAAGTTTGTATACCCTTGCAACTTTTTTGGTAACTCTTTCCTTACCTATTAGCCATCAATGTGGAAGAACGTTTTATCTAAAAAGGCTTATGTTTGCGAAAGAATGGTCTACAATCATAGGAAATAGCGAAGATATTGATCATATACAACCCCTGCAGTATATACAAGCCTACGTGCAATTTCAGCTCCGTAGCTCTAACGGTCTAGGAGGAGTTTGCGTTGATCCAGACGGACGGACGGACGGACGGACATGGCTAGTTGAACTCGTCTCGTCGTGCTGATCAAGAATATATATACTTTGTATGGTCGGAGATGCTTCGTTCTTTGCGTTGCACACTTCTGACCAAAATTAATATACCCTTTTTGCAAGGGTATAAAAATTGATTTTATAGCTGTTAAAAGAACCTAACTTGGAGGAAGTTTAAAGCTGAAGCCCAATTGTTTCGGTCCGTAACGCATTACTATGGTAAAGACTAGAGATACGTCATGCAAATAATTATATGTGCATCATATTTTTTGCAAACAAAAAGTCGTATAGTATATTTAAATTATTTCTGATAATGTGATTTTATTTACGGCATGATGTAAGATAGAAAAATAAAAATAAATGTAAACTTCATTTCAACTAAAATAAAAAATTTAAAATTATAGTTATATTCATTCACTTTGGTCTCTTAAAAGTAATAAACGTTGGTAATTTTGAAGTATTAATTATGTTAATAATCAATACCTTTTCCTTTATTATTTAAGACTAAGTTGAGACGATTTGGCATAGAATTGACCAACGACTGTAGAACAGATGCGTCAATATTAGCCCATTCCTGTTCTATAGCCAATTTAAGGTGTCGTACAGTCGCAAACTGTCTTCCATTTTTAAGAACGCGAGCCGACAGAATGCCCCAAAGATTCTCGATGGGATTAAGGACCCAATGGGACCCACTTCAATACATGAATTTTTCTTTCTTCAAAAAAGTCTTTGGTGACTTGCGCCGTGTGGATTAAAGCATTGTCTTGCTGATAAGTCCAATTAGCGCCATAAAGATTTCTAGCGAAGTCTACCAAAACACCGTCTAAAAGTTCTACATACATATTGGCATTCATTCGAGTAGTACGTACTAGGATGGCCGAGTACTGGTACTGGGTCTGGCATCTCTGCTAAGCGGGGCGAATGCATAAAAGACAAAAAGAAGTAAAAATGACAACTAATTGCTAACTAAACTTTAATTAAAATGTTTAAATAAATAGATTACATTAAATAAACTAAAATACTAAAAATAAATATATTAAATTGAAAAAATTTCTACATAAGTATATTTATATCCATTTGTATTAAGTATGTGCAAGTGAATATAAATTATATTAAATTGTTTTAATATTCGTTTTTATTTATTTGTTGAAAGCGCTTTTTGGTTGCTACATAAACGGATTACGGCTTTTTTCAAAATAGTTCCTATTTTCTCTACGTGCTTTGCGTCTTCTATGGGGCAGAGACCGGATACCAAAAAAAAACAATTGACAGCTCAGCAGGGTTGCCAAACACAACGACACCAACCATCCGAGTGGACTCACTCCAGAGTTGATCCTTGTGCCGCAACCTTGTGAAGTATATCGACACTTATCGCCAAGCAACTGTGAATGTATGCGCCAAATTCAAGAACCGGCTCATGTTACGCAGACCGTGGGATCGCTGACCCAGCGATCGTGCCTACTGCCAAATGCAGTATTAGCTATATTCCTTTTTCCATGTTAACTCCTCCCTCGCTTAAGTGGAGTCCGTCCCCGGAATTCTGTAGGTCAAGAAACTTTTGAAGAGTTGTTACTAACTTGCGTCTCTAGAGTCTTCGAATGGCCAGATAAATGGCGAACCAAATTGCGACTATCCCAATAGAGACACTGCTGCTCAATACAGGGCCCGATTTTATTTTTGAGCGTAGTCCGGTTATATGCCGAAGATTTTTATGCTGAGTTCGTGGAGGAAAGGCATGCTTAAATGTTCCCGGTACCTCGTAATGTTGGTTTGTGACTCGGCTAACACCATTGGTTTTTTTCTTAGCACATCATATTTGTTGAGAAACGTTGCTTGGTTGATGGTAATCTTGTCGTTGAATGTCACCAGGTTGGTTCCGTTCATCCCATTTTTTTTTGCCGACTTCGTATATGATGTCCATGGTGGCGTCGTTAATGATAACCATTCCTTCGTCCACAACGATTAAAGGTTCCAGATGGCTTGGTCGGGTTTCGTTTTACCGGGTAAACGCTTTTTTTTTTTTGGGACAGATTCTGGGTGAGCATATTTGATTAAAACTTTGAAAAACTTTAATACTACCTACATCTAATAAATCTGACACGCTAATACAAGTGAGATTTTTGTTAGTCATTTCATTGACATCCAAGTCATGGAGGGTTATTGATTTCAATAAATTCGATTTTGCTTAGGTTGTAGTGAGAATTCAATTTTCGAGGTCATTTCACCGTTCTGTTTTTTGCTACGATGGTTTCATAGAAGTGTTTCTGGTTGACATTTTCTGTACTTCTGAAATTACAGTTTCTCCTGTAGTTTGTTGTTAATTTCGACTTGTTTATTTTCTGACTCTACTAATTAATTTTGTTTCAACTTTATCTGTTCCCAGTCGTTTTCCTGGTCTCGTCGGTGTATGTCCTGTTCGAGGTAATGTTTGCTGTATGTCCGAGAAAGCCGTACTCTTTCCAAACTGTCATTATAAAATATTCTTATTACTTTATTTTAGATTGTCCTTATGGACCTCCCTACCCTACTTTAGTTTCAAGGTCTGCCTCAACAATTCCTTCTTTGTACAAATGAATAAGTTTGTTACCAAGGCGTTTGTTTGACTTTACTAAGACTTTGTCACCCCGCTGGTATTTTTTGTCTATTCGTGTTTTATTTTCCTGCTCCTGTTGTTTGTGTAAGCGTGTTTTATTCTTTTGACTATTTGCAATCCCTCTTCTACCGTAGATTCGATCAAGACTGAATGGATTGACCTGTTGTGCTTTAGCCTTGCTAGTAGTAGAAAAACATCGACAGTATCGCTAGCTTGGGCTGCGATTTTCTTGCACCATGCTATTTCTAGTAACGTTCTGTGGAATCTTTTCACTTGACCATTAGATGTTCTGTGAAGGGGTTGGGCATTGACAATATGTATTTCAAACTCATTTAACAGGAGGCACCTTATTGTTGTAGAACTTATCATTATCGCAATATATTGTCTTGGCATTAGCAAAGTAATTGACTAACTGTTGAATGGCGGGCTTTGCGTCAACTATGGCTCTTGATGCCATAGGTTGGACCATCGCAAAATTAAAACATTTATCTGTGCAAGGCAAAAACTATCTTTTATCTGCGGAAAAAAGTCGATGTGTAAAATTTTGCCTACGTATGCCGGTATCGTCGTGATACCCAGCTTATGTGTTTTTTTTATGCCTGTCATATGTAGCCACAGAGCAGTTAGCTGCAATTTCTGTTGTTGCCCAAGTTTGGGGAAAAATAATCTTGTAAAAACCGTTTCATGTTTTCTTGGGCTGCACGGTGCGCCCTGTTGTGTTCGGTCACTACAATTTCTTTTTGTTCCGCTTTGTCCGGTACATATGTGACGATGTTTTTGCAATACCAGAATTTTGTTGCCGGAAATAGTTCTACAAATTTGTGCTTAATAAAACCAAGAGTTGGCATTTCGCAATGTATTGCGCTTACCACTTCAGCATTTATTACCTCTTGTAGCTTCTGTAAAAGTGAATCAGAGTTTGATGCGCATAATAGGTGCCTGCAGCTACTATGAAAGAGGACGAATGTCGTTACCGAGGGGAACTCTGCTTCTTATACACGAATTGATTTCGAAAACAATTTAAGGGCTTATCGGATACATCAATAGTGTAGGTCAGAGACTCTTTGCTATGGCGGGTTGCCCTCTTGGACTCTGATTTTGAATCAGGTTTCAAAAGCGTTAATGTGCTGACACGAAAGGGCGTCTGCTACAAAATTTTCCTTTCCTGATTTGTAAATCATCTGTGCGCCATATCCGACAATATTTGCTGTTTGTGGAGGGGCGGACGGATCCAAATAAAAATTCAAATAGTTGGCGGGTGGCAATTTCTTCTTGTCTGGAGAGCTGGTAGATAATTAAAAACGCGCGGGAACTTCGTTTAAAACTATGATTTTTATTTATTACGAAATGGTTCCATTAAAAGTAAATCGGATTTTAATAGCAAGTGAAGAAAAGGTGCGGGTATTCGCAGCAAAATCTCATGCTAGATTAACCATGGCGATTTACAGGAGAACTCCTCGTCACTCTCCTCAGTATGACCGCATGGATCAGTAAATATGTTTAAATTTCTTACCCCAGTAAGGTAGTTTCTCAAATTTTTTACCACACTATGAGTGGACCTGCTATTTTCGCGAAGTCTCTAATGAAGCAGCGATAATAGCTGGCAAGGCCACGAAAAGATCTGAGATCGAAAAACGTACTTGGCGTTGGTAAATTTTTTATTGCTTGAACTTTTTCGGGTGAAGTTGTAAGATACGATAAGTCCCAGATGTTCCACGCTTTTTTTTTTTTAAATTTGGATTTTTCTACGTCAGCTACGTCAGGATCTGCTAACGCTCCCACTTTTTCGTCCATCATCTTGTTAAAAGACTTAAGTACAGCAGCCTAAAATTTGTATTAGGCATTTTTCTGTTACGTTTGAGGTCCCATGTATGGATCTGACATTAAATGGTTTTTCTGCATGGGTAATGAATTTTAATACGGCCATTGGTCGAATATAATTTTTTGAAGCCCCCGTATCGATAAATAGTTTAATTGTTTTTCTTTCTTCTATTTTTGTGACGAATGGTAGAACTGAGTGTTCCCTAAAAAATTACAAGATTTTTCACCATCTGACGAGTTGTCACTAGGTGCTAGGATGCTCGTCTCTGCTTTTGTATCATAGGCCCTGAGGAACTGTTTTTTAAGCACATTAGCTGACGCTGCTTCATATGCCATTATTATTTTATTAGTGAGGAGGGTCAAGGTTTTTTCTATCCCGTCATAGTATTGAGACAGTGACTGCTTCCCCTGTCGTAAGGTTCCAAGCTTTTGCTGAATAGCGCGAATTAGTGTTTTGTCTGCGTAGGTGAAGTCTTGTCGAGCTATAAGGCGCATCGACATTTTTAACAGTGTTGTACGACGCTAGAGTTGAACTAGCGGCACCTTTTACTTTATTCCTAATTATGCCTACTGCTTGGTTGGTTATGCGGAGCTGCTCCTATAAGGTCGAAATATGAAATATACTCGTTCCCTATGGTTCCCTACACTCTACTCCTGGGATGATTTCGGTATCCCTATATACCTTTTCTAATTGAGTCCTTAAAGACTCCATTTCTTGGTTTGACCGTTGTGTGAAAGTAGACTGCATCTGCGCACTACCTGTACTATTTTCATCATCTGTTGTTGGCATTTTGTACTTTTCTTTTACTTGCTCACTTTTGCCTCTTATACCCTTTAGTAACTCCTCGTCACTACTATCACTATTTTTCTGATTATCCACATGAACAGAGGGGAACAAATATTGTTTAATAGTGTAAATTGTTTTTGTAATGATTGGTGTAAAATTTAGTTTCAGAAACAATTAAATAAGAACATGTCAACCTCCACGATTTCTTATTTTAATATCTTTTTTATTTTTTTTTTTTATTATTCACCCCTGATTCCAAGCGATTTATTTAATTTAGACAATTATCCACGATTTATTTTATTAAGACAAAAAAAATCTCACTTCCTTTTTCATTTTTCTGTTGATGTTTTCTATGCTTTGTTGTTGCTGTAGAAGGTATTTACAAATATAACTAAGTATCTCGCTCACTGAAGCCTGGAAATAAACTCGATCATTTTACATTCCAAATTTGGCTCTATCTTTTAAAGTAGCCGTTTATTCGGACGGACAGACGGACATGGTTAGATCGGCTGTGCTGTTGATACTGATCGGGAATATATATACTTTATGGGGTGCATGGTATGCAAATTTAATTTATACTTTTTATACCATACACCCATAGGGTGAAATGGTATATTAAAGTCGCCAAAATGTATGTAACAGGCAGAAGGAAGCTTCTCCGACCCTATAAAGTATATATATTCTTGATCAGGATGAACAGCCGAGTCGATCTAGCCATGTCCGTCTGTCCGTCCGTCCGTCCGTCCGTCCGTCCGCCCGTATGAACACGCAGATCTCGGAGACTATAAGAGCTAGAGCCACAAAATTTGGTATGTATATTCGCGTGGTTTGTAAATGTATAGAGTTAATTGGAATTTTGGTCACGCCCCCTTACGCCCCCAGGAATCACAAAAAACTATTTTTCTTAAAAAGTATAACAGCTAGAGACATCAAATTTGGTTTATATACTCGTTTAGTTAGCGCGCAGAAACTGATTGTTTAAACTTTTTGCCACGTCCCCTTCCGCCCCCGGAATTTACATAAAACTGATTTTCTTAAAAACTAGGACAGGTACCGACATCAAATTTGGTATGCAGACTAGCCTAATAGACGCGCAGATATTGGTTATTTAAACATTTGCCACGCCCACTTCCGCCTCCGCAAATAAAACAAAACTAATTTTATCAAAAACTAACAAAACTGAAGTCACCAAATTTAGTATGTACACTGGCTTAGTATGCGCGCAGAGTATACATCTTTTCATATTTTGCCACGCTAACTTCCGCCTCTATAATTTAGAAAAAAACGGTTTCCTCCTGTAGTTTTTTGACTACCGAAATCAAATTCGGCAGACTAATTAATCTTATCTATTTCTACCAAACTACCAAATTTTATTGAAATCGGACTAGAAACATGCAAAATATGCGTATGAACGTATTTAACTAAGCGGTCCACAAGGCCAGAATTGTCCGTTGGCTGGTGGCGGCGCTAGAGTGCTTGCGTGTTTGTAGAGTAAGCGAGATAGCACATAGTATGAAGCATGTAAAAACAATTTAATAGACATACATTTGGTTTTCGGAATTTGAAATATTTGTTTCACCTGGTGTATGGTATACTCAAGTCGGCTAGTCGACTTACCTACTTTATTACTATTAATACTTCTGATAAAGGCCTAGTTATGAAAGAAGTCGACATCTACTACTTAGGAGTTTTTATTTCCTTCCAATCCACAAAAGAGAGAATATTAAGAATCGATATAGGCTGGAAAACATATTTGCAATATTCTCAACAAGGTAAAAAACTACCGTTCCGAAGGTCTAATCTGTCGGTGTTTAAACGTGCTGTCAGGCAGACGGTGATTGCAGCGAATTTTTTTTTTTTTTAGGTAAACAGAAATAAAGGAAAATCGAGTGAATAGGGATTCTAGGGAGAAGAAAAATAACCCAATCTTTATTCGTTAAATTTAAAATATGAACTGATTTCATCTACAAAAACAGGAAATCTTAAGCTCTTGAGGGTGACAATTGTTCTTAAAATATCTTATGAGTCTCAAATTTACGTTTTCGGAGGTTGAAAATTATTATTATTTTACATTCGGCGTCGGCCAATTGACATCTTGCTGTTGTGGTCTTCTGGGTCTGTTTAGAGCTACAAGTGTTTTTCCACAACGTGTGTGGCTGCTTGTAATTCTAGTAATATGCTAGGTTAGTTGTTTGTAACAAAGGTACAGTTGTATTATGTTTTGTATTATATTTAGCATTTGATTGAGTATGCTGAAAATCGCTGAAAATAAACTTTAACAAATTTTGATCTATAAGTAACAAAAAAAGCAAAAGTGCATGTGTCAGTGATAATTAAAAAAAATGTAATATCGAAACAACAAACAAACAAAAAATTTTTTATGAATCCACCCAATGTCATTAAATGCCACATCGTTGGTTAAAATATGACATTTTAAACCGTCTCGAAGCCCATACGAATTCCTAAGCCAAAAAGTTGGCCGTGATCAACGCGACTGCATCCATCGGACAGGCGACCAACTCCGATTGCTTGTTAACATTTGATTCAGGTTGATTTATAAAGTTCACCTATTCATAATATTTTATATTGCAAACACAAGGTGTCTGAAGCTGAATCAACACAAAAAAAAAAATATATATATATATACATACATATGTATGTATATATGTACATATGTAAAGACGAGATGGGCACACTGCTCTTAGGGGTACTATTATGACGAGAGAGGCTTGTAGCAGCTGAGAGTGAGTGGCAACTACGTGAGCGAGAGTTGAAGAGTAGACTTCGTTGAGAACTGGCGCAAAAAAGAAGAAGTTCCGATAGCGTTCGACAGTTTTTGAAATTAATTATTAACTTTGAAGAAATATTTGTTTTACACTTCAATCTTAAATATTCAGTTAATATTATGTACCTACAATAAACTACTCTAAATATAATGTTAACCTCACAAAATAGACCCCGAGCATTTCGAAAAAGTTGTATGTGTGTTAGACGGTTACAACGTATCGGTAGAGAAATGGTTTGAGAATTTTGACCTTACGCTGTCTGTTAGACGGTTACAACGTACCGGTAGAGAAATGGTTTGTAAACTTTGACCTTACGAGCTCACAGACAGGCAGATGTATGTACAAGCAAGAAATAAAATGAGTGGTGCGGTTCAATTTTATCTCGAGTCAGAAACAGTGAGTGATTTTCAGAGTTTGAGACAAATGTGTTGCAAGTCAAATTTGAGTAGCGCTGATCAACAGTTACGCGATAGTAAAATGCACAGTGGTGAATCGTTTCACGAATATTTGCTAAATATGAGAAAGGTTGCTTGTGCTGGAAAAATTGAAGAAGCGGCGGTTATACAGTAGGTAATTGATGACCTTCATATTAAAAGCCAGTTCAAATTCTCCATGTACAACTGTACATCTCTAAAAGAATTAAAAAAGCAATATGGTGTATTCGAGCATGTAAAAAAATTTGATATAATTGACAAAAACAATCGTAAAATCACGTCTATTGCAAAAATTGAAAACGTTAAGAAAAAAGAATAATGTTTTAATTTCGGTTTCAGTGAGCACAAGCGTAAAAACTGTAATAGTGCGGAAAAAAATGTTTTAGTTGTAATGAAAGTGGACATATATTTCAACTAATTGCCCCAGAAAGTTATCAGCTGTGTTAAGGAATAAACATCGTGTTCATCTGAAGCGGATTTACCAAATCACTAAAAAAAAATATAATACAACTGTACTTTTGTCACAAACAACTAATCTAGCATATGACTAAAATTACAATCAGCCACACACGTTGTGGAAAAACACTTGTAATTGTAAACTAACCCAAAAGATCACAACGGCAGGATGTCAAGTGACCGACGCCGTGACCAAAATAATAATAATTTTCAAGCCCCGAAAACGTGGGTTTGAGTCTCATTAGAATAAGATATTTTAAGAACAATTGTTACCTCTTAGAGCCTAAGATTCCCCATATAAACTCCCATACTTTTGTTAATAAAATGAGTTCATATTTTGAATTCAACGAATGAAGATTGGGTTATTTTCCTTCTCCAGGAATCCCTATCCAAGCTGTTTCTAAAATAAATATACAAAGACGGGTCATGTCGGTGTCGCTGAATGGCGTAAAAGTTGACGGATTGATCGATTCGTCCCAGATGTCACTATGGTAAAGAACTCCTTTGTAAAATATCTAGGTTAGATTAATTTAAAGGAAAGTTGCTTAATGCTTTGCGGCCTAGGCAAAAGCCACACAAAAGCAAAAAGCTTTTTCGAGACGGAGATCTTCGTAGATGAACTAAAGACGCAGCAAAAATTCTTGGTTGTAGAGAGGAACACTATGGACTGTGACGTTGTTTTGGGATACGACTTCGTTTAGGAGTTTAGAGTATCAATCGATAAGCGTGGATATATATTTATAAATCTGGTTGAAGACACGAAAAACACAAGAAGAATATGCTGACAATTGGTACAATGTTTTTGACATCTCATGTAGTTATTCGGCTCCTCCGCAATATGAAAAGCAGGTTGAAGCGTTGATACAGGATAGCTATCAGCCGAATGATGCAGAAAAGGTACACTGCCCTATTGGGTTAAAAATTGTACCAGATGGCGCAAAATTCACATTCAGGCAGTCACCAAGTCGTTTGTCAGCACCAGAAACAAAAGCGGTTAAAAATCAAGTTGATGAGTGGGAAGAAAACGAAATATTGCGCAAATCCACTTCGAATGTTGCTAGCACAGTTGTAATTGTAAAGAAGAAAGACAAAACTTCGCGGATTTGTGTAGACTACAGAAAGCTAAATAGCATGGTCTTGGAAGACTGCTTTCCAGTTCCTTTAATGGATGAAGTGCTTGAGAGATTGCAGGCAGCAAGCTTTTTTACGATTATGGATTTAGAAAATGGATTCTTCCATATGCCCATAGAGGAATCTAGCAAATCAAATACAGCGTTTGTTACTAGAGAAGGATTATACGTGTTTAATAGAGCGCCATTTGGATTTCGTAATTATCCTGCTTCATTCATTCGTTTCGTTAACCACATATTTCAGGATCTGATTAACAAGAATATAATGCAATTATATATATAAGTTAGGAGTTTCCATTTCCTTTATCAGTGGATTCTTACCATTTCCTTCCTTGGGAATAAGGATTTGGACTTGGGAACTCTGGTTTTTAATAGTGACACACAACACTTGTTTTAGGACGTTATAAGGTTTTTATTCAGTTGTATTTGGTGTAACTAGTTCTATGTCTAAACTAAGACTGCCCGCTCTGTGGAGCGTGGACCTTTAAATATACCCCGAGATGCCTATTCAAAGAATGGCTAGGCTAATGATACAAAAGTGCTTATGCTAGAAAAGGGAAGTGAAGTGTCTAGTGTGACCCAACATTAGGTCACATATCTGCTTGGGTCGCATAAAGACTAGGAAATATAAGTTGCTTACTTGGCTAAGTGTGTTAAGTGTTTAAAGGAAATGAAAGATGTGGGTTTCTTAGTCGACTAAAAGTGACAAGTGATATAGGTCGCGATGCACTTAGGTCATACGCGTGTGTGTGTGGTCTGTTTAGTGGTGTTTCTGATTTTGGAGCACCATCTTCAGAATCCAACCTATGGAGATGGCGAGGTGTACAAAAATTAACGTCGCGCAACTGACCGTGATGGTGGTCCCTTTTTTTAGTGTCCAGTCGGCGTAAATTGTTTATATGCAAATTGTGAACGTATTCTACGTTTAACCTGTGCCGTTCGTTAATGACTTCTGACAAAGTGGAAGGTATTGCCACCATTCTTGTGATTGTCTGGCATTTGAAGGTTTTATTACCAATTGTCACAGATTTGTTTGAGAATTGAATCACAAAGATACCGTTTAGGTCCGATTCTACAACGCTGATTTTTATCTTTCCTTTAAAGTTGGTCGTAAATATAGTGCCATCTTCCAGCAATTCGATGGGGCTCGCCGTGTTGGTTATTGAATGGCATTTTGCGGTGCCTCCCTTTATCAGTCTTGGCAGGCAAGAATAATCATCCAGGTGGGTGAGGTCCGATTCCTTACATATGGTGATATTGCCCATGGTTTGGCAATTCCTCGATATAATGAAAGTATCTCGTGGTCTGACCAGAATTTTTCCCGAGAGAATGTCAAGTTGTTGGTTGTTTGTTGGCCACGAGAATTTCTTGGTCAACCTCATATGACAAAGGGTTGTCCCTATTCAGGTTCTCGGACCTATTTGTAACTGCTTGTTGATGCTCGAGCAATCCTCTAACGTTCTCCAGGAGTGTTTCTTTTGGGATTGGCGGTTTCGCCCACGCCTTGTGCCGATGTTCGATTAAAACCAGTGGGCCGGGGCTAACTTCGACCGCGTCAAAGTTTGTATACCCTTGCAACTTTTTTGGTAACTTGGAAGAACATTTTATCTAAAAAGGCTTATGCTTGCGAAAGAAGGGCCTACAATCATAGGAAATAACGAAGATATTGATCAAAGTCACTGTTTTCGACTGATCGTTCCTATGGGAGCTATACAATATAGTCATCCGATCTTGATCAAATTTGGCACAGTAGTTTATAGGCGTAATAAACTCTCTAATATAATAGATAGCACAGAAAATAACGAAGTTATTGAGAAAAGTCACTGTTCGTGACTTTGGGGTTTGTATGGGAGCTATATGATATAGTGATCCGATCCGGCTGAATTCGAGATATACAACCTCTGCAGTATATACAAGCCTACGTGCAAAATTTCAGCTCTGTAGCTCTTACGGTCTAGGAGGAGTTTGCGTTGATCCAGACGGACGGACGGACGGACATGGCTATTTGAACTCGTCTCGTCGTGCTGATCAAGAATATATATACTGTGTATGGTCGGAGATGCTTCGTTCTATGCGTTGCACACTTCTGACCAAAATTAATATACCCTTTTTGCAAGGGTATAAAAAGATCAACGGGTTTCTTTTTGGTTACGGTGTATGGATTGATTGTATCTTGTGACCGTCAACTTTGACAACTGCGCAGCGCTCAACTTCGGGTGCTCCATGCGTAAACATTGGTATATTTCTAGGAACGTTGAGTGGAACCGCTCAAAAAAAGTGAGTGAAATTGACAGGTAATTTACCTCATTTCTCACTATTAATTTGGGCAGTGAGAAATATGCTAGAACGTCCATTAGTTTTTCTGTTTTCGATCTGTTATCGATAGGGAACAACATTGCGTATTTTGAGAATTTGTCAATGCAGAACTAAAACCATAGTTTTTCAATTACGAAGAGGTCGATGTGTAGAATTTCGCATGGCATGCAAGGTATCGGTGTCGGCTGCAGGTGAGGTTTCTTTGGTCGTCGGTTGAATTTTTGTGTTCCACATATAGTGCATTTCGACACATAACTCTTGGTTTTGGCCGCCATTTTTGGGACCTCAAGAGAATTTGCTGTTTGTTCTCCAGGTAATTCCTATGGGCTCTTCGGTGTTCTTTTTTGGATTATGTCCTGGATTTGATCCTCTGAAGTTATATCCTCTACGATTTCTTGTGCTAGGCGAATTTTATAGCCGTTAAAATATTCCCAGATTATGGATTGTATGTCGGAAATGGCGATTTCCGGGACCTTGATTCCATTTAGATGAGTTTTGGAAAGTGCTCCTTCAAGAGCAGTTCTAGATAGGGCAATGTCTTTGGGCAGATTTATATGTACCATATGTCGCTGGAATCCAGGGTATGGTCTGGCTTGTAATTTCCCTTGAAAGGATTATCGTTGCTTCTATAGTTTTTATCGGAGAGTGGGGCCCGATGATCATTACTCCCCTGGCTGCTGCTTGGCGTATTGAGCCGGAACTCATGGATCTTGCTGACGACACCTAAAGCTGCACGGTGTGCGGCGTTTAATGTCGTTGGGACGAAATGCAAGAGATGTATCCTTAGTTCCCGGTTTAGGTTGCATATAAATTCGCATGAGCTGTTTATTTCTTGTTGTCGGAGTGTGGATTCCTTTAGTTCAAGCGATAGAGGTCCTTCGTTAATTTTCTCTACATACAACCTGTGCAGTGCTCGAAATTTAACGTAGTAGGCTTCTACTGTGTCACGTTTTTGTTGCAGGTTCCGCATGGCAGACAGGATGGCCTCCGGGGGGCGTTGATCGGAGAAGTGACTTCTCAGCACGCGTTTAATAGCCATGGGAAGCCTTATGACGTGTTGTCCCCCTCTTCTTCGTAGTAAATATCAGCGGCTTCGCCGGTCAATTTTAGCCGCACACGCCTTAACATCATTTTATACGCGGTTTGGTTCCCATTTGCCGTATTTTCAGCCAGTACCTCCTCAATCGAATTAATCCACCGGCCGAGTTCGGCATGACCTCCAGAATAGGACGCCAGTCCGTTTCACAAGTTGTCTACGTATGCATTCAATTTGGGTTTTCAACCAAATAAACTTTTTCCGCATCTCCTTGAAGGAGGGCTTGGCTTTTCAACCAGTCATACGCTTTTACTTTCAGCAGCTCCTTGCTCAGAAGAAGGGCTTGGGTTTTCAACCAAATGTAAACGCATGAATTTTTTTCAGCAGCTACTTATGGAAGAAGGTCTTAGGTTTTCAACCAAATAAACTTTTTCCGCAGCTCCTTGAAGGAGGGCTTGGCTTTTCAAACAGTCATACGCTTTTACTTTTAGCAGCTTCTTGCTCAGAAGAAGGGTTTCGTTTTTTAACCAAAAATGAACTTTTTACGCAGCTCCTAGAAAAAGGGCTTGGCTTTTCAACCATTCATGTACTGTAGCGTGGCTTGGTTTTTTAACCAAAAATGAACTTTTTCCGCAGCTCCTTGAAGGAGGGCTTGGCTTTTCAACCATTTATTTACTGTTGCAAGACACCGGAAGAGGGAGTTTAAATGACATAATGACATATCCACTCATGGGGATAATTGAACCTCGCCACTGCATGTGGCTAGATTTTCTTTCTTTTTATTTTTTTTTTTTTTTAGGGTCCCGCTGTCAAACACGGAAGCGTGTCGCTCCCCTTCCGGTTTATTCAATTTGTATGTTAACGCCCAAAAAATGCACCTTGCCTAATTTTGCTGGCGTGAGAATGCAGTGGTTAGCAAAACGCGTTCGAGATTGTTACTTGAAGAGTCAGCAGTTTTATGCAAGCCGAGGCACGAGTTGGTTGAAGCATTTCCCGTTGGCCTACATTATATTTTTTTTTTTAAATTAGGATAGGTCAGGTTTGTGCCTGAGCAATTAATTATTTTATTTTAATACTCGTTTTGCTGACATGGCTTGCATTTAATTGTGGAGCTCTTCCTACTATTGTCTAGACCCGTAATATTTCTAGATTCCACCTGACGGGTGGTTAGCACTATTATGGCTTCTAGAAAATTTACGGGTCCCTGCTCGGGCGCCAGTTAGGAGTTTCCATTTCCTTTATCAGTGGATTCTTACCATTTCCTTCCTTGGGAATAAGGATTTGGACTTGGGAACTCTGGTTTTTAATAGTGACACACAACACTTGTCGCGATGCACTTAGGTCATACGCGTGTGTGTGTGGTCTGTTTAGTGTCCCTAGAATGTATGGGGGTGTGTGTGTGGTCAGGGATTAGTATTACATAGATCGAGGGAGGGCATTTTACCCGATACTCGTGCAGGCGTTTATGGTAGAGTGTGCCGATCGAGTCCCTTTGTAATGTGAGAGGCCGGGGTGCGCGGCATGGTTCGGCTTATAAAGGAAAAGGCGTCCCAGGGGTGCTTGTTGTGTGAGAGGAGGAGAAAGAGGCCTCGTGTGAGGATGGGTGTGCTAACTTATATATATGGATGATATTATAATATATGCGAAGTTAGCAAACGAGTGTCTAAACAAATTGGTATATGGTTATTGGAAGGCCCGAAGCTAATGGAACGTGAAATAATACAACGATCGCACGAGATTGGACGACGCGCAAAACAATGCACGCTATATAACAACAGTACTGGATATCGCATTTGGAAAGTAAAAAATCAAAATTGATTGCAAACTGCATAAAATGTATAGTTCATAATAAACAGCTGGGTAAAAAGAAGGATTTTTGCATTGTATAACCAAAGGAGACACACCGTTGCATACTTTACATTTGGATCATTTAGGACCCATGGACAGTACCTCCAAGCAGTACAAATTCATTGTGGCAATGGTAGATGAAAAATCTAAGTTTGTATGGTTGTTTCCAACGAAGTCCACAGGTCAAGAAGAAGTAATTAAAAGACTCAAAGAATGGGCAGACATTTTTGGATTTCCGGAGACGATCATAAGTGACAAAGGGCATTCACGTCAAACGCTTTTAAATAATTCCCTTGTGAAACATGACAAGTACAAAAGGCCATTAACTCAACAATGTTTTCATCAACGAAAATGTCACCTTTTGAAGTCCTTTTTGGAACCAGAATGCGTAGCCATATAGACGACAGATTGCTGGATATATTAAAGAAGGAACAAGTAGGTAATTCTACGCTAACTACGGGAGCGAGAGTGAAGGGTAGACTTCGTCGAGAACGGGTGCAAGAAAAGAAGTTCTGTTCGACTGTTTTTGAAATTAATTATTAACTTTGAAAAAACATATGTTTTACACCTCAAACATAGACATTCAATTAATATTATGTACAATAAACTACTCTAAATATAATATTAACCTCACATATATATATGATTTGATTAATTATGTTCGCCGGTCATCATGTCTAAAAAGAGAGAGAGAGAAAGAGGACCCCTAGATTTGGTATTGTCATTAATAGCTGATTAGCTTTGAATAAAACTAATAAACATTAATTTTTATTTCATTATTATTATTATTATAAGTATAGGTCATACTATCAACATAACTATATTTTACAAGCACTGGCAACTAAGGCTTAGACGAAAACATCATCCATACATTTTTATAAAACTAGCTAAGCTAATTTACTGATCGTAAATTCGTTGTACATTTATGTTCGAAAATCGTTGTACATTTATGTTACTCCTAGAGACATTTTGCAAGGGTATTCGCAGGTATAATTCTGTTCCAGTAATGCGACGAAGTGATTTGTTCTGCATGCTTTGGGACTTTTTTTACCCTTGAAAAAGGGGTATATTAATTTTAATTAATTACATAGAATAAAGAAAATTATAAAAGCAAAATAAAATAAAAGATTGCAAAAAAAAAAAAAAAAAAATTGGCTTTGGAGTATACCAATGACTCAGAAGTTTACGTTTTAAAAGTTAGCATTAAGACAAAATTATTAGGCAAAAAAAAAGTTAAAGACTAAAATTATTTCCGCCCAAAATTAATTTAACCCATTCAACATTAGGGCCAGGATAAGATATTTAATTTCCTGGCTGAAGGCTATGTAGCGATCACCAGCAAAAAGGCAACCAAACTGCTTCTGCAGTTGCTCCCCTCATCGCCCCCATCATACCATCAGTGCTAGTGGTTTTGTTGTTCTCTCTGCTTTGTGCTTGTGCTCAGCTTCTCTCCCGCGTAATCACTTTTGTAAGGCCGCCTCTCAAAGCTCGGCTTATAACTGTTCTTGCACTCTCTGTTGTGCTGTGCACTCTAGCTGTCTCTTTGTTTTATTTGTAATTATTGATTTTTTATCGATAATTATCTTTGTGTATTTAAATTTTTCTATACATATATTCTTATAAATATATATATTTTTTTTGCCTTGTGTTTCTTTCGGCTTCTCAATGGCTTGTTGTCTACCTAATTGCAAGCATTCTGATCGTCGCAATTCAAGTTTGTTCCACCTTCTGAGAAATTGCACAATAAATGTACCCTTGAGTTGCCTCGCCAGCTCTCTCTATTACTTCGTCTCCCATTTTATTTTCACCTACACCATCTTCTTGTCCCTCTTTATGCTCTTCTTTTCAGATTGAAGTACCCATTACAAGCCCTGGTGTACCTCAATCTATACCTCACGGGAACTCTCATCAATCACAGGATCATGCTGGCTTTCAATCACTTGCGGATCCCAATGCTCCTCCGCCTCCACTAACTGTAGTGCCTCATCGCAAGCAATTATTTATCTCTAGGCTTGCTCCAGATACTTCGGAGTCGTCTGTGGCAGCTTACATTGGTAATATTTGCCCTGCTAAGGTTTTAATTCAAAAGTTTAAGGTTTCTAGGCCTCGCGGAATCTCCTCTTTTAAAGTTACAGTACCAAATGAGTACTTCTTAGCTATGTTTAACCCTAATTTTTGGCCAGAGGGCCTAGTTGTACACGAGTTTGCGCCCAATAAGCGCTCTCGTCCGTTGCCTGTCCACCTTCCTACTTTATCTTCTGCTTCAAAAAACTAATAACGTCTAGTCTTTGCATTCATTATCAAAATGTAAGAGGACTTCTTGACATATTGACATATTAGCATTCTCTGAAACTTGGCTCAACTCCTCTGTTTTGGATAATGAAATTCGTGTTGCTCGTCATGGCGGTGGAGTACTTATTGCTGTCAACTCGAATCTGTGTTCAAGTGTTGTGCCGATTGATCTCCCTTTAGGTGTTGAGTTTATTTGCGTCGAAGTTACATGTTCTAACTTTAGCCTATATATCTCTTGTTCATATATGTATTCCTCCAGCTTCTGATATCATGATCACCGTGCACCATGCTGATGCTTTACGAACTATTTTTGGTTGTCTTAAAGATCGTGATTTTTTTATAGTTTTAGGTGATTTTAACTTGCCTAATATTTCTTGGCTTGTTGATGATAATCTATCTTTCTTAATTCCTTCATATCAACATGTTTTTCTTGATAGCCTTCTTGAATGTCCACTATATCAGTTGAATTCTTTCATTAACTCTTCTAAAAGAATACTTGATCTTGTTTTTGTCTCTGATCCCACTGTTAGTGCTGTATCACAAACACAGCCACTAGTGAAACCTGAAGATCCTTGTCACCCTACCATTGAAGTTACTATTTCTTACGATTCCGTTACTAATTTATTTAATAACATCTCAAATTCTCGTCGTAGATGTTTTCGTAAAACAAATTTCAATCTTCTTAACAGACATATTTTCTCTTTTTATTGGTCATTTCTATTTGAGTGCTGTGATATAGATTGTGCAGTGAAGTTTTTCTACTCTGCTCTTAATTCTCTATTTGATAAATGCGTTCCTTATGTGAATGTCTCTACCGTCTTCATCTTCGTAACATTAAATCGGGATATTTTAAAAGATTTAAAAAAACTGGTTCGCGACTTGACTATGCAAATTATTGTATAGCCAAATCTCAATTTTGTCTTTTAAATACTCAATGCTACAATAATTATATCGTTCGCTGTAAGGTTGAATTTTATAAGAACCCCAAAAGATTTTACAACTTTGTCAATTTCAAAAGACGTTCTAATGTACTACCGTCCACCTTCAGACTTAATGACCAGACTGCTAATAATGATTCAGATATTGCTGACCTGTTTGCTAAATTCTTTCAGTGGACTTATTCTACTACTGTTTCGGATCCCACACCCTATCCCTTTTCAATCCCACATTTAAATTGTATGTTTTTTCCTAGTATTACTGAAGACTGTATTATCTCTAGCTTGTCATCTATGACGTCTTCCTTCGTTCCCGAGCCTGATAATATACCTAGTTGCATCTTTAAAATGTGTTCGATTTCCCTATCTAAGCCTTTATCTCGGTTATACTTTATATCGAGTGAGACTTGTAGCTTTCCTGATATTTGGAAGGAGTCATTTATTATTCCGCTTTTTAAAAACGGTAGCAAATCGGATGTTTCTAACTACCGTGGCATTGCCAAACTTTCGGCAATACCTAAGCTGCTTGAGAAAATTATTACGTCTTCCCTTCAACATCTATCCAGATCCACTATTTCTCCTTGTCAGCATGGCTTCATGAAAGGTCGTTCGTCGCTTACCAACCTTTTAGAACTGACTACCCTTGTACACCATGGCTTCCGTAAAAAGTGTCAAACTGATGTTATTTATACTGATTTTAGTGAGGCGTTCGATACGGTTGATCATTCTATGCTTCTCGCGCAACTTAACATCGTGGGTTTTTCCCCAAAACTATTGGCTTGGTTAAAGTCGTATCTTATTGGCAGAACCCAAAAGGTGTCTTTTCATTCATCGATATCTAAAACTGTTCGAGTTACGTCAGGTGTAACCCAAGGCAGTAATCTGGGCCCACTATTATTTATATTGTTTAAAAATGATTTGCCTTTGGCCTTGGCTCATTCACGCAATCTCATGTTTGCGGATGACAGTACTTACAATCAGATCTCGATGCGTTCTGTGATTGGTGCCACGTTAATAAATTACACCTTAATGCCTCTAAGTGTTCTTTTATGACTTTCAGTCCGTTCCTAGCTTATTACTCTGTTCTGTTAGATTGTGTAACATCATTCAAAAACTTAGGCGTTACGTTTGACCCTAAACTTTCATTTAGTGTTCATATACCTTCAATTGTCAATAGAGCATGCAGCGTTCTTGGCTTCATTAAACGTTGGGCCAAAGAATTTGATGATCCCTATGTAACAAAGGTTTTATACACTTCGTTAGTTCGCCCTACTCTAGAATATTGCTCGCCAGTGTGGAACCCACAATATGATGTTCACCAGCGTAGTATTAATTCGGTACAGAAGCAATTCCTTAAGTTTGAGCTACGCGGTCTTAATTGGGACCCGAGTCTTCGCCTACCTTCTTCTAATTAATCTTCCTTCACATTATAACCGTAGGATCGTTTTTGGCATTCCCTTTCTCTATAAACTAGTCAACGGCGAAGTCATTTCTACCAATTTACTAGATACGCTATATTTTTGTGTTCCCTCACGTCGGACCAGAAACTTTTTTTCCTATTTACCTTAGTAGATGTCTGACTAACTACTCGCTTCACGAACCTCTTCGTGTTCTTTGCCAATCTTTTAACAACCTTTCTCACCTTATCTCTCCTCATCTTTCCGTCACTTCTCTTCGAGCTATACTTTTTAATCATCAGCGAAACCAATGAAAATATTCTGGACTTGGATTGGCTGCAACTCATCCCTGACCACATTGGCTGTGAATCGGGGCATAGCTGGCACCTTGTGCAAATAAAACACCTCCACCGAGTCGGGTATGTTTAGTTGTATATAAAGCTAAGCTACCTTCTTCATTTAATTACTATCTGTCCTTAACTTAAGCTTTTTCGTCGACTGCTGTGTTAATTGACGTAAATAAATAAATAAATACTTTGGACTTTGGTCCGTTTCGATGGGCTTGCCTCTCATGCACCTCTCTTAAGTCTGCTGATATGCTTAGACCATTAAATCTAGTCTGCGGACTAGGTGCCAATTCTATAAAAAAAATTCTCTTAGTACACCGCACTCAAAGGCGCTTTTCTTTGGTATTTACCATTCGATTGGATACCTGATTGAAAGTATGTGTTACTTTCTCTCGACAATCTAAATGTTAAGACCGCTCATATGCCTAAAAGATAAAAATTTATATTTTTCTAAATAGCGCTTATATAGAACAAACAAAAGGCCTGAACCCTAGACGTTTATTAATGGTTTTCACATTTTTCTTAATGATATTTATGTGAAGTTAATATTATATTTAAAGTAGTTTATTGTTCATAATATTAACTGAATGTTTAAAATTGAGGTGTAAGGGTGAAGTCTACTCTTCATCACCCTTTTACGATTCGTAATTCACGAAGTTGCCACAGCTCAGCTGCTACACGCCTCTCTCTCCATAATAGGGGTAATCTAAGAGTAGTGTGCCCATCTCATTTTGATTAACACGGTTTATTAAGGCACCAATCTACCTCATTGTTTTTACTCTTGAATTCTATTGCGAAATTCGTCAAAGAATCTTACCTGTGCATGGATGTCTTCCTGAAAAAACAAAGCAGTTACGAATACATTTGGGGATTTTGGAGACATTCTACTAACATTGGATGAACTGGCAACTTCCCAAAACTTCAGTGCTGATCTGCGGTTCCAAGCTGAGTGTTTGAAAAATTCGTTACTCAAGTATGAAACCATCTTAACAGCTCATGTTTACCCAAGAATTTTTTCCGCTACAAAAAGTTTGTCCAATTATTTGCAAACAAACGGAATAGACATACTTGAAGCCCAAAGAATGGTTACATCAACTTTGGAATCTCTTGAACACATTCAACGGGACTTTGATAAGGTAAATATATCTTTCTATAATCCATGTTGAATGTTCAGTACTTGGTTATATGCTACGTTTTTAGTAATTGAAGTTATAAAATTTGATGTCCACTCAGTGTATGTTCTTTCGAATTCAAGGTACAAAAAGTAATCAAATTTTCATGCGAAAGAATTCTAATTTTCTTCCAAAAACTTTCAGAGATATAATCAAAGCTAATCATTGTTTTTATTATTAGTGGAATCAAAGTCGAGTCTCAAATTCATTCTCCCAAATGTCTTCATAATTCTCGCTAATGAACACGTTAGCCTTCAAACTTTGTCGAATTAAAACTTAACTGAATTTATGATCTTTATTTTATTTATTTATTAATTTATTTATTTACGTCAACTAACACAGCAGTCGACGAAAAAGCTTAAGCTAAAGACAGATAGTAATTAAATGAAGAAGGTAGCTTAGCTTTATATACAACTAAACATCCCCAGCCCGGTGGAGGTGTTTTATTTGCCCCGATTCACAGCCAATGTGGCCAGGGATGAGTTGCACCCAATCCAAGTCCAGAATATTTTCATTGGTTTCGCTGTAGATGATTAAAAAGTATAGCGCGAAGAGAAGTGACAGAAAGATGAGGAGAGATAAGGTGAGAAAGGTTGTTAAAAGATTGGCAAAGAACACGAAGAGGTTCGTGAAGAGAGTAGTTAGTCAGACATCTACTAAGGTGAATAGGAAAAAAGTTTCTAGTCCGACGTGAGGGAACACAAAAATACAGCGTATCTAGTAAATTCGTAGAAATGACTTCGCCGTTGACTAGTTTATGGAGAAAGAGAATGCCAAAAACAAGCCTACGGTTATAAAGTGAAGGAAGATTAATAAGAAGAAGTCTGTCAGAATAAGAAGGTAGGCGAAGACCCGGGTCCCAATTTAGACCGCGTAGCGCAAACTTAAGGAATTGCTTCTGTACCGATTCAATACTACGCTGGTGAACATCATATTGCGGGTTCCACACTGGCGAGCAATATTCTAGAGTAGGGCGAACTAACGAAGTGTATAAAACCTTTGTTACATAGGGATCATCAAATTCTTTGGCCCAACGTTTAATGAAGCCGAGAAGGCTGCTAGCTCTGTTGACAATTGAAGAAATATGAACATTAAATGAAAGTTTAGGGTCAAACATAACGCCTAAGTCTTTGAATGATGGAACACAATCTAACAGAACAGAGTAATAAGCTAGGAACGGACTGAAAGTCATAAAAGAACACTTAGAGGCATTAAGGTGTAATTTATTAACGTGGCACCAATCACAGAACGCATCGAGATCTGATTGCAAGTACTGTTGGAAAGAAGGATCATTATAGGAATAACAAATCTTGACGTCATCCGCAAACATGAGCACGCGTGAATGAGCCAAGGCCAAAGGCAAATCATTTATAAACAATGTAAATAATAGTGGGCCCAGATGACTGCCTTGGGGTACACCTGACGTAACTCGAACAGTTTTAGATATCGAGGAACGAAAAGACACCTTTTGGGTTCTGCCAATAAGATACGACTTTAACCAACCCAATAATTTTGGTGAAAAACCCATGATGTTAAGTTTCGCGAGAAGCAAAGAATGATCAACCGTATCAAAAGCCTTCCTGAAGTCAGTATAAATAACATCAGTTTGACACTTTTTACGGAAGCCATGGTGTACTAGGGTAGTCAATTCTAAAAGGTTGGTAAGCGACGAACGACCTTTCATGAAACCATGCTGGCAAGGAGAAATAGTGGATCTGGATAGAACACATTTTAAGGATGCAACTAGGTATATCATCAGGCCCGGGAACGAAGGAAGACTTCATAGATGACAAGCTAGAGAGAATACAGTCTTCAGTAATACTGGGAAAAAACATACAATTTAAATGTGGGATTGAAAAGGGATAGGGTGTGGGATCCGAAGCAGTAGTAGAATATGTCGACTGAAAAAATTTAGCAAACAGATCTGCAATATCTAAATCATTATTAGCAGACTGATCGTTAAGTCTGAAGGTGGAAGGTAGGACATTAGAGCGTCTTTTGGAATTGACAAAGTTGTAAAATCTTTTGGGGTTATTATAAAATTCAGCCTTACAGCGAACGAGATAATTGTTGTAGCATTGAGTATTTAAAAGACAAAATTGAGATTTAGCTATACAATAATTTGCATAGTCAAGTCGCGAACCAGTTTTTTTAAATCTTTTAAAATATCTCGATTTAATGTTGCGAAGATTAGAGAGCCTACGTGTGAACCAGACTGGCGAGCTGGAGACGGTAGAGACATTCACATAAGGAACGCATTTATCAATTAGAGAATTAAGAGCAGAATAGAAAAACTTCACTGCACAATCTATATCGCAGCACTCAAATAGAAACGACCAATCAAAAGAGAAAATAAGGCTGTTAAGAAGATTGAAATTTGTTTTACGAAATCATCTACGACGAGAATTTGAAATGTTTTTAAATAAATTAGTAACGGAATTGTAAGAAATAGTAACTTCAATGGTAGGATGATAAGGATCTTCAGGTTTCACTAGTGGCTGTGTTTGTGATACAGCACTAACAGTGGGATCAGAGACAAAAACAAGATCAAGGATTCTTTTAGAAGAGTTAATGAAAGAATTCAACTGATATAGTGGACATTCAAGAAGGCTATCAAGAAAAACATGTTGATATGAAGGAATTAAGAAAGATAGATTATCATCAACAAGCCAAGAAATATTAGGCAAGTTAAAATCACCTAAAACTATAAGAACATCACGATCTTTAAGACGACCAAAAATAGTTCGTAAAGCATCAGCATGGTGCACGTAGATCATGATATCAGAAGCTGGAGGAATATATGAACAAGAGATATATAGGCTAAAGTTAGAACATGTAACTTCGACGCAAATAAACTCAACACCTAAGGGGAGATCAATCGGCACCACACTTGAAGACAGATTCGAGTTTACAGCAATGAGTACTCCACCGCCACGACGACCAACACGATCAAGCCTATAAGAAATAAAATTATTAGAAAGAATTTCATTATCTAAAACAGAGGAGTTAAGCCAAGTTTCAGAGAAAGCTAATATGTTAGCCGAAAAGGTTTGGCTATCACAGAAAAGGTTCGACAGCTTGGTAAGAAGTCCTCTTACATTTTGATAATGAATGCAAAGACTAGACGTTATTAGTTTTTTGAAGCAGAAGATAAAGTAGGAAGGTGGACAGGCAACGGACGAGAGCGCTTATTGGGCGCAAACTCGTGTACAACTAGGCCCTCTGGCCAAAAATTAGGGTCAACCATAGCTGAGAAGTACTCATTTGGTACTGTAATTTTAAAAGAGGAGATTTCGCGAGGCCTAGAAAACTTAAACTTTTGAATTAAAACCTTAGCAGGGCAAATATTACCAATGTAAGCTGCCACAGACGACTCCGAAGTATCTAGAGCAAGCCTAGAAATAAATAATTGTTTGCGATGAGGCACTACAGTTAGTGGAGGCGGAGGAGCATTGGGATCCGCAAGTGATTGAGAGCCGGCATGATCCTGTGATTGATCAGAGTTCCCGTGAGGGATAGATTGAGGTACACCAGGGCTTGTAATGGGTACTTCAATCTGAAAAGAAGAGCATAAAGAGGGACAAGAAGATGGTGTAGTTGAAAATAAAATGGGAGACGAAGTAATAGAGAGAGCTGGCGAGGCAACTCAAGGGTACATTTATTGTGCAATTTCTCAGAAGGTGGAACAAACTTGAATTGCGACGATCAGAATGCTTGCAATTAGGTAGACAACAAGCCATTGAGAAGCCGAAAGAAACACAAGGCAAAAAAAATATATATATTTATAAGAATATATGAATAGAAAAATTTAAATACACAAAGATAATTATCGATAAAAAATCAATAATTACAAATAAAACAAAGAGACAGCTAGAGTGCACAGCACAACAGAGAGTGCAAGAACAGTTATAAGCCGAGCTTTGAGAGGCGGCCTTACAAAAGTGATTACGCGGGAGAGAAGCTGAGCACAAGCACAAAGCAGAGAGAACAACAAAGCCACTAGCACTGATGGTATGATGGGGGCGATGAGGGGAGCAACTGCAGAAGCAATGACGAAAGAAAAAGAAAAAAAAAAATATGTAAATGCACCAAAAACTAATCACGAAAAAGAAAAAACTGTTTTAACTGATTAATTTGGCTAATTATGGAAATAAAACACAAGGGAGTCAAGCGAACAACACCAGCGGAAGTGTAAACAAACTAAGCACAATTAAAAATTGAGAAAAAACAATAAATATTAATAAAAACTCAGGAGCTATGCAAAAACACGACCGTCACGTCAGAGAGCAGAAAGCTTAAGATGAACTTTTTTTATTTTACCATGCTTCAATGGCTTACCATCTTTTTAATTTGAGGATTACAAGCCTCTAAATTACAAATTAGAGTGTTTCAAAAAGTGTAGTTTTACAATGTACAAAAGATTAATTCATTTTACAGGTGGTAACAACTGCAAATGGTTTCATTACGTGGGCATCAGATTTGCTAGTTGAGAAAGAATCAGAAATCATTACACTATGCAACAAATTGAAGGTTATTGAAATCAAACCGCACCGGACCTTTTTTTTCTTAAAGTTCATGTATTGAATAGGAAAACCCTATTTGGGTTTTTCAAAGTTAGCTCGTTTTTTTTTTTTTTATAGCGAGTTGAAATTTTTCATTTTGTGGGTAATTTTTATACCCTTGCAGAGGGTATTATAAAATTGATCAGATGTTTGTAACGCACAGAAGGAGACGTTTCCGACCCCATAAAGTATATATATTCTTGATCAGCGTGAGAAGCTGAGTCGATATAGCCATGTCCGTCTGTCCGTCTGTGCGTACGCGTTTTACTCAGCCGTCTTAAGAGCTATCGGGCTGAAATTTATTTTTTCGGGGGTTTTTATTACCCACTATATCATATATGTAGCTCTAGAAGAACTAGAAGAAACATTTTCATCAAAATCGAGTATGCTATGAAATTTACATATGTGATAGTATTGGATATAAAACCCCATATCCCAAAATTTGAATGTGATCGGATAAATATAACACAAGTTACAGTCAATATAATAATCGGCTCTGCTCCCAGCTTTGCCGGCAGCGCTGCTTGCTGTTTACTACGTCTTTCGTCATCAACAGAGTACATGCATGCACACACAGACGCAACGGTATATAAAGTGTATGTGTATACGTGCGTTGCTTTGCTTTGGGAATGAGGGAAGAAGAAGAACAAATTGTAAAATAGAGAGTAAAATTGTTTTGTTTGTATATTGATGAATTGAGTTGCAGAAAACAAATTTTGAACATGTAAAATTATTGTTACCAAGGACTGCAAGGGTATATAAACTTCGGCATAGCCGATGTTAGCTTCTTTGATTTTTTTAGAGTAGTTTTGGAAGTATTTTTAATTTATAACTATTTTTTGATAGAATTATATCAAGATTAATTTAAAACAACAAATATATTTTTAAATATGCAAAATTAGAAACGAGTTCTTTTTGGTTATGGTTCATTTCCTTTATCAAAATCAAAGTAATCTGATTCGCCACTAGCCAACGGCCAATTCTGCCCTTATGGATCGCATAGTACAATACGTTCATACGCATATTTTGCATGTTTCTAGTCCGATTTCAATATTTATTTATTTATTTAGACTATGATTAGTAGGTAATTATAAATTACCTCTAATCTATGTGCTAGCTATAACTTCTATGGTCTTAAGCTAGTTGTAAAATATGTATATACGGTATAATTAATAAGTATTTACATTTCTTTTGTTAACTTATATTTACATGAGTTTGGGTAATATTTTACAATAGGTGGTATAGGTTTATTTCTTTAAAGAATTGGGAGATAGCGACGATATTGGGGTTACTTAGGGATAGGAATTCAATAGGGTTAGGGTGTAGGAATTTTTTCCTCGGCTCAATATATTCCTTGCATTCTGTGAGTATGTGCAGGATTGTAAATTTTTTGTTGCAATTTATACATTGTGGGGGGGTTGTTTTTTAAATATGTATTCGTGGGTAAGTTTTGTGTGTCCAAATCGTATTCTTAGAAATTTCGTGATGTCTGTTCGTTTAACGTTGTTGTCTATTTTTATTTGTGAGTCTCTTATCGAGGTTTGGTTCATATTAGTCGTCTTGTAGTGGTCTGATGAATTCCTCCAAACTGTGCTTTTGTATTTTTTAAGGATGATGTCCTTTATGTACTTTGTTGTGTCTTTGTGGTTAATGTTTTGCTCAATTATATATGGGACACTGTAAGCTATCTTTGTGGCTCTGTTCGCTGTTTCATTGCCCTGAATGCCAGTGTGACCTGGTACCCATATCAAAATTATTTTGGGGTATTGGTGAGTTACTATGTCTCGTATATGCGAGATGTACGGATTTTGGTTGTTGACCTGGGTTACTGCCTGTATTGCTGACAGTGAGTCTGAACAAATTGCAAAATGCTGTTTTTCTCTTAGTGCATATTTACAGGCAGCCAGTATAGCTGCTGCCTCCGCTGTGTAAATCGAGGTGTATGATGGGAGCAAGGCCATTTTGACTATGTCTGACTCAGCTGTGATGCTGTATGAGACTCCTTGTATTGATTTTGATCCATCCGTGTAAATAAACTTATACCTATCATATCTCTTTTTGAGGCTAAGGAGATTTTGCGATATATTATGGGGGGTGTAGATGACTTAGTCGCATAGTGAAGAGAGAGATTAACTGACTCTTTACTGAGAGACCATGGGGGTTTTAATAATTTCCTACTTTTTATTGGGGTAAACGATAGATCATTGTGTTTGCAGAAGTTCAAGGTGTTATGCAGAATCGATGGTATTCTGGGTGTTTTTTTTTTTTTTTTAGTTTGTTTAACACTTTTTGGAGAGGTGTGTTTGATGCGAGCATTAGAGTTTTATACAGTTTTGCTGTTGCTAGCGAAAATCTCGACTCGATTGGCATAAGGTCGGCTTCATAAAGAAGGTTGTTAGTTGGAGTAGACCGAAAAGCTCCGAAGGTTTTCCTCAATGCATCATGGTATATGGATTTAAGTTTTATTTTGTAGGAATGAGGGCAATTGCCGTAGAAAGGTAAACAAAAGTCTATTTTTGACATGATCAAAGCTTTAATTGTATTTATTAGTGATCTAATGTCACAACTATAATTTTGGTTAGCTAACCATTTTATTATGTTAAGTCTTTGTGAGATTTGGACTGTTAAGTTGTCTATGTGTTGTTTCCATCTGTATCTTTTTGTTATAGCCAGACCGAGGATTTTTATGGCATTACTTGTGTTGAGGTTGTAAGTTTGGGAGCTTAATTGAAAATTACATTTCTTCTTCCTGCAAATGTGCATGTGTTTGCATTTATTTACAGATAGTTTTGCTCCCGAGCATTCACACCAGTTTAGAATATCTGTGAAAAGGGGGTTTATGTTTACCATCATTGTGCCTTTTTTAATTTTTTTTACTATTGTGAAGTCGTCGGCGTATGCAACGAAATCAAAGCCTTTGTGTACTGAGATGGTGCGACACAGTTTGTTGTAAGCTATGAGAAAAAGGATTACGGATAAAGGGGATCCCTGCGGTATACCATTATCAAGCGGTTTACTTTCCGAAAATTGATTATTTACTTGAATTTTTATGTATCTATTTGTCATAAAATTTTTGACGTAATTTAATATTTTAGGTCCTATTTTCCAATTAATTAACTCATCGATGATTGTATGGATTCCTATTTTGTCATAGGCCTTTTCGAAGTCGAGGCTCATGACTGAGAGATGGTTTCTTGTGGATAAGGCGGAAGTGGTCTGGTAGTCTAAGAGGGTTAGACATTCCGACACTGACATGCCCTTTCGAAAGCCTAATTGCCGACTATCCAGAAGCTTACTATTGATAGCAAGCCACCATAGTCGGTTTGCTACAATTTTGTCCAAAACTTTAGCCATGCAAGGGTTTAGTGAAATGGGGCGGTAGGAGTTTATTGCAGTTTTTGGAGTATTAGGTTTAGGGTAAGAAATTCGGTCGAGCCCTGGACTCTTACCTTTAAGGCTATTTAATGCTGACCTGAATTCGATGTGTTTAATCTCAGATTCAATGCTGAGTGCTTCTTGGGGAGGTTCGTAGGAGGGGATAATTGTTTTAGATCGATTTCAATAAAATTTGGTAGTTTGATAAAAATATATAAGATTAATTGGTCTGCAGAATTTAGTTGCGATAGTCAAAAAATTGTAGCTGGCAATCGATTTTTTCTAAATTATGGAGATGGAAATGGGCGTGGCAAAATATAAAAGTATACAAATTCTGCGCGCATACTAAAAAAATCTACATTTTAAATTTGGTGACTTTAGCTTTGTTAGTTTTCGAGAAAATCTCTTTTATTTCATTTTCGGGGGTGGAAGTGGGCGTGTCAGAATTTGTGGACGTTTTACCCCGGCGAGTGATAAGCACGAATCAGTTTGTGAAAGTTTTGTTACGGCATTTCGACATAACTTTAATTGTGTTGTTATTTCGTGGGCGCCAAATACAGTTTGCAGAGCTTGTGTTGTCGGGTTAGTTAACTGAATGCATAGAAAACAAAAAAAAAAAAAATGTCATTTGGTGTACCAATGATATGGTACAATCCAGGAGAACATGACCCAAAAAATTATTCTTGTGCCAACAATGTGACTGGACTTAACAAAAAAAAAGGCGAAAAACAAAGTCTACGTCTCCGTTCCAAGTGTGCAACTGCCCCTGGACCATTCCGAAAATATTCCAGTACCAAAATATCCAGACGCAGACAATGTTAGTCTTTACCCCGATGCGACTGTATTAGATGATTACTCCGTGTATATCCCCGAACCATCAGTATAAAATCACCCAGTTCTTATAACACAAAGCAAGTTGGATCAAATGTTTTCAAAATTAGAGCTAACGCGGAGAAAATCTGAAATGTTAGCATCTTTTTTTAAATCCCATAACTTGTTAGCAAAAGGTACAAGAGTCACAGCGTATCGAAATCGCCACGAACACTTGAAAAAGCTCTAGATGCTATTCTGGACGAAATATGTTGGACGACTAAGCAAATATTTCAATTCGAAGAAGATGAAAATCAAAATGAAGAAGTGCAGAAAGATGAACGCTACTGAATGGAGTTCTCCACTAACGAATCGGATTACTTTGATCTTGATGAATTAAATGAACCACAACCAAAAAGAACTCGTTTGTAATTTTCCATATTAAAAAATATATTTGGTGTTTTAAATTAATCTTGATATAATTCTTTCAAAAAATAGTTATAAATCTAAAATACTTCCAAAACTACTCTAAAAAAGGGCTTAATTGTAAGTTTTTCTAGAACAGTAGCTGAAAAAGTCATTTTGGGTTATATAACATTCTTAAAATGAATTTTTTTAACCATTAACAATATTTCTACAATAAATGAGGATGATTTAAGTCGTATTCATAAAGAAGAAATCGATATATAATTCATATTTATCTCATATGACATACAAAAAATGAAGCAAGTAAGTCGACTCGTCGACTCGGGTATACCATACACCAGGTGAAACAAATTTTTTTAAATTTCGAAAACCAAATGTACATATGTCTATTAAATTGTTTTTACATGCTTCATACTATGTGCTATCTCGCTGACTCTACAAACACACGGGCACTCTAGCGCCGCCACTAGCCAACGGCCAATTCTGGCCTTGTGGACCGCTTAGTAAAATACGTTCATACGCATATTTTGCATGTTTCTAGTCCGATTTCAATAAAATTTGGTAGTTTTCTAGAAATAGTTAAGATTAATTAGTCTGCCGAATTTGAATGCGATGGTCAAAAAACTACAGGAGGAAATCGGTTTTTTCTTAATTATGGAGGCGAAAGTGGGCGTGGCAAAATATGAAAATATATATACTCTGCGCGCATACTAAGCCAGTATACATACTAAATTTGGTGACTTTAGCTTTTTTTGTTTTTGATAAAATCAGTTTTGTTTAATTTGCGGGGGGCGAAAGTGGGCGTGGAAAAATTTTTAAATAGCCAGTTTCTGCGCGTCTATTAAACTAGTCTGCATACCAAATTTGATGTCGGTAGCTGTCATAGTTTTTAAGAAAATCAGTTTTATGTAAATTCCGGGGGGAAGGGGGCGGGGCAAAAGTTAAAACAATTATTTTCTGCGCGCCAACTAAACGAGTATATAAACCAAATTTGATGTCTCTAGCTGTTATACTTTTTAAGAAAAACAGTTTTATGTTATTCCTGGGGGCGTAAGGGGGCGTGGCCGAAATTCCAATTAACTCTATATATGTACATAATACACGAGTATACTTACCAAATTTGGTGACTCTAGCTCTTATAGTCTCCGAGATCTGCGTGTTCATACGGACGGACGGACGGACAGACGGACGGACAGACGGACATGGCTAGATCGACTCGGCTATTCATCCTGATCAAGAATATATATACTTTATAGGGTCGGAGAAGCTTCCTTCTGCCTGTTACATACATTTTGGCGACTTCAATATACCATTTCACCCTATGGGTGTATGGTATAATTACCCCCAAAATGAAAAATTTCAACTCGCTATAAAAAAAAAAAAAAAAACGAGCTAACTTTGAAAAACCCAAATAGGGTTTTCCTATTCAATACCTGAACTTTCAGAAAAAAGGTCCGGTGCGGTTTGATTTTTGGTGTTGCACAGTGTTATAAACCAAGATTTCACGAAACGAACGCCGCACAAAAAGAAAAGGTTACCGGATGAGAAAACCCGTGATGAAACAATCGATGAACCTCAACAAAAATTTAGAGTAGAAGTTCACAATGTCATTATTGATAAAACAATTTCTGCAATCAAATCACGGTTTACGGAGCATGGAAGACTAGCCGCGGATTTCTCATGCCTCGACCCGAAAAATGTTCCTCATATCGTAGCGGATGGTCTTCCCGAAAATTCTCTAGCAGCTCTTGTCAACAATCTACAAAAATTCGGAGCAGTTGCATCACCGAGCTTAAACAATGAGTTGAAGGATCAAAATGGACTACTTTCAAGCAGGGGATCGCTGACGAATATGAAGTAGAAGTGACTCAAAACTGTGACGATGATAGAGATCTACACGAAGAGAACTCCGACACTGAACTGCCTGCAGATCAGGGTGAATTAAAGAAATCAGATCCAGCTCTGTACTCTAATGCGACTAAAACTTGTGAGACATGCCAAAATTGTGCGGGTTGTTATTTTTATACCCTTGCAAAAAAGGTATATTAATTTTGGTCAGAAGTGTGCAACGCATAGAACGAAACATTTTCGACCATATATCATATATATATCAAATAGCCATGTCCGTCCGTCCGTCCGTCTGGATCAACGAAAACTTCTCCTAGACCGTAAGAGCTACAGAGCTGAGATTTTGCACGTAGGTTTGTATACTTGTATATCTCGGATTCAGCCGGATCGGAACACTATATCAGCTTCCATACAAACCCCAAAGTCACGAACAGTGACTTTTCTCAATAACTTCGTTATTTTCTGTGCTATCTATTATATTAGAGAGCTTATTACGCCTATAAACTACTGTGCCAAATTTGATCAAGATCGGGTGACTATATCATATAGCTCCCATAGGAAAGATCGGTCGAAAACAGTGACTATGATCAATATCTTCGATATTTCCTATGATTGTAGGCCATTCTTTCGCAAACATTAGCCTTTTTAGATAAAACGTTCTTCCACATTGATGGCTAATAGGTAAGGAAAGAGTTACCAAAAAAGTTGCAAGGGTATACAAACTTTGACGCGGTCGAAGTTAGCCTCGGCCCTCTGTTTTTTTTTTGCAACCCTACTTATTTCACGAAAAAACTTATAAACAGCTGTTTCTTGCTTATACATTTTTTTTACCCTTTCTTGTGCGCAAGTTGCTTGCAAACGATCATTTTCAAAGTTAAAATATTTCAAAAATAGATTGAGAAGCTGTTTGACGCAAAACCATTTAGAAACTTTCTTGCTTATGACAGTTGAAAAAAAAAAACTTAAATCAAATTGAAAATGATCGCGTTATTAAAGCCTTATCCTTACAGAGCAATTTACTTCAAAAACTTTCGAATGTTTAATAATTTAAAATCCAGTAAAATTACGTCTTACGTATAAGTGCATTGTTGAAAAAAGATAGGCGAATAAAATTGTTTGTTCGTTTGTAAAAAGTCGTTTTTGTTTTATTCACATAAACGATCATACTTGATGTAAAACCTAAAAATGTGTACCTTTCATTTTTCTCGACATTTTTTTCAAGCATGGAGTATAGGGGGCCCTTCAACTTGTATGTATGCCCGGTGGGCCCTTAGGGTCCCAGCCCAGGCCTGGTTATTACTGTTGCGATTAAGGAACTTTTAATAAAAAGAGCATTCTTTGTAGTGAACCGAGTGGTTCTTATTGCAAAGAACACAGGTTTTGGGTGAATTGGGTTCTTCAAGGCAGTCAGTTGTCATTTGACCAAAATTTCCAGAACTAGCACAACGAGCTATGGAAGCCGTATTTGGTGTGGCCGAAATTTACACATTTACGACATTGAGTTAGGTTGCTGGCATAAGGCGCGAATGTCGTATATCTGATTATTGTTGGCCTGTTGAGCCAAGTCCACAAAGAATATATGTAGAGGCTTTTTGGAAATCCTGTCGATTTGAATGGTTTATCTTCCTTCAACTTGTAACAGTAAAATTCGAAATTTTCTAATTTATTAAAGTGAGCAACTAATTTTCAAAAATCATCACTGTTGTTATACTCGAACAGTGTCCCTTCCAGATACTGGAAGAACTTTCTGGTAGAACTTGTAATACTACTTGTTAAAGCTTTCTGATTGATGAGATTCCATTCCATTCTCTTCAGGCGTAGATTGAGTCTTGATCTAGGATATGCGCTTTTGCCACTACATTGGAGCAGTCCCGTTTACTTTAACGTCCCGTTGAATGGTGTCAGTGTTAACACTGTCTACGTCGGAATCAGCAATGTCATTGTCATCTTGTAGTTCGGCAAACCTATTTCTTTTATCAGCTGCTGCCCTTGAAGTACCGGGGCTATCATCAGAATGTATTACTTTGTTGGCTTGTCTAAGGTTGGGGATTAGGGCTAGGCTTGCAAAAACGATACATCAAATATGGTGTCCTTTGCCATGTTGTCCAAATCTACATCATTCATTTTGCCACTACATTGGAGCAGTCCCGTTTACTTTAACGTCCCGTTGAATGGTGTCAGTGTTAACACTGTCTACGTCGGAATCAGCAATGTCATTGTCATCTTATAGTTCGGCAAACCTATTTCTTTTATCAGCTGCTGCCCTTGAAGTACCGGGGCTATCATCAGAATGTATTACTTTGTTGGCTTGTCTAAGGTTGGGGATTGGGGCTAGGATTGCAAAAACGATACATCAAATATGGTGTCCTTTGCCATGTTGTCCAAATCTACATCATTCATGTCAAAACGTCACGGCTTTACCTGGGCTGGGTATAAGTACCCAACAACAGGTGCCGGTGTCAGCAGAAATTGTTTCCGAACTCGCGGCTGTAGACTGATTAGCGCAGAGTTACGCATAATGGATCACAAGAATGAAGCTTGTTGTTTTATTGGCTTTCGTGTTCCGTTTTGATAAAATACAATATTTCTTTTTATACCATGCACCCATAGGGTGAAATGGTATATTAAAGTCGCCAAAATGTATGTAACAGGCAGAAGGAAGCTTCTCCAAGCATGGAGACCCCATAAAGTATATATATTTTTGATCAGGATCAACAGCCGAGTCGATATAGCCATGTCCGTCTATCCATATGAACACCTAGATCTCGGAGACTATCAAAGTTAGAGCCACCAACTTTGGTACATAGACTCATGTGATATGTAAATTGGTAGAGTTTATTTCAAAATTTTGCCAAAAGTGTTTAACTCAAAAAGTTGCTAACTAGAGACACTTTGGTATGTTTATTTGGTTAGTAAATGCGCACATTATGTATGTAAGTGAAAATATTTTGCCACTCTCCTTTTCGCCCCCGTAATTTGAAAAAACTCGAAAATCGCCCGTATTTTTCTACCATATGCAATCAAATTTGCAACACTTAATTCGATAATAATATCCAGCAAAATACCAAATTTGATCAAAATCGGCCAAAAAACATTCGAGTTATGCATATAAACGTTTTTCCATAAGGCCGGAGTTGGCCCTTGGCTGGTGGGAGCGCTAGGGTGCTTGTATTTTTGAGTGAGGGAGATACTAAGATATGCTTGTAAAGAGCATTATAGGAGGGAAAACATTGAAAGCCGAAAAGTGTGGGACTTGGTATCGACCTTGGTTATGGGTCACCTCACCGCACTAAAACCTACCCTACTTTCGCAACCAACGCTGAAGTTATTACTTCACGAGGGGGAGATGGCATGAAAGCCTCATCTAAATACTCATCTAGAGCTGGAATTCTGGTTGCGCTGACGTTCAGCGCGACGCAGGGACTGTATGATCACCGCAGCTAGGTGGCTAACTGCGAGCCAATTGTTTTGCGAGCTAAGTAAGATATGCATCAAGTCATGGACTATGAATGGCCTCCCAATGCCTTGGCTTAGCTTTTCCCGTTCAGCAGTGAATCGCGGACAGACAAAAAAGACATGTTCTGCGTCCTCAATCGGCCCCGTACAATATGTGTCAGATTCGTGCTTAAATCTATGCAAATATGATTTAAAACACCCATGTCCCGTTAGGAGTTACGTCAAATAAAAATCTGTTTGGCCGTGTGGCCGACTCACCCATTCCCGCACATTAGGTATAAGGCGGTTTATCCAGCGTCCGTGGGACGAATGGCGCCAGCGGTCCTGCCATGTGCGAATGGACAAGGCAGCATCTTCGGATACAGTTCGGAAACCACATATGACTCGTAACGCACAGGCTCTGTATTGCGATCTCCAGGCGCGGCTGTATGACTGGATCGCCATCGCTGGAGCCCATAACTTTGCTGCATATAGAAGTACGGATCGTACCACCGTGGTGATGAGCCAACCATCACCCCGAGATATCTTATTGCCGGCTTGGAGCGGATGGCGCATCCTGCAACATGAATAATTGGAGACCACACGTTTCCTGCTGCTGATCAATACGGCCACTGCCTTGTATGTAGCCAGAGACAGAGAATTCCTTTGCATCCAGGATACAATTGATTGAACGGCGTCGTTGCGTCTCCCAGCTCCTTTGCCACTGTGACCACTGCTATGTCGTCTGCGAATCCAATTATCTGCGTCCTTTGTGGCATGTCCAGACGAAGCACTGCGTCATACATGACGTTCCACAGGGTTGGGCCAAGCACCGAACCTTGTGGGACTCCGCCTGTTATTTTATATTCCTGTTGCCCTCTGTCCGTTTCGTATATCAGGATCCGGTCTTCGAAATAACTGCGAAGCATTGCAATCAGGTATTCTGGTGCAGCTAAGCGCTGTAGTGACTCAATTATGCACATCCAGCTCTCTGAGTTGAATGCGTTTCGGACATCTAGAGTGCTGATAAGGCAGTACTCTTTGCCTCCTCCTTTCCTATTTCGGTGACGGTATGTATTGCGTCGACCGTACTACGCATCTTTCGGAAGCCAAACTGATGCTCCGAAAGTCCATTCCGAGCTTCGATGTGGGCTTCTAGTCTGTTGCGAATGATTGGTTCGAACACCTTTCCCAGCACATCTATCATGCACAGCGGCCTGTACGCTGAAGGTTCGTCCGTTTTCCCTCCTTTTGGGATTAGTACCAGCCTCTGCCTTTTCCATCTTGCTGGAAAGACTCCTTGGCACAGACAGGAGTTAAATACATCGGCCAGTTTTGAGGGCTGATTCATTGCGATGAGTTGATGACACCAGCAGGAAATCCATCAGGGCCAGGCGATTTGTTGCTTTTGATCCGCTTGGCAGCCAGCATGATTTCTTCATCTAATATACCCGGGATTAGTCTCTTGTTGGGCTCCTGCCACTGGATGCTGCAATTTCGGCCGCTCTGGGAATAGCAGCACACCATCTGTGGGGGATGGGCGTTTGGCAAGTTTGCCCATTACCAACTTGTACGCCGCTCCGAAGGGTTGGTCATCGGCATCCGCGCAGAGCTTCTTCCAAAAGTCAGCCTTGCTTTGCTTTATGGCTCTGTTTAACAGTGCACGCCGCGTCTTATAAGCGTCCAGTAGCCTTTGGAACGAGGGACTCCCTCTGGCCCGCTGCTGCTTGCGTCTGGCTTTAAGGCATTCTTTACGCGCTTCTGTAATTTCATGGCTCCACCAATGCACTGGTTTGCATGTGCTTCCACCTTGTCTCTTGCCGATCATTGACGCATCACAGGCTTCGCTTATGGCAGAACATAGCCTTTTTACCTGGGTTTCTGCATCCCCTGCACTCCTCTGCTGTGCGTTGTTCATTATGAACGCGAATGCCTCCTCCTTAGGCCGTGCCAAGCGCGTTGTTTAGCCACCACACTCGAATATTATTGCACTGTGATCACTGTGCGTATATACGTCGGAGACTATCCATGTAGCATTCCGGGCCAGGCTCGTGCTTGCAAAAGTAACATCGATTATTTAGTTACGTCCTGCTCTGCTGAATGTTTGTGTCAGTAGACTTACGTTCAGCGAGGCGATGGAGTCCAGCAGGATTCTTCCTCTTGCCGTGGTTTGGTGGGGAAGCCCCACTCCACCGCGTCCTGTTTTACCCCATATGGTTCCGACAAAAGCGCTATGTCGATGCACAGATCAATAACAGTCTGCTTCAGAAAATCCTGTGCAGCCCTGCAATGGTTTATATTAAGTTGTAGAAACTTAATTTTTGCACTTGTTTGTTGCCTTGACATACAACGGGCATCCTCTGCTCAGATTGTTATGTGCCGCGCTCTTTTCGCCGTGCCTAGTACATAAGATGCACTTTGTGTCGTTGTTGCAGTCTTTAGATGCGTGACCGCTCTCTCCGCAGTTGAAACATAGGCTGCCGGCCTCGTGCTCCTTCTTGCACCTGCCCCTAGCTGTTGTATGCCCAAAGTCGAGACATTTGTAGCACCTCCTTGGCTCTATCTTGGCTCTTATTCTGCATTCTGCAAGACCAATGCGAACCGTTCTGGCAGCAATCATTTTCGATGCCTGATTGGCATTCAGCAGCATTGTTGCAGTTTGCGTACCCCTATATGCCTTGTAAAGAACATGTGAAAATGTATTTGTTTAATAAAATTTTAATATTTGCTTTACTTGTGTATGGAATACCTAAGTCGGCGAGACGACTCTGCCTTTTCCATCTTGCTGGAAAGACTCCTTGGCACAGACAGGAGTTAAATACATCGGCCAGTTTTGAGGGCTGATTCATTGCGATGAGTTGATGACACCAGCAGGAAATCCATCAGGGCCAGGCGATTTGTTGCTTTTGATCCGCTTGGCAGCCAGCATGATTTCTTCATCTAATATACCCGGGATTAGTCTCTTGTTGGGCTCCTGCCACTGGATGCTGCAATTTCGGCCGCTCTGGGAATAGCAGCACACCATCTGTGGGGGATGGGCGTTTGGCAAGTTTGCCCATTACCAACTTGTACGCCGCTCCGAAGGGTTGGTCATCGGCATCCGCGCAGAGCTTCTTCCAAAAGTCAGCCTTGCTTTGCTTTATGGCTCTGTTTAACAGTGCACGCCGCGTCTTATAAGCGTCCAGTAGCCTTTGGAACGAGGGACTCCCTCTGGCCCGCTGCTGCTTGCGTCTGGCTTTAAGGCATTCTTTACGCGCTTCTGTAATTTCATGGCTCCACCAATGCACTGGTTTGCATGTGCTTCCACCTTGTCTCTTGCCGATCATTGACGCATCACAGGCTTCGCTTATGGCAGAACATAGCCTTTTTACCTGGGTTTCTGCATCCCCTGCACTCCTCTGCTGTGCGTTGTTCATTATGAACGCGAATGCCTCCTCCTTAGGCCGTGCCAAGCGCGTTGTTTAGCCACCACACTCGAATATTATTGCACTGTGATCACTGTGCGTATATACGTCGGAGACTATCCATGTAGCATTCCGGGCCAGGCTCGTGCTTGCAAAAGTAACATCGATTATTGAGTTACGTCCTGCTCTGCTGAATGTTTGTGTCAGTAGACTTACGTTCAGCGAGGCGATGGAGTCCAGCAGGATTCTTCCTCTTGCCGTGGTTTGGTGGGGAAGCCCCACTCCACCGCGTCCTGTTTTACCCCATATGGTTCCGACAAAAGCGCTATGTCGATGCACAGATCAATAACAGTCTGCTTCAGAAAATCCTGTGCAGCCCTGCAATGGTTTATATTAAGTTGTAGAAACTTAATTTTTGCACTTGTTTGTTGCCTTGACATACAACGGGCATCCTCTGCTCAGATTGTTATGTGCCGCGCTCTTTTCGCCGTGCCTAGTACATAAGATGCACTTTGTGTCGTTGTTGCAGTCTTTAGATGCGTGACCGCTCTCTCCGCAGTTGAAACATAGGCTGCCGGCCTCGTGCTCCTTCTTGCACCTGCACCTAGCTGATGTATGCCCAAAGTCGAGACATTTGTAGCACCTCCTTGGCTCTATCTTGGCTCTTATTCTGCATTCTGCAAGACCAATGCGAACCGTTCTGGCAGCAATCATTTTCGATGCCTGATTGGCATTCAGCAGCATTGTTGCAGTTTGCGTACCCCTATATGCCTTGTAAAGAACATGTGAAAATGTATTTGTTTAATAAAATTTTAATATTTGCTTTACTTGTGTATGGAATACCTAAGTCGGCGAGACGACTTACTTCCTTCATTTTACTCGAACATCTGCACTAAAGACTAAATTAGTTGAATCACTAAGTCTTTGTCTGTTTTATTCCGATTTACTTTAAATTTTCACACAAAATTCTTCAAAAACTAATAATTATAAAAAAAAAATTTGTTTAAAAATTTACTTATAAAAATATAAAAAAAAAAAAAAACAGAGGGCCGGGTCTAACTTCGATCGCGACAAAGTCCGTATACCCTTCCAATTTTTTTGGTAACTCTTTCCTTACCTATTAGCTATCAATGTGGAAGAACGTTTCATCTAAAAAGGCTTATGCTTGCGAAAGAATGGAAATACAATCATAGGAAATATCGAAGATATTGATAATTAACAGTCATTAACAGATATATTAAATTAAGAAATGTTTAATTTGAAAGCAATCGCGGTAAAAGTAACGAAGTTATTTACAAAAGTCACTGTTTTCGACCGATCGTTCCCATGGGAGCTATTTGGCACAGTAGTTTATAGGCGTAATAAACTGTATAATATTAAGTTTCACGACAATAGCACAGAAAATAACGAAGTTATTGAGAAAAGTCACTGTTCGTGACTTTGGGGTTTGTATGGATCCATATGATATAGTGGTCCGATCCGGCTAAATCCGAGATATACAACCCCTGCAGTATACAAGCCTTCGTGCAAAATTTCAGCCCTGTAGCTCTTACGGTTTAGGAGGAGTTTGCGTTGATCCAGACGGCCGGACATGGCTATTTGAACTCGTCTTGTCGTGCTGATCAAGAATATATATACTTTGTATAGTCGGAGATGTTTCGTTTTATGCGTTGCTCACTTCCCACACAATACTTTGAGACTTTTCATCTCGTTTCATTCGTTTCGAAGCAATATTACCAAACCAAATATATTAAAATTTGTAATTATTTGAAAGACTGACGCAAATGAGTGTACTCGTGCAGGATTCTAATATATACATACATATATGTATGCACATACATATATGAACATACATACTTAGATATGTATTTATGTGAATATGAATAAACATATTACAGTGCACTTTTATGTTTTATTGTTTAAATTTATAATTCCTTCCACTTGCAACAAAGTGTTACAAGTTGAGCTCTTTGTATAAAATGATTAGGGTATACATATAAATATACCCTCTTTGCAAGGGTATACAAATTGTAAGATCGTATTAAGTTCCCTCTTAAATTAGTCCCGTTGTCGCTACACATTTTCTTTGCTGTACCTCGGCGGATATATGGCGTCAATAGGTATGAGTTTGCTTGTTGCTCGCATCGAGAGGCGGGTCATCATCGATAATTATAATTAGCGGCTCAGAATAATCAACTTCTATATACGTAAAAGATGGCTTGAAAGCACCCAGGCTAGCAATTGGTAGTGGTGCCATTAAAGGTGCAATGGGTCGAGCACTAGTCAGCTTACATTGTTGGTAATTTCGACGAATCCCTTTAAGGGGAGGTCATAGTTTTAGAATAAAATATTTTTGCCTCACCTCGTTTACTGTTGTCTTATGATAAATGTGTTAATACTTTTCGTGGTAGTGTCGGGCTAGCAGCTTTGTAGACCAGTGTTGGGTGGGTAGATACGTTCTTCAGGGATGTCAGTGAGGCGACTGGCATTTAGGATGCCAGTTAGTTTGTTAGTTTGTAGTTTTTATTTGATTTACGTATTTTCTTGATCAATTTCCTCTTATAGGCAATCGATTCCATTTCGAAAAGTACTATTGATTCTGATTCACTTCGCATTGAGTCCGTCGAACCCTGTGTGTAAGTTTTAGACCTGTGTTGTCGTTTGATGGCGATAAACCCAACATTTAGTTTATGTGGTACCCATTTCCAGTTTTTCGCCTCTGTGAGCTCACATATCACGGCTATCTTAACAATACAAATTGTTGATGTCATCGAGGGTCTTCATTGAGATTGTTGACATGTTGCGCTACTATGTTTCTCGTCAGTCGCGCTCCTGTTACTCTTTTATGACATTATTTCGTTTGTTTTCGTTCTTAGCTCATTACTCTATTAAGTCTGTTCTGTTAGATTGCGCACCATCATTCAAAGACTAAAGCGTTATTTTTGACCCAAAACTTTCATTTAATTTTCATTTATCAATTGTCAAAAGAGCATGCTCATAAGCGTAATATTGAATCGGTTCAGAAGCAATTCCTTAAGTTTGCGTTACGCGGTCTTAATTGGGGTCGGGTCTTCGCCTACCTTCTTATTCTGACAGACTTCTCCTTTTTAAACTTCCTTTACTTTACAGCCGTAGGCTCGTATTTGGCTTTCCATTAATTAGTCAACAGGGTAGTCATTTCTACTAAATTACTAGATACTCTATATTTTTGTGTTCCCTCATGTCGGACCAGAAACTTTTTCCTATTCACCTTAGTAGGTGTCTGACTACCTATTCTCTTGACGAACCTTTTCGTGTTCCAATTTTTTAACAACCTTTCTCACCTAATTTCTCCTCATCTTTCTGTCACTTCTTTTCGCGCTATCCTTTTTAATAAAATAGAACGAAATAATATATTTTGGACATCGCATTGCCTGCAACTCATCCCTGACCACATTGGCTGTGAATCGGGGCTTAGCTCAATTGCCTAATGGCTTAATTTTCGCACAAGAACTGATTTATTGAGTTTTCTTATTGCTAGCTTATTTTAATGGTTACATGTATGTGGGTGGATCTTATAAATGTAGATAACTTTATTAGTGTGAGGATCCACCGTGGGACTTATCTTAAAACGACTAGGTGATGCCTATAGTTTTTTAGCTTAAGCTTTTTCGTCGACTGCTGTTTTAGTTTACGTAAATAAGTAAATAAAAGCCCCATAGTGCATGGAATTCTCTAACTTCCTTCGTTAATATAATGGCTTCTTCTGAATGGCAGGAATTGATGTAGTCGTCTACATAGCTTTCCCTGCCGAAAGAAACTCATCTGCTTGTTATGTTAGCGCTTGGGTCGCGCACATAGTGCTCTAAACAGGGGTATCACATGGCTCCGAATGTCAACACACTTGTCTGTTGTCTAATTTAGCCATAAGAATCTTTGTGTTTTAGCTTCTTCTTTTCTTCGATGGAACATTTCGGCGAGGACACCGCTTACGCCAATTGCTCTCATTCTAAAGTTATGCCTTTAGGGCTACTCCCGATGATTAAGCTCCCGCGTCCCAAACCAATCTGACCCTGTCAGGTTTATGTAGATTTAGTAAAGTAAAAATGCACAAGTACTTTGCATTGTTGGGTTTTTTCACGACTTCCTCTGCCAACTTTCTGGCATAACCTTTGGCTATCAGTTTTAGTATTTGACCATGTAGTTCATTTGCAAAATGTCTGCTGCCATTTTCTTGTACAGGCATTTGGAAATACACTGGGACCATCTTTCCAAAGAAACCCCGAGATTGTACCGGTCCGCCATATATAGTCCACATGAGTCTTGTTTTTGAAGCGATTGCCTGCTTCCATTTTTCTTCGCGCACTTTTAGCGAATCTATGTATGAGGTTTGGATTATTACTGCCAATTATCATTTAATTTATTCCATTAATGAAGTTCTCTCTGTTTTATCCTATCTGCTATCATCGTCTCGGCTGATAGACCAATGGACTTAACTGTACAGAGGTCGTTTACTTTAAATACATTATTGCCCTGTCCTTGTTTTAAGATTCTCAGGTTTAACTGCTTGGATTCCGGCTCCTGTTGATTAACAACCAAACCGCTAGATGTACGTTCGGGTAGGGGATGGAATTTGAATGCAGGGCCCAGTTAGGCATCAAATCAAATTTCGATAAGCTCTTGCAATAACGTAGGGATAGGGTTAGGGTGCGCATCTAGCTTGCTTTCCCTAATCGTAGCGCACATATTTTTCACCGCAAATGCAAACTCGATAGGCGGTTCTTGTTTGCCCATTCTTATATGTCGATTTATACATAATAAAGTACCGCAAGAAAAGATGAGTTCCGATTGGAGCTACAGTGTTACAAATATTATTTGCAGGCCCGAATTTCGGCAACAATATATGTCACACAAGTCCGTCCGCCTGTTTGCCTGTGACCGACTGTCCGTCCATCCGATCGTCAGTCAGAACACAAACTCCTCCTAGGAATTTCGTTGAAACGGAGCACTAGTTCGTGCCACCAACCATTGCTTTAGTTGACCTACGGAGTAGTCCGCCATTGCGATTTCGTCACTCATTATATGGATAAAAACCACTTGTCATGTTATAATGTAATAATTGGTTCCCTGAGAACAAAAATACTTAAAGATACTTAGAAAGAGAGAGAGAGAGAAAAAAAATTTGGCATTGTCATTAATAGCTAATTAACTTTGCTTAAAACTAAGAAATATTAATTTTTTATAAAACTAGCTTAGAAAGCAATGAAGTTATTGAAGTGGTTGGAGATATAGTGGTCTTATACCTAAATCCGAGATATACCACCCGTTCTGGCTTGTATAAGCCTAGGTGCAAAATTTTAACTCTATAGGTTTTACAGATCGTAGATGCTTTCTTCAAAGCGTTGTACATTTATGACCAAAATTTAAAAAGACGTTTTGCAAGGATATAAAAAGAATCCTAGTAGTGTTAAATTATTTAGTGTAAAACTTGAAACTTTCTGTCATGACTCACTTTCGTCCCCAGGCAGCATGGTAAGACAATATCCCGATACTTGGCCTCGGCAACTTACATATACATAGATGGAAGAAAAAACTAATGAGTTTGGGAACATTAAACTCCTCCGATGCCTCTATGTTCCCCTCGAATCCGGCTCGAAGGTTCAAGTTTAAAAATAACGTGCGAGTAATGATAGCCAATTACAAGACTGTGGAACAGGCAACCCAGAGAGCTTTGAGCATTGTGGCAGAACTGATGCTGTTAGTCTGCAGATTGCCCCCGAAGGAAATGTCATTCTGTTTTGGATAAAAATCTTCTGCTGTCCAGCACCAAGTCGAAGATTTGGCCAACGCTGGAACTGGCGATCTTCATTAAGTAAAGTCGTTGTGTGGAAAACGGAAGTCGAAAGTTAGCATTCTGGTACTGTGTCAATCACTGCTGCAAGCAGACGTGTTTTTAGTGCACTTCTCAAACTGTAGTGCAAAAACAAAAAGGCCGCGTTTCCAAAAATTACAAATTGTAAAGGGCTCTTAGTCGCCTCAAAGACGTCTAAACGTAACAACTTGGTTTTTTTTTTTGTGATTAGTGACAATCATATTGCTATTAGTTTGACCTAACACCTATAAATGGTAAAGATCAATTTGTCTTGAGAGGATTTCAGCACCGCAAACTAAAACACCATCTTTATCTGTTGAATTCAAAATACGAACTGATTATACCATACACCCATAGGGTGAAATGGTATATTAAAGTCGCCAAAATGTATGTAACAGGCAGAAGGAAGCTTCTCCGACCCTATAAAGTATATATATTCTTGATCAGGATCAACAGCCGAGTCGATCTAGCGTTCGTCCGTTCGTCCGTCCGTATGAACACGCAGATCTCGGAGACTATAAGAGCTAGAGCCACCAAGTTTGGTATGTATACTCGTGTATTATGTACCTATATATAGAGTTAATTGGAATTTCGGCCACGCCCTCTTACGCCCCCAGGAATTACATAAAACTATTTTTCTTAAAAAGTATAACAGCTAAAAACATCAAATTTAGTTTGTATACCCGTTTAGTTAGCACGCAGAAACTAATTGTTTAAACTTTTTGCCACGCCCCCTTACGCCCCCAGGAATCACATAAAACTGTTTTTCTTAAAAAGTATAATAGCTAGAGACATAAAATTTGGTATGCAGACTAGTTTAATAGACGCGCAGAAACTGGCTATTTAAAAATTTTTCCACGCCCACTTTCGCCCCCGCAAATTAAACAAAACTGATTTTATCAGAAACGAACAAAGCCAAATTTACCACCAAATTTAGTATGTATACTGGCTCAGTATGCGCGCAGAGTATATATATTTTCATATTTTGCCACGCCCACTTCCGCCTCCATAATTAGGAAAAAACCGATTTCCTCCTGTATTTTTTTGACTATCGCATTCAAATTCGGCAGACTAATTAATCTTATCTATTTCTACATGTAAAAACAATTTAATAGACATACATTTGGTTTTCGAAATTTGAAATATTTGTTTCACCTGGTGTATGGTATACCCAAGTCGACGAGTCGACTTACTTGCTTCATTTTATTAACAAAAGTCTTGTGTATATAAATGAAAGCTTAAAATCTATGAGACGACAATTGTTCTTAAAAATGCTTATTCTAATGTTTATATTTCATGCACAGCGTTGGCGATTTGTTATTGTTATATTATTATTTGGTTTGGTTTTTGAGCCATTCTTGAAATATGAGTCTGTATCAGCTATTTTTGTTTTATGTTTTGTATATTTCTTTGTTCAACCTGATTTGGTTAAGCCATTTCAGATGAACACGATGTTTATTCTTAAACATTATGCCAAGGGGCCGCCAAATGTGACGTTTTAGTTTTTATTTTTATAGTAGTTAGTTGTCTTATACAAATTAATATTAATATTGTCATTAGTAAGATAACTGTTGTTAAAGAAGCATGACGAGCTACATAAGAGAAGTTAACCCTAGCAAATCAATGTTATCCTTCTTATAAACTGACTTCCTATTAATTTGTATGATTTACCAAATTGGTTTACTAATATCGCCCGAGGCTTAACAATTTTTAGTTTCGGGATATCTACCCACTCCTGATGTGTATTACTGTGTTGACTTCTAGCCTTTTTATTTGGTGGAGACTTTGAAGACCAACTACTTCTACCTCTCGGCTTTTGCTCCACTGTTTTGAGATTTAGCTGATAGCTGAACTTTGAGCGTTTTTTCTCTTTAAATGTTGCCCATTTATGAACATTTTGCAATATCTACCTTTTTTGTACCATAGACTCGGACAATTTGTTACCGGAATCTATTTTGTCACTATTTTTAAGTTGATCATTATTTAATTTAACCATTGCCATCTGAATATTTTCATTTTGTACTGGCTCTGGGATATATACTTTTTCTTCCCCACATTTTACTTTACATTACACATTATTAATTTAACTGCCGCCGTGTACAGACGTTTTTTTTAATGCACTCCGCAAAAATTGAGTGTAAAAAAAGACCGCGTTTGCAAAAATTTGTGTAGGGCTCTCAGTCGCCCCAGAGACGCCTATTTACAATCATATTGCTATTAGATTGCTCTAATAGCAATAAATACTAAGTTGCAACAACAAAGTGCGTAATCTTTACAAAAGCCATGTCCACCAATTCGGGCCCAAGCTCTCTCGATCCCCAACAGCAACAGCTACAAGAACTAATTGTACAACAACAACGTGAGCGTCGACTCTCGGTCCAACGCAACAACGCGTACTTTTCGGTGGTGTCGCCGACCCCACTGAATGCTAGCGTAAGCAATAACACCGAAAGTGCCAGCCACTCAGCAATCAAAAGCAACTTACCGTGGAGAGAGCAGTGTGCTTCTCCATCAATAACGATAACTGGGTCACCGATTGCACCGACCAGCACCGTCAGCTCGTTGACAGCAACTACTGCAGCGTCTGCCGAAGTATTGACCTGCCTCAAGCCGTCAACGACAAGTCGCCCTGAGTCAGCCACAATAGTAAACCCAACGACTTCTGTCCAAACTGGAATGGATAGATATATTAAAATAACTAAGCGGAAGCTAAGCCCGCAAAAGAAAAAAAGTGGCAACACGCCGAAAATAACCAAACCAAATGAACGAGTAGCACCCCTTAGCGGGAATCGTTTTAAAATTCTTGCCGATCAGCAAGATGATCAAGCCGGCGCTGTAGATAAAGTTAAATCGGCTAGACCACCCCCCTTATACATCCGTGGAGCCAACTGCAGCGCCCTGATTTCGAAGCTAGTAGAAATAGTAGGGGCAAATAACTTTGTTGTAACCCCTCTCAATAGGGGTAACATTAAAGAAATTAAATGCCAAACCCAAACTGAGGACAATTTCCGCATCATCGAAAAGTACCTCCGTAATGCTAACATCAACTTCTATACCTACCAACTAAAAAGCAGTAAAGGGCTCCAGGTTGTGTTGAAGGGGATTGAGCCATCGGTCCCTACTCAAGAAATAGCAGACGCGTTGGTCGAAAAAGGGTTTGCGGTCAAATCCGTTGTCAACATCATCAACAGGAACAAAGTCGCACAGCCGCTCTTTAAAATCGAGCTCCAACCAGATGCAAAGCGTTCGAAGCCAAATGAAGTGCACCCAATCTACAACCTACAGCTCCTATTGCACAGAAGAATCACCGTAGAGGAGCCCCATAAGAGACACCAACCACCGCAGTGTAAAAACTGCCAGGAATACAACCACACCTCTAACAACTGGAATCTCAGGTCAGTGTGTGTTGGCTGTGGCGAACATCATAAAGATGGCATTTGCACCAAGGACAGAAACAATGTCGCACTAAGATTATGCAGTAACTGTGGAGGGAACCACACGGCCAACTACAGAGGATGTCCTGTCTTCAAGGATCTTAAATCTCACCTAAACGGGCGCAAACCCGCAGCTGGACCAAAAATCACCGTCAACGCCTCTAAAACTACACCGGAGGTATTCTTCGCCAAGGCTGTTAGATCATCTAACATGCCTGCTACATACAGTCCTAGTGTATCCTTCGCTAGTGTGCTCCGAACTGGACAGACGGAGCCCGCAAAAGAGACCCCGTCACTCCACCATCTACAGAATCCGCAACCTAGCGCACCAGAGCTTGGCCAGCAAATTCCAAGTGGCTTAGAAGCCCTATTGATCTCACTCAATCAAAACATGACCACTTTTATGACGTTCATGCAAAACTGTATGCAAGAACTGATGCGGAATCAAAACCTGCTTATCCAGAAGCTTATCGAGAATAAATAATGGCTTACCTACGTCTATGTCTTTGGAATGCTAACGGCATCTCCAAGCACAAAAATGAACTGCAACTATTCCTAGACTCAAGTGAAGTCGACGTTTTGCTGATTTCGGAAACACATTTAACATCAAAAAATAATTTTCAAATACCAAAATATACCTTCTATGCAACAAACCATCCAGACGGAAAAGCTCATGGCGGGACTGGTATCCTAATCAAAAACCGTATAAAACACTCGTTCCTCAACAGATTTGAAACACAGCACCTACAAGCAACTGCTATAACCGTCCAAACCAGCTGCGGCAACACTACATTGGTTGCCCTGTACTGCCCACCACGCTTCTCAATCTCTGAAAAGGAATTTACCGATTTCTTTAACACACTCGGAGATCGCTTCATTGCAGCAGGGGACTATAACGCCAAACATACGCACTGGGGATCTCGCCTGGTAAATCCTAAAGGCAAGCAGTTGTACAACACAATAGTCAACCCTCTCAATAAGATGGATTGCGTCTCACCGGGTAGGCCTACTTATTGGCCCACAGATCCACAGAAAGTGCCTGACTTGATTGATTTCGCAGTAACCAAGAGGATTCCACGTAATCGGATCACTGCGGATACACTGCTAGATCTAACTTCCGATCACTCTCCAGTACTATTCACACTATTAACAAGACCTCAAGTACTTGATCGCCCATATAGGCTTACAAACAACAAAACAAATTGGCTTAAATTTAAAATGTACATGAGTGCCCACATTGACTGTTCGCCGAAACTGAATGCTGCAGAGGACATTGATATGTGCGTCTCTGCACTTGAGTCTATGATGGCAGCTGCAGCAAAAGTATCTACTCCACTTGCCTCTTCTTACACTAAACCTGTTGACAGGCCTACGAACCGGCGGATAGAACAATTAGTAACGGAAAAACGACGTCTACAAAGAGAATGGCAGATTACTCGCTCACCAGCAGCAAAACTTCGCCTAAGGCATGCTAATCGCAACCTCTCCAAGGCGTTAAGACAAGAGGAAAGCTGGGCTCAAAGAAAATACATAGAAAAGCTCAGCACTAAACATCCTCTGTGGAAAGCCCACCCAACTTTAAGCGCTCCTGCAGAGACAATTTCACCGATAAGGAGTCCAACCGGTGGATGGGCCCGCAGTGACGAAGAGAGGGCATCCGTATTTGCCACACATCTTAAAATGGTTTTCCAGCCAAATCCAACATCAAACTCATCTGTACTTCCCCCTTCGAGCACACTAACGGATAGTGAGTACTCGGAACTCCAATCGGACGAGATCACTGCAGTTATTAAAAACCACATAAAGCCAAAAAAAGCCCCTGGCCACGACCTAATCACACCGAAAATGATCCTGGAACTCCCTATCATTGCCATACAATACATCTGCAAACTGTTCAACGCTATAATAAGAATTGGCTACTTCCCAAGAACATGGAAAAGGTCCACTATCATCATGATTTCTAAAGTGGGAAAGGACAAAACTCAGCCATCATCCTATAGGCCAATTAGTTTGCTGCCATGTCTTTCGAAGCTTTTTGAAAAGGTCCTGCAGATCCGACTAAACTCATTTCTGGCATCGGAGAACACAATCCCTTCACACCAGTTCGGCTTCCGCGAAAAACATGGTACAATTGAACAAGTCAATCGCATAACATCCGAAATACGAACAGCATTCGAACTAAAAGAATACTGTGCGGCTGTCTTTCTCGACGTTGCCCAGGCTTTCGATAGAGTTTGGCTGGAGGGTCTGATGTTCAAAATCCGGCAAAAACTGCCACAGTACACCCACAAACTCATGGAATCTTACCTTTACAATAGGCAATTCGCTGTAAGATGTAATGGCTCCGTCTCGGCTGATTTTGAAATCAAAGCTGGTGTACCGCAAGGCAGTGTACTCGGCCCATTGCTCTACCTACTGTACACTGCAGACTTACCAACGAGTTTAGGACTTACAACGTCCACTTTTGCCGATGACACGGCAATCCTCAGCAGATCCAAATGCCCAATACAAGCCTCTGCAAAATTAGAGGAACACCTCAAGGTGGTAGAGGAATGGCTAGCAACCTGGCGTATCCGGGTCAACGAGCAGAAATGCAAACATGTTACATTTACGCTTAACAAAAGAAACTGTCCAGCTCTAATGCTAAACAACGTACCAGTTCCTCAAGCCGAGGATGTCACTTACCTTGGCATCCACCTAGACAGAAGACTAACTTGGCGCAAGCACATCGAAGCAAAAAAGTCACAGCTTAAACTGAAAGCAAGTAGCCTACATTGGATCATCAATGCTCGGTCCCCTCTACGTCTGGAATATAAAGTCCTCCTATACAACACCGTACTGAAACCCATCTGGACTTACGGAGCCGTACTATGGGGGAAGGCAAGTACCAGCAATGTCGATATTATACAAAGAGCGCAGTCGAAAATTTTAAGATCAATCACGGGGGCCCCGTGGTACATACGGAACGACAACATTCAAAATGATCTAAATATACCTAGCGTAAAATCTGAAATAGGTAGTCAACAACTAAAGTATTCTGCGAAACTGGATGCACACCCAAATGTTCTTGCCAATTCCCTTACGCGAACTAATAATAGAACTCGTCTTAAAAGAAATGACAGACCAACCCAATAACAAGTGATTCGGGCCGCCTGCAATATCCCCAGGATTTATCTTAAGTACTAGATTAAGAAAAATATCTCAAACTTGTTGTTAGGCTCTAATTTAAGAGTAGATTCAACAAATATATATATTAAACGTTTAAAAAAAAAAAAAAAAAACAATTTTACTTTACCTCCACACTGAGGTCCTGCCGGGGACATAAACTTATTTCTATTTTACTTTGAAAAACTATTTCTTTTACCTCAGATTTTACCTTACCTCTAAAGTAAGGTCCTGCCGGGGGAGTCAAATGCGAATCTTGAGTTTTGTGGTTAAGTTTGTGTCGAATTCTGTTGTATTTATTTTCACTATTAAATTTCTTCTTCTTTTCTCAACGCTTTTTTAAACCTGTGACATCTATTGTTGTTGCCACTACAGATTTTTTACTTTTTGATTTGTTGCATCCCGAGACGATCCAACCAAATTGAGTATTTTGACCTAGTAGGCCATCAATCTTTTTAACTCTTTCTTTTATGATTTGGGTATATACGTTTACCCCCATTATTATATCTACCTTACCAGGTTTATTAAAGGTAGGATCAACAAGTACGTAGGTTTGCCATTTTGACATATCTACGCATACTCTTTTTAATGGAATAGCTTTTATTAACTTTGGCAACACAATTGCCTCAACCCTCAGAAGTTCTTTCACTGGATTTCGCGTATTCACATCTATTTTTACCTTATATTTTGATTTTTTGGCTTTTATTGACGACACGTTACTTATTTCTGTAAATTGTTTAATTTTAGGTAAATTTAGTATTTGAGCCGCCTCTTCAGACAAAATGGTACTCTGTGAACCACTATCAATAAGGGCTCTTAGAGTCTTATATCCTAGATTTACATTTTTTACTTGTATTAGAGCTGTAGCCAACAGAGTTGATTGTGCCGTTACACAAGTATTAACTCTCTCCTGTTTTTGTTCCAAACGGAGTAAGGTATGGTGTCCCTTACTACACAATGAACAGAAAATTTCATTTGTGCATACTTTATTGCTTCAATGGTTCAAGCATCTTGTGCAAATCTGTACTTTTTTGGCCATTTCACAACTTTCCATAGGTGTCAAACCTATAAATTTATAGAACTTATGCGCCTTATGCCCTGCAACTTTGCAAATCGGACAGTTATCTTCGAACACCGAACCCGACGTTGTTTGTAACGGTTTTTTCTCTTCTTTGCTCATGGCACTTAGCGAACAATATCTTTGCTCCAAGTATTCCATGACATCAGATAGCAATTGTTGATGAACAATAAACCACTGTGTTTAATATCTCATAAGAACTTAACTTTATTTTTACTTCAATTTTGTTGATCTGTGTCTGCCACTGCTAGAACACGTCTTGATCGTTCGTTTGCTTGCTTATTACTAAATTTTCAATTCTTACGCAACTACGTAGGTCATATAGGTTTATAAAGAGTGACAGAGACAGAGCATACCAGACTGACGCCAGTATATTCTAGAAAACTTAAGAGAAAATACGAAAACAAAAGCATTGTGATATGTGCAAGATCATTCATGAGTCTTTGCTTTGCTGCGTATAGCAATGCAAGTCAAATGACAATTGGTTCCTCAACATCCCGCCCCCCTGAAACTCCGTTTCTGAACCCGGTAGGGCTGCAATCTTTGTGATAGGGCGAGTGACTTCTCCTGATTTGGTGAGAACCTGAACCGCTCTGACGAGGCCATCATCTCCTGTGAACACCTGAGTTACCCGTCCTAAGAGCCATGCCGATGGAGGCGCGTTAGAGTCCTTGATGAGTACAAGTTTACCGATCGCAATGTTTGGTAACTTGGTGGTCCATTTCGGGCGCTGTTGTAGCGATGTCAAGTATTCTTGATGCCAACGCTTCCAAAATCCTTGAAGCATTGCTTGAACATGCTGCCAGTAGCTCAATCGATTGGTCGGAATCTGCAAATAGCCGTCTTCAGGAACTGCTGTATATGTTCTGCCAATTAAGAAATGTGCCGGTGACAGGTAGGCAATTTCAGTATCCGATGCTGTGCACAATGGTCGCGAATTAACGACAGATTCTATTTGCGAGAGCAGTGTGTGCATCTGCTCAAAGGTGAGGACGTTGGTTCCTATTACACGTCGCAAATGCAGCTTAACCGAGCGTACTGCCGACTCCCACTTACCACCCCAGTGTGGTGAATATGGAGGAATAAAATTCCATTTGATGCCTTGATCCGCAAGGGCTTTTGAAACGACATCATTGTGCTCGCGTGAAGCGAGAAGCTGTACCATTTCGTCTAGTGCACGTTTTGCACCAACAAAGTTGCGACCGTTATCGCTATACATTTGGGAGCACTTCCCACGACGAGCCATAAAACGTTTTAATGCCGCCAAGAATGTGTCGGTGCTGAGATCAGTGGCCAGCTCCAGATGAAGAGCTGAAGTAACCATACATACAAACAGGCAAATGTAGCCCTTTTCCTTCCTGGGGTTTCGTCCCTTGTGAACCTTCAACAAGATAGGTCCAGCATAATCGCATCCAGTATGCTCAAATGGAAAGGCTTGTCGCACTCGCACAGCCGGTAAATTGGCCATAAACTGATTTGCTGTGTGATGGCGCTGTCTAAAACAGTTTAAACACTCATGTGTGATACGTCGAATAAGGTTTCGTGCGCCAATGATCCAATATTTCTGGCGAATTATTACATACATTGCTGAAACTCCTGGATGAAGATTGACCTTATGCTCATGTTTCAGCAGCAATTCCACAAGGCGATGTTGTTTCGGCAAAACTACTGGATGCTTGGCATCTGCAGGCAATTGCGACCTTTCCAAACGTCCACCCACACGTACAATTCCATCTTCGTCAACGAAGGGAGATAGTTTGCTTAAAATTGATCGTCGCTCCACAAATTGCTTCCTCAAAAGCAGCTGTCTATCGTCATTGAATTGATTTTGTGCCTGTCGTAGGCAAAACTTCCTTGCTCTGGTAACTTCATCGAACTTTAGAGGTCCTGAATATTTAGACTTGCTTGATTTGATTCGATGAACGAAGCGGAATACATATGCGACCACTCGAACCAGTCTGATCCAAGATGATGTCCTTCCGAGTAGTACCTCAAATGGGGAATCCTCAATATCCTTGGAAATGGTTGACAAGATTTTGGTTTTGAACTCAAGTTCTGCTGCTGGCTTGAGAATTGAGCAGCAAGTTGGTGGTCTATTCATTGTCTCTGAGTATAGTGTTCAGTCGTGCAGCCAAGATGGTCCCTTCCACCATAGATCAAAGTTAATTAAGTCACTCGCTAGCATGCCTCGTGATGCACAATCCGCAGGATTCTCTTTAGTGCTGACATGTCTCCAAGCGCTACGTGGTATGGTCTCTAGTATTTCTGCCGTTCGGTTGGCAACAAATGTTTTAAGTTTACAGGGTTGATGCGAAAGCCATGACAAAACGATTGTAGAATCGGTCCATGCGTGTATCTTAACATCCTTCTGGCGCAGACCAGACCTTACTGCTTGGAATAAACGAGCTAATAGTAGATTTCCGCAAAGTTCCAACCGTGGCAACGACTTCTGCTTTAATGGTGAAACTCTTGTTTTAGCTGCAATGAGTGCCACTCCGATGCTTCCATCTAGGTGTGTCACACGGTTGCAAATGACAGCAGAGTAAGCCTTTAACGAAGCATCTGAAAATCCATGGAGTTCGATGTCATCGGGTTGATTGTCTACAAATCGTGGTATCTTCAAGTTCCTTAACGTGAAAATGTCTTTTCTGAATGTTTGCCATAAGTGCGCTTGCTTCGTTGGCAGTTCCGTGTCCCAATCCGAATTAAGCAGCCATAATTCTTGGAGCAGAATTTTAAACTTGATCACCACTGGCGCCAAAATGCCGAGTGGGTCAAAGATGCGTGCCGTGTCAGATAGCACTTGTCGCTTCGTACAAGTCATATGTTCCGATAATGAAACCTTATATGTTAGGACGTCTTCTTCAGGACGCCAATGCAGACCAAGCACCTTTGCTGCCATCTTTGAGAAATCGATTTCATTTCCCCCGTTGCTGGCAATTCGTTTACTATTCGAGACCCATTTGCTTAGCTCCAATTGTGCCCGTGACATAAAGAGTATCAGCTCTTCCTTAATGTCGAGCAGTTCTTGTTCGTTCATGGCTCCTGTCAGTACGTCATCGACGTAGAAATCATCCAAAAGTATCCTAGCCGCCCTTGGAAACTCGTATTCGTGATCAGTTGCCAGTTGTTCCAGCACTCTAACTGCCAGAAACGGTGCACATGCCGTGCCATAGGTGACTGTGGTCAACTTGTAATGCTTCAATGGTTCCTCAGGGTCTTCTCTTTGATTCGTTGAAAATTCTGATGTTCAGGGGCCACTAAAATCTGTCTGAACATTTTGACGATGTCCGCAGAAAATACGAATCTGTGCATTCGAAAACGCAGACAAACGTTGAAGAGGTTGCGTTGTGTACATGGGCCAATGTGAAGTGCGTCGTTAAGAGATCGTCCATCCCGATCTTGAAATGATCCATCGAACACCACCCGCAGCTTGGCGCCTATGACTGGATGGTGTGGCAAATAGAATGACTTCTTACATACGTTTGTGTCTTCGTCTGCAGCTACTTCCTTCATGTGACCCAGCTGGATATACTCTCTCATAAACTGAGTATATTTTAACTTCAAGCTGGAGTCCTTCATTAGACGACGCTCGACTGCGAGAAAGCGCGATCTCGCTCCTTGAAATGTATCCGCAAATTGTGGGGTTTGTTCCTTGAAGGGCAAATCGACTATGTATCTTCCATTCGAGTTGGGGTTGTGGGTACGGCGGAAGTGCGTTTCGACCTTTTCATCCTCTTTGTTTACAGTTGTGTGTGATGGAACTTCCTCTAGTTCCCAAAATCTTTGCAGTAGTCCATCTATATAAACCGTAGTCAGCAATGACGTAGATGATGTTTGCAATCTTGAAGTGTATGCCGATGTGATTACCCATCCAAATATGGTGTTAACTGCAATAGGGTGCCCTTGACCATCGCATAACTTCTCTCCGGTGAGAACTAACCAAATGCAATCATTGCCCAGCAAAATGTCGATTGAGGCGTTAGTTCTGAAGTCAGGGTCAGCCATTTGGTATCCCTTAAATACCGACAGTGATGAAGCATCAATGTTTTCACGTGCCAATGGTGAGGTGATCTTTCCTAAAATGTGAGCTTTAATATCGATGCAATGACTCGACACACGAGACATCATCTGGAGAGAGCAGAAACCTCTGGTTATTCCCGCTTTGACGTCTGAGATGCCCGATGTGGCAACTCGAAATGGCGAACGTGCAAGCCCCAACGGCTGTACGCACCGTTCCGAAATGAATGACAAGTCTGAGGCGCTATCCAATAAAATACGGCACGTCAGCAAGGCTCCTTGAGAATTTCGGACGTGTACCAATGCAGTAGGTAGGGTGCTTCTTCGTTGGCCATTTGGCTTACTGGGTCTGGTTACATTCATCATTGCTATCGCTGATGCCGCTGGTGACTCCTCAGAAACCTGGCCTGAGTTGCCTTGGTGCTGCTCTGAGCTATTTTGCGGTGTAGAATGGCCTTCAGAATGCAGCATAGAATGACGGCGGCGCTTGCAATACTTGCAAGAAGACTTCGAGCCACAAGCGCTTACTCCATGTCCAGTTCTCAAACAATTAAAACACGTATGTTTCTCCTTCGCAAAGGTGTAACGTTGCTTGACAGTCAAGCTCTGGAATTGAGGACAAGCCGACAGTATGTGCTCAGTACTATGACATTTCATACAATTACCTGTAATGGCAAGCATGGTGCGTGCTTGCCTTTTTCCCTTTTCATCCCTCGGTTTGCTCGCTACATGATCGATAACTTGACTGAGCTCAAGGCGATCGCATCGTGAGTCCAAAAACTTGAGCAACTCTTCAATGGTAGGATTTTCGATATCTTGGCTTTTGTCGATCCATTCACGTCGGGTAGCCTCATCAACCTTGTTGATGAGCAAGTATATGAGCAAACAGTCACGGCCCGTTTGTCCAGAAGCGTCTAAAGCCCGAATAACATCACTGGCCGCAAGTCAGAGCGCATAGCGCATTGCTTTTGGCAATGCGGTGAATGTGTCCATCAGTAAATTCACCAAGTAACGGGGCTTTTCATATCGATCACTCAATGATTTCCATGCAGTGACGTAATTTGCATCCACTACGGGCAGATGCTGGATGAGTATCGCTGCTTCTCCTATGACGCATGACTTAAGGTGATGAAACTTTTGGATATTCGTTAAAGTTGTCTTTCCGTGAATGGTACTCTCAAACAAGTCTTTAAAGGCGTGCCATTCCTTGTAATCTCCACCGAAGGGCTTGATGTTGATTTTCGGTAACTCACAATCTCTTGGTGCCGCTGTTGCAACCGACTGTGAGCCTGACGAAGACGAAGATTGCTGTGGCGAGAGCAATCTCTCAACCAATAGTTGCTGCTGCTCCATTTGCCGTCGCTGGTGTTCCATTTGACTCTGCATCTGGAGTTCCATTTGACGCTGCTGGTGTTCCATTTGACTCTGCATCTGGAGTTGTAGTTGTTGCTGTTGATTCTGCATTTGTTGCAGAATTCCTTGGAAGAGCGAACCATCGTTACCAGCCGCGCTGATTTCTTCCAACTTGCCAGACGGAGCCAAGGCAGCTCGTAAAGCCTTAAGGCGGGCATTTGCTATTTCATATTTCTCCTCATATTTCATATTTCTCAATACATAATTTAACTGCCGCCGTGTACAGACGTGTTTTTTAATGCACTCCGCAAAAATTGAGTGTAAAAAAAGACCGCGTTTGCAAAAATTTGTGTAGGGCTCTCAGTCGCCCCAGAGACGCCTATTTACAATCATATTGCTATTAGATTGCTCTAATAGCAATAAATACTAAGTTGCAACAACAAAGTGCGTAATCTTTACAAAAGCCATGTCCACCAATTCGGGCCCAAGCTCTCTCGATCCCCAACAGCAACAGCTACAAGAACTAATTGTACAACAACAACGTGAGCGTCGACTCTCGGTCCAACGCAACAACGCGGACTTTTCGGTGGTGTCGCCGACCCCACTGAATGCTAGCGTAAGCAATAACACCGAAAGTGCCAGCCACTCAGCAATCAAAAGCAACTTACCGTGGAGAGAGCAGTGTGCTTCTCCATCAATAACGATAACTGGGTCACCGATTGCACCGACCAGCACCGTCAGCTCGTTGACAGCAACTACTGCAGCGTCTGCCGAAGTATTGACCTGCCTCAAGCCGTCAACGACAAGTCGCCCTGAGTCAGCCACAATAGTAAACCCAACGACTTCTGTCCAAACTGGAATGGATAGATATATTAAAATAACTAAGCGGAAGCTAAGCCCGCAAAAGAAAAAAAGTGGCAACACGCCGAAAATAACCAAACCAAATGAACGAGTAGCACCCCTTAGCGGGAATCGTTTTAAAATTCTTGCCGATCAGCAAGATGATCAAGCCGGCGCTGTAGATAAAGTTAAATCGGCTAGACCACCCCCCTTATACATCCGTGGAGTCAACTGCAGCGCCCTGATTTCGAAGCTAGTAGAAATAGTAGGGGCAAATAACTTTGTTGTAACCCCTCTACAAAGGGGTAACATTAAAGAAATTAAATGCCAAACCCAAACTGAGGACAATTTCCGCATCATCGAAAAGTACCTCCGTAATGCTAACATCAACTTCTATACCTACCAACTAAAAAGCAGTAAAGGGCTCCAGGTTGTGTTGAAGGGGATTGAGCCATCGGTCCCTACTCAAGAAATAGCAGACGCGTTGGTCGAAAAAGGGTTTGCGGTCGAATCCGTTGTCAACATCATCAACAGGAACAAAGTCGCACAGCCGCTCTTTAAAATCGAGCTCCAACCAGATGCAAAGCGTTCGAAGCCAAATGAAGTGCACCCAATCTACAACCTACAGCTCCTATTGCACAGAAGAATCACCGTAGAGGAGCCCCATAAGAGACACCAACCACCGCAGTGTAAAAACTGCCAGGAATACAACCACACCTCTAACAACTGGAATCTCAGGTCAGTGTGTGTTGGCTGTGGCGAACATCATAAAGATGGCATTTGCACCAAGGACAGAAACAATGTCGCACTAAGATTATGCAGTAACTGTGGAGGGAACCACACGGCCAACTACAGAGGATGTCCTGTCTTCAAGGATCTTAAATCTCACCTAAACGGGCGCAAACCCCCAGCTGGACCAAAAATCACCGTCAACGCCTCTAAAACTACACCGGAGGTATTCTTCGCCAAGGCTGTTAGATCATCTAACATGCCTGCTACATACAGTCCTAGTGTATCCTTCGCTAGTGTGCTCCGAACTGGACAGACGGAGCCCGCAAAAGAGACCCCGTCACTCCACCATCTACAGAATCCGCAACCTAGCGCACCAGAGCTTGGCCAGCAAATTCCAAGTGGCTTAGAAGCCCTATTGATCTCACTCAATCAAAACATGACCACTTTTATGACGTTCATGCAAAACTGTATGCAAGAACTGATGCGGAATCAAAACCTGCTTATCCAGAAGCTTATCGAGAATAAATAATGGCTTCCCTACGTCTATGTCTTTGGAATGCTAACGGCATCTCCAAGCACAAAAATGAACTGCAACTATTCCTAGACTCAAGTGAAATCGACGTTTTGCTGATTTCGGAAACACATTTAACATCAAAAAATAATTTTCAAATACCAAAATATACCTTCTATGCAACAAACCATCCAGACGGAAAAGCTCATGGCGGGACTGGTATCCTAATCAACAACCGTATAAAACACTCGTTCCTCAACAGATTTGAAACACAGCACCTACAAGCAACTGCTATAACCGTCCAAACCAGCTGCGCCAACACTACATTGGTTGCCCTGTACTGCCCACCACGCTTCTCAATCTCTGAAAAGGAATTTACCGATTTCTTTAACACACTCGGAGATCGCTTCATTGCAGCAGGGGACTATAACGCCAAACATACGCACTGGGGATCTCGCCTGGTAAATCCTAAAGGCAAGCAGTTGTACAACACAATAGTCAACCCTCTCAATAAGATGGATTGCGTCACACCGGGTAGGCCTACTTATTGGCCCACAGATCCACAGAAAGTGCCTGACTTGATTGATTTCGCAGTAACCAAGAGGATTCCACGTAATCGGATCACTGCGGATACACTGCTAGATCTAACTTCCGATCACTCTCCAGTACTATTCACACTATTAACAAGACCTCAAGTACTTGATCGCCCATATAGGCTTACAAACAACAAAACAAATTGGCTTAAATTTAAAATGTACATGAGTGCCCACATTGACTGTTCGCCGAAACTGAATGCTGCAGAGGACATTGATATGTGCGTCTCTGAACTTGAGTCTATGATGGCAGCTGCAGCAAAAGTATCTACTCCACCTGCCTCTTCTTACACTAAACCTGTTGACAGGCCTACGAACCGGCTGATAGAACAATTAGTAACGGAAAAACGACGTCTAAGAAGAGAATGGCAGATTACTCGCTCACCAGCAGCAAAACTTCGCCTAAGGCATGCTAATCGCAACCTCTCCAAGGCGTTAAGACAAGAGGAAAGCTGGGCTCAAATAAAATACATAAAAAAGCTCAGCCCAACCAGCACTAAACATCCTCTGTGGAAAGCCCACCCAACTTTAAGCGCTCCTGCAGAGACAATTTCACCGATAAGGAGTCCAACCGGTGGATGGGCCCGCAGTGACGAAGAGAGGGCATCCGTATTTGCCACACATCTTAAAATGGTTTTCCAGCCAAATCCAACATCAAACTCATCTGTACTTCCCCCTTCGAGCACACTAACGGATAGTGAGTACTCGGAACTCCAATCGGACGAGATCACTGCAGTTATTAAAAACCACATAAAGCCAAAAAAAGCCCCTGGCCACGACCTAATCACACCGAAAATGATCCTGGAACTCCCTATCATTGCCATACAATACATCTGCAAACTGTTCAACGCTATAATAAGAATTGGCTACTTCCCAAGAACATGGAAAAGGTCCACTATCATCATGATTTCTAAAGTGGGAAAGGACAAAACTCAGCCATCATCCTATAGGCCAATTAGTTTGCTGCCATGTCTTTCGAAGCTTTTTGAAAAGGTCCTGCAGATCCGACTAAACTCATTTCTGGCATCGGAGAACACAATCCCTTCACACCAGTTCGGCTTCCGCGAAAAACATGGTACAATTGAACAAGTCAATCGCATAACATCCGAAATACGAACAGCATTCGAACTAAAAGAATACTGTGCGGCTGTCTTTCTCGACGTTGCCCAGGCTTTCGATAGAGTTTGGCTGGAGGGTCTGATGTTCAAAATCCGGCAAAAACTGCCACAGTACACCCACAAACTCATGGAATCTTACCTTTACAATAGGCAATTCGCTGTAAGATGTAATGGCTCCGTCTCGGCTGATTTTGAAATCAAAGCTGGTGTACCGCAAGGCAGTGTACTCGGCCCATTGCTCTACCTACTGTACACTGCAGACTTACCAACGAGTTTAGGACTTACAACGTCCACTTTTGCCGATGACACGGCAATCCTCAGCAGATCCAAATGCCCAATACAAGCCTCTGCAAAATTAGAGGAACACCTCAAGGTGGTAGAGGAATGGCTAGCAACCTGGCGTATCCGGGTCAACGAGCAGAAATGCAAACATGTTACATTTACGCTTAACAAAAGAAACTGTCCAGCTCTAATGCTAAACAACGTACCAGTTCCTCAAGCCGAGGATGTCACTTACCTTGGCATCCACCTAGACAGAAGACTAACTTGGCGCAAGCACATCGAAGCAAAAAAGTCACAGCTTAAACTGAAAGCAAGTAGCCTACATTGGATCATCAATGCTCGGTCCCCTCTACGTCTGGAATATAAAGTCCTCCTATACAACACCGTACTGAAACCCATCTGGACTTACGGAGCCGTACTATGGGGGAAGGCAAGTACCAGCAAGGTCGATATTATACAAAGAGCGCAGTCGAAAATTTTAAGATCAATCACGGGGGCCCCGTGGTACAACGACATTCAAAATGATCTAAATATACCTAGCGTAAAATCTGAAATAGGTAGTCAACAACTAAAGTATTCTGCGAAACTGGATGCACACCCAAATGTTCTTGCCAATTCCCTTACGCGAACTAATAATAGAACTCGTCTTAAAAGAAATGACAGACCAACCCAATAACAAGTGATTCGGGCCGCCTGCAATATCCCCAGGATTTATCTTAAGTACTAGATTAAGAAAAATATCTCAAACTTGTTGTTAGGCTCTAATTTAAGAGTAGATTCAACAAATATATATTAAACGTTAAAAAAAAAAAAAAAAAAAATATTTCTCCTCGTATATCCCGAAGTCTTCGGTAGGGTCCACATAACCCTCTAGTTTGTCGTATTTGGCCAACTCGTCGCCAGACTTCACGAACTCGTTCCACGCATTGGACGAAGTTTCCAATTTGGTGTCAATTGCGAAGACGTCGGCATCCTGTGCAGGATTCTCTGCATATCCATATATGCGGGTAATGGTTGTCTTCAATCTTCCTCTGGCCCTTATGAATGTTTTCATTTCCTCCATGATGAAATACCAAGAAATCTCCACTGCTTGTGTGGACCAAAAATTTCAAAACGCGTCTTTTTTCAGAGATGTGTTCCCTCACGATCTCGTCGATTATATCGATAACAGATACCGATAGGCGAGTGGCGCCACCGTTTGTCCGCGCTTTTTCCAATAAGCACGCGATTGTCTATTCGATAGTAGGCCAGAACTATCGACTACTAACTTTGAGGTTAACAATTAATTGCAACCACGTTGCAACAAATTATTAAGCAATGAGTAACAAACAAACAATGCCCAACGATCCGGCTCGAAGGACCAAATTATGATGAACAATAAACCACTGTGTTTAATATCTCATAAGAACTTAACTTTATTTTTACTTCAATTTTGTTGAACTGTGTCTGCCACTGCTAGAACACGTCTTGATCGTTCGTTTGCTTGCTTATTACTAAATTTTCAATTCTTACGCAACTACGTAGGTCATATAGGTTTATAAAGAGTGACAGAGACAGAGCATACCAGACTGACACCAGTATATTCTAGAAAACTTAAGAGAAAATACGAAAACAAAAGCATTGTGATATGTGCAAGATCATTCATGAGTCTTTGCTTTGCTGCGTATAGCAATGCAAGTCAAATGACAATTGGTTCCTCAACAATTGTATCTGCCTTGTTTTTCTAATTTGACTCTCGTATAATTGTAGAGTATCTCTGTTAAATTTCCTAAGTATTACTTGTGCAAATATTATATCCACCTCATCGGACAAATTTGTTTTAATTTTAATTAAGTGCACTGACTCATTAACTATGTCAATCACTCCCTTTATACTTTTTGCGGATTCATTGTTGATCATCGGTAAATCAACGATCCGATTTAATTGCTCGGAAAATACACTCCGACTATTTTCATACCGTTTGTTTAACAGTTCCCAAGCGACACTATAATTGTCAGCTGAACCTGACAATAGATGAGCAACCATGCTCCCTGCTTCCTTTTAATGCGGATTTTAAATAATTGAACTTAAGAGCAAGACTTTTTCTTCTTCTCTTTTTTCAATTAATTCCGTAAATAATTCGACAAACAGGTCCCATTCTCTAGGATCTGGGTAGCTGAATTTTTGGCAACACCGGTAGTTTGCCTCTCACGGTAACATTCTCAACTTTCAAATTATTCTGATCGTTTATTTTTTTCTTCTAACGCTACCAAGGTATTCTGAAGGTCGAACTCTAATTCTTCTAAGACCTCTTTAATAATATACATTTAATATACATTTCGCCTGTTCTATTGTATATCGTACGTAAATCTTTGCTCACCATGTCCAAATATTCCAGCAGCTGACGAACCTTTTCTTGCAATTTCTCCTGGCTAACATTAGCGTTCTCATTACTGGAGGTCGCGTTTCCCCGAGACTCTCCGTTGCTGTCCTCAAAATTTTCTAACATTGTTGCATCTGCTTCAATGTTTTCCGAATCAACAGTGCCCTGCCTGATTGCATCTCCTTTGACTATTAATCTGGCTATCATATCTAAACCTTCCTCATATTTTCCAACTGAAAAGTAGAGGTGTTCGGTTGCTCCACTCTGTAGCATTTGGCTATTGTAACTAATCCATTGTTTCTGTATGTGCCTTACTTCATTAAGAATTTTGCTAGTGAAAATACTGGCATCTATCTTCTTCAACTTTTTATGCAACTCGTACTGCTTCGCTGCTATTGTACTAAGTCCCACAATTCACAAAAATGCAACAATTATATTTTCGCTTAGTTGCTGGTGTTTTCACTTAGTGTTCTGTTTATTGAATGAATCCTTAAATCTTAACAATTGTTCAGTATAGCTAAAGTCCGCGTGACTGCGCTGCCAGTGAAGCTAGCAGAGGAGCGGTAAGCTTATGTATATATGTTTACATAACTATGTATGGTTCGCTGCGGGAGAGTGAGGACGTATCATGTTCACTTGGTGACTGAGTCGTTGCGCGTGTTAGATATGCCGACTCAGCATTGTCCAGTACCATGCACTCATGGGTGGTCTTGTTACGGAAAACGCATGGTACTTGAATGTGTATACATAAATATTGTGACAGAGTGCTACAATATGTTTTCGATATTATTTATGAATTATGTATGTATGTAACTAGGTACAGTGATCATTCGATATGTGAACATGCTACACTATGTTATAATTTAATTTAATATGTATTTACTTATATGGAAAATTTTTACTGTTTTTGATATATTTATTTTTTTGTTCTTGACCCTTCAACGGGCAATTTTGTTAAAAATATGGTTATATTGTTTTTTTTTTTTTTTTGATATCTCTTACCAATTTTGGTTATTATTTTTTTTTAATTCGATTTATCTTCCCCTTTTCTTTTTTAACTTTCCCTACTCGATCATCGCAGTGATCTTCCTACCTAATGATTTGCTTAGCTTTACAGGCTATACTGCTATCGGGCAGATAAGGTTCCGCTCAATTTCACGATATTTGTATCTTAGATTACACTGTGCAACACCAAAAATCAAACCGCACCGGACCTTTTTTTTCTGAAAGTTCATGTATTGAAATCCAAACCCTATTTGGGTTTTTTAAAGTTAGCTCTTTTTTTTTATAGAAATTTTTCATTTTGGGGGTAATTTTTTGTATGTCATATGAGCTAAATATGACTTATATGTATATCGATTTCTTCTTCATGCATACGACTTAAATCATCCTAATTTATTGTAGAAAAATTGTTAATGGTTAAATAAATTCATTTTAAGAATGTTATATAACCCAAAATGACTTTTTCAGCTACAGTTCTAGAAAAACTTACAGTTTAGCCGTTTTTATACCCTTGCAAAAAGGGTATATTAATTTTGGTCAGAAGTGTGTAACGCATAGAACGAAGCATCTCCGACCATACAAAGTATATATATTCTTGATTAGCACGACAAAACGAGTTCAAATAGTCATGTCCGTCCGTCCGTCCGTCCGTCTGGATCAACGCAAACTCCTCCTAGACCGTAATAGCTACAGAGCTGAAATTTTGCACGTAGGCTTGTATATACTGCAGGGGTTGCATATCTCGGATTCATCCGATCCGGCTGAATCTCAATAACTCCGTTATTTTCTGTGCTATTATCGTGAAATTTTAGAGAGTTTATTACGCCTATAAACGACTGTGCCAAATTTAATCAAGATCGGATGACTATATCGTATAGCTCCCATAGGAACGATCGGTCGAAAACAGTGACTTTTGTAAATAACTTCGTTACAATTTAACGCGATTGCTTTCAAATTTTGTTAGTTTAATATATATGTTAATGACTGTGTCGAATTTGATAAAGATCGGGTGACTATATCTTATATCTCCCATAGGAACGATCGGTGGAAAACAGTGACTTTGATCAATATCTTCGTTATTTCCTATGATTGTAGGCTATTCTTTCGCAAACATAAGCCTTTTTAGATAAAACGTTCTTCCACATTGATGGCTAATAGGTAAGGAAAGAGTTACTAAAAAAGTTGCAAGCGTATACAAACTTTGTCGCGGTCGAACTTAGCCCCGGCCTTCTGGTTTTTTGTTAAGTCCAGTCACATTGTTGGCACAAGAATAATTTTCTGGGTCATGTTCTCCTGGATTGTACCATATCATTGGTACACCAAATGGCATTTTTATACCATACACCCATAGGGTGAAATGGTATATTAAAGTCGCCAAAATGTATGTAACAGGCAGAAGGAAGCTTCTCTGACCCCATAAAGTATATATATTCTTGATCAGGATGAAGAGCCGAGTCGATCTAGCCATGTCCGTCTGTCCGTCCGTCCGTCCGTATGAACACGCAGATCTCGGAGACTATAAGAGCTAGAGTCACCAAATTTGGTATGTATACTTTATTTATTTAATATAATAGTCGTACAACGCTCAGTACGAACAAGTGGCCCATATGACACCAGGCCCGGGCCTGTTACGAATGACCCTAAGTAAAGTTAATGTTACAACCTCTACCCACTCCGACCTAAGGGCATAGGCTTATTACATATATAAACATAAATTAAACGAAAGAAATAGAAAATATTAAATGTAATGAGATAATAGGTTACATATAAAAAGCAAACAGGATAGGTCGAAATAAAGATGATTACAACTAATTTCGAGCGAGGAAGGACAAGATCGCAGTTTTTATACCCGGAAGCGATGTTTCGGAACCGATAACGTGCCAAAGTCTGTTGTAGTCACTACATAGTATACGAAAAGGTTCATGCAGAGAAAAGTTAGTTGTACAAGTGGGAAGTATAAGCGGTGTGTAATGGCGGGTCCTTCTAGATGGAACAGAAATGTTAATTTGGCTCAACAGCTCAGAAGAGTCAATCTCACCATTCAAAAGTTTGTAAAGAAAAGTTACACCAAGCATTGTTCTACGATTAGATAAAGAAGGAAGGTTAATTAACTGAAGTCGACTAGAATAAGATGGAAGTTGTACAGTTGGATCCCAGCGCAAATCACGAAAGGCAAAGAGTAAAAACTGTTTTTGTACAGATTCTAATTTGTTTTGATAAAACTCATATTGAGGAGATCAAACAATAGATCCATATTCTAATATGGGACGGACTAAAGAACTAAAAAGTATTTTGGTAGTATATGGATCCTTGAACTCCTTCGACCAGCGCTTTATAAAGCCAAGAACACTTTTAGCCCTACTAACAGTAGTCGATATATGCTGATTAAAACTAAGTTTGTGGTCGATTAAGATCCCTAAATCTTTTACAACTAAGGAAGTATTATTAATTTTTTCAAAAGGGAAATTATTTAAAAAGTAACTCGTTAATTGGGGAGAACCTCGATAAAAAGACATAACTTTGCACTTAGAACAGTTTAGAGATAACAAGTTAGTCCTACACCACCCCTGAAAAGCATTCAGGTCAGCTTGCAAGGTATGACATGAGAGAGAGTCTACGATGCGATTAGCGATTTTTACATCATCGGCATACATAAGAACTCTGGAATTTAAAAGAACGGTGGGGAGATCATTAATAAAAATGGTAAATAACAATGGGCCAAGGTGACTGCCCTGTGGGACTCCTGATTCAACACAAATGATCTTAGAAAGAGAGGACCTAAAAAGAACCCTCTGCCTCCTATTGCTTAGATATTGTGAAATCCAAGCAAGCAGAGCATCCGGAAAGCCAACTAAATTCAGCTTATGTAATAGTAAGGCATGGTTTACCGAATCGAAAGCCTTACTGAAATCCGTATATATAACATCAGTTTGCTGTCGTTCTTAAAACCTTGGATTACAAAAGATTTAAACTGTAAAAGGTTAGTTGTGGTAGACCTATTCTTGACAAACCCATGCTGGTATGGCGAAAAAATAGATTTACATAAATGCTGTATTTGAGACGTCATAATTTTCTCAAACAGTTTAGGTATCGCTGACAATTTAGAAATTCCTCTGGAATTAGTGACGTCGGAGTTATTGCCACATTTGTGAAGAGGTAAAATAAACGAATCCTTCCATATAGTTGGAAACTCGGACAGTGTAACGGACAACTCAAAAAGCTTAAGTAAAGGCGAGCACAATGACTCCGCACAGAACCTCAGGACACAAGCGGGAATACCGTCTGGGCCCGGTGAGTATACCGGCTTAATCGTCATTAGTTCCTTAGCTACCGAACTTTGCGTTATAATAGGATTGAGAATACAGTTGGATTTCGTTATAGGATATGGATATATCTGACTAGAGTTGTACTTAGTAGATATGTATGTAGTCGAGAAGAAGTTAGCAAATAAATTAGAAATAGATTGATCAGAAGAGGCCGAATCATTATTAAAAACTGCAAACGATGGAAGGGAGATAGAATTTCGCTTTGAGTTCACGAAACTGTAGAACTCTTTAGGATTTTCGGAGAATTGCAATTTGCAACGTTGTAAGTAATTATTATAGCATTTAGAATTAGAAACAATAAAATTCGATTTAGCAACCAAGTAACGAGACAGATCCGATGATAGACCCGTGACTTTAAATTTTTTGTAATACCTAGACTTAAGATTCTTCAGTTTTGACAGCCCCCGCGTAAACCATGGTGATTTTTGCGTCACCACAGGAGACATTAGGGGTACACAGTCATTAAAGATCGAGTCGACAGTGGTATAAAATAAAGAAATGGCGGAATTCATATCCGTACAAGTGTATAAATTAGTCCAATCGGTATTAAGAATGGCATTGTTTAGTGCGACAAAGTCAGTCTTCCGAAAACATCGGGTGCGTACCATAGGATCACACTCGGAGATGGGCTCGCGGCTGGGAAACTCAATAGATAACTCTAAAGTTGGATGATAACTATCCTCTGGTAACACCATTGGACTAGTTCTAGATACTTCACAAAAGCTAGGATCAGAAGTAAAAATCAGATCCAGAAATCTGCCAGACGTATTAGAAATCGAATTCAGCTGGGCCAACGAAAGCTGAAGCAGACCATCAATAAAATCATGACACCCAGAGTGCAGCAACGTTTTGCTACCATTAACTGTTGACCAAGTCATAGTGGGCAGGTTAAAATCCCCAAGGACAATTAATAAGTCTGTGTCAGAAAGTAGTTCAAGTATAAATTTAACAGAATCTAAGTGTAGTAAATATGTTGGCCATTCCGATTGGGGCGGAATGTAAGAACAGGTAACAAAAATGGAAAAACGAGTAAAAGATACCTTAACGCATATAAATTCGATAGTACTTGAGACAGGTATTGTTATCAGACCCGATGATAGGGCGGAATCTACAGCAATAAGAACTCCACCACCCCTACGATCAGTACGATCACGTCTAAAAATATTGAATTTAGAGGGTAGAACTGTGGCGTCAAAAACGTCAGGTTTTAACCAAGTCTCAGTAAAAGCAATTAGGTCAAAATCAAAAGCCAGACTATCTATAAAGAGTTTAGTAAGTTTAGTATTAGGGCCTCTGACGTTCTGATAGCCGACAGAGAAGGAAGTTGTTAGTTTTTTTGATAGAGTAGAAGAAGGAATAGATAAGGAAGCAGTGGGAATAGATGAGGAAGAAAGAGGAATAGATGGTGAAGGAATCCTTGTTTGGCCCCGTGTCTTCCTTTTTCTGGATGTAAACTCCTTCACAATTAAGCTTTTCGGCCAGAAGCTAGAACTGCAGATACAGTCAAAGAACTCAATTGGAACACTGATTTTAAAAGATGAAATTTCTCTAGAATATGAAAATTTGAACTTTTCTATTGATATATTGGAGACATTCAGTTTAGCCCGAATGTGGGCCATGACATCATCCGATGTAGCATCAGGGAGAAGTCTCGAAACAAAAATGTGTTTTTTAGGTGGCACACCCACCAATGGTTTCGGCATTGCAGGTATTGCATCAGCTACCGCATTTATTGTAGCATCAGTTGCAACAAGTGGCACTCCGGCACTACTAACACTAGAATCCCTATCGGCAAAATCCATCGGTGTAGATTCTTGCCCAGACAAAACGGACACTACAGACATCGTCTGCGGAATTAGAGTTGGCATTGGTTGAGAGGGGGTCGGAACTGATATCGATGTGGAGACCGGCAAACACAAGGACAAATCAGAAGTCTGTTCTCCTGCCTTCTTACGCTTTCGAGACTCAGTCAGTAGCGTTAAACTACTAAACTGTGACTCGACAGCTTTAAACTATTGCGAGAGTTTAAGAAAACTGGCGGACAGACTCATCAGGTTATCCTTTGTTTGCCGCATGAAAAGTTCCATTTCATCTTCCACGATACGGCATGACTCACATCCCCATTTGAGACCCTTTTTTAGATCTAAAAGATCCTTTACCCTGCATATAAAGCCGGCGCACTTAACATGTACTGTAGTTTTACACAACAGTAAATAAAACTATTCAGGGGTGAGGCGGGCTTCAAACAATTTTTAACCGAACAGACAGGCATTATGAGTTAATTGGATGAATTAGTAACCAACAAATAAAAATGAGATATGTATGTAAGAGAGAGAGTTACCAGACAGCTGGCAACGTACCATTCCAGGCTGTTTGCTGGGTAATACGTTTGGGAAGCAAGTGTTCGCTGGGAAAAAGGGTCGTGAGTTGGAAGTTGCTCTCGTTGGTCGTCAGCCGAAGTGAAAAGTTGTATCGAAGTTGTGAAAAAGTCGAGTTAAATCTATTACTTGCATCATATATATTTACTCTGTATTATCATGAACCTATTAAATAACTATTATAATAAACATTAAATTAATCTAAACCTTACATTTGGGGGCTCGTCCGTGTCGAATACAGAGACTTAAACATATGTGATCGCGAAAAGTCGAGTGTCGTTTTGTTAAAAGTTGCTAAGTTGTTATATGCTGCTGAAAAGTTGTTAAAGTTGTTACAAGTAGCTAAAAACATTAAGTTGTACTATTCAAAACAGAACATTCTTTGCATCCACGTGGTCTTAAAATCAGTTGCATAAAGTTGTGAAATTCGAAGCCGCCCTAGCGTCGCCAGAAAATTCTCGAAGTTAGGCTAAAGAAAGAGACAGAAGAAAAAAGGCGCGAAGTACTATGTCGACGCCTAAGACGAAGAAAACGCAACCGTTGCAAAGCCGGTAGTAAAACGTGCAAGTCAAAAAGAGATAGGAGATATTAAACATAAAACAACAAGTATGAGCGAGAAAGCAGAACACACGACGCCGATTCCAATTCAAAGCGAGATGGGAGATGAACTCAAAGTGTGTCCAAACGAATATCATATGGAGGAAGCTGAACAGTCTGCAGAGGATAAAATGGAACAAATAATACAGCTGCTGAGTCTAAAAATTGTTTCTGATGAGAAGCGTGATGGTCAAATGAAGATTTCTGCGGACAATTTTGGAAAAGTTGTGGGCGAATATGATGGAAAATCTATACAAGTGGAAAAGTGGTTGGAAATATTTGAAAGAAATGCCGAAGTTTATGACCTTAGTGAGAAGCAGAAATATTGCTATGCCAGAGCTAAAATGAGCGGTGCAGCCCAACTGTTTTTAGAAACCGAAAATATTTGCAATTATGAAGAATTTAAAAGCGCCCTAGTGGAGGAGTTTACATGTAGCTACAATAGTGCTGACATTCATCAGCTGTTGCAAGAGAGAAAGAGAAAGAACAGCGAAACACTGCATGAGTACTTACTTCAAATGAAAAAGATAGCTTCACTTGGTTATGTTGAAGACACAGCTGTTATAAGTCACATAGTCAATGGTCTGGATATAAAAAATGAATATAAGGTTGCAATGTATCGTTGCAAGTCTTTTAAGGCTTTGAAAGAAGAGTTCGATATCTATGATCGTTTGAACATATCGGAAAAGAAGGTCAATAAAGAACAACAGAAATCATTTTTCAAGCAGAATAACGGACAAATGGCTAAAAAAGAGTATTGCTTCAACTGCGGATCGGGAAACCATAAGCGCAATAAATGTGACGCCGAAACGAAATGCTTCAAGTGCAACCAAAACGGACATATTTCCCGTGACTGTCCTAAGAATGCTGATAAAGTTCGTGTTATTTCCAATCGCAGTCGTTTGAAGAAAATCCGTATAAATGGTGTTGAAGTCGAATGTCTGGTAGATACAGGATCAGACGTCTCAGTGATCAAGGAGAGTATTTTCAAAAGATTAAAAAACGTGGCGCTAATTGAAGATATACGTGTGTTGCACGGTCTAGGCAATGGTACAGCGAAGCCTATTGGACACTTCACTGCAGATGTGGTCGTGGATAAGTTGAACACAAACCAAAAGTTCATAGTACTTCCGAATAACCAGATTGATTACGATGGACTGCTGGGGGATGATTTGATCAAAAAGTTCCGTTTGGTGGGCAGTAAGGAAGGATATACGTTCCTGGAGGAGAACTCAGATGAAATGCCATTGAACGAGTTTGCACTTATATATAATGTCACAGAAGAATCTTCCTTTATAGCTCCGCCAGAATATCGCAAAGAGGTTGAACAGATGATTGAAAGCAGTTACCATGGGTCACCAGAGGTTGTAAAGCAGTGCCCGATTCAATTGAAGATTATTCCTGATGGAGTAATCAAACCGTTTCATCACTCACCGAGTCGCCTAGCAGCAGATGAAGCCAGTGAGGTAAAGAAGCAAGTCGAGCAATGGATCAAACAAGGGATCGTTCGAAAGTCATCTTCAAATATCGCCAGCAGAGTAGTCGTCGTGAAGAAAAAAGATGGAACACTTCGAGTTTGCGTGGACTACAGAAAGCTGAACAAAATGGTATTGGTTGATTGTTTCCCCGTGCCGATTATAGAGGAGGTGTTGGAAAAGCTACAACCGGCAAAATGGTTTACCATAATGGATCTGGAAAATGGATTTTTTCATGTCCCTATTGAAGAGCAAAGCAAGCCGTATACATCATTTGTCACAAAAGAGGGGTTGTTCGAGTTCAATCAAGCGCCTTTTGGTTTTAAAAACTCTCCAGCCGCGTTTATAAGGTTCGTTAATCATATTTTTCAAGAACTAATTAACTCTGGTGTAATGCAGCTCTACATGGATGACATAATTGTATATGCCGAGACGCCCGATGTCTGTATGCGAAGGACAAAGATGGTACTCGAGACGGCAGCCCAATTCGGCTTAAAGATGAAATGGAAGAAGTGCAGTTTCATGCAGACACGCATAAGTTTTCTTGGTCATATTGTTGAAAACGGACGAATCTGGCCTGGCAAGGAGAAAACAGCAGCTGTCAGTCGATTTGCTACGAAGAAGGACATAAAATCAGTTCAAGCTTTTCTGGGACTTACAGGGTTTTTTCGAAAATTTATCCCTGGGTACGCACAAATCGCACGTCCGCTGACGAACTTACTCAGGAAGGAAGCTGTTTTTTATATTGGAGAAGCAGAGCAGCAATCGCTGCAAACACTAAAGAATCTACTGGTAATGGATCCGGTGTTGCATATTTACTCAAGGGAAGCGCCAACCGAACTCCACACGGATGCATCCAAAGACGGATTTGGAGCAGTGTTGCTGCAGCACTTTGGTGGCTATCTTCATCCAGTTTATTATTGGAGCAGAAAAAGCACAGAAGCAGAGTCCAAGCGTCATAGCTATTATCTGGAGGTTAAAGCAGCCTACCTCGCTCTCAAGAAGTTTCGACACTATCTCTTAGGCTTGAAATTTGATCTTGTTACTGACTGTGCGGCGTTTAAGCAGACTACTACTAAAAGCGACGTACCAAGAGAAGTCTCGCAATGGATTTTGTATATGGAAGACTTCACTTTTAATGCAGTTCACCGGCCGGGTGATAAGATGAGACACGTGGACTTCTTCAGCCGTTTTCCGCTCACAAGCATGGTCGTAACAACGGAATTAACTACTCGTATAAGGAAGGCCCAGCTAGAAGACAACTTCATCAAGGCAGTATTGGAAATTCTAAAACAACAATCATATCAAGATTTCAAGCTGAAAGGTGGTCTCCTTTTTAAAGTCGTAAATGGCAATGATTTGTTGGCTGTTCCAAAGTTGATGGAACGAGACGTGATTCAAGGGGCGCATGAAGTGGGGCATTTTTCGACGGCGAAGACGATGCACTCAATCCAGCAGCAATATTGGATCCCACATCTTGAAAGGAAAGTAGCTAATGTGATTGCTAATTGTATAAGTTGTATCATTTTCAGTAAAAAGTTGGGCAAACAAGAGGGCTATCTTCACTGCATAGAGAAAGGGGACACGCCACTGCATACGCTTCACATAGATCATCTGGGTCCGATGGACGCGACAGCGAAACAATACAAATATGTTCTGACGGCTGTGGATGCTTTTTCTAAATTTGTGTGGCTTTTCCCTACTAAGTCAACCGGCTATGAAGAAGTGATTAAAAAGATCACCGACTGGTCTGCTGTGTTTGGCTTCCCAAGGCGTATAATCAGCGACAGAGGAGTAGCGTTTACATCTAATGCTTTTGCTGAGTTTCTTAATGAAAACAAAGTGGAGCATGTGTGGACAACAACAGGTGTTGCCAGAGGTAACGGCCAAGTTGAAAGAGTAAACCGTTCGATCCTGAGTATCATCGCAAAACTGTCGGCTCATGACTCGGCAAAATGGTACAAGTTTGTGCCACAGGTCCAGAAAGCGATTAATTCCCATGTGCATGCATCGTTGAAGTTATCACCGTTTGAAGTAATGTTTGGGACCAAAATGAATAGCAACGCGGATGGAAGATTATTAGAGGTCCTAAATGAAGAGCTCATTACGCAGTTTAACAGCGAGCGAGAAGAGTTGCGTAGTCGAGCAAAAGAAAACATTGAAAACGCTCAGCAAGCTTATAAAAAGAACTTCGATAAGAGACGTCGAGCTGAGTATGGCTATAGAGTGGGAGATATGGTAGCGGTCAAGAGGACACAATTCGTCGCAGGACGCAAGCTGGCAAGCGAGTATCTAGGCCCATATGAGGTCACGAAGATAAAACGAAATGGCCGCTATGACGTGAGAAAAGCGGCAAGCGTCGAAGGACCAAATATCACATCAACGAGTTGCGATAATATGAAGTTATGGCGTTTTATTTCTGAAAATGACGAGCTGTTATCATCTGGGACAGATGAGGATGAACAGGAGGGCCGAATGTAAGAGAGAGAGTTACCAGACAGCTGGCAACGTACCATTCCAGGCTGTTTGCTGGGTAATACGTTTGGGAAGCAAGTGTTCGCTGGGAAAAAGGGTCGTGAGTTGGAAGTTGCTCTCGTTGGTCGTCAGCCGAAGTGAAAAGTTGTATCGAAGTTGTGAAAAAGTCGAGTTAAATCTATTACTTGCATCATATATATTTACTCTGTATTATCATGAACCTATTAAATAACTATTATAATAAACATTAAATTAATCTAAACCTTACATGTATGTATTGGTATTAAAATATATAACTCACTCTGAGGTCCAGAAATAATAAGAAAGCGAAATATTGAGGGTGCACAAGGGTTAAAAGATAAAGAGAGCACTATAGAGTCTAAATTACAGACACACAACAGACTGCAGTATGAGCGCAAATAACGGCGACGAGTGAAATGAAAACGAAAAAAGTTAAAGAGCGCGAGCGCGGGAGCTAGAAATCACAAAAACAAAAACACTGCAACAAGAACTCACAGAAATTGCAAGACAACAACAAATGAGCGGTGCTTGTGATTTACAAGAAGGAAAAAAAAGGTGGGAAAGAAAGAAAGAAAAGAAAAAAAAAAACCAACAAAGGTTTTAACAGAATTAAGGTTGTTAAAAATTATTAACACAAACACACAAAAACGCAAACGAGTGATATGGTGCAAGTTAGATTAAATATTATAATTATAATTTTCGATCGCGATGCCGATAAAACAAAAAAAATTTATAAAATCAGTTAAAATACGGGAGCTTAAAAAAAAACACGTCCGACTTCCACGAGAGCGTTGATCACTGCACATAATACTCGTGTATTATGTACATATATAGAGTTAATTGGAATTTCGGCCACGCCCTCTTACGCCCCCAGGAATCACACAAAACTGTTTTTCTCAAAAAGTATAATAGCTAGAGACATCAAATTTAGTTTATATGCTCGTTTAGTTAGCGCGCAGAAACTAATTGTTTTAACTTTTTGCCACGCCCCCTTCCGCCCCCGGATTTCACATAAAAGTGATTTCCTTAAAAACTATGATAGCTACCGACATCAAATTTAGTATGTAGTCTAGCTTAATAGACGCGCAGAAACTGGCTATTTAAAAATTTTGACACGCCCACTTCCGCCCCCGCAAATTAAACAAAACTGATTCTATCAAAAACAAACAAAGCTAAAGTCACCAAATTTAGTATGTATACTGGCTTAGTATGCGCGCAGAGTATATATATTTTCATATTTTGCCACGCCGACTTCCGCCTCCATAATTAGGAAAAAAGCGATTTCCTCCTGTAGTTTTTTCGACCATCGCATTCAAATTCGGCAGACTAATTAATCTTATCTATTTCTAGAAGACTACCAAATTTTATTGAAATCGGACTAGAAACATGCAAAATATGCGTGTGAACGTATTTTACTAAGCGGTCCACAAGGCCAGAATTGGCCGTTTGCAATGGCGGCGAAAGAATGCTAGTGTGATTGTTGAGTGAGCGAGATAGCACATACTATGAAGCATGTAAAAACAATTTAATAGACATATGTACATTTGGTTTTCGAAATTTGAAATATTTGTTTCACCTGGTGTATGGCATACCCAAGTCGACTTACTTGCTTCATTTTTTTTTTTTTTTCTATGCATTCAGTTAACTAACCCGACAACACAAGCTCTGCAAACTGTATTTGGAGCCCACGAAATAACAACACAATTAAAGTTATGTCGAAATGCCGTAACAAAATTTTCACAAACTGATCCGTGCTTATCACTCGCCGGGGTAAAACGTCCACAAATTCTGACACGCCCACTTCCACCCCCGAAAATGAAATAAAAGAGATTTTCTCGAAAACTAACAAAGCTAAAGTCACCAAATTTAAAATGTAGATTGTAGTATGCGGGGCGGAATATCTGCGCGTCTATTAAGCTAGTGTACATACCAAATTTAATGTCGGTAGCTATCATAGTTTTTAAGGAAATCAGTTTTATGTAAATTCCGGGGGCGGAAGGGGCGTGGCAAAAAGTTTAATCAATTATTTTCTGCGCGCTAACTAAACAAGCATATAAGCTAAATTTGATGTCTCTAGCTGTCATACTTTTTAAGAAAAACAGTTTTATGTGATTCCTGGAAATTCCAATTAACTCTGTACATTTGCATAATACACGAGTACACATACCAAAATTGGTGGCTCTAGCTCTTATAGTCTCCGAGATCTGCGTGTTCATACAGACGGACGGACGGACAGACGGACATGGCTAGATCGACTCGGCTGTTGATCCTGATCAAGAATATATATACTTTATAGGGTCGGAGAAGCTTCCTTCTGCCTGTTACATACATTTTGGCGACTTTAATATACCCTTTTATCATATGGGTGTATGGTATAAAAATCAAAGAAGCTAACATCGGCTATGCCGAAGTTTATATACCCTTGCAGTCCTTGGTAACAATAATTTTACATGTTCAAAATTTGTTTTCTGCAACTCAATTCATCAATATACAAACAAAACAATTTTACTCTCTATTTTACAATTTGTTCTTCTTCTTCCCTAGTTCCCAAAGCAAAGCAACGCACATATACACATACACTTTATATACCGTTGCGTCTGTGTGTGCATGCATGTACTCTGTTGATGACGAAAGACGTAGTAAACAGCAAGCAGCGCTGCCGGCAAAGCTGGGAGCAGAGCCGATTATTATATTGACTGTAACTTGTGTTATATTTATCCGATCACATTCAAATTTTGGGATATGGGGTTTTATATCCAATACTATCACATATGTAAATTTTATAGCATACTTGATTTTTATGAAAATGTTTCTTCTAGTTCTTCTAGAGCTATATGATAAAGTGGTCCAATCCTGATGGTTTTCATACTTTATTTTTGCCGGGTAATAAAAACCCCCGACAAAAATTTCAGCCCGATAGCTCTTAAGACGGCTGAGTAAAACGCGTACGCACAGACGGACAAACAGACGGACAGACATGGCTATATCAACTCAGCTTCTCTTAATTGTCGATCATGTAAAAGTCCATGACGTATTTTTCTCTGATATTAAAAGTTTCTGATGTTATTTCAAAAGTTAGTTTTGTATTTCTATTTTCTGTCTTTGCGATATTGCATACTGAGCATTCATTAATAATGTTTTGAATTAAGTTTTGAAAATCGGGAAAATAAAATTTTTCTTTAAACAAATTAATCGTTTTTTCGATTCCAGGATGTAATAATTCTTTATGTTGTTTTAGGATTATTTCTTTAAATTGTGCACACGTTTGAAGGTCCTCTAACTTAATGCTAGATTTCGGGGTTTTTGTATTTGCATTCGATTGTATTATTTCAATAAAAGCTTGTTGGAATATGGGAAAATCTTGTTCATTATGAAAATATAGTACAGTGTTCTTACTGCAAATATATCTTATGATTATATCCCTTGCGTAAGCATTCGACATTTCTTTGTTTGTTATTTTTATGTTTGTTTTATAAAAGTAAGTTGTTGTTTCTGATTTGTCTTCTGAACCTATAATGAATTCTATTTGCCTGATGAAATAATTAATGGGTTTTTCTACTATTGGAATGTAATTTTCATTATCCTCTTGAGCACTATGTATTGTAGCTGCTGTGCTTTCTGCTGATCGTAAAAGGTTTTCATCTTTTTAATTCTGGAAAGGGCATCTGCTACGTGATTTTCTTTGCCAGGTAAATATTTAATTTTGGAATCAAACTCATTTAGTTTTGTTGGTGTTTAGATTATATAAAATAAGCTAACATTAAGACAATTATAATATAGAACAAATGGAAATGTATGTCAATTAAGTATGTAACCCGATTATAGATATCGATGACTCATCAGTCATAAGTAGATCTGATATGGTCAGCAGTAAACAATAAAGACCTAGTTAATTAAGCTGCTATGGTTAGCTATTATCCACAAAAACGTATTTTGCTGACCTAACACTATGTCGAACTATGCATTGGTGAGCTCGCTATTTTGTACTATAAAAGAAATGCATTATTCTTAGTAAGGTCAGATACCAATTGTAGGTACATCGGGTGTGCATCGCTGTGGCTTTGGCCGCCATCTCTACCTTTGTAATCTCACTCCGAGGTCCACCCAATTTATGTGTTGGTTGCGACAACCTTTAGTCACTGGTTTATGTGCTAGTGCCTATATATATATAAATAAATAAACATTTAATAACTTCAAGAAATACTAACGTCTTTCATTGAACATTTTGGTGACCCCGACATTGGCGGCTCCAAGTTAAAAGAGTAACAGACTTGGTGAAACCGTCATCAAGTGAGAATATTTGGTCAACCCAGGCGACCAATCTCTCATCAACAAGGAAACTGATCAACTAGGCGACTATTTTCTTTGCACGTTTTGGACACAGAACAATCCTAAGCGAGGGCACAAATTGATAAACATTTCACATAAATCTGGGGTCCCGACGAAAAACATCGCAATTGATTAACTTGGCAATCATTGCGTAGCCACCTTGGCGAATAAAACAATTTATTGGAAAACTAGGAGTTGATTTTCCGCAACGGGGTAGCAGAGCATACCCATTGAATAAAAGATAATCAACTAGGCGATCACTTTGTCAAAAAACATTTAACAACGATTTGAGTCAACGAGGCGACCAAGTCATAAAAAGTTATTTTTATATAAAATAAAGTTTGATCAACTCATAAACTCTATTGCATTCCCTGGCGTCAGCAATATCTTACCAAGTTAACTCGGTCAGTAACCCAGGTAGTACGCACGAGTACATAGTATGCATTGGTCAGCAATTTTTGAAACAAAGAAAATAAACTCAAAAATTGGTCACTGTCGTGGCATTTATCAGTGTAAAAGAATAAGTATATTGGAAATAAAAATAAACTATTGTTAAAACACTAATCAAAAGGCGACTTCGATTTATTTCTTATTGTTATTTGTGCTACACTTGACCAGTTTTAGGAACGAGTCGGAGCGTTCCCTGTCTTTGACAAAATAAATAAACTCCCATCGGGTCAAGTACTAGTACAGATAAGCAATTACATAAAAATAAAAAAAAAAAAAAAAAAAAAACATGGAGGAGTTTTATAAACAGCAGACAGAACGAGGAGAGGCAATCCAGGCCTTCATTCGGAATACCAAAAAGATTCTTTCGCCAGGAAAACGAAGCCATCTTATTTCGAGGAGAAACTTGAGCTCCTGGAATACATGTGGGAGAACTTCGAGAAAAGTCATCAGGAGTTGATGGACAAATTAAATAACGTGCCAACTGAAGATGACTACTTTGTAACGGACTATTTCAGCAAAATGAAGGCATTTGTATCTAATATAGTGGAAGATTGGAAGAACCATTTGGCAAAAATAAAACTAGAGAGACAAGCTCGCCAACGAGAGGAAGAGCGAGTCGTGATCAAACCACTGGTTCGCAAGCAAAGTGCTCTGCTAGATTCATTGTCCAGGACATTAAGCCAAATTGTGCCAAAAGAAAAAATTACTTATAAATCGGTAGTCGACAAATTATGGATGCAAATTGAAGAAATCCATTATGAGATTCATCGGCTAACTGAAAATCCGACCGAAGCCGGATATAATATAGCTACGTTTGTGGCCGCAGAAAATACAATGCTGAAATTCTGTGTGGCACCAGCAGAAAATGTAGTGATACAATCACCACCTGTATTGCAATCGTTACAATCATTGCAATTACCCAAAATTCCTATTTCAAAATTTGATGGGGATTATCTGAAATGTCAACAATTTCATGACATCTATAAAAAGGTGGTTCATGAGTCAAATGTATCCACGATAGAGAAAATGTGGGACTTAAAATCAAACCTCTCTGAAGATGCAGAGAGATTGATACGGCACCTGGATTTAACAGAAGCCAATTACAACACTGCTTGGTCAGTGTTGCAGGAACGTTTTAATAACAAACGAGTTCTAGTAACAGCCATACTGCCAAAGCTGTTTGATCACCCAAATGTGGGAAATAACGCAGCTTCTATAAAGAATTTGCATGATAACATTTTTTAATCATTGCAAGCCTTAAAAAATGTAGGCGTCAATATGGAATCGTCAGATGCTGTCATAATGTTTCATATGACAAGAAAATTGGATAGATTCAACCACGCACTATATGAGCAATCTCTTTCCAACACCAGAGATCTGCAGGAAGTAAAGGACTTCCTATCATTCTTGGAACAGCGCTTCCTAACATAAGAGGCGATTGGGAAACCAAGAAACGAAAATCTCAGCATTGAAAAACCAAATCCAAGGAAGACATGCGCAACAGCATCTGGGACAAACAGTACCTTGTGTGCTTTCTGCGAAAGAGCAAAGCACAAACTCTTCCAATGTGAAAAGTTCAAAGTCAAATCCGCAGCAGAGCGGCTTCATTGGGTGCAGAGACACAAATTGTGTGTCAATTGCTTCAAGCCGGACCATATGGCAAAAAATTGCTCCTGGAGGGGATGCTTTAAGTGCGATAAAAAACATAACACAATGTTGCATTTAGAAACAGGCAACCAAATTGCTACATCTGCGTCTGCAGCTTCTGCATATGGAATTGGCAGAAAATACACCCTGTTGTCAACGGCCAAAGTATTGGTAAAAGGGATCAATGAAAGGAAAGGAGAATTTCGAGCACTCCTGGATAGCGGCTCACAAGTAAATCGCGTCTCAGAGAGACTGGTAAAGAAATTATCGTTAAAAATTAGCGAGACTCATGTGCACATAAATGGAGTGGGTGGTCAACAACAGATAAGCAAGGCGCGAGTAAGCTTGGTTGTAAGGTCAAGATACAACAAGTTCGGAATGCTAGTTGAGGCATTTGTATTGCCACACATAATAGGTGACCAACCCACAGAACAAATAACGCAGAAAGTCACATAACCAGACAACATTCAATTAGCGGACCCAACATTTGATAAACCAGGAAAAATTGATATGCTGTTGGGAGCTGATGATCACTATGCTATACTGCTACCAGAAAGGAGATGGGGCAATCGAAACCGTCCAACATTACAAAACTCAGAGTTTGGATGGATTATTGCTGGCAGAATTAATATGTCAACGTCAGTCTCAATCACATGTATGGTAGGCATGACGAATCCAGAGGAATCACTAGAACGATTCTGGCAGCTAGACACATTAGAGCCAATAAAAAGGTACAGGAGTCCGGAGGAAGAGTATTGTGAAAAATTCTTCCTTGATAACCTACACACGGCGGCGGACAATCGACTAATTGTAAAGCTTCCATTTGCTGAAGAGGCGTCATCTCTTGGAGAATCTCGGGAAGTAGCCATAAGAAGATTCTTGTCGTTAGAGAGGCGAATGAACCCAGACATAAAAAAGAGTATGTAAAATTTATGTCAGAATATGAACAGCTTGGACATATGAAGCAGGTAATGGTAGAACAAATTCCCAAGAACCATTACTTTATACCGCATCATTGTGTACTAAAACCAGAAAGTACCACCACCAAGCTAAGGGTTGTATTTGATGCATCATGTAAAACGTCATCAGGAAAATCAGTGAACGACATTTTATATCCTGGACCAGTTGTACAGAGTCAACTCTTCTCAATTCTTCTGCGGTTCAGGACACACAAATATGTGTTCACGGCAGATATTGAAAAAATGTATCGTCAAGTTTGGATAAACCCTGCCGATCAATTCAATCAGATGATTGTGTGGAGAGAGGATCCAAGTCAAGAACTAAAGTTTTATCGTTTAAAAACGGTAACTTATGGAACCACGTCAGCCCCATATTTAGCGACGAAGTGTCTGGAATATTTGGCACTGAAGAACATGGAAAAATTGTCGTCTGGAGCATCAGCATTAAAAAATGACTTTTATGTTGATGATTGTCTCACAGGAGCAGACAGTTTACCAGAAGCCCTGCAAATAAGACAAGAGCTTCTAGAAATCTTGAGACCTAAGGGTTTCAACTTACGAAAATGGTGTTCAAATAGCAGTCAACTTCTAAAGGAAATTCCAAAGGAAGATACGATTGCTGACATCAATCTCGGTGACACTCTGGAACAAACAAGTGTCAAAACATTGGGAATCATATGGGCACCCAAAGAAGATCAATATGTGGAAAGGCTCAAAGACATACAAAAGGAATAACCAGACGAGTGGTGCTATCTGAAGTCGGTCAAATCTTCGATCCTCTAGGACTGTTCGCACCGGTAGTGGTAAGAGCGAAAATGTTTCTTCAACATGTTGCTACCGAACGAATTGAGATGCATGGTGACCTACCGCCGTATTTGGAGAAGCAATGGGATGCCTACCGAGAGGATGTACAAGCACTAAACCACATGAAAATTCCAAGGCATATTTTTGATGGCAAGGTCCCCACTACAAAGGAACTCCATACATTTGTTGATGCATCAGAAAAGGCGTATGGTGCGGCAGTTTATGTCCGATCAACCTATAAAAATGGCCAAATTTCGGTCAGATTGTTGTGCGCCAAGTCGAGAGTGGCTCCCCTGGAAAAACAGACACTGCCCCGGCTGAAACTATGTGCAGCTGTACTTGGAGCTGAACTCACGGATAGAGTTCTACATGATCTCCAATTAGGATCGGAAAGTGTGGAATCATTTCTCTGGTCAGACTCCACAGTAGTACTCTCTATACTTCACATCACATTTCCACACGTTTGTGGCTAATCGATTGACAAAAATACACGCAGTATCACATCCAAGGCAATGGCGTCATGTGTCATCATCGCTCAACGCAGCTGATGTTCTGTCTCGAGGCATATCAGCAGTTCAGCTTAGCGCACATACATTATGGTTGTATGGACCACTATTTTTGCATGGACCACAACGTGGCTGGCCAGCACCATTTAAGCCTACAGAGCACCCGATGGACACCGCTGAGAAGAAAACCAAGGTATTCAGCATGGTGACTGCCACGGCAAACAACAAGATTGAATGGATATATACGGTAAATCACAGAAATTCGTTTTACCGGCTACAGCGAACAGTGGCGTATTTGCTACGGTTTTGTCAAAAGGAGAACAGGAAACCAACGGCTCAGTTAGAGTTTGAAGAGTTGGACCAAGCACGGAGAGTGATCATTAAGCAAATTTAAGAAACAGGATTTGCACATGAATTACGGCACTTAAAGAAACGACCTGATCAACCGCTAGATCGCAAAAGCACGGTGGCAACATTGCCACTAATACTGGATGAACATTCAATCATACGAGTAGCAACTCGGCTACAACAAGCACCAGTATCAACGGAAACAAGGAATCCATATCTCTTGCCGTATAATGATCCGGTGGTAAAAATGATACTACGGAAACTTCATGAAGAAAATCTTCATTGTGGACATGAGGCACTACGCGGAATAGCTCGGCAACAGTTCCACATCATTAAGGTGAAACCGATGGTCCGGAATGTGATCCAGGGCTGCGTAGTATGCACCAAGTACCGGCCTCAGTTCTTTAAACAAGTCATGGGCGACTTACCTGAGCATCGGGTATCTCAGAATAGACCCTTTCTTAATGCCGGAGTAGACTATTGTGGACCATTCTGGATCCACCATAAGGTTCGATGAAAACGTCCCGTCAAAGCGTACATTGCAGTATTTCTATGCTTTGCAACCAAGGCAGTACACTTGGAGTTGGTCGGAGACCTGTCCACCTCCTCATTTGTGGGCGCGCTTCAGCGCTTTATTGGGCGCAGAGGAAGATGCCACACATTATACTGCGATAATGCAACAAACTTTGTTGGAGCAAACAACCAACTTAAGGAGCTGACCGATACAATACACTCAGAAACGGCAGCCGGTAGTATCAAGGAATTTTGCAATCAAAAAGGAGTGCAATTTAAGTTCATACCACAACGGTCTCCACATTTCGGAGGATTATGGGAAGCTGCGGTAAAGTGTGCTAAGCATTTACTGTTAAAAAACGTATCGACAGCAAACTTAACGTTTGAACAACTGTCTACCATAATTGTCAATGTTGAAGCAGTGCTGAACTCTCGTCCGTTAACGCCAAACTCAGACGATCCCAACGACTTGACAGCTCTAACCCCAGGCCATCTATTGATCAGAGAACCATTAGTAGCCCAACCAGATGCAGAGCCAGTAATACAGCGATCGATTCCAGCACAGTGGGAATTAGTGCAACGGCTTAAGCATACATTCTTGACACAATGGTCTCAAGAGTACCTACAGGAATTGCAGGGTACATCCAAGTGAAAAAAACCATATAACAATGTCAAAGAAGGCATGATGGTAATTCTAAAGGAGGATAATGTGCCAATTTTGCAATGGCCAATTGGACGAATTGTTAAATTATAACCAGGCCTGGATGGATACGTCCGCGTGGTAGACGTTAAAACAGCCAGAGGCACCTACAAGCGGGCTATCCATAAATTGGCTCCCTTGCTTAGAGAGACGGCGACAAAACGTAAAATCGAGGCAGATGACACAGAACAGAATTCCCAAGAAGACCCTGGTATCGAGGACACCGCAGAACCAGAGACAAAAAGACGTTTGTCGATCGGTCTGCCACCGTTGGCAATGACGATCTGCCTAATGCTGTTGTTACTTCCTATAGCATTTGCTCAAAGAACTAATATAACTCGATTCAACCCCAAACCAGGCATATACTATGAAAGAATAGGCACAGGAAGAATGGCAACGTCTGCCTGGACTATTTTGGCATTTTACGATCTCGAACCATATTGGGCCGACCTGAAGACATTTTCAGACGGAGTAGTAAAGGTTGGAGAAATATGCGTGTTAATGAAGGTTCCAGAGGCATGCACAGCAATGCAGAGGCACTTCGAGCATGTCAACTCAGAGATACGGACAGGAAATGATCTCCTTCACATAGAACGCCAACGACGATCTCCTTTAGATATAATTGGGAACATTGCGAACGGCTTATTTGGTGTGCTAGACTCAAAGTATGCAACAGAGATGTCAGGCACCATACGAAAAGTTAAATCAAATGAAGATTACTTATTGAACTTGCTGCAAAATCAGACATCTGTAATTGATTCAACGATAAATATAATTAAGCGAGACAAAGCCACGATTGAAAATCAGATGAAACTAATGGAACAACAAATGAAAGACATGACCAATGTCCAGGACAATGCGGTAAAGGCATTGCAATGGTATATCACGCTAACTACTCAGATGACAGTTATTGCAGGGAATTTGCAACGAATTCAAACCGAAATTTCCCGAGTATTTACAGATGCCCATCATAGCAATATAAGCCCGTTACTACTAACACCAGGCCAGCTTCGGGAACATCTGAACCAACTGAAGAGACATCTTCCGTTTAGTTTGGATTTGCCAGTTCCATTAATGACGTCTTGCAATTATATGGCTTAATGAAGGCACAAGGCACAATTGCAAACAATCATGTAATATTTAAGGTCACATTTCCATTAGTGGCAACGCAGGCAGTGCAACTGTATAACCTGGTACCCATTCCAGCAATTGGAACTCATGGGATTGTAATCATGAACATTAAAATTCCCATCATTGCTGTCAACAAGGAACAGAATCAATACATTGGGCTCCCAAGAGCCGATTTGGAACAATGACATTAGCTCAACAACGAGCAATATATTTGTTTTGATAAACAAACGACGTTTATGGCTAATAGCAACTGTGAGTTCCAGCTATTCAAAAATACAAAATCATCAACTTGTCAAATACAACACACAAATAGGTCATTCGTGTGGTACGACATGTATCACATGTGGATTTTTGCCACCACTAGACCAATTGAACTCGCAGTGACCTGTGACGATAATATACAAAGTGTTACTATTAAGAAGACTAGATTGTTAACTCTAGACCCAACGTGCACAGCAAGGAGTTCTGCTATACGAATAACAGGTCACCGTATAACTACGACAGACACAATGAAATTGTCATATGTCTGATTTGGCAACTTCAGCATTGGCCCAACAAAAGTAGCGCCAACAACAAAATTCACAAAGATGCAGCTAAGCTACGACGAACTAAGCAACATTCAAGGAAACCTGGAAACAAGGCAAAACTGGAAATTACCAGAAGACCCCATCCAGCCGGCTCACCATGTTATCGTCTCCTACGTAGCGCTAACAATACCATTGGTTCTTGTGATGGTATATGGAATAAGAAGATGCTCACAACCTCCAAGACACAATGGTCCAGAGCAGACAACCGTGAGGATGGTCAATCCCATACCGACTCCTGCTGCAGTAAGCCAAGCCCCCAGAAATTTTGCGGCCAACGTTGGATAACGTTGAACAGGTGTTCAACGGCCGGGAGTATGTTGGTGTTTAGATTATATAAAATAAGCTAACATTAAGACAATTATAATATAGAACAAATGGAAATGTATGTCAATTAAGTATGTAACCCGATTATAGATATCGATGACTCATCAGTCATAAGTAGATCTGATATGGTCAGCAGTAAACAATAAAGACCTAGTTAATTAAGCTGCTATGGTTAGCTATTATCAATAAAGACGTATTTTGCTGACCTAACACTATGTCGAACTATGCATTGGTGAGCTCGCTATTTTTTACTATAAAAGAAATGCATTATTCTTAGTAAGGTCAGATACCAATTGTAGGTACATCGGGTGTGCATCGCTGTGTCTTTGACCCCCATCTCTACCTTTGTAATCTCACTCCGAGGTCCACCCATTTTATGTGTTAGTTGCGACAACTTTTAGTCACTGGTTTATGTGCTAGTTCCTATATATATATAAATAAATAAACATTTAATAACTTCAAGAAATACTAACGTCTTTCATTGAACAGTTTTATTTTCCATCTTCGAAGTTTCATATTTGGTTCTTTTATATTGTTGAGCCATACTAAACGCTTATGGGTGCTAAGAACCTCGAACTTTCTACCGAAAAGGTATGGCCTAAAACATTTGGTTGCCCATACAATAGATAGTAATTCCTTTTCTATGGCTGAATAATTAAGTTCATGTTCGTTAAGTGTTCTACTACCATAAGAAATAGGTCTATGGTCCTGTGAGAGGAACGCACCTAAAGCTATATTGCTAGCATCTGTGGTTAGGAAAAATGGTTTTTTGAAATCGGGATATGCAAGTATAGGATCATTCATAAAAAGATATTTTAATTTTTCAAAGGATGAAATAAAATTTGGATCGTTTATGTTTGTTTTAGCTCCTTTCTTTAATTCTAGAGTTAAAGGATTTGCAATATGTGCAAAGTTGGGTATAAATTTCCGGAAGAATCCGCATAATCCTAAGAATGATTTAATTTCTTTTGGAGTTTTAGGTATCGGAAATTTTTGAATTGCTTTGACTTTATCTAGGTTAGGTTTTATACCTTCTGTTGTTATTATATGACCAAGGAATGCTGTTTCCTTTTTCATAAATCCGCATTTGTCGAGTTGGAGTTTAGGATTAGCTTCTCTTAGTTTGTTAAATACCTTTTTGAATGATAGTATGTGTTCCTCCAATGAAGTGGAGTACACAATGATGTCATCCAGATAAACAAGGCAATCCTTATAAATAAGGTCTTCCAAAAGATTATTCATGCATCTGTAATGCTGCCGGGGCATTATTAAGACCAAATGGCATACGTGTGTATTCGTTATGGCCATGTTTAGTTGAGAAAGTTGTTTTTGCAATAGATTCAGGATCCATTTGAATTTTATGAAATCCCTTAGCTAAATCAATGGTGGTGAAGTATTGGCATTTTCCCAGGTTGTCGAGAGTTTCGTCAATGACTGGACTTGGAAATTTGTCGTCAATTGTGACTTCATTTAGATTTCGATAGACTAATCGATGACTAATCTGAATTTTTGTTTGTTGGAAGCATCTCCTTTTTTTGGAACGATCTAAATGGGTGAACAGTAGGGGGAATTCGATTTTCGAATGATATCCTGTTCAATCATTTCATTTATTTGTTTGTTGATTTCTATATCAAATGTTTGGGGATATTTGTATGGACGTTCATAGATTGGGTCCTTATGTTTTGTATGATTAGAGTGCTTTATTGTACTCGTGAAAGTCAAATTTTCACCTTCGATGCACTGAATGTCACTGAATTCGTACAACACTTTTTTTAGTTTTTGAGTTTCTTCGTAGTTTAAATGGTCGAGTCTATACTCATTGCTTTCTATTATTTCATTTTCAATCGCAAAATTTGTCTCTGTGGGTGGGTCCAAAACCTCTATGTTTTGTTTATCTTCTATTTCTTCAACATCTCTAAAATAAAATGTATAGTTTCCTAATTTTGCGTATTCTTTCTTCATAATTTATTTGTGATTTGCAGGCTTTTAGGAAAGTTCTGCCTATCAACATGTCGTATTTATTTAAAAATTTATGGATATACAATTTTTGTTCTGTTGGACAAAGTTTACTGGGTGCAAGGAAAATGATTTCTTTTAATTCTACTGCTCCTTCAATCATGTGAATTTTGGAATCTCCTAAATAGGTTTTGAAATTAAAAAAGTTTTCGGACATTCTATTTATTGAAGAGCCTGAGTCGACTACACATCTGAAAGGTTTATTGTTCGTCATTATTCTGATGAAGGACTTGTCCCTATCTTTTCTTCCGATTGATCCGAGGCACACTTATGAAAATTTTCGGAAGTGTCCATTTTGCTAATTTTTGTTGAAATTCTCGTAAAAGTTTTTGGTTTTGTGTTGCATCGGATTGTTTTGTTAGAGACGGAGTTGTACTATTGGGTACAAAGGGGTTTCCACCTTTTTGATTTTGGCTTTGATTTGATTTTCTGATTTCTGTTATACTATTCTCGTATAACCCTTCTCTTTGAGCTACTTGTTTTAGCTTGCCAACTGTGGTTATATCATATCTAGCTAACGTCATAAATAATCTATCGGGTAATTTTTTGTTTATTACATCTTTTATAGTGTTATTTAAGGCATTTGTATAAAGAATGGTGTTATTTGCATCGTTTTCTAGACTTAGTTTGTTTGTGATAATATAGGACTTATCTTCTAATTCTGTTACAAACTTACGAAGGTTTCCTGTATAGCTGGTGTTGCAGAGGCGTCGAAGAAGTTCCTCACAGGGGGTCTGCGTCTTCAATTCATTGATGAGGAGTGACCTTAGTTCCGGCCAGGTGAGAGCCGTTGTGCCTCTCCAGTGAGCTGCATCTCGATTGCACTGAACAATATGTTATGTTGCCTTATATCATGGGTTGGATATAAGTGCATAATGAAATCTATCCTCCTTATGAATGACGTCAGATTCTCTGGTGCTCCATCATTGTTTGCCACCTGTCTTAACGAAGACAGTGCTTAATTGAGGTGGGCTTCGGTGAGTTCTACAGCCATTTTGTTTCTTCTTGTTTTTTTTTTTTTTTAGTGTGTTTTTGTTTTGTTGATTTTCTGGGTTGTAGTGATGTTTTGTTTTGTTGATTTTCTGGGTTTTACTTGGCACAACTTGGCCTTTTTGTTCCTCAATTGGACTTAATGGTTGTAACACACAGTTGATATTTTCGCGCACAGTTGGCGTAAATATTTTTTTTCACTGTTGTACACTTTTGAGCACTACCCGTAAGTTCTTGCTGTCGGATCGGAGTTTTATAGTGATTATTCACTAATTCTATGTAACACACGGATAACAATTCTATGTGTCACACGAATAGAATAACAGTTCACTATAGTGAATATTCACTAATTCTATGTAACACACGGATAATAATTCTATGTGTAACACGGATAGAATAACTAGTTCACTTTTACCGATCCTACCGACTGCGCCAATTAAATATCTGGTTTTCCTAAAGAGCAAAAAAAAAAAAATGTGCGTCTAACGGTTAGACCCGATAGAAGTGAAGCCTTCCGTAAAACAAACTGAGAGAGAATGAGACGAAAGCAGCATTAGGAGCGGGATAATTATAGGTTCATTATAATATTGCTATAAAGGTCATATTTTATTTTCTTCATTTTATTATTATTCATCCTCAATGTTTTCAATTTCAACAAATGATACGAGTGGCTTATGATAGCTAAAATATGATACAAATGCTTTGGTTTCGATGTTGTCAACATAGCTTTGAAATACCGCGTCAATTGTTGTTTTTGATCGTGTTGTTGATTCAGTGCGATTGTTACACATTTTTAAACTGAATGTTGTATTGAGAAAGTCAATTAAAGGAACCGCTGTGTCCAATGCAAAATTTACGTTAAAATCGCCACTTAAAATCATTGGAACTTTATCGTAATCTTTTCTAAGTATCCGCGATACTTCTGGTGTATACTTTATTAAATTTTCATGAATGAATTCCGTGATGCTATTTATTGATTGATTCGGTGAAATATAAATTGCCACAATTAAAACTGTTTTTCCATTGCTCAATCTGGTTTCGCATGCACATATTTCTCCCACTTTAGAGAGCTGAACAGACAGTGATTCTAGTTGCTGTGCATTCATTCATTATATATTTTGTGATACATTTTTATTTACTTTTTATACCCTTGCAGAGGGTATTGTAAAATTGGTCAGATGTTCGTAACGCACAGAAGGAGGCGTTTACGACCTGAGAAGCTGAGTTGATATAGCCATGTCCATCTGTCCTTCCGTATGTGCGTATGCGTTTTACTCAGCCGTCTTAAGAGCTATCGGGATGAAATTTTTTTTTGGGTTTTTTTATTACCCGGGTAAGATAAAGTATGAAAATCCTTAGGATCGGACCACTATATCATATAGGTCTAGAAGAAAAAATTTTGCGGACATGGCTATATCAACTCAGCTTCTCATGCTGATCAAGAATTTATATACTTTATGGGGTCGTAAACGCCTCCTTCTGTGCGTTACGAACATCTGACCAATTTACAATACCCTCTGCAAGGGTATAAAAAGTAAATAAAACCAGAGGGCCGGGGCTAACTTCGACCGCGTCAAAGTTTGTATACCCTTGCAACTTTTTTGGTAACTCTATCCTTACCTATTAGCCATCAATGTAAAAGAACGTTTTATCTAAAAAGGCTTAAGCTTGAGAAAGAAAGGCCTACAATCATAAGAAATAACGAAGATATTGATCAAAGTCACTGTTTTCCACCGATCGTTCCTTTAGTCTTTATCAAATTCGGCACAGTCATTGACATATATATTAAATTAAGAAATGTTTAATTTAAAAGCAATCGCGTTAAAAGTAACGAAGTTATTTACAGAGCCACGTCGACACTTTGTAAATTGCCGTCGAGTTCTGTAGTTAGTGTGCTCGCTTGGCGATCGGGCGGCCGGGGTTCGACTCCCAGCGTGGTCGAAGTTTTTCATAATACTTTTTATTCATAATGCTTTTTATATATTTGCATCTCATTCTCTCGCAGGCTAAATACTATAAGATCTATATATGTCTCTTTTTAGTGTCGCTTTTTCGTTTCATCGAGTCTCAAATCACTCCCAACGATTCTAAAGAAGTTTTCACTTCAAAATATTGTTTTTAACTCACGCAACGTACTTTATTATTTGAATGAAAACTTACGCCCCAGGAATCACATAAAACTGTTTTTTATAAAAAGTATAACAGCTAGAGACATCAAATTTTTTATAAAAAGTATAACAGCTAGAGACATCAAATTTGGTTTGTATACCCGTTTAGTTAGCGCCAAATTTTATTGAAATCGGACTAAAAACATGCAAAATATGCGTATGAACGTATTTTACTAAGCGGTCCAAAAGGCCAGAATTGGCCGTTGGGCTAGTGGCGGCGCTAGAGTGCTCGTGTGTTTGTAGCGTGAGCGAGATAGCACATAGTATGATGAAACATGTAAAAACAATTTAATAGACATACATTTGGTTTTCGAAATTTGAAATATTTGTTTCACCAGGTGTATGGTATACCCAAGTCGACGAGTCGACTTACTTGCTTCATTATTTATTAAGCAATAATATTTTGCTTTTATTTTATACTCTGTCTCTTACCACTGGTGGGGGAAAACTACAGAGTTCCTTTTTTCTCAAAGGACCAAAATGAAGAGGATTTCAGCAAACTAAAACACCATCTTCATCTGTTGAATTCAAAATATGAACTGATTTTATTAACAAAAGTCTTGTTTATATAAATGAAATCTTAAAATCTATGAGACGACAATTGTTCTTAAAAAAGGATATTCTAATGTTTATATTTCATGCACAGCGTTGGCGCTTGATATTGCGCCGTTGTTAAAATCTTAAGTGCTTTTCCACAGAGTGTGGACGCATGTTTGGTTTGGTTTTTGAGCCATACTTGAAAAATGAATCTGTATCAGCTATTTTTGTTTTATATTTTGTATATTTCTTTGTTCAATCTGATTTGGTGAAGCCATTTCAGATGAACACGATGTTTATTCTTAAACAGTCTAATTTGTCAACCAACTTCATCCCAAGAACAAACTGTACAACAACAGCGTTGTTTCTTTTCGCTGGTGTCGCCGACCACACAAAATGCTATCGTACGCATTGAGACTGAACTCGCAATGCACTCACTATTAAACAATGGTGGTTACTGTAACCCACAACCCCTCCCAATTTACACGGTGCGTATGATTGTTATGATGTTAGATCATCTAAATCACCTTCTAAACCCAGCCCTCGTATTTCCTTTGCTAGAGTGCTTCGAACTGAACAGACGGAGCCCGCACAGGGGACTCTGTCCTTCACCGTTTACCGAATTTGTCACTAAGCGCACCCGAACTTGTCCAGGAAACTTTAAGTAGCTTAGATACCCTGTAGAAGATGACACGGAATTAAAACCTGCTAGTACCTGCTAATCAGTCGATTTTAAACACACTACCTGCAAGTAACTGCTATAAGTGTCCAAAAAAGCTGTGAACACTACATTGGTAATAAGTATTTTAATTTTTAATATTTAAATTAAATTGAAGTAAAGTAAAATATTATGATTTTGCATGTTGCTATGCAAAATATTTGTTTGTATGACAATATATTATTTTTTTTAGTATTTTAAACATAAAATAATACACCAGTGTCCTTTCAGTATATAGAATAAATTCTAGATATTACATAAAAATTTTCACTCCATTACTTTCATTAGGAACAAAGTTACAGATTTTTGAGACGGTACGCACGGTTCTGTTCCACAGTGGAGCGCGGAAAAGGTCAAATAGCCCCCCATCATACAGGCCAATTAGTTTGCTGCCATGTCTTTCGAAGTCATTTAAAAAGATATTGCAGATCCGACTAAAACAATTTCTGACATCCCAAAACACAATTCACACCAGTTCGGCTCCAGCGAAAAAGGCATAACATCTAAAATACGAAAAGCATTTACTCTGAAGTATTCTGCAAAACTGGAAGCACATCCAAATACTGTTGACAATAACCTTAGGCAAACGAATAAGAAAACTTGTCTTAAAGGAAATCACAGACCAACCAATAATAAGTAATTAGGCCGGCTCACAGCATCCATAGCATTTAGATTAAGACCAAACTGAGAAATACGTATCAAACTTGATGTTAAGCTCTAAATTAGGAGAAGGTTCAACAAAATAGCAACAAAAAAGGAGAGTAAAGTCATGGACGGAACAGTCATAGTATGTTGTTAAACGCTGTCATGCTGCACTTGTATATGGACTCCATATCATATATGCCATAGAATATATTATGGAATAAATGTCATTTTCTAAAAAACTCCTTTGACTTGACTCATACGATCCAAGAAGGATAATTTAAGCCCGGTAAAGGTAAGACCAGAGCAAGACCAAGTGCCAAAATATGCTGAATCAGGTATTTTTAGGCATAAGCCTAATCTGGATAATTTAGCAAGTTCATCCAGTGGTATTCTTTTAATGCCCGACCTGTTGTGGAGGCGGTAGGTTACTGCCAATGCCCTGAATTTAGGTAGCCCTGATCGTTTTCCCTTTAGACTGAGTATGTATCGACCTGAATGCAACCCTGACTTATCGAGGCAGAAACCAGCTCTAAGAAGTGAGACGAGGCGTCAGTATAGAAGAAAATTGCACAGGAACGATACGTTAAAATAAACATCCGATAATTGGCACGAAACGAAGCTCGAGGCTAGGAGCCTTAGGGCTTAATATATATGGATAAACTTTATAATTTGTTGTATCTAAGAAACACCATCATAATTATTCTATACTCAGTTTGTAATAAATAAGTTTAAAATCAATTCGTGCTGAATGTTCTATTTTTGTATCGGTAAAACTTTCGGGCGTTAAAGTAACGCGTGGTCGAGACATTCTTGACTTTAACATTCTTTATTTTAACTTAAATAATATGTAAAAGTGCTTTGATGGTGTCGGAATTGACTAGAAATGTGAAATATGAGCAATAAGATGAAAACGCGCGGGAGAAAAAAGCGTATCAATACGGACGCGGAGGAAACGCCGAAATCGGCGGTAAACGAGTCTTCCGCGGGAGAGAGCGAGATAGAAAGAGACGCTTCCAATAAAAGCAAAGCGCCAAAAGACAGAGAAGACAATACGAATATATTGGAAAGTGTGCAAAGAATGATGACGCAATTGCAAGAACAAATTGCGTCACAAAGTTCAAAAATTGAAGCTATCCACAATGGACAAGAACAACAAATACAAGAAATTCATTTAGTGCAAAGTGAAATAGTTAATTTAAAAATTGCTAATGAATCTATAACTGACTGCATTTCAGAATTGGAGAAGACTCATGCTTTGGGCGGCACACAGGGTGCTGCTATCTTGGACGGTGCACAACGTCATGGAGCCATAATGGGAGATCCGCATGCTTTGGGTGGCACACAGGGTGCTGCATATATAGACGGTGCACAACGTCATGGAGCCATAATGGGAGCTCCGCATGCTTTGGGTGGCACACAGGGTGCTGCATATATAGACAATGCACAACGTCATGGAGCCATAATGGGAGCTCCGCATGCTTTGGGTGGCACACAGGGTGCTGCATATATAGACGGTGCACAACGTCATGGAGCCATAATGGGCGCTCCGCATGCTTTGGACGGCACACAGGGTGCTGCAAACTTGGACGGTGCACAACGTCATGGAGCCATAATGGGCGCTCCGCATGCTTTGGGCGGCACACAGGGTGCTGCAAACTTGGACGGTGCACAACGTCATGGAGCCATAATGGGAGCTCCGCATGCTTTGGGTGGCACACAGGGTGCTGCAAACTTGGACGGTGCACAACGTCATGGAGCCATAATGGGAGCTCCGCATGCTAAGGGTGGCACACAGGGTGCTGCAAATATAGACGGCGCACAACGTCATGGAGCCATAATGGGCGCTCCGCATGCTTCGAGCGGCACACAGGGTGCTACCGATGATGGTGCTACACAAAACAAAATGCCAAATGGAGGTAAAAGGGATATTAGTGAATCCGGCAAACGTGCCACATATTATCGAGCACCTACAGTTTATTTACGGAAGACCAGAGTTGCTTATTAAAAGTCAGCTAGAAATGGTCAATGATATACCCCAAATCCCAGAGAATAATCTAGAAAGGATGATTCCATTTGCCACAAAGGTAAAAAAATTGGTCATATTTTTGCAATCTTCAAATGCAGTATTACACCTGCAAAATCCATCTTTGCTGGATCAATTAGTTTCAAAAATGCCAATGTCAAAACGCATGTAGTGGCAAGAGTTTTCATCTCAAATATATCCATACGCCAATTTGATGGATTTTAGTAATTGGTTAAATAGTATAGCAAGAGCGATTGCGAAGGTAACATTAATGACAACTTCGAACAGGCCCACTTCGAAAGGTGATTGTCGTCACAATCCAAAACTGGTAATGCAAACAAATACTGGCGAATATCAAAAGAAGGATAAGAAATATACAAAAGTTTGCACCGAATGTAATGGTGACCACTCTTTGTCTGAATGAGATGTATATGTAAAGGCTGATGTAAATGAAAAGTGGAACATGGTCAAGAAATTAGGGGTTTGTTTCAGCTGTCTAAAACGCAACCACAATATGATATCCTGTAAGTTCAAACACAAGATGTAACATCAGTGGCTGCAAGAGTTCACATCACAAATCGTTGCACAACCCTAATAGACAGACGGTAGAAGAAGATAAAGCAGAAGCAGCGACACATACAGTCAAATCTAGCATGAAAAGGTTGTTAGTTAAAGTCCTGCCAGTCGAATTAATGGGCCCGCAGAATACATTAGTTAACACGTTCGCGTTTTTGGACGAGGGTTCCAACGTAACGTTAATTAACGAGAATTTAGCTAAAAAGCTAGGGGTAAAAGAAAACATGGATCGGTTAACATTAAATTGGATTAAGAATCATGCCATTAACTTGAATACGACAGTATGTCATCTAAAAATAAGAGGTATTAATGGAAATAAAAATTGGTTACAGTTAAAAGGCACTACAATCCCTGATCTGGAATTACTTCTACAATCAATGGATCATCAAACATTAGCGGAAGAGTATATTCGAGTTGCGAACCTCCCAATAGCAAGTTACACAGATGCCAAACCAACAATACTGATCGGCATAGATAATACCCACCTGGTCAAGACTATACGAAGCGTTGATATCGGTCCAAGACTAGTGGCATCAAAAACACCTTTGGGATGGGTGATTTTTGGATCAAGAGCAGACCATTCTAATACAAGCCCGTTAGTGACATCAGTATTTCATGCGAATTCTTTGGGGGAACAAATGAACAGGGAAATGCACGATTTGATGGCAGATTATTTCACAACTGAGAATTTTGGAGTACGGCCGTATATTATGTCTGTAGAGTCCGCTGACATAATTCGAGCTAAAGAGATACTTCGAAACACAATAGTAAAATTAGAAGGAGAATCTGAAACCGGATTGTTATGGACAAAAGAAGCATTAAATCTTTCCAACAGTTACAGTATGACATTGAAAAGACTCCAGTTAATAGAGAATAAAATTATTCGCTCAAATAGCAAAAAGACCTATGACGACGCCATTATGGACTTTGTGAAGAAAGAATATGCTGTCAAAATGACAAAACATCAAGCTTGTGTAACCAGTTCTAACAGTTGTAAGACATGGTATCTACCTCGTTTTGCCGTTTACAATAACAAACCAGGTGAAGAGGATTTCGGAGGAGAAGAATAACCCAATCTTCACTCGTTGAATTCAAAATAAGAACTGATTTTATTAACAAACGTATGTGTATATAAAAGAATTCTTAGACTGTAAGAGGCGACAATTGTTCTTAAAAATGCTTACTCTAATGTTTATATTAATGCATGTTTATATCATGCACAGCATTGGCGACTTGATATTGAGCCGTTGTTAAATCTTAAGTGCTTTTCCACAGAGTGTGGACGCATGTTTGGTTTGGTTTTTGAGCCATGAATCTGTATCAGCTATTTTTGTTTATTTCTTTGTTCAATCTGATTTGGTGAAGCCATTTCAGATGAACGCGATGTTTATTCTTAAACACCAGGAAAGTTACGACTAGTATTCGACGCAGCAGCCTCAATCGAAGAAGTGTCGTCCAACTCAAGATTACTTAAAGGACCGATGAAAATCCGCCTTTGACTTAAATTTTATTTCAACTTCGACAGGAAAATCAGGATTGCTTTCGCTTTTTACGGAGACAACAAGAGAAGTCGATACTTATAAGATGACGGTCATGATATTCGAAGCCACTTGTTCTCCGTGTTGTGCTCAATATGTGAAAAATATAAATGCGCAAAACAGTGCGAATTCAAAGGAAGTAATTATTGCAATACAAAATTATCATTACGTCGACGATTTTATAGAAAGCTTTGTATCTGAGCAAGAGGGATACCATATAAGCTCTGAAGTAAAAAGGGTGCATGAATAAGCTCATTTTGAACTAAAAGGTTTTGTTTCAATCTCGAAGAGGGTACAGAACAAATTTAATAAGGAAGAAAAAAAGAAAACTGATAATTTACCAGTGAGTATGGGTAAGAAGGCTGTGGATAAAGTATTGGGCATATATTGGTACAACGACACAGACGAATTTATATTTGATTTGAAGATGAATCGCATAGACCAAAGCATATTTAAGGCTGAAAATTGTTCAATAAGGCAGCTGCTTAGCTTGGTCATGTCCTATCTACGATACATTAGGTATGTAAAGCCGACCTCAATGATTTGATCCCACAAGAATTATTTATCCGTTTTAAAACTTGGGTCCTACAAATTGAAAATGTGAAGAGGTTTAAATAAAACAGATGTTACTCTCAAAATTTTATGTCATCTAAAGCATAGAATTGTATATTTTGTAGATGCTGGTGAACAAGCCTTTGCTGCCGTTGCTTATTGGAGAATAATACTTGATGGACTTATCGAAACAATTTTCGTCGCGGGAAAAATTAGATGCGCACCAATAAAAACGCCGTCTGTTCCCCGATTAGAGCTCCAGACAGCGGTTTTAGATACCAGACTCTGATATTGGAAAGTCATACTGTTAACGCGCAGAAATATGTATTATGGTCAGATTCAAACACTTTCATAGCCTGCATTCAATCAGATCATCGAAAATATAAACAATTCGTGGCTCACCGTATAAACGAAATACTGGAAACAACAAATGAAAATGATTGGCGATGGGTTCCAACAGACTTAATCAGATAAAGCCGATAAAGCCACGAGAACAAAAGTACAAATTAAGTACGAACCGGACAATATTTGGACAAGAGGCCCCGAATTTTTATTGAATGATGAATTTAGTTGGCCAGCACAGGAAAAGATCTACGTTGAAAACGATTCGACTGAACAAAAAAGGGTATATTTAACATTTTCTGTTGAAAATATTATCGAACTAAACAAATTTTCTAAATTTTTGAGACTGAAGCGAACAATGGGATGGATATTGAGATTTAAACAACGGATATTGAAGCGTCAATGTGATAATGATGTAACAACACTTTCTTCGCGGGAATTGCAAGATGCAGAAAATACATTAGTAATGAAGCAAGTAAGTCGACTCGTCGACTTGGGTATACCATACACCTGGTGAAACAAATATTTCAAATTTCGAAGACCAAATGTGTGTCTTTAAATTGTTTTTACATGTCTTATACTATGTGCTATCTCGCTCACTCTACAAACACACGAGCACTCTAGCGCCGCCACTAGCCAACGGCCAATTCTGGCCTTGTGGACCGCTTAGTAAAATACGTTCATACGCATATTTTGCATGTTTCTAGTCCGATTTCAATAAAATTTGGTAGTTTGGTAGAAATAGATAAGAATAATTAGTCTGCCGAATTTGAATGCGATAGTCCAAAAAATACAAGAGGAAATAGGTTTTTTCTAAATTATGGAGGCGGAAGTGGGCGTGGCAAAATGTGAAAATATCTAAATTCTCCGCGCATACTATGCCAGTATACATACTAAATTTGGTAACTTTAGCTTTGTTAGTTTTTGATAAAATCAGTTTTGTTTAATTTGCGGGGGCGGAAGTGGGCGTGGCAAAACGTATAAATAGCCAATATCTGCGCGTCTATTAAGCTAGTCTACATACTAAATTTGATGTCGGTAGCTATCATAGTTTTTAAGGAAATCAGTTTTATGTGAATTCCGGGGGCGGAAGGGGGCGTGGCAAAAAGTTTAAACAATCAGTTTCTGCGCGCTAACTAAACGAGCATATAAACTAAATTTGATGTCTCTAGCTATTATACTTTTTAAGAAAAACAGTTTTGTGTGATTCCTGGGGGCGTAAGGGGGCGTGGCAAAAAGTTTGAACAGTTAATTTCTGCGCACTAACTAATCGGGTATACAAACTAAATTTGATGTCTCTAGCTGTCATACTTTTTAAGAAAAACAGTTTTATGTGATTCCTGGGGGCGTAAGGGGGCGTGGCCGAAATTCCAATTAACTCTGAACATGTGCATACTACACGAGTATACATACCAAATTTGGTGGCTCTAGCTCTTATAGTCTCCGAGATCTGCGTGTTCATATAGACGGACGGACGGACGGACAGACGGACATGGCTAGATCGACTCGGCTGTTGATCCTGATCAAGAATATATATACTTTATAGGGTCGGAGAAGCTTCCTTCTGCCTGTTACATACATTTTGGCGACTTTAATATACCATTTCACCCTATGGGTGTATGGTATAAAAATCATGCAAAAGGAAATCTATCATAAGGAACTAGCTGATTTACAAGCAAATTCATGCGTATCAAATGAAAGTAGCATCTTCTCTTTAACTCCTACGATGAATGCCGACGGGATCTTAGTGGTCAACGGTAGGCTTGACTATGCAACAGCACTATCGCAAAGTGCTCGTCAACCTATCATATTACCCAAAAAACACAAACTAACTGATTTAATAGTAACATCGTATCACGAGAGATTCCACCATCAAAACGATGAGCTCATTATTACTGAGATTCGTCAAAAATTTTGGATAATATGCTTGCGAACTGCTGTAAAAAGGGCAAAAACAGTTGCCAGTTTTGTAAAAATAGAAAAATTCAACCGCAAGCGACTCTGATGGGTCAGTTACCGACCGATCGTGTCACTCCTTACCAAAGACCGTTTTCCTATGTAGGACTTGACTATTTTGGGCCAGGTTCTGTAACGATCGGCCGTCGACATGAAAAGCGATGGGTGGCTCTATTTACGTGCCTTACCATACGAGCTATACACTTGGAATTAGCAGCGGATTTGTCTACAGACGCATGTATTTTATGTATTCGAAACTTCGTAAACAGGCGTGGTATACCAATCAGAATACGGTCGGATATGGGAACAAATTTTGTTGGAGCTGATCGTCTAATAAGGGAAGTCAAAGACCTATTTGACTGGAACTACATCGCTGAAGAGATGGCAAATAAAGGCATAGAATTTCAATGGAAGTTCAATTGTCCAGCAAACCCAAGTTCAGGAGGATGTTGGGAACGCCTAGTTCAGTCAGTTAAAAAGGTTTTGGTAATAACATTGCAAGACAAGGCGCCCCAGGTTGAAACACTTAGAAGTTTGCTTATCGAAGCGGAAAATATCATAAACAGCAGACCACTTACACACATTCCAGTGGACAAAGACGATCCAGGTCCATTAACACCTAATCATTTCTTGCTTGGCACAACCAATTCGACACAAACCCCTGGAGAGGAAGACAACCTTTGTCATCGAAAACAATATAGGATTTGTCAACAATTAAAAAATACGTTTTGGAAACGATGGATAAGGGAATATCTACCAACTCTGACAAAGCGAACAAAGTGGTTCGCACCGATTCGACCCATCAAGGTGGGAGACTTAGTCATAATATGTGACGAAAACCAACCAAGGGCAAGCTGGAAAAGGGGAATCATCGTGAAAGTTATTCCAGCAAGAGATGGGCTAATACGAGTTGCTGAAGTACAAACAAATGCCGGAATTTTAAAACGACCAGTGTCTAAGCTTGCTGTATTAGACGTTTTGGGTAAAACTCCCGAGTAGTTTTACGGTAGGCGGGATGTTGTGGAGGCGGTAGGTTACTGCCAATGCCCTGAATTTAGGTAGCCCTGATCGTTTTCCCTTTAGACTGAGTATGTATCGACCTGAATGCAACCCTGACTTATCGAGGCAGAAACCAGCTCTAAGAAGTGAGACGAGGCGTCAGTATAGAAGAAAATTGCACAGGAACGATACGTTAAAATAAACATCCGATAATTGGCACGAAACGAAGCTCGAGGCTAGGAGCCTTAGGGCTTAATATATATGGATAAACTTTATAATTTGTTGTATCTAAACTTTATAATTTGTTGTATCTATTTTTGTATCGATAAAACTTTCGGGCGTTAAAGTAAGGCGTGGTCGAGACATTCTTGACGTTAACACGACCATTGACTAATTTTTTGAGTAAAAACGTTGCTTTTCAGATGAATGCGGCTGCACTTAACGCTTTCAGAAATCGAAAATATTACCTTCGAACCCCTACTTAAAGTATAAGATGGAAATGTCAATACAAAAATTAACATGAATGCTTCAAAAAGCAACAGCGGTTTACCATTTCTACAAGTGTTGTAACGGATTGAGTAGTTTTGCAGCCTACAATAAACAAGAAGTTTACTTGTACGAATTTACGTGGAGAATAGAGCTGGGGTTAGCCTTCTGATTGGCGGCTAACCCCAGCTCTATTCTCAATATCGATTTAAATCAATATCGATTTAAATAAGGAGCAACAAGAGGATACAATGACAATTATTTTAAGAAACAAAACATCAAAAACAACCAGTTGCTTTTACGAAAGTTAAAAGAGTCGTCTGCTATATTTGGTAACATTGACAGAGAATCTGGACTAATAGCGAGAGTTTTTGCGGAATATGTTAAGTCAAACGGACTAATCTTGTAAACTAATCATAATCAAAGGTGCAAAAAGCTATTGACTCCCATATCAATGCACATCTTGGACCGGGCGAGAAGAATGCTATGAATGCAGCAGACAGGGGCCAATACCCACAGCTACGAGCTAGGACAATATGAAGAGTTAGCGGCGCAACAAATATCCGAACAGATTTTATCGGGTCGTACGAATACTATCAGAATGGCCGAGTGTGAGATTTTTGAGGGGTTTTGTTATAAAGCCGTGAGAAATCGGCAGCACTAAACTTTGTATTAAATTTAAAATCGCTCCATCAGCATGATTTGTTTGTATACTGTTTAAGCAAATCTAGTATCTAGTAAACCAAAAGATGCAGTTGCACTAATAACACGGATCCCATTAGACATCCCAACATACATGACATATGAATTCAAACCTCTTCATATCCCGTGCCTTATTTGGTCAGTCATTTCTTTCAATATGAGTTCATTTGGCAAGAGCATTTGAATGTTCTTCCAGTTTTGCAGAATACTGTAGTTGCTGAATGCCCATTTCAGATTTTTTGGTAGGTATATTTGGATAATTTTGAATGTTGACGTTCAGTGTATACCACGGAGCCCAGTTCTTGGAATCTTCGACTGCGCCCTTTATATGAATTCAATATTACTGGTACTTATCCCATAGTAGCGCTCCGTAAACCACATGGGCGTACGAAGTACAGAGTTGTACAGGAGAGAGTTTATTTAGCTGCGATTTTTTTTTGATTGGATGTGCTTGCAATAAATTAGCCTTCACGTCAGAACTGTGCTTAAATCCACGTCAACCGGAGCTGACGCGTTGAATAACTAAATAACCCAACTATAACCAGAGGGCCGGAGTTAGCTTCGGTTCGTATAGTATGTATAATTATCAAGTTTATTTCAAATTTTTGGCAAGCCCCCTTCCGCTCTGGCAAATTAAATAAAACCAAATTTCACAAAGACTTACTAGCTAGAAACCGGATTTGGTATGTGTACTGGATTAGTATGCGCGCAAATAATGATAATGTAAAAATTTTGACATCCATTTCCGCCGATTACCTTCGATGTTAAACTGAAAAATATAATTTTTCTGGCACTTGCTTCAAGACAACGAAGTTATTGGAAAAATTGACTGTTTTCGACCGATCATTTCTATATAATCGTTTGTAGGTATACGAAATTTGTATGGCAATAGCTCGGAAAATAGTTAAGCTATTAAGAAAAAATAATAAAAATTATGGTGTTCGTGACTTTGCCGTTCGTATGGGAACTATTTGATATTCGATCCAGCTAAATCCGACATATGTATGTATATGTATATGTGCAGTATATACAAGCCTACATGCAATTTGAACTCTGTAGCTCTTGCGGTCCAGGAGGAGACTGACGAACGGACGGACTCTCGGACGGATAGACAAACGCACATATATGAAAACTCTAGCTACGCCACTCGCCTGCGACTGCCTTCACCATGATTGACCGCCCAGTAAAACTCTTATAAATTTTTTCCATGTTTCTAATCCGATTTTAAAAAAAAGTTGGTAGGTTGATAGACATTTGCAACACTAATAAGTGTGGTAAATTTGATTTTGATAGTCATAAAAATTATAGAAAATGAAGGCACTATGTTGCAGTACATGATCGCCAGGCAACAGGCTAAAGGGCGCAACAAGTTCGCTAGAACTATGAGTGGGCTTTCAAGGGAGAAGGGGACTGGGCATGCATGCATACATGCATAGAATGCATGAGCACCAATGCTGGTGTGACGTATGAACACAGAACGAGTATCGGTTATGAGCGGCCAAAGCCCGTAAGTACAAGGAAGAGCAGCAGCAAGGTCCAAGCAAGTCCATAAGGTGAGTGCGGGTGTGATGGGGCCTCGTACGAAATAATGTGAGGGCTATGCTTGTCGAACGGGGAGCAATATGCATATGGGGCAATATGCATATGCAAGGCAAGGCAGGAGACATATGCAATGAGTGGTTTATACAAGGTTGAGCCAAGCATTAGGAAAGTCCTCCATATGATTGGAATCAGCTTGTATTTGTTGGTTATTAATATTATTTAATTATAAAAAACAATTTAATTCTAAGTTACAATGAGTTGTGAAGATTGAGCAACAAAGGCCTTCAGGCTGGCAAGCTTATATAATTTTTATACAATTATTCTAAGATATTTAATGTATTGATTATTTTTTTAAAATTTTGTATATTAGAGAGGTTAGCCTCTGTGATAAGAATGTTAGGGAAGGGAGAATTCAGGGACTTACTAATATTGATAACGGATATTTCTATTGCAGTATGTTCACAATGTACTGACATTTTATTTCATAGCATGCCATCTCGCTCACTCTTATGACATTTGTATGGTGCTATGTATGCTTATATGGGAACATCATACTGAAAATTTTTTAGACCAAAAGGAAAAAAATGCCCGGCACTGAATTTTTGAAAATAAGAACACCCCTAATGTGTAGTGATTCCATGTTCAGCGCTGCTTTGGTGTTTAAATTGATTAATTTATTGATGTTCTTTTTGTTGTAGGTTTTATGCAGATGTAGTGGAGATTTTGTACCCCATTTTGCTGCTGTGTCCGCTTGTGTGTTCCCTTTGATACCGATATGACCAGGTGTCTATAAAAGTTTCAGCATTTTTGCGTTTGAGCTAGGGTGCTTTTGTTTGGGTTGCTAACGGCCAAGAGTGTGGAGAGAGAGTCAGTGCAAATCAAGCTCTACGGCACTGAGGACAGCTACTGCTTCTTCAGTGAAGATTGACGTGTATTGTGGGGTAACTGCCGCTTTTAGTATTTTGTTGTCTTCAGTGACTACACTGAAGGCTGTTGTGTTGTCTGATCTGGATACGTCGGTTAAGAGAAAAGTTCATAGTTTGTGTTTGTCTCTGATTTCGTTGTACCCTTTCAAAAAGAGTATATTAATTTTGGTGAGAAGTGTGCAACGCATTGAACGAAGCATCTCCGACCATACAAAGTATATCAAGAATATTCTTGATCGGCCATGTGCGTCCGTCCGTCCGTCCGTCCGTCTGGATCAACGCAAACTCCTCCTAGACCATAAGAGCTATAGAGCACGTAGCCTTGTATACTGCAGGGGTTGTATATCTCGGATTTAGAGGGATCGGACCACCATATCATATAGCTCCCATACAAACCCAAAGTCACAAACAGTGACTTTTCTCAATAACTTCGTTATTTTCTGTGCTTCTATCGTGAATCTTAAGATTATACAAATTATTACGCCTATAAATTACTGTGTCAAATTTGATCAAGATCGGGTGACTATATCATATAGCTCTCATAGGAACGATCGATCAAAAAAAGGGACTTTTGTAAATAACTTCGTTACTTTTAACGCGATTGCTTTCAAATTAAACATTTTTTAATTTATTACATTTCTAAATGTGAATGACTGTGCCGAATTTGATAAAGATCGGGTGACTATATCTTATATCTCCCATAGGAACGATCGGTGGTAAACAGTGATTATTATCAATATCTTCGTTATTTCCTATGATTGTAGGCCATTCATTCGCAAACATAAGCCTTTTTTAGATAAAACGTTCTTCCACATTGATTGCTAATAGGTAAGGAAAGAGTTACCAAAAAATTTGCAAGGGTATACAAACTTTGACGCGGTTGAAGTTAGCCCCGGCCCTCTGGTTTTTTGTGGACTTCGTTTGGTTGTGTCTTTTTTGTGTTGCGCAACTTCGAACAGAGTGGAGCTGTTTGCTATTGTTCATGGTGGGATGCTTTCTTTGGATTTTCTTTTTCCTTCGGACATATAAGTTAAGCACTTCTATCATAACAAGGAGTCAAGTACTTATACCATAAAACCCAAGTCAGTCGTCACATGCCCATTTGTCGCATGATCGCCTGTCTCAAATAACAGTCCGATCGCTAGGATAAACAACAAGTCACCCCACTCAATCGTCAGATGCCAATTTGTCGCATGATCGCCTATCCCCAGTAACAGTCCGATCGTTAGGATAAACAACAAGCCTGATCACTCCACAAATTTCGGCAATAAACAAAGAATGGTCCTGAACACTTGTGTAAACAAAGAATGGTCCCACGCTCTTAGTGGACTATTGGACTCAGCCAACGCCGCCGCCTGCGACGACGTCAATTATCCAAGCCTTCATCCAACATAATCAAATCATAGAAAATCAGTCTTAAGCCTAAGTCCAAACCATCCGGTAAAACTTTGCTTTAGCTCCGCGGAATTCACTCAGTCAGAATTTTTTAGTTATCATTAAGTTGTAATTGTAAAGTGACTTTAAATAAAAATTGTATTTTTTTATACCGTGAGTGAAGGAAGTGTTTAATTGGCGCCCGAGCAGGGACCCTGCTAAATAAAACTTGATCGAGTGTTAGTGAAAGATATCAGTGGTCGTGACCGAGAAAACGCGTTAAATGCCTTATAGTGTCAACGAAATAAAAACACTATATTGAACTACACTAACAGTCAGACAGGGTCAAATTTATCGCTGCAATTTCCTCCAAGATCCGTTCAGAGGAAAACTGATAACCCAAACGTGTTTGCCCAGGAGCGTTATTACCTTCAACGTTGGAAAAGCGAGCCCACCTACAAGCCGATCAGTACAAGCACAGAAGATGTTATTAATAATGTAAGTTAAGCAAAATAATTCTAAGTGAAAGAAAATCAAAACAAGAAAAAAGAATTTGTGTAAACACAGTGAGAAACAATTTGTGAACCAAAACCAAAAGTTTAAATTTAAAAAGAAAAAAAGAAAAAACACAAGCTAAAATATTTATAAAATCCTTAATTAAATTTTTTTCTCACTCAAGAAAAAAAAGAATCAAAAATTTAAAAAGAAACTAGTAATAAGTAATCCCAAAAAAAGGGAAAGAAATAATTCAAAATTTAAAAAAAAAAAATTTTTTTGTAAAAAAAGAGAATAATCATTTAATATTGAAAAATTTGCATAATACCACAAATTAAGATTTAAGAAATAATTTTGAAAAAAAAAGAGAATAATCATCTAATATTGAAAAATTTGCATAATACCACAAACTAAGTATTTAAGTACCAAAAACCATTTCCACCAAGATTAGCGGACATACCGCTATACCTTTGTCAATATAAACTAAAATCCAATTTTCGCGGCATTATATCGTTCGTGACGTCATAATATTCGCGATATCGTAACACTTATTTCCTTGAAAGAAACCTGGTTCAAAATATTTTTTCCAAAATGACTAATGACAACTGGGTTAAAGCAGCAGTCCTCCAGCAGGGTGGTAGTCAGGCAGCAGCTTCCGATGCTCCGACAGCATCCACCTCAGGTGCAGCAGCCGTAAATAGAATAGAGGCACTGTCGATACAAGGATTAGATGTAGCTATCCAAACAATTTTGTCATCTCAGCTACAGGAAATAGTGAAGCAATTAAATTATTCTCAGCCAGGACACATTCCCTTTAGGGACCAGACAGCTAGCGTCCAGGATAACTGGCATGAATTAGACAAAGTGCCAGATATCGTAAAAAATCTTGACGAATTCTCAGGTAGTCGTGAAGAATTTTCAACATGGTTTGCTTCCGCCACACGCTTGATGGAATTGTACGCCCCCATTCAGGGAACACCCAAATACTTTGCAATTCTGGTAACCATTCGAGGCAAAATTACAGGCTATGCGAATACACTGTTGAAAGTATATCGCACCGCATTACATTGGGGTGCAATCTCGCAGTGTCTGTTATCTGAGTACTCAGACAAACGAGATTTAAGCACTCTAGAATACCAGCTATTCACCATGACCCAGAAAGGCGCATCCATTCATCAATTTTACTTCGCCGTTTACCAACAGATGTCTTTAATACTAGACCAAATCGAAACACTGGGTTACACTCCCGAGACTATGGAAGCTATGGCAAAACAGGTCAGAGATAGGGCTCTAGATACCTTCATCCGAGGTCTTAACGGAGATCTCTCAGACAGAATGAGCTTAGCTCAGAGCAGAGATCTGAGGCATGCATTGCAATTGTGCGAGATGTTGGACAATAAAAGGGCTAGGAAGATTATCGGCCATCGTGACACTCGTCCACCAGTAGGACCAAAACCCCCCGCATTATGCAAAAAATTACTTGCAACCTCAACAATCATACATACCAGCAATTCCACCAAAACCTTATAATAACAACAACTTTTATAATCAAAGACCAATGCAAAACGTGTTTATTCCCCAAAATAAATTCCCTCAAACGAAAAACCCTATGTTTTTCAATGCACCACCGAGGCCATTTGCCCCGAAGCCTCAGCCGGCACCAACTCCTATGGATGTCGACGGCTCTATTCTAACAAAAAAAGTTGAGTACATGAACAAGCCAAACGCTAATTCACCACAACAATTTGCTCTCAAAAGAGTCAACCAGTCCACCGGAAATTTTCACAATAAAGTACAGAGGCAATTCCATATCGAAACCGGTATGTCAGGTGAACAATATATCACCATACCGCCTCATGAAGAGCATTACTCCGATATGTCCGATTATCAGTCTGCTTACCAAGGCCAAGAAGACCTTTACGAACTAGTCCCATATTCTGAGGTTCGTGAATATCAACAGCAGGAGGAATATTTTACCTCACAAGGGGACAGAGTTAGTCCCGCAGAATAAAGAGGAAACCAAATCACAATCACAGGAACCTCAACAGCCACAAATTGAGGACACCGTTAATTCTTTAGGTTAAAGTGTTCCTCTTTGCCGTACTTTGTTGTCCGGGACAAAGGCGGAACCGCATACAATTTCTTAATAGATACCGGCTCCAACAAAAACTATGTCCAACCAGAAATAGCCAAAAACATCAAAACGAATGAACACAAGTTTTACGCGAACACCGTAAGTGGTCGCATTCTAATCACCAGCCATATCCATTTGGGTTTATTTAACGAACCCAACAAACCTATAACTTTCTTCTTATTATCTTATTTAAATCCGTTCCATGGGATTCTAGGTAATGACACACTAAGAGAATTAAAGGCTATTATTGATATAGGGAAAGATCTATTATTTGTCAACAACTCTCATGATGTTAAAGTAAAGCAGATGCGAGCTCATCAGGTCCATACGATCGAATCAGAGGAGCTCACCAATCAGCAGAAACTAGGGTTAAAGGCACTCCAAGAGGAGTACGAATCGCTTTTCGCAGACCCAAATAAGAAGTTGACTGATGCTACTAATGTCCAAGGAGAAATCCGAACGACAACAGACACTCCAGTCTACACCAAACATTATCCGTACCCAGCTTCTCTCAAAGAAGTAGTAGAAGACCAGCTACAAGAATTACTAAGAGATGGTATAATACGACCCTCACGGTCGCCCTATAATTCCCCTGTATGGATAGTCCCTAAAAAGAGCGACAGCCTTGGGAATAAGAAATATAGGATGGTCATTGATTACAGAAAGCTCAATGCAGTTACAGTTTCGGATAAGTATCCTATCCCCGAAATCGGAGAAATGGTTGCGCAGTTGGGCAAGAATAAGTATTTCTCTGTTCTTGATCTAAAGAGCGGATTTCATCAGATTTCCCTTAAGGAATCTGATATTGAAAAAACGGCATTTTCTGTAAATGGAGGGAAATACGAGTTCACAAGACTCCCCTTCGGTCTAAAAAATTCCCCATCAATATTCCAAAGAGCTCTCGATGACATCTTGAGAGACCTGATTGGAAAAATTTGCTATGTCTACATTGATGATATAATAATATTCAGTAAATCTGAGGAAGAGCATTTCCGACATCTAGCCCTAGTATTTTCTACCTTGTCCAAAGCAAATATGAAGGTCCAAGTAGATAAATGCAAATTCCTAAGACACAGTGTTGACTTCCTAGGCGTAGTTATCTCAAGGGAAGGAGTTAAAACCAATCCAGAGAAAATTCAAGCCATTAAAAAGTTCCCCATACCAAAGAACCTAAAACAACTAAGGTCCTTCCTAGGATTAGCTAGTTATTACAGAAGATTTATCAAAGATTTTGCTAAGTTAGCTAGACCCTTGACGGCGTTATTGAGAGGAGAACATGGCAGAGCTAAAAAGAATGTCTCAAGCAAGATCGAAATCCGATTCGGTGAAGCCGAACTCGATGCCTTCGAGAAAGTAAAAAATGCACTAGTATCACAAGATGTGATGTTAGCATACCATGATATTAAGCAAGAGTTCCATCTAACCACTGATGCTTCAAACTTTGCATTAGGAGCTTCTCTAGAACAGAACGGTAGACCCATTACATTCCTTTCCCGTGCGTTATCCAAGGCCGAAGAAAATTATGCTACAAATGAAAGAGAAATGCTAGCAATAGTATGGGCATTGGATAAGTTAAGGATGTATGTATACGGCAAATCCAAAGTGATCATTTACACTGACCACCAGACTCTCACTTATGCTCTCAGCCCGAAAAATAACAACACAAAGCTGAAGAAATGGAAAAGTTACCTGGAGGAATATAACTACGAGTTGAAATATAAGCCGGGTAGCTCAAATGTGGTAGCAGACGCACTCTCTAGAAACCCTACCAGCATAAATGCTAGCAGTACGTCAGCTACAGCCCATAGTGATGAAAGCTCAGGTCATGAACTCATTCCAGCAATGGAAATCCCCATCAATGTCTTTAAAAACCAATTGTTTATCCTCACTGGTGATAACGAATCCACTACCTTTGAAATACCGTTCCCTACTTATCATAGACATACAATAGTGAGAAGCAATTATTCCGAAGAAGATCTTGTAATTATCTTGAAAGAAAAAATGGATCGTAGAATAGTTAATGGTATTTTTACTTCCGAAAGTATCATGGGAAAAACTCAACAAATATTTCCAGAGCATTTTAGGAATTACAAGGCAAGATTCACACATATTCAAACTATAGATGTCCATGATCAGATTCAACAACAAGATATCATAATAAAAGAACACCTCAGGGCACATAGAAATTTCGTTGAAAATAAAAAACAAATTTTATCTGAATATTTTTTCCCCGGTATGAAGAAAAAGATAGAAGCAATAGTAAACTCTTGCCAAACGTGCAAACTCTCTAAATACCAACGACACCCTCCGAACCAAGAAATACAACCAACCCCTATTCCGAAATATCCAGGTGAAATTATTCATATAGATTTATATTCTACCCAAAATAAGATTATTTTAACCGCAATAGACAAATTTTCTAAATACGCGCAAGTTAAACTCGTAACCTCAAAAGCAGCAGAACATCTTAAAGTACCCTTACGTGAGTTGTTAATAGCCTTCGGTATGAGAAAAACCGTGGTGATGGACAACGAAAAGGCTTTAAATTCTGCATCAATAAAATTTCTTTTGAATAATCAGTTAGGTATACAAGTCCACACTACTCCACCATATACTTCGTCTAGCAACGGCCAAATAGAAAGATTTCATTCAACATATACAGAAATAATGAGATGCTTGAAGCTACAGCACCGCGAAATGGAATTCGAGGATTTAATATTCAAAGCCGTTGACGAATACAATAAAACCATCCATAGTACCACCAACAAAAAGCCAATAGAAGCATTTTTTGGAACAAATTTAATCCATACTCCAGAAAAATTATCACTTGAAAGGGAAAAGATTTCAGAAACCATTTTAAAGAAGCAAAATAAGGACCTAGAGTACCATAATAAAACAAAAAAAACCCGTCAAAATCTACGATCCAGGTGAAACCATCTACGTTAGGATTAATAAACGGCTAGGCTCGAAACTAACGTCTAGATATAAAAAAGAAATAGGAGCCGAAGATCTTAATACCAAGATTAAAACCAGGTCAGGAGGGATAGTTCATAAAAACCACTTGAAGTATTGATAAACATCCTCTTCCGACAGATTGCTCATGTTACCACTTTGCTGGGGTCACACAACCATACTAGACTATAGTAAGTCAAGAGTGGTCATGTTGGAAACCGGGTTAGCCGCGCGCCAGAACGGAACGTTTAAAATCATTCACGTCATCGAATTAGAAAAATATCAAATGGCCATATCCGTTCTAAAAGAAGTCGTTAAGAATTCATCAAACCTTAGTCCGTATCAACCTTTTTTTGGCCTATGAGATAACTCGGATACAGAATGAATTAAGGAGGCTTCAGCCGATGAAATTCAGAAACAAAAGATCGCTTGATATACTTGGCACGGCTTGGAAATGGTTAGCGGGCACACCTGATCACGAGGATCATAAGATTGTGGTAGATAAGATCAATGAACAATTGGAAAACAATAATCGGCAGGTCATTATTAATAATCTAATAGAAAATAAGATAAACGATTTAATTAAGATAACTAATACCATATTAATTAGAGGTAAACCCGAATATAATAATAAGTCAGAAGAAATCGAAATAACCAAATTTAAATTGAGTCTTTTAAGAGAAGAAATAACAAATATTATTTACGCAATTGATTGGGCTAAGGCCAATACCGTAAACTCATTAATACTGTCCTCTGCTGAAATAGATTTTAGTGACACAATTAAAGAAGAGAGCCTAACATTTGTAAACATTGAAGAACTAATAGAGTTTGCCGAGGTCAGCATAGCCTCAGACGGTAAATCACTCCTTTATATTGTTAACCTACCCAGAGTAATTAATGAAATTTGTAAACAAATCCTTGCAATACCAATTAAATATCAAAAATTTATAGAAGAGACTAGACTATGAGAATATCATGAAATGTAACAAGAAATACTTCGGGTTAATCAATAAGAATAAATGTAAAATTCATAATGGTAAGACAATCTGTAAACTAGAAGATCTGACTAATTTAGAAAACAGTAAATGTGTAGGAGCCTACTTGCAAAGAAGGAATCCACAATGTAAGGTCATCAACAACCAGCACGTAAAATCCCATTCGGAAATAATGCCCGGTACCTTGCTGCTGAACCAATTTCAAGGGGACATCAACATCAATGGAGAAAACATTACCCTAGAAGGCACCTTCATAATTCAAGCGGAAAACGCGACAGTCGTCATAGAAGACTCCTGGTATATTGTGAAGACACGCTTTGAAGTCGAGGTTCAACCGCCGCTGTTGCAATTACTATCAGATAAGCAGCAAAGAGGTGAAAGGTTATCACTGGAAATGATCAAGGAACTACACATCAATAATACTAATAATCTGGAGAGAATCCAAAGAAACAACTTGATTATGTCTTCGTCAAGCTGGATTATTCTAACCCTTCTGGCAGCTGCAATGATAACATATTACATCATCAAAAAATTCTGCAGCCACGAAACAGGCAACCATTGTCCACCAATGGAAGTCTAATCGCGCCAGTTCAATATGTTGTTGCGACCGAGGACGTCCGCACTTAAAGGGGGAGGAGTTAAGCACTTCTATCATAACAAGGAGTCAAGTACTTATACCATAAAACCCAAGTCAGTCGTCACATGCCCATTTGTCGCATGATCGCCTGTCTCAAATAACAGTCCGATCGCTAGGATAAACAACAAGTCACCCCACTCAATCGTCAGATGCCAATTTGTCGCATGATCGCCTATCCCCAGTAACAGTCCGATCGTTAGGATAAACAACAAGCCTGATCACTCCACAAATTTCGGCAATAAACAAAGAATGGTCCTGAACACTTGTGTAAACAAAGAATGGTCCCACGCTCTTAGTGGACTATTGGACTCAGCCAACGCCGCCGCCTGCGACGACGTCAATTATCCAAGCCTTCATCCAACATAATCAAGTCATAGAAAATCAGTCTTAAGCCTAAGTCCACACCATCCGGTAAAACTTCGCTTTAGCTCCGCGGAATTCACTCAGTCAGAATCTTTCAGTTATCATTAAGTTGTAATTGTAAAGTGACTTTAAATAAAAATTGTATTTTTTTATACCGTGAGTGAAGGAAGTGTTTAATTTATATATATATAATATATAATGAAATGCAGATGCTTTGTTAATTATAATTTCCAGACTGGATGGCTTTTTCATACGTCTTTTATGTCTCAGTAGTTTAATTACTAAGTCATGCAGCGAAGATCAATTTGTATTTATGATGTTTTTAATGTGTCTGCTGAAACTCCATTGCAGCCTATTGTTTAGGTCAAGGAGTCCACTTTCTGCGAGCATGTTTTTAATGGGAGTAGTGTGGAAGGCGCCAAGTGAGAGGCTTATAAAGGAGTGGTAGGGAGTTGATAAATTTTTTAAATTTGTTTTGGAGGTTTTTCCATAAATGGCGAAGCCATAATAAATCTTAGCAAGGATAAGGGATTTCGCTATGTCAATGAGGGATGAGGTATTACATTTAAGCTTATAATTACTTAAGCATTGGATTACGTTTAGTCTATTATTAAAAAGTATTATTATATGTATGTTCGTACCAAGTATACTTTTTGTCAAATGTTAGACCTAGTATTTTAAATTGTTTTGTTTTTGGTTTGCTTGCATTATTGATTGTTATTTCTATGTTGCATTTGTGTTTTTATACCATACACCCATAGGGTGAAATGGTATATTAAAGTCGCCAAAATGAATGTAACAGGCAGAAGGAAGCTTCACCGATCCTATAAAGTATATATATTCTTGGTCAGGATGAACAGCCGAGTCGATCTAGCCATGCCCGTCTGTCCGTCCGTCCGCCTGTATGAACACGCAGATCTCGGACGCTATAAGAGCTAGAGCCAACAAAAATTTGGTCGTGTATTATGTACCTAAATTTTTTTTTTTTTTTTATAATTTTATTTTAGTGCTGAATCCATACATACAAAATTAGTATCATAACAACACAAATAGGTGATTTACAAAAAGGACCAAACCTCATTGGTATACCCAAGAGGACTATAAATATTATTGTTGATGCTGGTTAGCCAATATATTTGGCGAAGCCCATTCTTTTTGCCGTCTTAGAGACCTGGCAGGGAGTAAGCGTCTTGCGAGGATACTGCGGTGTCTATTAAGCCGATCGCTATATCTGCTGGTGTGTCTACCGATCTGCTCCTCCACTGTGTGCAGTCTGAGGTCATGGTGTATTGTGGATCCACGCACATACCGTGGGCAGTTCGTTATTTGACGCGCAGCTCTATTTTAAAGCACTTGTATGTGTTTGTAGTTGGATTTAGCCGCCATTCCCCAAATCTGCACGCCGTACAGCCATTTTGGAGCAAGGCAGTGCACGTATACTGCTCTTTTGTCCCTGAGCGACATAGTTCTTTTCCTATTAATCAGCCACCTTAATTGCTGCATCCTTTGGCCACATTTCTTTGCTGTAGCTTTAAAATGTTCGCCGAAGGTAAGGCGTGATGCCAAGATACCTAGCTTGCGAGGGTTGTTCAAGAGTTACGCCTTCTAGTTGTATAGCCGATGTGTTGTCTCTGACCTTTTTTAGTGTGTAGCAGGATTCATAGTCTTCAGTGCGTTGATTTTTAAGTTCCATCGCTTACACCAAGCTGAGAACGTGTTAAGATACTCCTGCATACCAGAAGCTGCCTTAGAGCGACGTTTCGAGCTGTATAGATAGGCGATATCGTCCGCAAAAGTGGCAAGGAGAGCTTTGCCGGGGGAAACCATATGATTTTCGTTAGGATTGGGTATGTCTGCAGTATACACTGAGTAGAGTAGTGGGCCCAGTACGCTGCCCTGTGGCACTTCAGCTCTCATAAAGTAAGCGTTGGAGAAAGTGTTCCTGACCTTGGTCATATACTGCCGTCCTTCTAAGTACGATCGAAGGACACTATAGTGTGGTGCTGGGAATAATTTCTTTATTTTGCTTAGCAGACCCACATGCCAAACTCTATCGAAAGCTTGCTGCATATCAATAAAAACTGCGTTACAGAATTCCTTGTCATCAACGGCTTATAGTATATTGTTTACGCAATTGATTGGGCTAAGGCCAAAACCGTTAACTCATTAATACTGTCCTCTGCTGAAATAGATTTTATTGACACCATTAAAAAAGAGAGCCTAACATTTGTAAACATTGAAGGACTAATAGAGTTTGCCGAGGTCAGCATAGCCTCAGACGGTAAATCACTCCTTTATATTGTTAGCCTACCCAGAGTAATTAATGAAATTTGTAAACAAATCCTTGCAATACCAATTAAATATCAAAAATTTATAGAAGAAATAGACTATGAGAATATCATGAAATGTAACAAGAAATACTTCGGGTTAATCAATAAGAATAAATGTAAAATTCATAATGGTAAGACAATCTGTAAACTAGAAGATCTGACTAATTTAGAAAACAGTAAATGTGTAGGAGCCTACTTGCAAAGAAGGAATCCACAATGTAAGGTCATCAACAACCAGCACGTAAAATCCCATTCGGAAATAATGCCCGGTACCTTGCTGCTGAACCAATTTCAAGGGGACATCAACATCAATGGAGAAAACATTACCCTAGAAGGCACCTTCATAATTCAAGCGGAAAACGCGACAGTCGTCATAGAAGACTCCTGGTATATTGTGAAGACACGCTTTGAAGTCGAGGTTCAACCGCCGCTATTGCAATTACTATCAGATAAGCAGCAAAGAGGTGAAAGGTTATCACTGGAAATGATCAAGGAACTACACATCAATAATACTAATAATCTGGAGAGAATCCAAAGAAACAACTTGATTATGTCTTCGTCAAGCTGAATTATTCTAACCCTTCTGGCAGCTGCAATGATAACATATTACATCATCAAAAAATTCTGCAGCCACGAAACAGGCAACCATTGTCCACCAATGGAAGTCTAATCGCGCCAGTTCAATATGTTGTTGCGACCGAGGACGTCCGCACTTAAAGGGGGAGGAGTTAAGCACTTCTATCATAACAAGGAGTCAAGTACTTATACCATAAAACCCAAGTCAGTCGTCACATGCCCATTTGTCGCATGATCGCCTGTCTCAAATAACAGTCCGATCGCTAGGATAAACAACAAGTCACCCCACTCAATCGTCAGATGCCAATTTGTCGCATGATCGCCTATCCCCAGTAACAGTCCGATCGTTAGGATAAACAACAAGCCTGATCACTCCACAAATTTCGGCAATAAACAAAGAATGGTCCTGAACACTTGTGTAAACAAAGAATGGTCCCACGCTCTTAGTGGACTATTGGACTCAGCCAACGCCGCCGCCTGCGACGACGTCAATTATCCAAGCCTTCATCCAACATAATCAAGTCATAGAAAATCAGTCTTAAGCCTAAGTCCACACCATCCGGTAAAACTTCGCTTTAGCTCCGCGGAATTCACTCAGTCAGAATCTTTCAGTTATCATTAAGTTGTAATTGTAAAGTGACTTTAAATAAAAATTGTATTTTTTTATACCGTGAGTGAAGGAAGTGTTTAATTTATATATATATAATATATAATGAAATGCAGATGCTTTGTTAATTATAATTTCCAGACTGGATGGCTTTTTCATACGTCTTTTATGTCTCAGTAGTTTAATTACTAAGTCATGCAGCGAAGATCAATTTGTATTTATGATGTTTTTAATGTGTCTGCTGAAACTCCATTGCAGCCTATTGTTTAGGTCAAGGAGTCCACTTTCTGCGAGCATGTTTTTAATGGGAGTAGTGTGGAAGGCGCCAAGTGAGAGGCTTATAAAGGAGTGGTAGGGAGTTGATAAATTTTTTAAATTTGTTTTGGAGGTTTTTCCATAAATGGCGAAGCCATAATAAATTTTAGCAAGGATAAGGGATTTCGCTATGTCAATGAGGGATGAGGTATTACATTTAAGCTTATAATTACTTAAGCATTGGATTACGTTTAGTCTATTATTAAAAAGTATTGGTTAATCTTATTATATGTTCGTACCAAGTATACTTTTTGTCAAATGTTAGACCTAGTATTTTAAATTGTTTTGTTTTTGGTTTGCTTGCATTATTGATTGTTATTTCTATGTTGCATTTGTGTTTTTATACCATACACCCATAGGGTGAAATGGTATATTAAAGTCGCCAAAATGAATGTAACAGGCAGAAGGAAGCTTCACCGATCCTATAAAGTATATATATTCTTGGTCAGGATGAACAGCCGAGTCGATCTAGCCATGCCCGTCTGTCCGTCCGTCCGCCTGTATGAACACGCAGATCTCGGACGCTATAAGAGCTAGAGCCAACAAAAATTTGGTCGTGTATTATGTACCTAAATTTTTTTTTTTTTTTTTATAATTTTATTTTAGTGCTGAATCCATACATACAAAATTAGTATCATAACAACACAAATAGGTGATTTACAAACAGGACCAAACCTCATTGGTATACCCAAGAGGACTATAAATATTATTGTTGATGCTGGTTAGCCAATATATTTGGCGAAGCCCATTCTTTTTTGCCGTCTTAGAGACCTGGCAGGGAGTAAGCGTCTTGCGAGGATACTGCGGTGTCTATTAAGCCGATCGCTATATCTGCTGGTGTGTCTACCGATCTGCTCCTCCACTGTGTGCAGTCTGAGGTCATGGTGTATTGTGGATCCACGCACATACCGTGGGCAGTTCGTTATTTGACGCGCAGCTCTATTTTAAAGCACTTGTATGTGTTTGTAGTTGGATTTAGCCGCCATTCCCCAAATCTGCACGCCGTACAGCCATTTTGGAGCAAGGCAGTGCACGTATACTGCTCTTTTGTCCCTGAGCGACATAGTTCTTTTCCTATTAATCAGCCACCTTAATTGCTGCATCCTTTGGCCACATTTCTTTGCTGTAGCTTTAAAATGTTCGCCGAAGGTAAGGCGTGATGCCAAGATACCTAGCTTGCGAGGGTTGTTCAAGAGTTACGCCTTCTAGTTGTATAGCCGATGTGTTGTCTCTGACCTTTTTTAGTGTGTAGCAGGATTCATAGTCTTCAGTGCGTTGATTTTTAAGTTCCATCGCTTACACCAAGCTGAGAACGTGTTAAGATACTCCTGCATACCAGAAGCTGCCTTAGAGCGACGTTTCGAGCTGTATAAATAGGCGATATCGTCCGCAAAAGTGGCAAGGAGAGCTTTGCCGGGGGAAACCATATGATTTTCGTTAGGATTGGGTATGTCTGCAGTATACACTGAGTAGAGTAGTGGGCCCAGTACGCTGCCCTGTGGCACTTCAGCTCTCATAAAGTAAGCGTTGGAGAAAGTGTTCCTGACCTTGGTCATATACTGCCGTCCTTCTAAGTACGATCGAAGGACACTATAGTGTGGTGCTGGGAATAATTTCTTTATTTTGCTTAGCAGACCCACATGCCAAACTCTATCGAAAGCTTGCTGCATATCAATAAAAACTGCGTTACAGAATTCCTTGTCATCAACGGCTTATAGTATATTGTTTACGCAATTGATTGGGCTAAGGCCAAAACCGTTAACTCATTAATACTGTCCTCTGCTGAAATAGATTTTATTGACACCATTAAAAAAGAGAGCCTAACATTTGTAAACATTGAAGGACTAATAGAGTTTGCCGTGGTCAGCATAGCCTCAGACGGTAAATCACTCCTTTATATTGTTAGCCTACCCAGAGTAATTAATGAAATTTGTAAACAAATCCTTGCAATACCAATTAAATATCAAAAATTTATAGAAGAAATAGACTATGAGAATATCATGAAATGTAACAAGAAATACTTCGGGTTAATCAATAAGAGTAAATGTAATATTCATAATGGTAAGACAATCTGTAAACTAGAAGATCTGACTAATTTAGAAAACAGTAAATGTGTAGGAGCCTACTTGCAAAGAAGGAATCCACAATGTAAGGTCATCAACAACCAGCACGTAAAATCCCATTCGGAAATAATGCCCGGTACCTTGCTGCTGAACCAATTTCAAGGGGACATCAACATCAATGGAGAAAACATTACCCTAGAAGGCACCTTCATAATTCAAGCGGAAAACGCGACAGTCGTCATAGAAGACTCCTGGTATATTGTGAAGACACGCTTTGAAGTCGAGGTTCAACCGCCGCTGTTGCAATTACTATCAGATAAGCAGCAAAGAGGTGAAAGGTTATCACTGGAAATGATCAAGGAACTACACATCAATAATACTAATAATCTGGAGAGAATCCAAAGAAACAACTTGATTATGTCTTCGTCAAGCTGGATTATTCTAACCCTTCTGGCAGCTGCAATGATAACATATTACATCATCAAAAAATTCTGCAGCCACGAAACAGGCAACCATTGTCCACCAATGGAAGTCTAATCGCGCCAGTTCAATATGTTGTTGCGACCGAGGACGTCCGCACTTAAAGGGGGAGGAGTTAAGCACTTCTATCATAACAAGGAGTCAAGTACTTATACCATAAAACCCAAGTCAGTCGTCACATGCCCATTTGTCGCATGATCGCCTGTCTCAAATAACAGTCCGATCGCTAGGATAAACAACAAGTCACCCCACTCAATCGTCAGATGCCAATTTGTCGCATGATCGCCTATCCCCAGTAACAGTCCGATCGTTAGGATAAACAACAAGCCTGATCACTCCACAAATTTCGGCAATAAACAAAGAATGGTCCTGAACACTTGTGTAAACAAAGAATGGTCCCACGCTCTTAGTGGACTATTGGACTCAGCCAACGCCGCCGCCTGCGACGACGTCAATTATCCAAGCCTTCATCCAACATAATCAAGTCATAGAAAATCAGTCTTAAGCCTAAGTCCACACCATCCGGTAAAACTTCGCTTTAGCTCCGCGGAATTCACTCAGTCAGAATCTTTCAGTTATCATTAAGTTGTAATTGTAAAGTGACTTTAAATAAAAATTGTATTTTTTTATACCGTGAGTGAAGGAAGTGTTTAATTTATATATATATAATATATAATGAAATGCAGATGCTTTGTTAATTATAATTTCCAGACTGGATGGCTTTTTCATACGTCTTTTATGTCTCAGTAGTTTAATTACTAAGTCATGCAGCGAAGATCAATTTGTATTTATGATGTTTTTAATGTGTCTGCTGAAACTCCATTGCAGCCTATTGTTTAGGTCAAGGAGTCCACTTTCTGCGAGCATGTTTTTAATGGGAGTAGTGTGGAAGGCGCCAAGTGAGAGGCTTATAAAGGAGTGGTAGGGAGTTGATAAATTTTTTAAATTTGTTTTGGAGGTTTTTCCATAAATGGCGAAGCCATAATAAATTTTAGCAAGGATAAGGGATTTCGCTATGTCAATGAGGGATGAGGTATTACATTTAAGCTTATAATTACTTAAGCATTGGATTACGTTTAGTCTATTATTAAAAAGTATTGGTTAATCTTATTATATGTTCGTACCAAGTATACTTTTTGTCAAATGTTAGACCTAGTATTTTAAATTGTTTTGTTTTTGGTTTGCTTGCATTATTGATTGTTATTTCTATGTTGCATTTGTGTTTTTATACCATACACCCATAGGGTGAAATGGTATATTAAAGTCGCCAAAATGAATGTAACAGGCAGAAGGAAGCTTCACCGATCCTATAAAGTATATATATTCTTGGTCAGGATGAACAGCCGAGTCGATCTAGCCATGCCCGTCTGTCCGTCCGTCCGCCTGTATGAACACGCAGATCTCGGACGCTATAAGAGCTAGAGCCAACAAAAATTTGGTCGTGTATTATGTACCTAAATTTTTTTTTTTTTTTTATAATTTTATTTTAGTGCTGAATCCATACATACAAAAATAGTATCATAACAACACAAATAGGTGATTTACAAACAGGACCAAACCTCATTGGTATACCCAAGAGGACTATAAATATTATTGTTGATGCTGGTTAGCCAATATATTTGGCGAAGCCCATTCTTTTTTGCCGTCTTAGAGACCTGGCAGGGAGTAAGCGTCTTGCGAGGATACTGCGGTGTCTATTAAGCCGATCGCTATATCTGCTGGTGTGTCTACCGATCTGCTCCTCCACTGTGTGCAGTCTGAGGTCATGGTGTATTGTGGATCCACGCACATACCGTGGGCAGTTCGTTATTTGACGCGCAGCTCTATTTTAAAGCACTTGTATGTGTTTGTAGTTGGATTTAGCCGCCATTCCCCAAATCTGCACGCCGTACAGCCATTTTGGAGCAAGGCAGTGCACGTATACTGCTCTTTTGTCCCTGAGCGACATAGTTCTTTTCCTATTAATCAGCCACCTTAATTGCTGCATCCTTTGGCCACATTTCTTTGCTGTAGCTTTAAAATGTTCGCCGAAGGTAAGGCGTGATGCCAAGATACCTAGCTTGCGAGGGTTGTTCAAGAGTTACGCCTTCTAGTTGTATAGCCGATGTGTTGTCTCTGACCTTTTTTAGTGTGTAGCAGGATTCATAGTCTTCAGTGCGTTGATTTTTAAGTTCCATCGCTTACACCAAGCTGAGAACGTGTTAAGATACTCCTGCATACCAGAAGCTGCCTTAGAGCGACGTTTCGAGCTGTATAGATAGGCGATATCGTCCGCAAAAGTGGCAAGGAGAGCTTTGCCGGGGGAAACCATATGATTTTCGTTAGGATTGGGTATGTCTGCAGTATACACTGAGTAGAGTAGTGGGCCCAGTACGCTGCCCTGTGGCACTTCAGCTCTCATAAAGTAAGCGTTGGAGAAAGTGTTCCTGACCTTGGTCATATACTGCCGTCCTTCTAAGTACGATCGAAGGACACTATAGTGTGGTGCTGGGAATAATTTCTTTATTTTGCTTAGCAGACCCACATGCCAAACTCTATCGAAAGCTTGCTGCATATCAATAAAAACTGCGTTACAGAATTCCTTGTCATCAACGGCTTATAGTATGTACTTTACCAATCTATGAACTTGGTCTACAGTGCCAAAGCCGTTAACTCATGAAAGCCAAACTGGTGATCCGGCAAGAAGTGGATTTTATTGATGATACCTTTCAAAAGGTTCGCCATTATCATTTGTCCATACTTTAGAAAGGGGGGCTAAGAGAGTTATTGGCCGAGGTACGCATAGCCTCAGGATCGTTTAATCCTGGTTTACATGGCTTATGGATCATTAGAGATTGCAGCCATTTGTACACCGCTAGGGAAGTGCTTGCAATCCAATTAAAATAGCATTAAAAATTAGTGCTATAGTAGATAATAGCCTGTGTGAATATCATGAAATGTAGACAAGCATTGCACATCCGGTTTATGCCAGGAGCTTAATGTCTCGGAAGGTACTTCATAACTGGTTAGCAATCTCCTCCGTAAACTAGCAGGCTCTGACATTGGGAAAAGACATTGCATGTGGCGTCCGCAGGCTTTCACTAGTCGTCAAAGGTATATTGGTACTGCGTGAACCTACCTTGTAAATGTCTGCGCAAACGAATTGGCCTGCACGTCTTTCTTTTACAAAATCACCATTGGGAAATAATGCCCGGATAGGCACTTGCTGCTGAACCAATGTCTCTTGAGGGACTTTGTGCAACTTCCATAGTGAATAATTAGCATCCACCGTATAATCCCTGGAAACCAGTTTCTAGCGCGAAGAATTTGCGACGCAGATCGTCATTTTTTGAGAAGACTCCCCAGGTATATTGTGCAAAAAAGAACTCGTTTCTAATTTTCCATATTTTAAAATATATTTGTTGTTTTAAATTACTATCTTGATATTGGAGCTAACAAAAAAAGGTTATAAATTAAAAATATTTCCAAGGAACTTCTTCAAAAAGGGCTTAATTGTAAGTTTTTCTGGAGACTGTAGCTGAAAAAACAATTTTGGATTATATAACATTCATAAATGAATTTATTCTAACCATTAACAATATTTCTAGCAATAAATGAGGATGATTTAGGTCGTATGCATGAAGAAGAAATCGATATATGAGTCATGATTTAGCAACCATATAACAAACTAAAAATACTAAAAAAGCGCCAGTTCAACTTTGCCACAAAAAAAAAAAAAAACTAAAGAGGGCCGGGGCTAACTTCGATCAGCGTCAAAGTTTGTATACCCTTGAACCCAATTGTCAGTCGTCACTTGCCCATTTGTCGCATGATCAACTGTGGAAGAACGTTTTATCTAAAACGAAAGAAGGCCAACAAGTCATAGGAAATAACGAAGATCGTTAGATAAAAGTCACTGTTTTCCACCGATCGTTCCTATGGCCAGCTATATGATATAGTCACCCGATCTTTATCAAATTCGGCACAGTCATTAACAGACATATTAAACTAACAAATTTTGGAATTTACAAAGCAATCGCGTCCAATTGTAACGAAGTTATTTAAAAAAGTCACTGTTTTCGACCGATCGTTCCTAGGGGAGCTATATGATATAGTCATTCGATCTTGATCAAATTTGGCACAGACGACGTCAATTATCCAAGCCTTCATCCAACATAATCAAATCATAGAAAATCAGTCTTAAGCCTAAGTCCACACCATCCGGTAAAACTTCGCTTTAGCTCCGCGGAATTCACTCAGTCAGAATCTTTCAGTTATCATTAAGTTGTAATTGTAAAGTGACTTTAAATAAAAATTGTATTTTTTTATACCGTGAGTGAAGGAAGTGTTTAATTTATATATATATAATATATAATGAAATGCAGATGCTTTGTTAATTATAATTTCCAGACTGGATGGCTTTTTCATACGTCTTTTATGTCTCAGTAGTTTAATTACTAAGTCATGCAGCGAAGATCAATTTGTATTTATGATGTTTTTAATGTGTCTGCTGAAACTCCATTGCAGCCTATTGTTTAGGTCAAGGAGTCCACTTTCTGCGAGCATGTTTTTAATGGGAGTAGTGTGGAAGGCGCCAAGTGAGAGGCTTATAAAGGAGTGGTAGGGAGTTGATAAATTTTTTAAATTTGTTTTGGAGGTTTTTTCCATAAATGGCGAAGCCATAATAAATCTTAGCAAGGATAAGGGATTTCGCTATGTCAATGAGGGATGAGGTATTACATTTAAGCTTATAATTACTTAAGCATTGGATTACGTTTAGTCTATTATTAAAAAGTATTGGTTAATCTTATTATATGTTCGTACCAAGTATACTTTTTGTCAAATGTTAGACCTAGTATTTTAAATTGTTTTGTTTTTGGTTTGCTTGCATTATTGATTGTTATTTCTATGTTGCATTTGTGTTTTTATACCATACACCCATAGGGTGAAATGGTATATTAAAGTCGCCAAAATGAATGTAACAGGCAGAAGGAAGCTTCACCGATCCTATAAAGTATATATATTCTTGGTCAGGATGAACAGCCGAGTCGATCTAGCCATGCCCGTCTGTCCGTCCGTCCGCCTGTATGAACACGCAGATCTCGGACGCTATAAGAGCTAGAGCCAACAAAAATTTGGTCGTGTATTATGTACCTAAATTTTTTTTTTTTTTTTATAATTTTATTTTAGTGCTGAATCCATACATACAAAAATAGTATCATAACAACACAAGTAGATAATATAAAAAGGACCAAACCTCATTGGTGTACCCAAGAGGACTATAAATATTATTGTTGATGCTGGTTAGCCAATATATTTGGCGAAGCCCATTCTTTTTTGCCGTCTTAGAGACCTGGCAGGGAGTAAGCGTCTTGCGAGGATACTGCGGTGTCTATTAAGCCGATCGCTATATCTGCTGGTGTGTCTACCGATCTGCTCCTCCACTGTGTGCAGTCTGAGGTCATGGTGTATTGTGGATCCACGCACATACCGTGGGCAGTTCGTTATTTGACGCGCAGCTCTATTTTAAAGCACTTGTATGTGTTTGTAGTTGGATTTAGCCGCCATTCCCCAAATCTGCACGCCGTACAGCCATTTTGGAGCAAGGCAGTGCACGTATACTGCTCTTTTGTCCCTGAGCGACATAGTTCTTTTCCTATTAATCAGCCACCTTAATTGCTGCATCCTTTGGCCACATTTCTTTGCTGTAGCTTTAAAATGTTCGCCGAAGGTAAGGCGTGATGCCAAGATACCTAGCTTGCGAGGGTTGTTCAAGAGTTACGCCTTCTAGTTGTATAGCCGATGTGTTGTCTCTGACCTTTTTTAGTGTGTAGCAGGATTCATAGTCTTCAGTGCGTTGATTTTTAAGTTCCATCGCTTACACCAAGCTGAGAACGTGTTAAGATACTCCTGCATACCAGAAGCTGCCTTAGAGCGACGTTTCGAGCTGTATAGATAGGCGATATCGTCCGCAAAAGTGGCAAGGAGAGCTTTGCCGGGGGAAACCATATGATTTTCGTTAGGATTGGGTATGTCTGCAGTATACACTGAGTAGAGTAGTGGGCCCAGTACGCTGCCCTGTGGCACTTCAGCTCTCATAAAGTAAGCGTTGGAGAAAGTGTTCCTGACCTTGGTCATATACTGCCGTCCTTCTAAGTACGATCGAAGGACACTATAGTGTGGTGCTGGGAATAATTTCTTTATTTTGCTTAGCAGACCCACATGCCAAACTCTATCGAAAGCTTGCTGCATATCAATAAAAACTGCGTTACAGAATTCCTTGTCATCAACGGCTTATAGTATGTACTTTACCAATCTATGAACTTGTTCCACAGTGCCTTGTCCCTCGCGAAAGCCAAACTGGTGATCCGGCAAGATGTGGCGTTCATTGATGATATCTTTCAGTCGGTTCGCAATTATCATTTTCCATACTTTAGAAAGTGGGGGCAGGAGACTTATTGGCCGATACGATTCAGGATCGTTTTCTGGTTTACCAGGCTTATGGATCATTAAGATTGCAGCCATTTTCCACCGCTTAGGGAAGTGCTGCACTCTTAAAATAGCATTAAAAATTAGTGCTATGTAGATAATAGCCCGTGTTGGCAGGGCTTTTAGAGTGGCATTGCACATCCGGTCTATGCCAGGAGCTTTATTTCTCGGAAGGTCCTTGATAACTTTAGCAATCTCCTCCGTTTTTGCAGGCTTGATGGGAAAAGACATTGCAGTGGCGTCCGCAGGCTTTCACTAGTCGTCTGTGGTATATTGGTACTGCGTGAACCTAGCTTCTAAATGTTGCGCAAACGAATTGGCCTGCTCATCTTTGCTTTTAGCAAGCTCACCGCTGGGACATCGGATAGGCACTTGTCTAAATGGTTGTCTCTTGAGGGATTTTGTGCACTTCCATAGTGAATAATTAGCATCCACTGTATAATCCATGGAAACCAGTTTCTGCTCGAAGAATTTGCTACGCAGATCCCTTATTACAATTCGTAATTGTTTTGCAGCTAGATTCCCCAGGATAACCAAAAAGAACTCGTTTCTAATTTTCCATATTTTAAAATATATTTGTTGTTTTAAATTAATCTTGATATTGTTCTACCAAAAAAAGTTATAAATTAAAAATATTTCCAAAACTTCTCTAAAAAAGGGCTTAATTGTAAGTTTTTCTAGAACTGTAGCTGAAAAAGTAATTTTGGATTATATAACATTCATAAATGAATTTATTTAACCATTAACAATATTTCTAGAATAAATGAGGATGATTTAGGTCGTATGCATGAAGAAGAAATCGATATATGAGTCATATTTAGCTCATATAACAAACTAAAAAATACTAAAAAAGGAAAAATTTCAACTCGCCACAAAAAAAAAAAAAAAAACAAAGAGGGCCGGGGCTAACTTCGATCGCGTCAAAGTTTGTATACCCTTGCAACTTTTTTGGTAACTCTTTCCTTACCTATTAGCAATCAATGTGGAAGAACGTTTTATCTAAAACGAAAGAATGGCCTACAGTCATAGGAAATAACGAAGATGTTGATAAAAGTCACTGTTTTCCACCGATCGTTCCTATGGGAGCTATATGATATAGTCACCCGATCTTTATCAAATTCGGCACAGTCATTAACAGACATATTAAACTAACAAATTTTGAATTTGAAAGCAATCGCGTTAAATTGTAACGAAGTTATTTACAAAAGTCACTGTTTTCGACCGATCGTTCCTATGGGAGCTATATGATATAGTCATTCGATCTTGATCAAATTTGGCACAGTCGTTTATAAGCGTAAGAAACTCTCTAATATTAGAGTTTCACGATAAAAGCACAGAAAATAACGAAGTTATTCAGAAAAGTCACTGTTCGTGACTTTGGGGTTTGTATGGGAGCTATATGATATAGTGGTCCGATCCGGCTGAATCCGAGATATACAACCCCTGCAGTATATACAAGCCTACGTGCAAAATTTCAATACATGAACTTTCAGAAAAAAAAAGGTTATAGTCATCTTTACTTTAACCTATCCTGTTTTTAAATATAACATATTTTTTTTATTACTTACAAAATTTTATATTTTTTAGTTCAATTTTTGTTTATATGTATATGTAATACTCCTTTGTCATTAGGTCGGATTGGGTAGAGGTTGTAACACTAACTTTATGTAGGGTCATTCGTAACAGGCCCGGGCCTGGTGTACGTCGTTGGTATAATGAGTAGACCGGGGGGAGCGGCGGGCAATGGTAGCGTCGCATAGCAACAGGAGAGACTGTGCGACCAATGAGAAAGCACAAGGGGTGGAGAGAAAGTGATGGATGCCGCATAGCAATAGAGGCGCTATGCAGACAATGCAGAGGAACAGTGACAGTAATTGCGGGCGCGCAGCCCGTAAGAAAGTGGATTCAAAACGCGGAATGCGTGGGAATGCGTGGCTGAAAGCGATGGGGAGATGAAAAAATACCAGCCGTAGCCGTATTACACTAAGCAATTCCTGAGGTCGCAGCATGCCCATATTCAAATTAAACACTTCCTTCACTCACGGTATAAAAAAATATAATTTTTATTTAAAGTCACTTTACAATTACAACTTAATGATAACTGAAAGATTCTGACTGAGTGAATTCCGCGGAGCTAAAGCGAAGTTTTACCGGATGGTTTGGACTTAGGCTTAAGACTGATTTTCTATGATTTGATTATGTTGGATGAAGGCTTGGATAATTGACGTCGTCGCAGGCGGCGGCGTTGGCTGAGTCCAATAGTCCACTAAGAGCGTGGGACCATTCTTTGTTTACACAAGTGTTCAGGACCATTCTTTGTTTATTGCCGAAATTTGTGGAGTGATCAGGTTTGTTGTTTATCCTAACGATCGGACTGTTATTTGAGACAGGCGATCATGCGACAAATGGGCATGTGACGACTGGGTGAGGTTGACCAATGGGAATTGCTTGTGATGATTGTTTATGCCCAACCGGGCAACACAAGGGTTAAAGGAGGCGGAAGCTTTCACCTCGCGCCGCTCTCCCGATGGTGCCCATCGCTCTCACCACGAAAGAACTCCCCACACTCCGCTCCAAGCGGGGCTTGGTGCCCTGCTCTTAAGCTAAGCTAGAGTTAGTTGAAGTTTATACCTGAATACATCAAGTGAAGTGAAAACACTCTCTGCGTGTCAAATAATTTACTGGGAGGAAAAAGGGAAAAGGAAAAATTCACCTAGCTGCCATCAACCAGAAGGAAGTTCGACCCCCCTACAAAAACATTTGGTCCTTCGAGCCGGATACTAAGATCCTCTCGAACCACTAGCATCGGTGGAATTTCATCCATATTTCAAGCTAAGTAATTTTTTTTTGCAAATTATAGGTATATGAGTACATGTACATGCCTCCAGCATCCGTACCCATACTCACATATGTACATATAATTGTTGCCATTGATTCTCCTAATCCAAGTAAAAATTACTTTCACGCAAATTTTTCCTCCTCAAAGGAGAGAAAATTTTGGTCCCCAAATTTTCATACATATATATGTGTCCAGTACATAAGGCGCCATATTGGTTCGCCCACTTCAAGTTTTTTTTTCCGCACTTTGGCATATATAGGCCAAGTATATAAGGCGCCATATTTCATTTGCCTATTTCCAATATATATTTTTTTCGCAATTTCAAAAAATATTAACACATACATATGTATGTATGCAGTGAATCAAACCTACGGAAAAAGTGATCTCCTACATATAAAATATATATACATATGTATATGCAAGCAGAGTGTGTGAATGTGACAAAAATTACAAACATATCCAGTGCTACATTAAATCCAAAAATAAAGGGTTTGTGCAAATACAGTCCACTCCTGGGAAAAGTGTGCGCGCAGTGAAAGGTGGTTCCAACGAAGAGAAGAAAATTTTCAATACGAATAATAAAGATTTTTTTAAAAAAAAAAAAAAAAACGAAAGTGAACCACCCTCTCACATATAAAAGCCACACTTAGACATTTCTGGTGACCAGACACCCTATAAAGTTGGGGGCATATCGGTTAGACACAGCAAAAGAAATCATATTAAAAAAAAAAAAACATTAATTTATATAAAGAAATCCGATCCATTCACACCTCTGCATATCGCCATTCCATATTTTCATATTTAAAAAAAAAAAAAAAAAAAAATTTTTAAATACATATATACATATACTCCAACATTTTACATATCCATTCACATACATATATATATACATATTTTTTCCATACATAAAATTTTACATATATATATTCATATCCATATACATCTACATATTTTTTTCCATACATAAAATTTTACATATTGATTCTCATATACATATCCATACATACATATAATTCCACAAAAATTTCTAATTTTTTCGCACACAAATATATTTTTCCATCACCGCGAACAAATCCCGCTATCCCTTGCAGCCTATATACATACATACATACGTGCATACATAAGTACCGCTTAACTGCAGTATACCAGCACAGCTGCAAGCTCATGTGCCAAAGACCGGCACAAAGCAAACGACCAAAAGTAGCTGTGCTGTATACCCTAGGTTGGCAGGCACTTTGTGGGGTATATATGTTGAAGGGTCACGTTGAGGAAAAAATCGAATAATATTTAATTGGTAAAAATTTGTGTTCCGCGTTTTTGTTTATTCTATTCCCACGTGTTCCAAGTCGTATTTTTGGAGTTATATTTCAAGTCCAAAATATTCCCACGTGTTCCAAGTCGTATTTTTGGAGTTATATTTCAATTCCAAAGTATTCCCACGCGTTCCAAGTCGTATCTTTGGAGTTAGATTCCAATTCCAAAGTGTTTCCACGCGTTCCAAGTCGCATTTTTTTGGAGTTATATTTCAATTCCAAAATATTCCCACGTGTTCCAAGTCGTATTTTTGGGGTTATATTTCAATTCCAAAGTATTCCCACGTGTTCCAAGTCGTATTTTTGGAGTTATATTTCAAGTCCAAAATATTCCCACGTGTTCCAAGTCGTATTTTTGGAGTTATATTTCAATTCCAAAGTATTCCCACGCGTTCCAAGTCGTATCTTTGGAGTTAGATTCCAATTCCAAAGTGTTTCCACGCGTTCCAAGTCGCATTTTTTGGAGTTATATTTCAATTCCAAAATATTCCCACGTGTTCCAAGTCGTATTTTTGGGTTTATATTTCAATTCCAAAGTATTCCCACGTGTTCCAAGTCGTATTTTTGGAGTTATATTTCAAGTCCAAAATATTCCCACGTGTTCCAAGTCGTATTTTTGGAGTTATATTTCAATTCCAAAGTATTCCCACGCGTTCCAAGTCGTATCTTTGGAGTTAGATTCCAATTTCAAAGTGTTTCCACGCGTTCCAAGTCGCATTTTTGGAGTTATATTTCCATTCCAAAATATTTCCACGCGTTCCAAGTCGCATTTTTTGGAGTTATATTTCAATTCCAAAATATTCCCACGTGTTCCAAGTCGTATTTTTGGAGTTATATTTCAATTCCAAAGTATTCCCACGTGTTCCAAGTCGTATCTTTGGAGTTAGATTCCAATTACAAAGTGTTTCCAAGCGTTTCAAGTCTTATCTTTGGTTCTATTTTCAATTCCAAAGTGTTTCCACCCGCTCCAAGTCGCATCGTTGTAGTTATATTTCAATTCCAAAGTATTCCCACGTGTTCCAAGTCGTATCTTTGGAGTTAGATTCCAATTACAAAGTGTTTCCCAGCGTTTCAAGTCTTATCTTTGGTTCTATTTTCAATTCCAAAGTATTTCCACCCGCTCCAAGTCGCATCGTTGTAGTTATATTTGAATTCCAAGGTGTTCCAAGCCGTTCTTAGGGTTTTTTGGCAGTGTTCCAAGTCATTCCAAACGTACCAGCTCGTTTTCTGGTTTTTTCAATCTATTTCAAGGCGTTTCAAAGCCGTTCGTCAGGTGGTTTGGTAGTGTTCCAGTTTTTCCCAAACGTTCCAGTTCGTCTTTTTGGCTAATTTTCAAGCCGTGCCAAGCCAGCTCACCACTTTATAACCGCCACGCTCTGGGGTTATGAGCACGAGCCCGTCAAAAGACGAGAAAGCTGCTGAGAACACTTCCGCCCCGAGCAAATCCTCAATTGCTGCTCCAGGTCAGCGCCAGAGGAGTACCAGCCCTACTACTCCTCCTTCCCGAGCATTTCAGACCCTCTCTAGTCCACTAACTCTCAAGTCCGCACCATCGAGCACGACCTTTCAGCAAGCCACGTCAGAGCCACGACGAGCAAGCCAAAAAGAGGTCAAATCATTGGTACCACTTCCACAGATTTTGGTAACCGCCCCAAGAGTCACTCGGTCCGAGACCAAAAGGGTTTTAGCTGCTTCCACCATGGCTTTGAAGAAGTTTGTTTCCATTTGCGATAAACTAAGTCAGTTTGAAGTCGACACCCACGTCACGTCACTGTCCGAGGTCAGCGTATTTACGCTCCAAGTCCGTCGTGACCGAGTTCAAGCGTTGTGGGAGAAGGTCGAGCAGGAATATGAGAAATGCGAGGCACTCTCAGATGGTAAAGACGATAGCTCTGAAGATTTAGCCATCCAAGCTAAATATGACAAATGCTATCAAGTTTACGAGCGATGCACGGCTCGATTAAACGAGCTTATCCATGAAGGGTCTGCTCCGACTCCTCCGAACCGTCATGCGCCTACCTCTGCACCAGCAGAACGAGGCTGTCGATTGCCACCCATTGACACAGAAGTCTTTACGGGAGATTATTTAAAATGGCCCACGTTCCGTGACTTGTTTACAGCCATCTACATAAGCGATTCGCGAATTTCCCCTGTTGAAAAGCTGTACCATCTCCTAGCGAAAACGAGGGGTGAAGCCAACCTCATTGTAGCAAAATTCCCGCTTACAAATGATGGTTTTGAAACGGCATGGAATGCACTTAAACAGCGTTTCGAAAATAAGCGACTTATCGTGAACAGCCAATTCCGAGCACTTCTTGACCTGCCTCAAATTTCCCATGAGTCCGGAAAAGCATTACAGGATCATCAGAATGCTCTGCAGGCATCCATTCGCGCTTTTGAGCACTGTGGCCTGCCAGTAACCACTTGGGGAGGCATGTTCGTATTTTTCTGTTCCATCAAATTGCCAAAGAATACCCTTTCATTATGGGAGCAATCTCTGGGAGACAAGACTGCCATTCCAGAGTGGCAAATGATGGACGATTTCCTCACTGAGCGGTTCCGTACGCTCGAAGCGGTGGAAAATACAACTGCAATGGCTATTTCGGTTCCCACATCGAAACCTCCACGAAATCCGATTCCAGCCACCCGAAAGGCTAATACATTTGAAGCCAAGGTGACCACCAAACCAAAATCCTGTGATCTCTGTATGAAGGAGAATCACCCGGTGCGTCGATGTCCCCGCTTCCTTCAGATGACGGTGCCAGAGAGGGTGGCATACATAAAGAAAAGGTCCCTTTGTCTGAACTGTTTCGCAAGAGGACATCAAGTAAAAGACTGTCCGAGTCAGCACAATTGCTTCACGTGCAAGGGGCGTCACAATACGCTCTTGCACAAGGACGCCCGACCGGAGAATAATCCAACGTCGGTCCCAGCCCAGCCCAGTTCGCACAATATTGTCCGGACTTACTTTACCTCTGAGGCAAGGTCCTCACGAGATAAGTTGCTAGGTACAGCGATCGTGGACTTTTGGCACAAGGGCACTACTTATGCTTCACGGGCGCTATTAGACCCGGCTTCTGAAGCCAATTTCATATCCGAAAGAATGTTCCGACTCATGAAGTTACCATTCCAAACTGTCAGGGCCGAAGTGACAGGCATTAACGGAAAGGTCAATAGAACCTTGAAGGTCTGTCACATAAGCATTCGGTCATCGCATGGACCTCCAGTCCAGATCGAGATAGAAGCGTTTGTCTTGTCCCAAGTTGCTGATGATTTGCCGTCATGTACGATAGCCCAAGCCACACTGGAAGGAATGCCCAATATTCCTCTAGCCGACCCCTCCTTCAGATTAAAGGCAAAGATCGATCTACTCCTTGGCATTGATGTAATACCAGCGGTGACTCTTTCCGGCATCCAGACCGAAGTGTGCGGATCTTTAATGGCTCAAGAGACGAGATTCGGTTGGGTCATTTCAGGCCCGTTGCAAGGGGTCCCCGTCAGTTCATGTGCCGCGTTCACCACGAGGGTCGCAGTTAGCAGAGAGGAGGGACTTGAAACTCTTCTCACAAGGTTTTGGGAGGTGGAGGATCTACCGGGCAAACCGGTAGGAGATTCTGACTCTGTTTGCGAGGTCAATTTCCAGAAGACCACAAGAAGAGATGTTTCGGGGAGATATACGGTCTCACTTCCGTTTCGAGATCCAACCAACATCAACCTTGGTCATTCCAGACCAGGGGCATTGGCTCAGTTCCTAAAAAACGAAAGCCGACTCCTTAAAAATATTCCGGCAAAAACTGAGTATGACGCCGTCATCCAAGAATATTTGGACTTGGGCCACATGCGTCAGGTTCCATTTGACGGCACTAATAACAATTTTTATTTGCCACACCATGCGGTTTTCAAGCCCGACAGCACCACAACAAAGGTACGGGTAGTTTTTAACGCCTCTAGCAAGTCCACCAACGGAGTAAGTCTCAACGACATACTTTACCCTGGTCCGGTACTTCAGTCCGATCTCACTACTCAGATTCTCAAGTGGCGTTTTTTCCGAGTAGTTTTCAATGCCGACATCACAAAAATGTACCGCCAAATTATGGTCGATCCAATCCATACGCCATTTCAGAGGATCCTGTTCCGAAATAAAGAGGGGCAACTTGGTGATTACGAGCTGAATACCGTCACGTTTGGCATTAACTGTGCTCCGTTCTTAGCCATCCGAGTACTTCAGCAACTCGCAAGTGATGTACAATCCAAATTTCCTTTGGCTAGCGATATTATCAAGTCCTATATGTATGTCGATGATGTCCTGGCAGGGGCTCATAATGAAACAACGGCAATCGCAATGGTCAATGAACTTCAAGACGCTCTGGGTTCAGCTGGCTTTCCCTTGCGCAAGTGGACATCGAATGTGAAGAGCGTGCTCAGTTGTATTCCAAAGAGTCATTTACTGAATGCTGATTTCCTCGACATCGAAGAGGCCAGCACAGCGAAAACACTGGGAATCCGATGGAAAGCGACTACGGATGAATTTTATTTTGTCATCTCACCCCAAGATGTCAAGTCAGCTTATACTAAGCGAGAAGTCCTCGGGCAGATCGCCAAGTTATTCGATCCCGCTGGCTGGCTGGCTCCCTTTGTGATTCAAGCCAAGGTGTTTATGCAAGAGCTCTGGTTACAAGAGCTAGGGTGGGATGATCAATTGCCCAGTGAACTCCATCACAGGTGGCAGGATTTTACAAAGAGCTACTCCTTCCTTGACCAGATCCGGATTCCACGATGGGTTCTTCATGACCCAAATTCCGACATCCAATTCCATTGTTTTTTGCGATGCGTCACAGCGGGCTTATGGTGCCGCAATTTACGTGCGCGTTAGCAATGACCAAGGCATATCATGCTGCCTTCTTGCAGCGAAATCTAGAGTCGCCCCGGTTAAAACGGTTTCATTGCCCCGCCTTGAATTATGCGGAGCTACACTTTTAGCGGAACTGGCAGCTGCAGTTCTTCCGCAACTTCCAGTTGATAATGCGGAGGCTTTTTATTGGTCAGATTCCACCGTCGTACTGTCGTGGTTAAATAAGCCACCCTGCACATGGACAACGTTTGTCGCAAATCGGGTAGCAAAGATTGTGACGGCAACAAATGACGCCCCATGGAATCACGTTAGTTCAGAGGACAACCCAGCAGATCTCCCTAGCCGCGGCCTGAGTGCGCAGGAATTGGTACACAAGGATTTGTGGTGGCACGGCCCACCATGGCTACGGGAACCACAAGAGTCCTGGCAGCGAGCGACACCACTCCCACTAGACACTGCCTTGGAGAAGCGGGTAGTGAAGGTCCACGTCGCAATCGCTAAGCCAGCCAACGAGATATTATCTCGTTTTTCCAATCTGGCACGTGCCTTACGAGTGATAGCATATGTGATCCGTTTCGGCAGAAGGTGTCGTAAACTTCCAAACGATTACTCCGGGGAGGTGACCTCTAGCGAGATCAATCAAGTACTCCAGGCGTTGATCCGAGTCACTCAGCGTGATTACTTTCCGACGGAACATCGGTGTCTACAGCAGAAGAAATCTCTGCCCACGTCTAGCACCATTCTCAATTTGAATCCTTTCATTGACGTATCAGGTGTGATCCGGGCATGTGGGCGCGTGCAACAAGCAGCGGCACTTAGTTACGATGAGCGTAACCCCATTCTGTTGCCAGTAGTAAGTCCGTTGTCCCGGCTGTTGGTGCTTTTCACGCATCAGATCTCTCCATGGGGGCAGCCAACTGGTAGTCCGTCTCATCCGACAGAGATACTGGATTCCAAGACTGCGGAATCTAGTAAAATCGGTGGTCAATTCATGCAAAGTCTGTGTGATTTATAAAAGAAGGCTGCAATCACAGCTAATGGGCACCCTTCCGGCCCAGCGAACTACCTTCGCACGACCTTTCACGACCACCGGGATAGATTTCGCAGGTCCTTTCGACATCAAGAGTTTCACCGGCCGCGCTTGCCGCATATCAAAGGGATATGTGTGTGTCTTTGTTTGCTTTTCCACCAAAGCCATTCACCTTGAGGCAACTTCGGATTTGAGTACCGAAGCATTTCTGGCAGCATTCGCTCGCTTTGTATCGAGGCGAGGGTGTCCCCAGCAAGTGCAGTCCGACAACGGAAAAAACTTCGTAGGTGCATCCAGAGTGCTTGAAAAAGATTTCCTAAGTTCTACCCAGCAGAAAATATTATCCCACTACAGCCATCAGAATCTGTCCTGGCATTTCATCCCTCCCGGGGCACCACACATGGGAGGGTTGTGGGAGGCTGGAGTTAAGAGTTTTAAAACTCTGTTCTACAAGGCCACTTGCAACCAAAGGTATACTTTTGAAGAGTTCTCTACGCTGCTGGCTAAGGTAGAGGCGTGTTTGAACTCGCGGCCGATTTCTCCTATGTCTGAAGACCCCACCGACTCTTTAGCTTTGACCCCAGGCCATTTCCTAGTTGGCGGTCCATTGCTATCCGTGACGGAACCTGAAATCAAGGATCAGGTACCGTCTATCATTAACCGGTGGCAGCGTCTGAAGGCCGTGAGTCAGCATTTCTGCACCCGATGGAAAGACGAGTATCTGAAGGAGCTACATAAGCGCAATAAGTGGCGATTCCCTTCTAAAAATCTTGAAGTGGGCGATCTGGTGGTACTCAAAGACGACAATCTTCCATTTAATGAATGGCGTCTCGGGCGAATCCACCAGACACACCCTGGCAGTGACGGCAATGTCCGCGTCGTCGAACTGCTTACCGCTCGCGGTATTGTGAAGCGTCCCGTCGCAAAGTTGATCTTTCTTCCTCCAGAAGAAAGAATTCAAACCCATTACGTAAAACTACAGTAGCGTCCAGCACTTGGTCCTTCCTCCCAAGTAAGAAGGGCCGAGCTGCCAGTAGTAATATGTGTTCTATCGTCCTACATTAATCCGCTCTCTTCATTATTTGTCCCGGCAGCTTCCTGATATTCGTCAACCTAGATCCCGTTTCCATGGCTCCGAGACCGCGTTCAGTACAGGCATCGAAAGAGGAGCGCAGATGTTCGCGAGGAACTGAGTCCTTCCGTTGCCGAGTCTGTCACGGAATCCATCCTCTGAAGCGATGCCGTCGCTTCCTGCGGCTGAACGTGGAGAAGAGGATGAGGGCAGTGCTGGCGAATAAGTACTGCGCCAATTGCCTGGCCCACCAACATTCCGGAGGAAGCTGCTTAAGCGGTGATAAGTGCCGAATCTGTGAGGAGGATCACCACACGCTGCTTCACTTCCATGAACAGCCACGTCGACGCACTCCAAGCTCCGTCGTACGCCGAGTCACCCCCGAGTCCTCCAGACGAAGGGTCGCGCCAACGCCAGCCTCCGAACCGAAACTGACCTTGACCACACTGCTGCAGCACCGCAATCCGCATCTGATGCCCACGGCGATGGTGCGTATTGAGACGGAGGGAAAAACCTTCGACGTGAAGGCCCTGGTGGACCCTTGTTCTGCGGTATCGTCGATGGCGACGTCATTGGCCACGGCCTTCAAGTTGACAGCCGTCAATATAGGGGCAGAGAAAGCGGTGGCAGCAGTGATCCGGTCCCCAATCAGTGAAGGATGGCGATTGGAGGCGATCCTGAAGGTGGTCGATGGCTTGTGCTGCCGCACTCCAAGCGCTCCGGTGGACCCACAGATCGCCAAAAAGTTTGAGGGCATCGTCCTGGCGGATGAGATGTTCTACCGACCGTCGTCAGTGTCTCTGGTCCTGGGCGCGGATGTGATCACGGAGGTCATGCTAGAAGGGAGTCTACCTGGGGTTGGCGGGCAGCCGATTGCGATGCGCACAGTTTTTGGCTGGACCCTGTCCGGAGCGTGCCATTAAACTGCCTGGGTCTTGCACTCCTGCAAGGGGGGAGCATGTTTATGCCCAACCGGGCAACACAAGGGTTAAAGGAGGCGGAAGCTTTCACCTCGCGCCGCTCTCCCGATGGTGCCCATCGCTCTCCCCACGAAAGAACTCCCCACACTCCGCTCCAAGCGGGGCTTGGTGCCCTGCTCTTAAGCTAAGCTAGAGTTAGTTGAAGTTTATACCTGAATACATCAAGTGAAGTGAAAACACTCTCTGCGTGTCAAATAATTTACTGGGAGGAAAAAGGGAAAAGGAAAAATTCACCTAGCTGCCATCAACCAGAAGGAAGTTCGACCCCCCCTACAAAAATAGGATCGGCCAATGGGCATGTGTTGACGGACTTGGGTTTTATGGTATAAGTACTTGACTCCTTGTTATGATAGAAGTGATTAACTTACATAAGGGCAGTACCAGGCAAGGAAGGGCATCAAGTCATCAAGTTGTGATCAAGCGGGTAAAAAGTCAAGCAGTATCAAACCAACAAGTTTCTTGAGGCCTCACAAGTAACCTTAAAATCTCAGCAGGCATTATCACATCCTTAAAACAGGACCAATTCCCCGTATCTAATAATTACACCGAGAGAAAAGCAAAGCGGCTTACGGTCGAGTCCTTAAGCATTTGGAAGGCACGAGAATTTTTAAATATATGTGAAATATTCGGCCTGCAAAAACATAAGATACGGCGGAACATAAAATAAGATGCTTTTACATCTTTCGGGTACTTTAATATTAAAGTGGATTGTCTTTACTAAGAGATAATCTTTTGATAAAAAAAGCTGAATTAAAATAGATCTTGCTGCAAAAAAAGAAAAAATGTGTTTTTATTTCTTTATTAAAAAAAAAAAAACAATTCATTGTTTAGGGCTTAGAAATGAATAGCCCAAAAGACTAGGTTAGGCAAGAAGTCAGAAGTATTTTAGCTACTACCGGCTTAGTAAAGGTGCAGATCTTGTATGTTTAAAAATTATGCCACGCCAACGTGACTTGAAAAACTTGATTATTTCCCTTAGTTTTAGTTTTCTACTCTATGCAATCAAATTTCGCACACCTAAATTTGATACTAATATTCAGCAACATACCAAATTACATTCAATTCAGACAATGTTAGACCAAGTTACGGTGCTCATATGGTTGAGTGAGCGAGGTATATATTCTTGTAAATAGCACGTAAACAAAATTTTTTTTTTTTAATACATGAATGCATTTGTTATTTTTAAATTTGAAATCTATTTCCTTTACCGGTGCATGGTATTTCAAAGTCGGCGAGACGAATTACTTAGTTAACTTTTACATACATATCTGTACATGTAGGAAATGTGAAGTTTTATCCTTACCTTTGCAAGTTTTTGTACCCTTGCAGAGGGTATTATTAAATTGGTCAGATGTTTGTAACGCACAGAAGGAGACGTTTCCGACCCCATAAAGAATATATATTATATATAGCCATGTCCGTCTGACCGTCTTTCCGTCCGTCCGTCGGTGCGTATGCGTTTTACTCAGCCATCTTATGAGCTATCGGGATGAAATTGAAAATTTTTTGGGGCTTTTAATTACCCGGGTAAGATAAAGTATGAAATTTATCAGGATTGGACTACTATATCATATAGTTCTAGAAAAAACATTTTCATAAATATTGGAGGATCCCCACGAAATTTGCTAATGTGATAGTATTGGATATAAAAACTTAGGTTCCAAAATTTCAATCTAATCGGATAAATAAAACACAAGTTACAGTCAATATAAATCGGCTCTGCTACCAGCTATGTCGGCAGCGCTGTGTGCTCCCAATACGTCATACGTGATCAACAGAGCACATGCATACACACACCAGGTGAAACAAATATTTCAAATTTCGAAAACCAAATGTACATGTATGTCTATCAAATTGTTTTTACATGCTTTATACTACGTGCTATCTCGCTCACTCTACAAACACACGAGCACTCTAGCGCCGCCACTAGCCAACGGCCAATTCTGGCCTTGTGGACCGCTGATTAAATTACGTTCTTACGCATATTTTGCATGTTTCTAATCCGATTTCAATAAAATTTGGTAATTTGATAGAAATAGATAACAATAATTAGTCTGCCGAACTTGATAGCGATAGTCAAAAAAATACATTAGGAAATCGGTTTTTTCTAAATTATGGAGGCGGAAGTGGGCGTGGAAAAATATGAAAATATATTAATTCTCCGCGCATACTATGCCAGTATACATACTAAATTTGGTGACTTTAGCTTTGTTAGTTTTTGATAAAATCAGTTTTGTTTAATTTGCGGGGTCGGAAGTGGGCGTGGAAAAATTTTTAAATATCCAATATCTGCGCGTCTATTAAGCAAGCCTGCATACTTGATGTCTCTAGCTGTTATAATTTTTAAGAAAAATAGTTTTATGTGATTCCTGAGGCGTGGGCAAAAGGTCGTAAGGTCGTGGGCAAAATTCCAATTAACTCTATATACTTATGTTGGCTAACGGCTGCGCCCTTGCGGAGCCCCAAACTGCTCGTCTTATATGATGCGGCCTTCGGATGATTTCCACCGAGGCGGCTTCGAGGCACTTGCGATTGGCAAGAAATGAGATGACCAGGTTGACTTCAATCGGTTGCTTTATTTTCTTAACCTAAAACTATAGTACAATTGTCGGCGGGCACAGAAGGTGCAACCGCATCGACCGAGATTAATTTCAAGAGTAAAAATCACGTGCAGCTAATCACGCTGTCTTTTACAAAATTCAAAGTTCTGGAAATTTCCATAGAAGAAATAAGAAAGAAAAGAATTGAAGTAACGGATCTCCAAGTTTGTCACTTCAAAGTAACTTGTGCTGTTCTTGGTCTCTCTCTCTCTCTCTTCGTTCGTTTTCTCTTTTTAGCAAAGAGAGTCTGGCTTCAGTTGCAGCTTAAACATTCTCCCCCCTTTGATGATGACGATCTTCATCATCAAATTCACGTCTGGAAGACTCCTGCGAAAAGAAAACTGAAACGAGAAAGTAACAATTTAACGCTTAGGTGTAGGAATGGTGTCATTCTCTATCCAATTCTCCTGAATAGGCAATGGACAGAGTTTGGCTACCGGTCGTTTCATGAGTCCTTTGACTGTCTTCAAAGTCACCACTCTCACTAGTCCATCGGGTCCTGCATGTGTCTCCATAACCCGACCTAGAGGCCATTGATGAGAAGGGAAACGTTCGTCCCTGATGAGCACTATGCATCCAACTGTTAGATTTTCCTTGGTCTGCAGCCATTTTGGTCTCCTTTGTAATCGTGATAAATATTCCGAGTTCCATCTTCTCCAAAACTGTTGTGCATAATATTGACAATTCTTCCATCGATCAATCAGAGTAACTTTAGCCAATTCCGGAGCAGGAGGTGCTAAAGGCGCTTCACCCATCAGAAAGTGACCGGGTGTTAATACCATTAAATCGTCAGGATCATTTGATAGGGGACATAACGGTCTTGAATTTAAGCAAGACTCAATCTGTGCCAACACAGTTGCCATTTCCTCGAATGTTAAAACTTGTTCTCCGAGAGTTCTCTTCAGATGATACTTCATGGACTTCACTCCAGCCTCCCACAATCCACCAAAGTGTGGCGCTGATGGTGGGTTGAAATGCCAGTTGATTCCTTTTCTCAATAATGTTGGCGCAATATGTTTCGTAATGTACGAACAATATGCCAGTTTGTCCACTTGCAATTTTTTGTTGGCTCCAATAAAATTAGTACCGCAGTCACTATAAACGTCTGTGCATAGGCCACGTCTGCCAATGAAACGGTTAAATGCTCCTATAAACGCATCTGAGGTCAGATCTCCAACTGGTTCCAAATGAATGGCCTTTGTCACTAGACATACGAACACAGCAATATATCCCTTCTGGGATACACGTCCTCTTCCTTTGCAGGGCGAAATATTTACGGGTCCAGCGTAGTCCACTCCAACGGATGAGAATGCTCTAGAAGGGCGTACCCGTACTGCTGGTAACATTCCCATTTTCTGACCTGCAAATTGAGGCTTCATCTTGAAACATGTGATACATTTATGAATTCCAAACCGAACTGCATTGCGTCCATTAACAATCCAGAATTTCTTTCTTATAAAATTCAGCGTTAGTGAGGTTCCACCATGCAAGGTGCAAATATGACTGTAAAATATGACGAGATCTGTGAAAGGATGTTTATACGGTAATATATAAGGATATTTTTCATTTATGGGCAACAGGGAATCTCGGAGCCTGCCTCCGAGGCGTAAAACACGTTCGTTCGAATCAAAATACGGATTAAAAGACAGGAGTACGCTGTCCTTCGCTATTACCCTGCCTTCCGATAGCGCCTTCCATTCAGAGTTAAAACAATCCTTCTGCACCATCCTAATCAATTCACGTAGGCCCTCTTCTAATTCCACAATTGAGAGTCCAGATCCTCTTCGTTCTGCCACAGATGTTCGACAATTATATACGAAACGTTTTATATATGATATAATCCAGACGAGTCGTGTATACGATGAATACTTGCTGATAAATGCTACACTTGGCATTTCTTCCACTGATATCTTATGGCACGTCACCCTTTTGACTTCAGTGTCAACAACCGACAGCGAATCCTGATCAATAGCATTACAAGGCCATTCGATGTCCGATCCTTGTAGCCATGATGGCCCATGCCACCATAATTCACATGATGCCAACTTGGTTGCACTCGTGCCACGGCTTAGATAATCTGCAGGGTTATCTTTCGAGGCGACGTGTCTCCATTGCCTTTCGTCTGAGATTTCCAGGATTTTGTTTATTCGATTGGACACAAATACCTTCCAGTTGGCAGCTCCACCACGGATCCAACTGATGGTTATCATAGAATCTGACCAAAAAATAGTGTTCGAATAATTAATGTTAATTCTTAGATTCTCTTTTAGATACTTATACATTTTGGCTGCTTCAAGCGCAGCACATAACTCTGCCCTAGGTATGGTTAGTTGTTGTTTAGTTGGCGATACTCTCCCCTTTGACAATAGCAACTCTGTGTGATACTTATCCTCTCCAATTGGGAAGCGCAAGTAAGCCGTAGCTCCATATGCTCGTGACGAGGCATCGCAAAACAGGTGCAATTCAGCCACACCACCCGGTAGCCCCCATGTAACATGCCGTGGTATTCGTATAGTTACTATGTTTGGTAACTCTTTTACTAATTTCTCCCATTCTCTCTTAATAGTGTCCGGTAGTGTGCTATCCCAGCCAATTTTCTCCTTCCACAGTTGCTGCATGAGAATTTTGGCAGTAATCATTATCGGACTAAGCCATCCCATGGGATCAAACAGTCGTGCAATTGCTGATAGTATTGTCCTCTTTGTTGGTGAGCTCATTGGTGGAACGACATGCAAAGCAAAACGGAACTCATCTTCTTTGGGACTCCAGTATAGACCTAACGTGCGAATAGTATCATTACCTTCCATGTGTAACAATCCGCTTGATTCTCGATGCTCAACTGGTATGTTCTCTAATAGCTTTGTGCAATTACTCGCCCACTTCCGTAGTTCGAATGTACCACTACGAAGCATTCCAATCACTTGGTTCTTGACATCCTCCGTTTCTGCAATACTGTCGCCACCAGACAGTATGTCATCTACATACATTTGATGATTTATAACATCCACAGCCAGTGGATACTTCTCGCATTCATCCATAGCTAATTGTTTCATAACTCTCATGGCTAAATAAGGTGCGGAGCTCGTTCCAAACATCACCGTTGTGCAGGCATATTCTTCCACATAATCACTTGTGTCCTGATTCCATAGAATACGCTGGTACTGCGCGTCGTCGGGTGGAATATTAATACATCTGTACATTTTTTCAACATCCGCCATAAATACCCATTTTAGCCCTCGCCAATTGAGAATGATTCCTTGAAGATGTACGTGCAATTTTGGACCTATTGCTAGAATCTCATTAAGCGATTTTCCATTACTCGTCTTGCTCGATCCATCGAAGACAACTCGTACCTTCGTAGTTGATGACGATTCCTTTATGACTGGGTGATGCGGTAGGTAGCAATGATCGACTCCCCCCAATGCAGGAGTGCCCGTCTTACTAGCCCGTGACGTTACACGTTCCATTTGACCCAGCTCCAGATACTCATTTATCGTGCCAACATAAGCGTTCTTCAAACTCGCATCGTTACGCAACCGTCTGTCCAGAGAATGTAATCGTTTTAACGCGCTCTTATATGATTCTCCAATTACCATTGATTCGTCCAAGTATGTTAGAAAAGGAAGACGAACAACATATTTCCCAGACGGCATTCGGCTATGTGTCTTAACGAAGAAATCTTCGCACCAGTTATCCTCTACTGAAACCCCACGTGGCTCCTCGTCGAATTGTTCTAGCTCCCAAAACTTACATAACAATTGTTCAAGTATCTCATCAGCTTCCTTCCTTCGTACCGTTATGGTGTAGGACGATCTCCTACCAGCTTCTTGATTCGTTTTTCCTGATACAATATATCCCAAATGCGTATTTTGCGCCAGAGGCATACCACGTATTCCTCGATGCACTTCTCCCAACATCAGCTCATCGTAGACGTCATTTCCCAACAAAATATCAACTCCTTGTGGACTGAAGAAGTTAGGGTCGGCCAACGGTAAGCCCTTCAGATGAGTCCACTCTTCAAACGGCAGTCGTTTGATTGGCATGCGCTTACTCACTAGAGGTATTACTGACGCGAGCAGCTTGTATTTCGCATGTGGGTTGTAGATTGATCTTATGACTAGCTCCACCTCTGCTGCCGCATCTGTAATTTTTGTATCTGCTAATCCAGTAATCGTGATGTGAGCCTGTTTGCGTCGTAAACGTAGCTGCTGAGCTGCATTCTCTGAAATGAACGAAACTTGTGAACCTTGATCCAAAAACGCTCTAAACTGTAAGGGATAGCCTTCTATCGACTCTACCCACACCATTGCTGTTGGTAATAAAACCTCGTCTTTGTGCCTTACCGCAGTTTCTGTTGTACTCTTTCCAATTAAAGCATTCGCAGATGCTGTTGGGATAACTCCCTTCCTTAGTGTGCCAAGCGGCCTCTCGCATCCTGATTTGTCTACATGAAGTAGTGTATGATGCCGTCCTTGACATTTTTCACAATTTACCGCACTGTCACATGCATCTATTCGGTGATTTGGTCTAAGGCATCGAAAACACAGTCGATGCCTCACTACACACGCCTTTCGTTCCGATAGCCTCATCTCCTGGAATATCCTGCATACTCCGATAAGGTGTGCATCCCCTTGACACACAATGCATAGGTCTGTCTCTCGAGTAACAAATGAAGCCTTTGTGTAGTTCTGGTTAGCTCGTAACCCATGTACACCTGGCTTTGCATTCCGATGTCTATCCCGTGATAGAGTTCCCTCGATATTACCTGCTGACGCCGTAATCATTGTTCTGTACTGTGTTTCAAGATACTGACTGAGCTCCTCAAAGCTCGGCAGATTCTGCGTTGAAGATATTGACCGCTCCCAATCCACTCTTAATTGATTCGGTAATCTCTTCATCATGTAGTACACTAAAATTTCAGACTGTTGTCGCACATCCACACCAGTCTTCTCCAATGAATTCACACATGAGCGGGAAGTTTGCACAAATCTTCTCAAACTTTCCGCATCTCCATATTTTATTGGTAATTGCTGATCGAACACATCCATGTAATGTAAGAATAACACTCGTTTGTTATCATACAAATTTATCAACATTCTCCAAGCCACTTCATAGTTCGCCGCTATTAGCGTTAGATGTTCAATATCCTTAGCTGCGTCTCCAACCAACGAATCCTTCAAATAATGAAAACGATGTAAGTCCGTCAGCTTGTCGCAGTGGTGTACTCTTGTTAAAAACACCTCTTTAAACGCCGGCCACTCAATAAATTTCCCGCTGAAGGTAGGCAGTTTAACTGTTGGGAGTTTCACTTCCTCCAAACATGGTCCCATTTGTTCATGCACCGTCTGATGCAAACAAGACTCATCAAATGCAGTCGACGCCGGGATTCTCCGATCCTTATGTCTCTGCAACTCATTTCGAATCTCAGCTACTCCCATTATGTAGGTTTCTTCGAAACAGTCTCTGATGTCTTTGTCAAAATATCTGCCCTTTATTTCCGCATTATCTCGTTCTTGAATCAGTTGGTGATGATTGCGCTGAAAATCTGCGTGAAGGTGGGCAATCGACTCCAATCTGGCTTCCAGATGACTCTCGGAATGTCCCGACTCCTCCGATTTATACCGCGCCAATGACTTCTCCAGCGAAGTGAGCAATGTGATTTGCTCCGTAGCCAACGGTAACAGTTTTTCAGCCATAATGAACACCTACCCAAACACATCAACGTTAAATTGTACTCACCCGAATCAGTCTATCCACTGGCAATCACACTCTAAATCCAATCGCCAAGATCATTCCTCCCGGGTTTCGGCACCAAAAATATGTTGGCTAACGGCTGCGCCCTTGCGGAGCCCCAAACTGCTCGTCTTATATGATGCGGCCTTCGGATGATTTCCACCGAGGCGGCTTCGAGGCACTTGCGATTGGCAAGAAATGAGATGACCAGGTTGACTTCAATCGGTTGCTTTATTTTCTTAACCTAAAACTATAGTACAATTGTCGGCGGGCACAGAAGGTGCAACCGCATCGACCGAGATTAATTTCAAGAGTAAAAATCACGTGCAGCTAATCACGCTGTCTTTTACAAAATTCAAAGTTCTGGAAATTTCCATAGAAGAAATAAGAAAGAAAAGAATTGAAGTAACGGATCTCCAAGTTTGTCACTTCAAAGTAACTTGTGCTGTTCTTGGTCTCTCTCTCTCTCTCTTCGTTCGTTTTCTCTTTTTAGCAAAGAGAGTCTGGCTTCAGTTGCAGCTTAAACAACTTACATAATACACAAGTAAACATACCAAATTTGGTGGCTCTAGCTCCTGTAGCCTCCGAGATCTGCGTGTTCATACAGACGGACGGACGGACGGACAGACGGACATGGCTAGATCGACTCGGCTGTTGAGACTCATCAAGAATATATATACTTTATAGCGTCGGAGAAGCTTCCTTCTGCCTGTTACATACATTTTGGCGACTTTAATATACCATTTAACCCTTTGAAATATACTTGGGTGTATGGTAAAAAAATCATCTTAATGTTTTATTTTGAGCGAAGGATATAAAAATAATTTTTAAGCATTATTTTTGATTTTTATTTTTTTGATCCAAAAATATTTTGTATGGATAATTTTAATTACTGAAAAATTATGATCTTTCTTGAAAAAATTTAAAAACATGAATTTTCAGAACCAAATTTTTTTTATTTTTTGCTGTTTGATGCCTATTAAAGTAAAATAAATGACTTTCGTCATGAAACATTGATACAACTTAATCAAAATAAGTGGCTATTTAGCTTTCGATAGTTTTTAAATTATTTTAATTAATGTTCAGCCTACAATTATAAAATCCTACAAATACAGCTTGCTCTTAATACTCACTTCTACTTCTTAATATTCCCCTTTGCAGTCGAAGCACTTTGTTTAATCCAGAGTAGCTTATAATTTTTCTCGTTCCCTAAACTTTAATGTGCAAATTGCTAGGCTGGCGACATAGATACACCCATTTCAGTTTTGTAACCGTAGTGTTTGGCCCAATCGTTCCCTCCTGTATAGACCATATAGCAGAGGAATCATTTGGGATTTGGCCTGCCAGGCTAAAATTTTGGTTTTGGTTTTGTTGTTATGTAAAATGAAGGCAAATGTAAACAATTTAGTTTGACAAAAGGCAGTTGTTCCAGTGACTTATCGTCGAGGTTACATCGTTGATCGGTCATCATCATTTTGAGAGCTAAAAACACTATTTAACTTGTGTGCACCACTTTGGCCAGCTGATATAAAGTTGGGTATACGTAGCACTTTTCCTTCCAATACTCAATGGCTTGCAAAATTTTTTTATTGTGTGTTGTGATAGTTTAAGCGACCTTTGTATTGTTATATATCGTTGTCATTAGGCTTCAGGTCATTTAATTAAAATAAAAATAAAAAACCGCAGTTTCTAATTTATTTTTGTACCGATATATTTCGGGTGCGGGTTCGTCTTCAGGGCAACTACAATAGAGTACAAGAACATTTAACGATTATATGACATTTAACCAACTTGTAACATACATTATTTAACCCATCAGCACTGTTCGACGTGGAGTTAAGAACTAATTCTTGTTAAGTAAATGTCTGCATATGTGAACGCAGTTGTCGGTATTCGTCTTAAAGTTAAGTCGTGTGGCCCTCGGAGTATTGATGATATGTAGCATGACCATAGTAAACCTTTTGTTGTAGTGCCGCTCTATATCTAATATTATTGTCTCTTCGAAATTCGATGCATGGCCACTAGTAGACTATTGGATATTATGTGTTTAAAGGATTATTAATAGCATATTGTTTAATAACAAGGCTTACTCAATTTAATTATACGCTTTTTAAGGGGTATCGCAGTAAAGCTGGGCAATAAATGGTACTTTAGCAGCTTAAGCCCAATGTAACTTCGACTTGTTTTAAAGCTACGCTCCGTCGCACAGTGGACTTTTTTGCTAAGTTATTTTCAAAAATATGTAAAATTTTAACCAGCCCAGATACCGGCTTGAAACTAAAATGCAAAATTATTTTGATAATATTTACCATAATGATTACGGTCCCTGATATAAATAAATATTATACTATATATAAATATATTGGCCATATATTGACAGTCTCAGGCGATTACTTTTTCCAAAGTGGATTTTGAGAAAAAAATAATTTTAAGGGAAAAAATAAAAATAACAAGTTTTCTCTTACATATTGAAAAAAATTTCCAGAAATACATTTTTTAGAATAAAAAACAAGTCTTAAAATGACTTTAAAAATTGACTTGGAGCCTGTTATAATCTATTTCGAATCTTCATTTGTAGTAAGTAAGGCGACTCGCCGACTTGGGTATACCATACACCAGGTGAAACAAATATTTCAAATTTCGAAAACCAAATGTATGTCTATTAAATTGTTTTTACATGCTTCATACTATGTGCTATCTCGCTCACTCTAAAAACACACGACCACTCTAGCGCCGACACTAGCCAACGGCCAATTCTGGCCTTGTGGACTGCTTAGTAAAATACGTGTCGTAGTTTTTAAGAAAAACTGTTTTATGTGATTCCTGGGGGCGTAAGGGGGCGTGGCAAAAAGTTTGAACAATTAGTTTCTGCGCGCTAACTAAACGGGTATATAAACTAAATTTGATGTCCCTAGCTGTTATACTTTTTAAGATAAATAGTTTTATGTGATTCCTGTGGCGTAAGGGGGCGTGGCCAAAATTACAATTAACTCTATACATTTACATACTACACGACCAAATTTGGTCTGGCTCTGGCTCTTGTAGCCTTCGAGATCTGTGTGTTCATACAGACGGACGGACGGACAGACGGACATGGATAGATCAACTCGGCTGTTGATCCTGATCAAGAATATATATACTTTATAGGGTCGGAGAAGCTTCCTTCTGCCTGTTACATACATTTTGGCGACTTTAATATACCATTTCACCCTATGGGTGGATGGTATAAAAATTTTCTAGGAAACACGAAATTAAAAACATTTGTTATATTTGCTTCATTGTGTTTTTCTTAGCGAGAAGACTCTACTTAATAACTTTATAGAAATTATCCAAATATTTAATTTAAGCTTAATATGACTTAATGTGTTTTTAATTTTAGTGGTTCTTCAAAAATATGAGCCAGAAGTACAAAACCCTAGTGGATTTATTGGTAGTAATGTCCTCATTAAATGCAACATTCCCTCGTTTGCCAAGGAATATGTAACAATAACATCTTGGCTACAGGAACCAAATTTTAATATTTACCCATCTCTTGAAGGCGGTAAGAAAATGCTCTATTGTTAATATTCTTTATTGATTTAAAATCATTGTTTGTATCTAGAACATAAACTAGCTCTAATATAACTTTCAAGAGGATACTATATTTTTGTTTGTTTGGGGTTTTACATGTAATCTAACAACAAAAGACAATACATAAGCAAATTTAATTAAACTTCATACATGATATAAAAATGTACATTTTTAACAACTTTAGGTTGAGTTATATCCTTTTGTCTTAAAGTGCGCATGTTAGACGGAATGCCTAGGGGGAGGCCCACATATTTCACCATTGTATAATATTTTACCCATGTATAATATTCATATGGGCTGACAAAGAAGCCCTTGAGCCTACGAGTGCAAAGTTAATATGTTATGACTATTAGTTAGGATAAATCATTTGAAACAGCCATGTAGCTAGAAAGGCTGTATTACAACAAACGAGGCGATCACAAGCTGGACTTTTTGAAGCATAAATTCAAAAGGATGGGGCCCAACACAGCTCTATAATTATACGCTCGACGTCCTCACTTCGGAAGTTTAAGTAATATTAATATTTTCGGACTCACACCTTTAGGAAATCCAGCTACAAGATCCTAATACCTTGAATATAGTTATACATTACGTAGAAAAAACGGGTGAACACAAAAAAATCATGCGATAAATACATAGGAAGGGTCAGACTGTTTAACGGGCCCGCCACAAAACTCTGCCACACAAGCGGCAGACGAACTCAACTTTTCTTAAATGCTACTGCCTGGGAGTTAAAAGGGATTCCCGTCAATGACAGGCACCGGATTAAGACCGTATACCAATTTTTATGTTTTCAATTGTCGCCTTTAATTATCCAATAGTGACTTTAGTACTATCAGAATGCATTTGTTCCAAAGCAGGTTCGACTACTTCTTAATAGGTAACAATTTACCACTACAAGCCTGTCCAAACTCTTTATTCTTTCTTCAGTTTTACAACAAAACACATTAACATATTACTGCATGAAAATCTTAATAAGTGAGAAAAAATTCTTTTCATGCAAATAATACAAATATTAGAGGGTGACAATTGTTCTTGAAAGATCTTATTCTAGTGAGACTCAAACCCACGCTTTCAGGCTTAAAAAAAATATTATTATTTTAAGCACAGTGTCTTGTCGTTGTAATATTTTACTATTTAGTTTAAAGTTACTAGTATTTTTCTTCAACGCGTGTAGTAATGCTAATTCTAGTACAGTTGTGTCATATTTTCCTTAGTGCATCTGAATTGGTGAAGCCTCTTCAGATGAACACGATGTTTAATCTTTAACATACTGCAAAGGACCGCCAAATGTGACGATTTGGAATCCGCGTTTCCGTAAGCTTTACTAAATTGACTTTTACTGGATGGCATATTATAATTGTCAAATTACCTTTACCGCCTAGTGCTTAACAATCTCTGTTTCCAAATTTTTACCCACTTCTGATGTGTACTACTGTGTTGACGTCTATACGTTTAATAACATGCATAGTGTAAAATAATACACATTATTATTGATAAGCATCAACAGCCGAGTCGATCTAGTCATGCCCGTTCGTCCGACCGTCCGTTAAAGTAATATATTTGATACGTGGACTTGTTTCAAAATAAAGTCCTGTAAGTCACTACCAGGCGAAAAAGTTAGGCGACAAATAATGAACTTTTGCCAAGGCAAAGTCATATCAAAGCCCAACGTACATGAAGTCACTACAAATGATGAAATGACGGAGTGTAGTGGCCTTGCCCATAACAGAATCTAAATGTTTATTTAAAAAAAAAAAAACGAATGAAGTTAGTGAGATATATTATAATGAAATTTTCGACTTAGGTCAGTTCTTACAAAGGCTCGAAAAAGAAGCCCTAAGTGGCCTAAATATGTCGGAAAAGAATATAAAAACAAACTGTTTTTCATTTTTTTTTATTTAAACAAAAAACTGACCTGGAGCCGGCTAAACATACCACATTCATTGGAATAACTTTTTTTTAATGCCAATGAACAAAATTTCAGTAGCAATATTATTTTTCAATGCTTTGGAAATGACCAATGCATTATAAGAGTAATGAGTCAGGAACGGCTCTACAAAATATTAAGAAGCCATTCCAATCAAAAGTATGTGGAGGTGCCTTGAGTAAAACTTGCAACACACAAAAAAAAAAAAAAAAAACGGAAGGCAGAATTGACTTTGGATCTTAACGACTATCAAAGCGAGGCCTAGAGCATAGGCGAGCTATCTTGATAAATTCTTTTCAAATTATCTAACGAGCGGAACAGTCCATTGCAGGAAGTGAATAAATACAAATCATCCTTCATGGACTTGAATCGGCGATAAGAAGAAACAAAGTATATTGATGTTCTCTATGTTCTATATTTATCGTATATATCTATCTGATGTGAATATGGATGTATGTTTTAGGATTTTCTACTAGCGCTGAAAAGAAAATCATGGTAGGGTGGGTAGAGAGCGCGGCTGTAAAAACACCTATATATACAGCCAACACGAGAACTATTTTCTTCTATTTTTTTCTCTCTATTCTATATCGAGTTGCTGACGTGTGAGTGGGTGAAACACATTCATCAAAGAACCAACCGATTGTCTTGTGTGTTAACATCGAGATAGGCCTCACACAATAACGTATAGTTTACCCATTGCAATGGATATTTAGTTGTCTATCAACTGCATTGAGGCTTTGTACGTTACAAGTAATCGCAAAAGCAATTGTTGGAGACTTTAAACTTAAGTACGATCCAATGAAGACGTTCATTTCAGACATGGGAACAGGGTACAATAAACAGATAACAGATTTATGCAAGATCAAGAATTTCACCCCTACTGCATGTCACCACCAAACATTAGGGACAATAAAACGAAGTCATTTAACATTTAACGAATACATTCGTTCATATATTTCTGCAGACAAAACTGATTGGGACGTTTGGATTCACTATTTCACTTTTTCTTTCAAGACGACACTATCAGCTACGCATGAGCATTGTCCATACGAACTCGTATTTGGCAGATTACCAAAGCAGTTTATAGATTTTAATAAAATAGATAAATTAGATCATATTTAAAATTTAGATGACTGTCCAAAGAAATAAAATTTAGATTAGAAATAGCATACAACAGAGCTTGAGAAAAAAAAAAAAAAAACATCAACAAAATCCAAACTCGGCAAACAAAGTTATCGCACAAAGCAAAACAATAAACAAAAACAAAACACTAACTGCAAACCGCTAGGACGGGCTTGAGCCCAACAACACCAACAATGCAAGAACCACCAGACATAGGCATATTCAACAATATAACAGAAAACATTGGAGAACCAAAATACATAATTTTAAAACAAAATGAAAACTGCACACTTGCGAAGACGAAGTCGAAAAACAAAAAACCAACTACAAGCATTAAAACTATTAACAACAAGACAACAACTAACAAGAATGACAGATATTAATATTTCAGCGTCAGAGCACAAAACATTGAACTTCACAAAAAGATTAATCTTCTGCAACGATCTACGAGGCTTAGATTAAAACGATATCCTACAAAACCTTAAAAATTGTAACAGAACTTAAAAAAATATTTTAAAAAAATAAAATAAAAGAAACAAATACACACAACAAACAAACAACAATTAAAACAATAATGTCATACGAAACCGGACTCCTACCCAAACATTCGCAACGCTCAAGCTACCAGAAGCTTTCAAAATCATACAGACGGAATCGAATATTGTACAAACAAATATTGTATTGAAGCAGGCGCTGACAGGGCCAAAATAGGCCACAGAGCTGATAGTCGGCTATGACCTCAGTTGAGGCGGACCGGAAGATTTGAATTGAAGGGATACAATTGAACTTCAACCATTGCATTGCGGCTCAAGATCTTTTACCCACTGATTTCATCAGAGCACTGATCTGCGGTAGCTACTTTGTATATAGCTGTTACCTACCCCCCAGCTTATCTATCGCTAGATTTGGCTAGGTCAGCGACGAACTCGTGGACAATGCAGGGGGCCGCCCCTCAGTTATAATTGGCGGCGACTTTAATGCATGGGCTACAGAATGGGGCAGTAGTCACAGATAGAAGAGGCCGGTTGCTTCTTGAGGCCCCGGCGACACTCAACGTTTCGTTACTCAACACAGGGTTCAAAAAAACTTTCAACAGAGCAGGTATGAGATCAATCATAGACCTGACGTTTGTGAGCAACCCATTGGTGCGGCTTTGCAACTGGAAAGTAATCGTAAAATTAATTATTGTTCTCTATTGGCCTAAGTACACTTTCCCATCATACTACTGTGAGTGAAGGAGCATTAAGGTGGATACTTTGAGCATTCCTGCTTTCTGTGGAAACGTGCTATTCAATATGAGTGAAAACAGCGTAGAAAACCTGGCAAACAGCATTATGCATTGCATTTAGACAGCCTGAAATGCTAGCATGACACGTCGAAAACTTTTTAATCGCTCCTATGCAGCTGTACGTTAGTGGTGCGACAATATAGCCAGACGATCGTGTTTCCGTGCGCGGCGACTGTTTTGGGAAAGGCATACCAGACCGTAGTGAAACGCGTCGATGCCGGTAAAACATCAATACCAACACATGCAGCAAGCCTAAACCAAATCTTCAGCTCACTTTTCCCGCGAAAGAAAGCTCCTGGCCCCGACGGCATTCTGGACAGAGTTTTGAGGCCGGCAGTTAAGACCTGCACCCTGATGTATTCCCAAAACTATATAATGCATGCCTGAGTGAAGGAATCTTTTCATCCAGATGAAAAAGGCAGAATCTGGTACTTTTACCAAAATCTGGTAAGCCACTCAGCGAAGCCTCCATTTGCCTTCTGGACACAGCAGGCAAAATACTGGAATCGCTCATGGCAAGTAGGCTTAATAAGGCTATCGAGCAAGGATGAGGCGGATGAGGATAGGCGACTCGACTGTAGACGGTTTAAACGAATATAGCATTTCTGATGGAGAACCACATTGATAAGTCCTGGGCCCACTCCTGTGGACTTCCATGTATGACGTCTTCAGATTAAAAATAAATAAATAAATTTTGACCCGGCCACTCGTATAATCGGCTTTGCCGATGATATCGCTGTGGTGGTAATAGAAAAGGAGCTTGGAGCTGGGGAACAACAATGCAACAACGCCATTGCAACTATTGGCCGCTGGCTGGCTACCCAGAGTACGCCAAGAGTCTCGGAACGAACACGTCGCAGCAACGTTAAACGGAATCTACGAAGCGCCGTTGGACTTACTGCTTTATCCCAGACCTTTAACAGTGGGCGGATGTCACGGGCAAGTAACGTTTTACCTGACTTCAATTCTGGGCGGCCATGTCTGCTTTAGAGTATACCTTAAGCGTTTTGGTCATGAGACATCCGACGAATGCAAGTGGTGCGGAGCCGGCATCACGGAGGCTGAAGATAATTGAAGCTGGCCCCTGCGAAGCATTATCTCAGGGTAGTCCCGCAGTGGCTTGTTTGAGCCACACCGCTACTAACTACATATATATATAAATAAAGAAAATTGAATTTCGTTGTAAATAAAAAATGAGTCTAAAAAAAAAAAACGGCCCCAATTAACTACAAAAATTTTACCAATACAGCTTCCAACCCACTATTTTGAACCCCTTAGTCTAGAACAAGAATCCAAGTTGCCTCAATTTACATTTCCCCTAACAAGACATTCTCTTATAAGTCCTTCAACGACAACCTCAACCTAACCAACAACACCAATTTGATTATCTTAGGGGACTTCAACAGCTGCCACAACAGCTGGGGGTCACATCCAAACAAAAGAGATAAAACCCTTCACACCTTAACGACAGCTTCCCCACACACAATACATTGACACACATCAACCTATCACTAAAAAACTTTTAACGATCTTAGAGCCCAAAAAAAATAATCATGAAAAACTTTCAAACTAAACAATAACACTGACAGCCTAATTAACTCCAAAAAAGCCAAAGCTCTCTTTTGAAGGGAACGCAAGATATCCAACACTAAAGCAACAACCGAATTCACTTCCACAATATAACAGAACACCGCCTACCACAAAATCTGGGCCAATATCCGACGTTTTTGCGGACTCAACCCATAACAGAGACATCCTCCATAGTTTAACTGTTTGCCCAACACTGGTCATACCAATCTAAAGCTACAAAATTCAATCGAACTTTTATGGCAAACAAACAGTTAAATAAGCTATTATACTATATACCAACTCTCAGCCCAAACAATAGAATCCGACATAACCCAAATTGAAATCCTATCCGCACTACACTCCCCTAAAGAGACCACACCTGGCCTCAATAGAATATCACCCCTTTGATAAAGAAAACCTCCAATACAGACAAGAATTACTCAAATCTTTATCAATATATTTTAAAAATTCATCCCACAGTCATTCAAAACCAGTCTAGTTATCCCAATCTCAAGCCTACCTCCAACAAAAACAACAATAACCAACTATAGACTAATCTTGACACTATCTCAAAAACACTAAGCAAAAAGACATATCACGGATAGACCAAATAAACATTCTAAGACTTAGATTAGATCAACCCGAACGACATAACTACCTGTCCAACCTGCAACTCAACACTCGACCAAAACAGAAAACACGTACAAAAAAACTGCCCTGTAACCTCTCACATTAGGGAAAAAATCTTTCAAAAATTGTGTCCCATAGCAAACCCAACTCCAACAAACCTCTCCATGATAATGAACTACCTCAAAAAAAAAAACTACTACCACCTATACGCTTAAATTAGGAAAATAAAATTATAAATGTAAATTATGTAAATCTGTCAATCTGTAATTATGTAAATATATTAATTTGTAAATATGTAAATACACACAAGCCAAGCCCAAGGCCTAAGCAGATTCCGCTTACAATAGAAATTAAGTTCCAACTTATGTTAAGAAATCCTAACTCTAAGACAAGCAAATAAAAAAATAAGGAACAAAAAGTTCATAAGGATATATAACACCAGAGGGCCGGGGATAACATCGACCGCGGAAGGCACAGTTGTTAATAGCTTGGTTAAACTAAGAAATATACATTTTTGTGACATTTGCGTAATGCTATATGATATAGTCATCTGTTCTTGATCAAACTTGGCACAGTCGTTTGTGGGTGAAATATATTCACCAAAATTAAATTTCACAATAGCTCAGAAAATAGCGATGTTATTGTTTGTGACTTTGCAGTTTGTATGGGAGCTATATGATATAGTGGTCCGATCCGGCTGAATCCGAGATATACAAACTGTGTATCTAAACATACATGCGAAATATCAGCTCTGTAGCTCATACGGTCTAGGAGGAGCTTGCGTCCAGACAGACGGACAGACTTACGGACATGACCATTTGAACTCGTCGTCTCGTTCTGATCAAGAATACATAATGGGAAATGCTTCCTTCCCGGAATTGGCCTGATCAACTACTACCAAAAAAAAAAATTTTTCTTTTAAAATCATAGGAATCATTTTTTTCCCTTTTCTTTCCACTAAGAAACAAATCTTTCCTTTTTCCACAAAAATTGTATTACAACTAACAAAAACATTTTTCATAACACAAAAATAGGTCATAAAGACTCATATGACAATTATTGATTAGATTGTAACAACGGCGCACTAGTAACCGACGCTGAGCATGAAATATAAACAATTTTCACCCCCCGAGAAACGTGGGTGATTAGAATAACTATTTTTAAGAACAATTGTCGACTCCTAGTGTCTAAGAGTTTATTTATGTATATAAAGTGCGTGTGAAACACTTTTTTAAATAAAATCAATTTATATTTTAAATTCAACGAATAAAGACGGGTTTATTTTCCTTCTCTCTAGAATCCCTATTAATTTTTGGTCCTTCAAACCGGATTGATAATTTTTGGTCCTTCGAGAAAAAGGAACTCTGAAGTTTTGCCCCCAAAAGAATGAAAAACCAAAACTAACTAGTTCCGGGCAGGGGTGGAACCAGGATTTCTTGACTTTTAGGCAAGAACTCTACCCCTTACACCGCCGTGCTGCTTGAAGACCACTCGGCGTTTTACCTATAAGTCACCGAAGCTATAACTTTAAACGCGATTTTCAGGAAAATATAGAATAGTGCGCCGAAATATTTCACACAGCTATTCTACAACATATCCAACATATACAACATAACGCATACCTGTTAGTCTGGCCTCGGAACCAGAAGTATATTCAAGTGATTGATAAACAATTTACAACTTTAAATCGAAGCTTCTGTGTAATTAGTTTCATGGTAAACTGGTGGTTAAAGAAAGAGTCTTGTGTGTCATCTCCCATGTGTATCCAAAGGATTATGGTAATGCCACACCCCGACATAGAGAAACGTATGATAGACTCGTAGCTGGCTCCCGAGTAAGGACCAGACTCGTATCCATGGACCAGACTTATATATAGAAGCAGCAGCAGATCAACGACGCACTTGCAAGAAGGCAGCAAGGCAAAAAGATAGTTGCAGAAACGAGGTAAGGACGGTGGCAGGTGCCCACAAGACGAAAAATATCAGTAGAGGGCCCCAAAGACTGCCCTTAGCAAATACACGTGTACAAAGAAATCTGGGGCGATGACCGGCGGACTGTCCTGGACCATTGAACTCGCCAAATTGCGAGAGGACCGACACCGGCGCTCCATCACCCTGTGCGAAGAACAGCACCGGCACCGTCTAGAACGACAAGCTAGACCCTGGACGCAGTAGGACCGGTAGCGCTACAAAGAGCGCCCAACAAATTAATACATTACAAATTAAAATTGTTTGCAAACAGAAAACATTGGAAGAAATATTGTGAAATTAATCGGAACCTTATCTGCCCGATAGCAGTATAGCCTGTAAAGCTATGCGAGCAATTAGGTAGATTAATGTAAAAGGAATTTTTTTTTTTTAAATAAACGAATGATAAATAACCAAAATTTATTATAGAAATAACAAAATATAATAAAATTTATAAGCGAGTTGCCCGTCGAAGGGTCAACAAATAAAATTATATACAAAAAAAAAAAAAAAAAAATCATAGAAGTAAATACATATTACAAAAAAATCAAATTTATTGTCAAACATACATACACCATATAAAGCAGCGAAGCAGTACGAGTTCCATTAAATTTTGAAGAATATAGAGGAAATGGATACTAGTAAATTAACTTGCAAAATTCTTAACAAAGTGAGAGACATACAGAAGCAATGGATTAGTTACCGAGTTTTATTGACTGTAACTTGTTATTTATCCGATCGGATTGAAGTTGTTTATGTTTTATATCCAAAACTATCACATTAGCAAATTTCATGGGGATACTCCAATTTTTGAGAAAAAACAAAAACAAAACAAATAAAGCAAGTAAGTCGACTCGTCGACTTGGGTATACCATACACCAGGTGAAACAAATATTTCAAATTTCGAAAACCAAATGTATGTCTACTAAATTGTTTTTACATGTCTTATACTATGTGCTATCTTGCTCACTCTACAAACACACGAGCACTCTAGCGGCGCCACTAGTCAACGTCCAATCCTGGCCTTGTGGACCGCTTTGTAAAATACGTTCATACGCATATTTTGCATGTTTCTTGTCCGATTTCAATAAAATTTGGTAGAAATAGATAAGATTAATTAGTCTGCCGAATTTAAATGGGGTAGTCAAAAAACTACAGGAGGAAATCCGTTTTTTCTAAATTATGAAGGAAGTGGGCGTGGCAAAATATGAAAATATATAATGTCGGTAGCTATCATAGTTTTTAAGGAAATCAGTTTTGTGTAAATTCCGGGGGCGGTAGGGGGCGTGGCAAAAAGTTTGAACAATTAATTTCTGCGCGCTAACTAATCGGGTATTCAAACTAAATTGTATGTCTCTAGCTATTATACTTTTTAAGAAAAACAGTTTTATGTGATTCCTGGGGGCGTAAGGGGGCGTGGTCGAAATTCCAATTAACTCTGTACATTTACATAATACACGAGTGTGCATACCAAATTTGGTGGCTGTAGCTCTTATAGTCTCCGAGATCTGCGTGTTCATACAGACGGACGGACGGACGGACGGACAGACGGACATGGCTAGATCGACTCGGCTGTTGATCCTGATCAAGAATATATATACTTTATAGGATCGGAGAAGCTTTCTTCTGCCTGTTACATACATTTTGGCGACTTTAATATACCATTTCACCCTATGGGTGTATGGTATAAAAACAGTTTTTCTTTAAAACTATTACAGCTAGAGGCATCAAATTTGTTAAAAATGTACCCGATTACTTAGTGCACAAATATTCATTATCAAAAATTTTAAAAAGACATTTTTGGTGTTTAAATTATATAAAAAAAATATTAAAGAAGCTAACTTCGGCTATGCGGAAGTTTTCATACCTTTGCAGTCCTTTGGCAATAAGATTTTTACTTTTTGAAATTTCTTTCCCTGCAACTGAATTCATCAATACACAAACAAAGCATTACATTTTTTTCTTAATCTTCCATCATTACCTAAGCAAAGCACGGTACGCATACACATACAGTTTATATAGCGTTGCGTCAGTGTGTGTATCCATGTACTCTGTTGATGAAGTATGACGTAGTAGGCAGCAGACAGCGCTTCCGGCAGCGATTGAACCGATTTATATTGACTGTAACTTGCCTTCTATTTATCCGATGGAATCTGAGTTTTTATATTCATCGTAGTAAATTTCATGTGTATACTCCAATTTTTATGAAAATGTTTCTTTTAGAGCTATATGATAATTTTACATACATACATACATACATATCGAAGCTTTATGCCAGAACCAGGCACTCATATCCCCCGGGGGACGAACACGTTCGGCTCGTCGTATGCGTGTAACCGAACGGCTGCCGAAGTCCTCACACAAAAAAATCAAGAGCATGATGGTGGATTTAGTTTTCCTCAGCATTTCGACGCAAGCAGATCTATGTCGCTTTGTTGAGAGATGACACATGAAAAAAATTGATCGCTACTTTGTTTTTCTATATTTCTCTTGCATCAGTTTAGCTGCTCTACTCGTTTTCTTGATTTGAGGCAAAATTTTGTCAACTTTCATTTTTCGCAGTGTAAAGCAACACATGCAGACAAGCAAGTGCACACATACAACTACATTTTTCTAGCGCTCTCTTTATGCCGGGCCCTGCTTTATTTATTTATTTATTTATTTATTTACGTCAACTAACACAGCAGTCGACGAAAAAGCTTAAGCTAAAGACAGATAGTAATTAAATGAAGAAGGTAGCTTAGCTTTATATACAACTAAACATCCCCAGCCCGGTGGAGGTGTTTTATTTGCACAAGGTGCCAGCTATGCCCCGATTCACAGCCAATGTGGCCAGGGATGAGTTGCAGCCAATCCAAGTCCAGAATATTTTCATTGGTTTCGCTGTAGATGATTAAAAAGTATAGCGCGAAGAGAAGTGACAGAAAGATGAGGAGAGATAAGGTGAGAAAGGTTGTTAAAAGATTGGCAAAGAACACGAAGAGGTTCGTGAAGAGAGTAGTTAGTCAGACATCTACTAAGGTGAATAGGAAAAAAGTTTCTGGTCCAACGTGAGAGAACACAAAAATACAGCGTATCTAGTAAATTCGTAGAAATGACTTCGCCGTTGACTAGTTTATGGAGAAAGAGAATGCCAAAAACAAGCCTACGGTTATAAAGTGAAGGAAGATTAATAAGAAGAAGTCTGTCAGAATAAGAAGGTAGGCGAAGACCCGGGTCCCAATTTAGACCGCGTAGCGCAAACTTAAGGAATTGCTTCTGTACCGATTCAATACTACGCTGGTGAACATCATATTGCGGGTTCCACACTGGCGAGCAATATTCTAGAGTAGGGCGAACTAACGAAGTGTATAAAACCTTTGTTACATAGGGATCATCAAATTCTTTGGCCCAACGTTTCATGAAGCCGAGAAGGCTGCTAGCTCTGTTGACAATTGAAGAAATATGAACATTAAATGAAAGTTTAGGGTCAAACATAACGCCTAAGTCTTTGAATGATGGAACACAATCTAACAGAACAGACTTAATAGAGTAATGAGCTAGGAGCGGAGACAAACGACTGAAAGTCATAAAAGAACATTTAGAGGCATTAAGGTGTAATTTATTAACGTGGCACCAATCACAGAACGCATCGGGATCTGATTGCAAGTACTGTTGGAAAGAAGGATCATTATAGGAATAACAAATCTTGACGTCATCCGCAAACATGAGCACGCGTGAATGAGCCAAGGCCAAAGGCAAATCATTTATAAACAATGTAAATAATAGTGGGCCCAGATGACTGCCTTGGGGTACACCTGACGTAACTCGAACAGTTTTAGATATCGAGGAACGAAAAGACACCTTTTGGGTTCTGCCAATAAGATACGACTTTAACCAACCCAATAATTTTGGTGAAAAACCCATGATGTTAAGTTTCGCGAGAAGCAAAGAATGATCAACCGTATCAAAAGCCTTACTGAAGTCAGTATAAATAACATCAGTTTGACACTTTTTACGGAAGCCATGGTGTACTAGGGTAGTCAATTCTAAAAGGTTGGTAAGCGACGAACGACCTTTCATGAAACCATGCTGGCAAGGAGAAATAGTGGATCTGGATAGATGTTGAAGGGAAGACGTAATAATTTTCTCAAACAGTTTAGGTATTGCCGAAAGTTTGGCAATGCCACGGTAGTTGGAAACATCCGATTTGCAACCCTTTTTAAAAAGCGGAATAATAAATGACTCCTTCCAAATATCAGGAAATCTACAAGTCTCACTCGATATAAAGAATAACCGAGCTAAAGGCTTAGATAGGGAAATCGAACACATTTTAAGGATGCAACTAGGTATATCATCAGGCCCGGGAACGAAGGAAGACTTCATAGATGACAAGCTAGAGAGAATACAGTCTTCAGTAATACTGGGAAAAAACATACAATTCAAATGTGGGATTGAAAAGGGATAGGGTGTGGGATCCGAAGCAGTAGTAGAATATGTCGACTGAAAAAATTTAGCAAACAGATCTGCAATATCTAAATCATTATTAGCAGACTGATCGTTAAGTCTGAAGGTGGAAGGTAGGACATTAGAGCGTCTTTTGGAATTGACAAAGTTGTAAAATCTTTTGGGGTTATTATAAAATTCAGCCTTACAGCGAACGAGATAATTGTTGTAGCATTGAGTATTTAAAAGACAAAATTGAGATTTAGCTATACAATAATTTGCATAGTCAAGTCGCGAACCAGTTTTTTTAAATCTTTTAAAATATCTCGATTTAATGTTGCGAAGATTAGAGAGCCTACGTGTGAACCAGACTGGCGAGCTGGAGACGGTAGAGACATTCACATAAGGAACGCATTTATCAATTAGAGAATTAAGAGCAGAATAGAAAAACTTCACTGCACAATCTATATCGCAGCACTCAAATAGAAACGACCAATCAAAAGAGAAAATAAGGCTGTTAAGAAGATTGAAATTTGTTTTACGAAAACATCTACGACGAGAATTTGAAATGTTTTTAAATAAATTAGTAACGGAATTGTAAGAAATAGTAACTTCAATGGTAGGATGATAAGGATCTTCAGGTTTCACTAGTGGCTGTGTTTGCGATACAGCACTAACAGTGGGATCAGAGACAAAAACAAGATCAAGGATTCTTTTAGAACAGTTAAGGAAAGAATTCAACTGATATAGTGGACATTCAAGTAGGCTATCAAGAAAAACATGTTGAGATGAAGGAATTAAGAAAGATAGATTATCATCAACAAGCCAAGAAATATTAGGCAAGTTAAAATCACCTAAAACTATAAGAACATCACGATCTTTAAGACGACCAAAAATAGTTCGTAAAGCATCAGCATGGTGCACGTAGATCATGATATCAGAAGCTGGAGGAATATATGAACAAGAGATATATAGGCTAAAGTTAGAACATGTAACTTCGACGCAAATAAACTCAACACCTAAGGGGAGATCAATCGGCACCACACTTGAAGACAGATTCGAGTTTACAGCAATGAGTACTCCACCGCCACGACGACCAACACGATCAAGCCTATAAGAAATAAAATTATTAGAAAGAATTTCATTATCTAAAACAGAGGAGTTAAGCCAAGTTTCAGAGAAAGCTAATATGTCAGCCGAAAAGGTTTGGCTATCACAGAAAAGGTTCGACAGCTTGGTAAGAAGTCCTCTTACATTTTGATAATGAATGCAAAGACTAGACGTTATTAGTTTTTTGAAGCAGAAGATAAAGTAGGAAGGTGGACAGGCAACGGACGAGAGCGCTTATTGGGCGCAAACTCGTGTACAACTAGGCCCTCTGGCCAAAAATTAGGGTCAACCATAGCTGAGAAGTACTCATTTGGTACTGTAATTTTAAAAGAGGAGATTTCGCGAGGCCTAGAAAACTTAAACTTTTGAATTAAAACCTTAGCAGGGCAAATATTACCAATGTAAGCTGCCACAGACGACTCAGAAGTATCTGGAGCAAGCCTAGAAATAAATAATTGTTTGCGATGAGGCACTACAGTTAGTGGAGGCGGAGGAGCATTGGGATCCGCAAGTGATTGAGAGCCGGCATGATCCTGTGATTGATCAGAGTTCCCGTGAGGGATAGATTGAGGTACACCAGGGCTTGTAATGGGTACTTCAATCTGAAAAGAAGAGCATAAAGAGGGACAAGAAGATGGTGTAGGCGAAAGTAAAATCGGAGAGGAAGTAATAGAGAGAGCTGGCGACTGCTTACGAGGCAACTCAAGGGTACATTTCTTGTGCAATTTCTCAGAAGGTGGAACAAATTTGAATTGCGACAATAATTGAACGCTAGAGTCACACTCGTTTGACAGCTGTTTGGCCAGTTTGTTTAAAGAAAGAAACCTTAAACGAAGATCCCTATACATACGGCTAAAATCAAGCTGCTGGCTAGCACAAGATGGGCCAGAAAATTTGTCGTAGTCGCGGCCATTGAGGCCAGCACATTTTAAGTGAATAAGATTATCGCAGAGCCAACAAGATATTGCTCTGTACTGATCATCAAAACGATCAGAATGTTTGCAATTAGGTAGACAACAAGCCATTGAAAAGCCGAAAGAAAGGCAAAAAAATTATATATATATAAGAATATATAGAAAAATTAAATTCACAGCACAAAGATAATTATTGATAAAATAATCAATAATTACAAATAAAACAAAGAGACAGCTAGAGTGCACAGCACAACAGAGAGTGCAAGAACAGTTATAAGCCGAGCTTTGAGAGGCGGCCTTACAAAAGTGATTACGCGGGAGAGAAGCTAAGCACAAGCACAAAGCAGAGAGAACAACAAAGCCACTAGCACTGATGGTATGATGGGGGCGATGAGGGGAGCAACTGCAGAAGCAATGACGAAAGAAAAAGAAAAAAAAAATATGTAAATGCACCAAACACTAATCACGAAAAAGAAAAAAACTGTTTTAACTGATTAATTTGGCGAATTATGGAAATAAAACACAAGGGAGTCAAGCGAACAACACCAGCGGAAGTGTAAACAAACTAAGCACAATTAAAAATTGAGAAAAAACAATAAATATTAATAAAAACTCAGGAGCTATGCAAAAACACGACCGTCACGTCAGAGAGCAGAAAGCTACAGATGCTCTCTGACGTGACGGTCGTGTTTTTGCATAGCTCCTGATTTTTTAGAGCGAAGCTCTCTTCGGCACGTCGCGGTAGGAAATTATTTTTAAAAATCGTCAGACGTCAGATCTACAGCGCGTCAAATTTTTTTTTTTCTTGTAGCGCAATAAAACGATAATTTATCCATTAACTTCTACATGCCAATATACTTCTGAAGGTGTGTGTTGGCCTCCCCTGGACCTGGCCCTTGGTTCAAATGATGTAGAGGTCGTCGAATATATATATTTTTTTTTTAATTATATGCTTTTATTATAAATATGTACATTCATATGCATATATACATTGTACATAAATATATCATCTGTACTTATATATGTATATTTTGTATAATAATTATGTTAACAAATTTTTTAGAATATATGTATGTAAGTATGTATATATATGTATGTATGTACATATATGAACGTGAAACTTTATGTATATGTATAACTTTATTATATGTACCTATGTATGTTTGAAACGTACATTTTTCTCATTTAGCTTTGAAAACGCATGCATGTATGTATGTATATACAAATATTTATGTATGTTATCATTACTATTGAATACGTATGCGTACATACAATATACAATAAATTTCACGACAATAGCTCAGAAAATAACGAAGTTATTAAGAAAAGTCACTGTTCGTGACTTTGTCATTTGTATGGGAGCTATATGATATAGTGATCCGATCCGGCTGAATCCGAGATATACAAGCCTACATGCAAAATTTCAGCTCTGTAGCTCTTCCGGTCTGGGAGAAGTTTGCACTGATCCATACGGACGGACGGACAGACAGACGAACATGTCGAATTAGCTTCTCATGATGTTCAAGAATATTACAAATATCTGACCAATTTTCATTTCATTGTGATTTTTCAAATTATTGAGTGAATTCTGATTATCAATATTTGACTGTAAAAATACACACACCTCCTATCTCAAAAATTTTTATTATTTTGAATTCCAATGTTAACTGTTTTTGCTTTATATAAAAACCAATATGGCACACTTCGGTGCTTAAAAATGTTACAGTTGTGGTTGAAACAATTAATGAATCCAGGAAATAGCGTCGGTCCATAAAGGCTTAGATAGGGAAATCGAAAACATTTTAAGGATGCAACTTGGAATATTATCAGGCCCGGGTACGAAGAAAGATAGAATTGAACCCTACAGCGCACGATATAATTATTGTAGCATTGAGTATTTAAGAGACAAACTTGAGATTTTGCTACACAGTTATTTACATAGTCAATTCGCGACCCCGTGTGAACCAGACCGACTTACTGAAGGCGGTAGAGTCATTCAAATATGGAACGCAAATGTCAATTAGAGGATTAAGAGCAGAGTAGAAAAAATTCACTGAACGTAACACAAGTTACAGTCAATATAAATCGGTTAAAACGCAGCCGGCAGCGCTGTTTGCTGTCTACTACGTCATTATCAAACCAACACACAAATACGCAACGCTACATAAGCTGTGAGGAATGATGAAAGAAGAAGAAAAAATTGTAATGTTTTGTTTGTGTATTGATGATTTGAGTTGCAGGGAAAAAATTTCAAAATGTAATAATATTATTGCCAAAATATCTTTGATATTTATACCCTTGCAAAAAAGGGTATATTAATTTTGGTCAGAAGTGTGCAACGCATAGAACGAAGCATCTCCGACCATACAAAGTATATATATCCTTGATCAGCACGAAGACACGAGTTCAAATAGCCATGTCCGTTAGAGAGTTTATTACGCCTAGAAACTACTGTGCCAAATTTGATCAAGATCGGGTGACTATATCATATAGCTCCCATAGGAACGATCGGTCGCAAACAGTGACTTTTGTAAATACCTTCGTTACTTTTAACGCGATTGCTTTCAAATTAAACATTTCTTAATTTAATGTATCTGTTAATGACTGTGCCGAATTTGATAAAGATCGAATGACTATATCATATAGCTCCCATAGGAACGATCGATGGAAAACAGTGAATTTGATCAATATCTTCGTTATTTCCTATGATTGTAGGCTATTCTTTCGCAAACATAAGCCTTTTTAGATAAAACGTTCTTCCACATTGATGGCTAATAGGTAAGAAAAGAGTTACCAAACAAGATGCAAGGTTATACAAACTTTGACGCGGTCGAAGTTAGCCCCGGCCCTCTGGTTTTGAAATTATTTTTCAATATTTTCTGAGGCTATCTTTGAAACTCAACACAGCTTAAATACGATTAGGCATCCTTTACTAAATATATCCAAACTTTTTTGCTAATAATTTGTAGTGCTGGTCCAGATATTTTTTTAAAAAACTTTCCCGGTTACTCTGTCTGTTTCAAATTTTAAATTTTAACTCTATTCGAAAGTGATCGATACGGGTAAATCCGTAAGTAAACTCTCTAACGGACATGGCTATTTGAACTCGTGTCTTCGTGCTGATCAAGGATATATATACTTTGTATGGTCAGAGATGCTTCGTTCTATGCGTTGCACACTTCTGACCAAAATTAATATACCCTTTTTGCAAGGGTATAAATATCAAAGATATTTTGGCAATAATATTATTACATTTTGAAATTTTTTTCCCTGCAACTCAAATCATCAATACACAAACAAAACATTACAATTTTTTCTTCTTCTTTCATCATTCCTCACAGCTTATGTAGCGTTGCGTATTTGTGTGTTGGTTTGATAATGACGTAGTAGACAGCAAACAGCGCTGCCGGCTGCGTTTTAACCGATTTATATTGACTGTAACTTGTGTTACGTTCAGTGAATTTTTTCTTCTCTGCTCTTAATTTTCTAATTGATACATGCGTTCTTTATGTGAATGTCTCTACCGTCTCCAGCGCGCCAGTCTGGTTCACACATAGGCTCTAAATCTCCGTAACATTAAATCGAGATATTTTAAAAGATTTAAAAAAACTGGTTCGCGACTTGACTATGCAAATTATTGTATAGCCAAACCTCAATTTTGTTTTTTAAATACTCCTTCGTTCCCGGGCCTGATAATAAACCTAGTTGCATCCTTAAAATGTGTTTGATTTCCCTATCTAAGCCTTCATCTCGGTTATACTTAATATCGAGTGAGACTTGTAGCTTTCCTGATATTTGGAAGGAGTCTTTTATTATTCCGCTTTTTAAAAAGGGTAGCAAATCGGAATTTTCTAACTACCGTGGCATTGCCAAACTTTTGGCAATACCTAAGCTGTTTGAGAAAATTATTACGTCTTCCCTTCAACATCTATCCAGATTCACTATTTCTCTTTTTCAGCATGGCTTCATTAAAAGTCGTTCGTCGCTGACTACGCTTGTACACCATGGCTTCCGTAAAAAGTGTCAAACTGATGTTATTTATACTGACTTTAGTAAGGCTTTCGTTACTGTTGATCACTCTATGCTTCTCGCGAAACATAACATCATTTTTTTCCCCCAAAACTATTGGCTTGGTTAAAGTTGTATCTTATTCGCAGAACCCAAAAGGTGTCTTTTCATTCCTCGATATCTAAAACTGTTCGAGTTACGTCAGGTGTACCCCAAGGCAGTCATCTGGGCCCACTATTACTTACATTGTTTAAAAATGATTTGCCTTTGGCCTTGGCTCATTCACGCGTGCTCATGTTTGCGCATGCGGATACTTGCAATCAGATCTCGATGCGTTCTGTGATTGGTGCCACGTTAATAATTTACATCTCAATGCGTCTTAGTCTTATTTTATGACTTTCAGTCGTTTGTCTCCGCTCCTAGCTCATTACTCTATTAAGTCTGTTCTGTTAGATTGTGTACCATCATTCAAAGACTTAGGCGTTATGTTTGACCATTAACTTTCATTTAATGTTCATATTTTTTCAATTGAAAACAGAGCATGCAGCCTTCTTGGCTTCATTAAACGTTGGGCCAAAGAATTTGATGATCCCTATGTAACAAAGGTTTTATACACTTCGTTAGTTCGCCCTACTCTAGAATATTGCTCGCCAGTGTGGAACCCGCAATATGATGTTCACCAGCATAGTATTAATTCGGTACAGAAGCAATTCCTTAAGTTTGCGCTACGCGGTCTAAATTGAGACCCGAGTCGTCGCCTACCTTCTTCTTATTAATCTTCCTTCACTTTATAACCGTAGGATCGTTTTTGGCATTCCCTTTCTCTATAAACTAGTCAACGGCGAAGTCATTTCTACCAATTTACTAGATACACTATATTTTTGTGTTCCCTCACATCGGACCAGAAACTTTTTTCCTATTCACCTTAGTCTGACTAACTACTCTCTTCACGAACCTTTTCGTGTTCTTTGCGAATCTTTTAACAACCTTTCTCACCTTATCTCACCTTATTTCTCCTCATCTTTCTGTCACTTCTCTTTGCGCTATACTTTTTAATCATCTACAGCGAAACCAATGAATATATTCTGGACTTGGATTGGCTGCAACTTAACTCTGACCACATTGGCTGTGAATCGGGGCATAGCTGGCACCTTGTGCAAATAGAACACCTCCACCGGGTCGGGGATGTTTAGTTGTGTATAAAGCTAAGCTACCTTCTTCATTTAATTACTATATGTCTTTAGCTTAAGCTTTTTCGTCGACTGCTCTGGTAGTTGACGTAAATAAATAACTAAATAAATAAATAAATACATACTTTATCTGTTCCGGGCTACTTATAGCTCAAATACCAAGTTTCATCTCGATAGCTCTTAAGATAGCGGCGTGAAGTTGATTTCCACAGAAGGACGGACGGACGGACATTCGTACGTGGCTATATCGACTCAGCTTGTCATGCTGATCAAGAATGTTGTAACGTAGACGGCCTGGGGGGCAACGCAGGCAGTAGGCCAACTGTCTCCATCAAGTAGCGGTAACATTTTCTAGGGAGGGATAGTGGTTTTTTTTCTTTGAGACAGCGCGGCCAACTTTAGAAGACGAGAGAGAGAAGAAGCAGAGAGAAAAAGAAGGAGGGCTGAAGAAGGGCTTTCCGCCGCCACGAAAAATTGAATGGAATTGAATAAATGAAAGTAAATAACTCTGTTTTCTTTGCCATTCTGCTAATTTAACTGGGGCCTGACGATCGGACGCCAGACCGTAAACCTCGCCCACGGTTGGCGTCATTTTGTCCGCAAAAGGCAAGACACGTTACAATATATATACTTTATGGGGTCGTCATCGTCTCCTTCTGTGCGTTACAAACATCTGACCAATTTTATAATATCCTGCAAGGGTATAATAATACAACATTAAGACAATTATAATATACATAGAACAAATGGAAATGTTTGTCAAGATAAATATGAAAGCCGATTATAGATGTCGATGGCTCATCAGTCATGAGAGTAACGGATATGGTCAGCAGTAAACAATAAAGACCTAGTTAATTAAGCTGCTATGGTTAGCGATTATCCATAAAGACGTATTTTGCTGACGTAACACTATGTCGAACTATGTACTGGTGAGCTCCCTATTTTTTTCGATAAAAGAAATGCTTTATTCTTAGTAAGACTAGATACCAAAATGTAGCTACATCGGGGTGCATCGCTGTGTCTTTGGCCCCCTCTCTACCTTTGTAATCTCAATCCGAAGTCCACCCAATTTATGTGTTGGTTGCGACAACTTTGAGTCACTGGTTTATGTGCTAGTGCCTATTTATATATAAACAAATAAACATTGACTTAATTCAAGAAATACCAACGTCTTTCATTGAACATATTGCTGACCCCGACATTCGGGGGCTCCAAGTTGAAAGATTAACAGACTCGGTGAAACCGTCATCCAGTGAGAATGTTTGAAAACTGGTCAACTAGGCGACTACTTTCTTCGCACGTCAAAGGTGTCAAAGGAGTGACTGCAGTCAATGTCCCATTCAAAGCGTCGAAGTTTCTCAGTCAGCTGGTGGAGCGGTCGAGCGATAGTAGCGAAGTTGGGGATAAACTTGAGGTAGTATGAGCACAGACCCAAAAATGATCGCACTCCCTTGGTACTTCGAGGTGTAGGCCAGCTGAGCACTTTATCAATCTTGTTGGGACACAGGCGTTTCTTGTTGGGATTACAGGCGTAATCCATCACGACTCACGATATGGCCTGGGTAACTAACTTGTTTCTTAAAGAAGCTGCACTTTTTCTGACTAAGTTTAAGACTAGCCTCTGCCAGTCGTTAAAACACGTCCTGCAGGTGTGTGAGGTGATCCTCGGTCGTGCGAGAGTAAACAATCACGTCGTCGAGATAGACTAGCGCGAACTTCCATATCACCCCAGACAGAAGATTGTCCATCAAACGTTCGAACGTGGCGGAGGCGTTGCAAAGCCCAAAGTCCAGCATCGCAAGTGAAATCTGTCTTTGGTCGGGAGCGTTCGTCCATCCGCACCTGCCAGTATCCGCTTTGTAAGTCCATAGTCGAAAACCACTGGGAGCCGTACAACGTTGATAAGATGTCGTCCATTTTGGGCAGCGGGTATGAGTCCTTGACTGTTATCTCATTCAGGCGCCTATAGTCTACGCAAAATCGTGTCGCTCCATCTTTCTTCTTGACTAGCACCACCGGCGACGACCACGGACTGACGGACGGGCGAATTATGCCTCTGTTCTCCATGTCAGCAACCAGTTGCTGCACCTCAGCTTTGCGCGCAAGAGGTATTCTTCGGGCCTTCTATTTAATAGGAAGTGCCGGCCCAGTATCGATGTGGTGAGAAGTTGGTTTGACCAGTCTCGTCATCGTTTCGGGCAAAAATAGGCCGATAGCGATTCAAAAGTTCCTTTAGCATTAGTTGTTTTATAGGCGGCAGGTCCACTTCCCCGAATCGGTCCCATTCGACAGAATCTGAGCTCGCATCTTCGCATCTGTCTGGTAATACCACTTCTACGGTTTCTAAGTCGCCCAAAACTAGTGTGCGCTTAGATTCGATATCCTGGCAGAAAATTGGCCGGCCACTGGTTGGACGACGCCGGTGCTCAGGACGATATCGTCCGGCAGCTCTGTGTAACCGTCTTCCTTCAGTAAGCTCGATAACGCCGGGTTAGTCGTCGCACATTGCAATCTGACATGCGTGTCGGAGCGTGGCGCCAAACAAACGGGAGTCATCAAGTATATCGGATTTCGTGGCGCTTCGGAGGCGCGGAGCAAGGGTATGGTACCCCAGTGGAACCTTAGATGCATCCTATCAAAGTCGATCACGACCTTGTGTTCTAGCCAAAAATCAGTACCCAGCAGTGTAGGCGTAAAATCCCTCACCAGGACAAATCGATGAATCAGGGGCTTGCGCAGCACTTGCAACTCTACCATCGTTTCTTCAGTGGAGGTGAGCGTTGACGACGCCATACCATACATGGTTACCTGGCATGGTGAGGTTCGTATTGGCTGCTGCACATCTCGCCAATTCAACACCGAGACTTCCGCGCCGGTATCCACCACTATTGGCAATGGCCTCTGCTGAAAGAAAACAATATAATGTAAGCTGTCCTTAGCATTTGGTACAGGTGAATACGTACCTTGGATAGGATTCCCCGTCCCACGTCGGCCATTTAAGATAGCGGCATCTTTCCTGTTTACTTCAGAGGGGCATTTAGCGCATATATTTGTTGGGATGGCGGCCAAGGGTTCACAAAACAATCGCGCGGGCTCTGTCCATAGTGACTCGTGCAACGGCGTCGTTGCATGCCTTCTGCTCTGGTCCGTGGATGGCTCCAATGTGGTAGGAACGGAATGCTCAAATATGGCAGACCGCTCAACTCCATTATCGGTGGAAACGTTAGAATGGCGAACGTTCGTGGTACTGGTGGCTGAATTTCGGGTATCTGGACGGTTGACAGGGGCCGGTTCCGCGCTTTCACCCTGATCTAGCTTCTCCGTTCGTGATGCCTGGGAGCTCGGCGTTAGTGGGCAGCTGATGCGTTCTTTACTGAATTGGGCCTGAGGACCGCCGCTACATTTACTGGTGTTGGAGATAGAATAGCTGTATCGAGGGTGGGGGCGTTGTCTACTATTGCCAATGTTCGCCCCGCGACATTGGCATGCTGCTGTTTTGCGAAGGGTGACTTGTTGTTAGCGGTGCCTCTTTCGTGAGCTGGCTGCGACCTCGTCTTCGTCGGCGACGTTTTGGTGTATGGATGTCCCCACTCTCGACCACCTGACTGTGCAGAACCGGCTTACCGTGTGTGCGTCCAAACTGGGCTTGCACTCGCATCGCTACGTCCAACGCCTCTTGTAGCTGAATCGGTCGACTAGAAATTACTAATCCCTGTAGAGGAGTTTCGCGCATACCGTCAATAAATTGTTGCACCAGAATCTGGTCATACATATGTCCAGGCATTCCACTAAAAACGCATTGGGCCAAGCGTTCCAATTCCAATGCGAAATCGGGCAATGATTCCCTGGGTCCTTGTATCCGATGACGCAACAGTTGATAGCTCGACCGGCAATCTAGCATGAATCGTTGACGCATGGCGATACACAGTGCTGAGTAGGTAAGTGTAGGTTGTGTAGGCAAGGTGCCATAAAATGTTGAGGCGCGACCGCGCAGATTCAACACCACTGCCAAACATTTCTCATCCTCTGCCCTGCCTCTGTAATTCGCCACCTTGTATACCAGTCGTTTAAATTCGCCAAAAGATCCAGTTCCATCGAACGACGGCAACAAACCTGGATTAAATTGCAGGACGAGGGGTGATCGCGCCCACGCCGATCCGTAGGTGGTGGAAGCGGCCCGTGGCAGCGCGTCCTGCCTTGGTTGGGGTAACCCACCCCACGTGGTGTGTTCCGGCGGCGAAACGGGCCCTGGCACCGCTGTGGGCTGCGCGCTTATAAAGGACCGTTCTAAGGCTTCGCACATTTGGTCGATCTTTTTATTCACCGCGTCCACTGATTGTGCTATAGCAATAATAGAACTGCCGCTGTCCTCTTCCATTCTGCTGTTCCGAGCTTGCGTCGATTTCTTAGGCATTTTACACGTGGTGAGGTTCTTCGCAGTAACCGAACATAACCAATGTGTTTTGCCTAAGTGGAACAAAATAACGCCACCCGTGGCCGAGCGGTTGGTTTACGGTTGGGCGTTCGATCGTCAGGCCTAAGATAATTCAGCAGAATCGCAAAGAAAACAGAGATGCTTAGTTTCTTTTGTTTATTCAATCAGCGAAAACTTTCAAGCCCTTCCTGTCTCTCCCTCTCTCTCTCTTTTTTTTTTTCCTCGTTAAGTTGGCCGCGCTAGCTCAAAAAAACTAGCCCTCCCTGTGGCGTCGTTATTAGTGTGCCCAGCCGTAGAAAATGGAACCGCTTCTTAAGGGGGACGGTTTGCCGACTACCCGAGTTGCCACCCAGGCCGTCTACGTTACAATACTTTATGGGGTCGGAAACGTCTCCTTCTGTGCGTTACAAACATCTGATCAATTTTATAATACCCTCTGCAAACAAAATGAAGTATTTAAGTCGACTCGTCGACTCGGGTATACCATACACCTGGTGAAACAAATTTTTTTAAATTTCGAAAACCAAATGTATGTCTTTTGTTTTTACATGCTTCATACCATGTGCTATCTCGCTCACTCTACAAACACACGAGCACTCTAGCGCTGCCACTAGCCAACAGCCAATTCTGGCCTTGTGGACCGCTTATTAAATTACGTTCTTACGCATATTTTGCATGTTTCTAATCCGATTTCAATAAAATTTGGTAGTTTGGTAAAAGTAGATAAGAATAATTAGTCTGCTGAATTCGAATGCGATAGTCAAAAAACTACAGGAGGGGATCGGTTTTTTCTAAATTATGGAGGCGGAAGTGGGCGTGGCAAGATATAAAAATGCACATACTCTGCGAGCATACTAAGCCAGTGTACATACTAAATTTAGTGACTTTAGCTTTGTTAGTTTTCGAGAAAATCAGTTTTGTTTAATTTGCGGGGGCGAAAGTGGGCGTGGCAAAATGTTTAAATAACCAATATCTGCGCGTCTATTAAGCTAGTCTGCATACCGAATTTAATGTCAGTAGCTGTCATAGTTTTTAAGAAAATAAGTTTTATGTAAATTCCGGGTCGGAAGGGGGCGTGGCAAAAAGTTTGAACAATTAGTTTCTGCGCGCCAACTAAACGAGTAAATAAACCAAATTTGATGTCTCTAGCTGTTATACTTTTTAAGAAAAACAGTTTTATGTGATTTCTGGGGGCGTAAGGGGGCGTGACAAAAAATTTGAAAAATTTGTTTCTGCGCGCCAACTAAACGGGTATACAAACTAAATTTGATGCCTCTAGCTGTTATACTTTTTAAGAAAAACAGTTTTATGTGATTCCTGGGAGCGTAAGGGGGCATGGCCAAAATTCCAATTAACACAGGACTTAAATTTTAATTTTTTTTCTCAAAAATAAAAATCATTATTTACTCAATTTGAATTATTAATTGTTTTAAATTTTTTCGAAATAATAATTATATTCGGTATTAACTTATAAGTAGTTCAAAGTGGTTTCATTACAATATCTCTTAAGATGGTGGTGTAAAGTTGATTTACACCGACGGGTTGGAAACGTCTCCTTCTGTGCCCTACAAACATGTGACCAATTTTATAATACCCTCTGCAAGGGTATAAAAACAAAAACCAACTTAAACGATAAGAGTATGTTGGGTAGGTCCCCTCTCTGTTTTAACCAGTTTTTATATATTTTAGATGGAAAAAGTCATATGTTGCTTAGTGGAGAGCTGTTGGTATACAACATTACCAGAAATGATGCTAAAAAAATATATCGTTGCCGCACACATCACAAACTTACACAGGACTCTGTAGTTAGTAGGAATGCTGGTGAAATTCAATTAACAGGTATGTATAGTATCTTAGGTTACCAACTGCGAAATTTATAAAAATTTTAAAATTGTACGACATACCAAAATTCAATGCTGTTCAATGACCAAATTTTGTTCTTCGTAGTACAGTAGTTAATCGAAATCTAGGGAATTAATAACTTTTTCAATGGGTTATTCTGGATTATCTTTTACGACGAGTTACATTCTAGATGTAAATTTGTGTATATTTTGTGGTTTGTTCTCGTTCCGTATCTACCTTTGAGCCACAGTGATTGTTCTCAGGTTCTTTGACTGCACCCTTTGTAGGACTTTTGTATTGCTGGTAGTGATGGCAATATTAATCAAATGATACACAATAATCGATTAATAATTTAAAAAATAATCGATTATTCGATAAAATAATCGCCTGGTTGAGTGAATTTCATTGTGGGCGCCAACAAATAAGGAATAAAGAAATTATCAACTTTGCTGGACCCCCGCTTCAAGAGAATCTATTTTCAAGATGCTCTTGCCTTGGCTTTGGTAATGAAAAGTATATGGAGAGAAATGCGTTCGGTACCGGTACCTTAAATTGTATACAGCTGCATAACGCTACTGTTTTCTGCTTGGCACATCTGTACCAGCTGAGCGCCTTTTCTCAAAAGCGGGAAATACGGCAACTGCAAAAAGAAACAGATTAACTACGGAATATCTGTCTGAACTTCTGTTCCTCATCTCAGTTTTGAATAAATAAAAATTATTACGTACTAACAAAAACATTTTTAATTTATGTATATAAATGGAAAATTTGACGGTTTTCTTGACTATTTTTCTATAAAATAGTATGATAGCTTTAGCGACCTTTGTGTTGTTACTTTTTGTTGTCATCAGGCTTTAGGTAATTTGATTAAAATAAAGATAAACCAGAGGGCCGGGGCTAGCTTCGACCGCGTCAAAGTTTGTATACCCTTGCAACTTTTTTGGTAACTCTTTCCTTACCTATAAGCTATCAATGTGGAAGAACGTTTTGTCTAAAAAGGCTTATGGGAGCTATATGATATAGTCACCCGATCTTTATCGAATTCGGCACAGTCATTAAGATATATAAATTAAATTAAGAAATATTTAATTTGAAAGCAATCGCGTTAAAAGTAACGAAGTTATTTACAAAAGTCACTGTTTTCGACCGATCGTTCCCATGGCAGATATATGATATAGTTGCCCGATCTTGATCAAATTTGACACAGTCATTGACAGATATATTAAAACAACAAATGTTTAATTTGAAAACAATCGCGTTAAAAGTAACGAAGTTATTTACAAAAGTCACTGTTTTCGACCGATCGTTCCTATGGGAGCTATATGTTATAGTCACCCGATCTTGATTAGATTTGGCAAAGTCGTTTATATAATATTAAGTTTCAAGATAATAGCAGACAAAATAACGCAGTTATTAAGAAAAGTCAGTGTTCGTGACTTTTTTCGTTTGTATGGGAGCTATATGATATAGTGGTCCGATCCGGCTGAATCCGAGATATACAACCGCTGTGTATGAAGAGTTTGCGTTGATCCAGACGGACGGACAGACGGACGGACGGACGGACATGGCTATTTGAACTCGTCTGCTATTTGAACTCGTCGTGCTGATCAATAATATATATACTTTGTATGGTCGGAGATGCTTTGTTCTATGCGTTGCACACTTTTGACCAAAACTAATATACCCTTTTTGCAAGGGTATAAAAACCGCAGCTTCTAATTTATTTTGTACCGATATATTTCGGTTGCGCAGCGGCAACCGTCTTCAGGGCAACTACAATAGAATACAAGAAAATTTAAAATTATATGACACTTAACGAACTTGTAACATACATTATTTGACACGTCAGCACAGTTCGACGAGAAGTTAAGAACTAATTCTCGTCAAGTAAATGTCTGTATATGTCGGGGTAGTTGTCGTTATCAGTCCTAAAGTTAAGTCGTGTGGTGCTCGGAGTATTGATGATATGTAGCGTCTCCATGGTAAACCTTTTGTTGTAGTGCCGCTCTTCATCTAATATTATTGTCTCTTCGAAATTCGGTGCATGGCCACAAGTTGCACAGGGTGTCATTAGTGCTGTTTTTGATGTGTCTCATTTTATAGTCAGATTTGTGTTGTCAGATCCTAGTTTTTAATTTCGATTTTGGTCGTCCCTATGTATATCTTATTGCACGGTATGTTTCTGTTGGAAATTATGTTTCCTAAAGACCCCGCGATATTGGTCGCATAGTTATGTATAAAAAAAAGAGCAATACACTTATTTGCGAACATCCTTATGTTACTTTATTAAAACTTGGACTTTGTTTTGTTGAATATATTTGGTGGAAAAGAACTAACAAGGAACTCTGTCACTCTTTATAAACCTATATGACCAACGTATTTGCGTAAGAATTGAAAATATAGTAATAAGCAAGCAAACGGACGATCAACACGTTATCTAGCAGCGGCAGACACAGTTCAGTGAAGTTTAAGTAAAAATAAGGTTAAGTTCTTATGAGAGGTTAAACATAGTGCTTTATTGTTCATCATAATTTGGTTCTTCGAGCCGGATCGTTGGGCATTGTTTGTTTGTTGCTCATTGGTTAATAATTTGTTGCAATTCGGTGATAATTAATTGTTAACCTCAAATTTAGTGGTCGACAGTTCTGGCCTACTATCGAATAGGCAATCGCGTGCTTATTGAAAAAAAAGGCGGATAAAAACGGTGGCGCCACATGGCTATCGGTATCTGTTATCGATATAATCGACGAGATCGTGAGAGAACACATTTCGAGGAGAAACAAGCGTCTTCATATTTTAGGTCCACACAAGCAGTGGAAATTTCTTGGTATTTCATCATGAAGAAAAGGAAGATTGAAGACAACCATTACCCGCATATATGGATATGCAGAGAATCCAGCACAGGATGCCATCTTTACAATTGACATCAAATTGGAAACTTTGTCCAATGCGTGGAAGGAATTCGACAAGTCTGGTGACGAATTGGTCAAATACGACAAACTGGAGGGTTATGTGGACCCAACTGAAGACTACGAGATATACGAGGATACATACGAAAGGGCGAATGCTCGCCTTATGGCTTTACGAGCTGCTTTGGCAATGTCTGGCAAGTTGGAAGAAATTGGTGCGGCTGTCAAGGATGGTTGGCTTGTCCACGGAATTCTTCAACAAATGCACAATCAACAGCAACAAATACAAGTGCAGATGCAACGGCAAATGAAACAGCAGCAACTATTATTTGAGAGATTGCTCTCGCCACAGCAATCTTCGTCTTCGTCAGGCTCACAGTTGGTTGAAACGCAGGCACCAAGAAATTGTGAGTTACCCAAAATCCACATCAAGCCCTTCGGTGGAGATTATAAGGAATGGCATGCTTTCAAGGACCTTTTTGAGAGTACCATTCATGGAAAGACAACACTTACGAATATACAGAAGTTTCATCACCTGAAGTCATGTGTGATAGGAGAATCAGCGATACTCATCCAGCATTTGCCTATAGTAGATGCTAATAACGAGGTTGCATGGAAATCGTTGAGTGATCGCTAGCAAAACTCATCATCGCTATGCGCTCAGACTTGCGGAGCCAGTAATGTTATTCGGGCTTTAGACGCTTCTGGACAAACGGGCCGTGACTGTTGGCTGATATACTTGCTCATTAACAAGGTTAATGAGACTACCACGCACCATGCTTGCCATTACAGGTAATTGTATGCAATGTCATAGTACTGAGCACATACTGTCGGTTTGTCCTCAATTCCAGAGCTTGTCTGTCAGGCAGCGTTACACCTTTGCGAAGGAGAAACATTTGTGTTTTGTTAATTGTTTGAAGACTGGACATGGAGTAAGCGCTGGTGGCTCGAAGACTTCTTGCAAGTATTGCAAGCACCGCCATCATTCTATTGTAGAGTACTTTTAGGGATAGCATTAGGCCACATACTTTTAGGGATAGATTATAAGTAATTAGAACTTTACATTATGTTTAGCTTTAAGTACCGTTAAGGACACTAGCCAAGACCAATGTAAATGCGCCCCATAAATACCGGGCTTGCGGCCCCGATAAATCACTTCAAGTCAAACCTTGCCTTTCGCCTATTACACTATGCTGCATTCTGATGGCTATTCTACACAGCATAAAAGCGCAGATGAGGAGGCACCAGCGGCATCAGCGGTAGCAATGATGAATGTTACCAGACCCAGTAAGCCAAATGGCCAACGAGAAGTACTCTACCAACTGCATTGGTACACGTGCGGAATTCTCGACTTGTCATTCTTTTCGGAACGGTGCGTACAGACGTTGGGGTTTGGACGTTCGTCATTTCGAGTTGCCACATCGGGCATCTCGACGTCAATGCGGGAATAACCAGAGGTTTGTGCTCTCTTCAGATGATGTCTCGTGAGTCGAGTCATTGCATCGATATTAATGCCCACGTTTTAGGAAAGATCACCTCACCATTGGCACGTGAAAATACTGATGCTTCATCACTGTCGGTCTATAATGGATACCGAATGGCTGACCCTGACTTCAGAACTAACGCTTCAGTCGACATTTTGCTGGGCAATGATTACATTTGGTTAGTTCTCACCGGAGAGAAGTTATGCGATGGTCAAGGGCACCCTATTGCAATTAACACCATATTTGCATGGGTAATCACATCGGTGTACACTTCAAGATTGCAAACACCATCTACGTCATTGCTGACTACGGTCAATATAGATGGACTACTGCAAAGATTTTGGGAACTAGAGGAAGTTCCATCACATACAACTGTAAACGAAGAGTATGAAAAGGTCGAAACGCACTTTCTGTGTACGCACAACCGCAACTCGAATGGAAGATATATAGTCGATTTGCCGTTCAATGAACAAAACCCACAATTTGCGGATACATTTCAAGGAGATAAATCACGCTTTCTCGCAGTCGAGCGTCGTCTAATAAAGAATGCCAGCTTAAAGTTAAAATATACTCAGTTTATGAGATAGTATATCCAGCTGGGTCACATGAAGGAAGTAGCTGCAGATGAAGCCACAAACGTATGTAAGAAGTCATTCTATTTGCCACACCATCCAGTCATAGGTGCCAAGCTGCGGGTGGTGTTCGACGGATCATTTCAAGATTGGGATGGACGATCTCTTAACGACGCACTTCACATTGGCCCATGCATACAACGCAACCTCTTCAACGTTTGTCTCCGTTTTCGAATGCACAGATGTTCAGACAGATTTTAGTTGCCACTGAACATCAGGATTTTCAACGAATCCTTTGGAGAGAGGATCCTGACACATGGCACGGCATGTGCACCGTTTCTGGCAGTCAGAGTGCTGGAACAACTAGCAGCTGATCACGATTACGAGTTTCCAAGGGCTGCTAGGATACTTTTGGATGATTTCTACGTCGATGACGTACTGACAGCAGCCATGAATGAACAGGAACTGCTCGACATTAGGGAAGAGCTGGTACTCCTTATGTCACGGGCACAATTGGAGCTAAGCAAATGGGTTTCGAATAGTGAACGAACTGCCAGAAATGAGGGAAATGAAATTGATCTCTCAAGGATGGCTGCAAAGGTTTTTGGGTTGCATTCGCGTCCTGGAGAAGACGTCCTAATATATAAGGTTTTATTATTAGTACATATGCCTTGTCCGAAGCGACAAGTGCATTTTGGCGCCAGTGGTGATCAAATTTAAAATTCTGCTTCGAGAATTATGGCTGCTTAATCTAGATTGTGACTCGGAACTGCCAACGAAGCAAGCGCACTTATGGCTAACATTCAGAAAGGACATTGGTTAAAGTCTGCTGTTATTTACAACCGTGTGACACACCCAGATGGAAGCAACGGAGTGGCACTCAAAACAAACAAAAGTTTTACCATTAAAGCAGAGGTCGTTGCCACGATTGGAACTTTACGGAGCTCTACTATTAGGTCGTTTGTTCTAAGCAGTAAGGTCTGGTCTTCGCCAGAAGGATGTTAAGATACACGCATGGACCGATTCTACAATCGTTTTGTCATGGCTTTCGCATCAACCCTGTAAACTTAAAACATTTGTTGCCAACCAAACGGCAGAAATACTAGAGACTATACCACGTAGCGCTTGAAGACATGTCAGCACTAAGGAGAGTCCTGCGGATTGTGCATCATGAGGCATGCTAGCGAGTGAGTTAATTAACTTTGATCTATAATAGAAGGGACCAACTTGGCTGCACGACTGAACACTATACTTAAAGACAATGAATGGACCACCAACGTGATGCTCAATTCTGAAGCCAGCAGCAGAATTTGAGTTCAAACCCAAAATCTTGACAACCATTTCGAAGGATATTGAGGATTCCCCATTTGATGTAGGGGGAACATCTTGGATCAGACTGGTTTGAGCGGTCGCATATATATTCCGCTTCGTTCATCGAATCAAATCAATCAAGTATAAATATTTAAGACCTGTAAAGTTCGATGAAATCACCAGAGCAAGGAAGAGCAAGGAGCGACGATCAACTTTAAGCAAACTATATTCCTTTGTTGACGAAGATGGAATTATACAAATGGGTGGACGTTTGAAAAGGTCGCAATTGCCTGTAGATGCCAAGCATCCAGTTGTTTTGCCGAAACACCATCGCCTTGTGGAATTGCTGCTGAGAGATGAGCATAAAGTCAATCTTCATCCAGGAGTTTCATCAATGTTTCGCCAGAAATATTGGATAATTGGCGCACGAAATTTTATTCGACGTATCACAAATGAGTGTTTAAACTGTTTTAGACAGCGCCATCATACAGCAAATTAGTTTATGGCCAATTTTCCGGCTGTTTGAGTGCGACAAGCCTATCCATTTAAGCATACTGGTGTAGCAATTACTAATACATATAGCAATAAGTAATACATGTATAATAAGGAATAGACAGTAAGATACACATAAGATACACATGATCCACATGATATATACATACATAATTATAAGCAAGAAAGAACAAAAGAGAATCAATAAAGAACATTCTGAGTTTGATATTGAACATGCAAGCATCGGGCCGCCCGGCGCAGAGCCAGAAAGGTCTAGTGAAATCGACAAAAATGACAAGGCAATGCAAAGTCAAGACCGCGTGTGTGGCTGTACTCAAATGGAAACCATCTAGAGATGCCAATAGACGGGTTGCTAAACAAACTTTAAGACGTTTTTCACATGAATGAAGATTTTTCCACATTTTATCAACACAAAAATATGTTGGTTGCCAAAATAGAACTCATTGAGGAGGAGCTAATCGATAATTTGATCGAAGGTATTCCCGGATCGGCTGTTGCAGGCGTTTCAGAAGATAACGCTGATCATGACGACTTCGGCTGTGGGAAAGAAAACTGTCAAACCGGAATGGAAAGCTGCTCAACACTGTTATGGGTCGTGTTATGGCTGTGGCAGAGCAGATGAACGTGCTTCGAATACAAGAAGAAGGCTAAGAACGATTATGTAAGAAATTTTAATATTTATGACACAGAATGCCTCATCGTCTCAGGGAGCCCAATAAGTTTTCTAAAATTATCTTATTTAAAAAAATTTATGTTCATAAAACTTCAATGAATGTTCCCTCAATGAAGAGACCTATGTTGGAACAAATAACAGCAAATTACACGTTTATAAAAAAAATAAAATGTTTCATTATTGTAGGAATTATTAAATTGGAATTCGACATGCATGTAGTGGCAAACGAGTCAATGAGTTATGATGTGGTTTTAGGAAGAAATTTTATGGCAATATGTAAATTTAAGTTAATAAGCGAAATATTTGATGAAAAGGAAATTGAAAATGCAGTTAAACCGTGGTCAAATGATTGTACAAAAAATGAATGTGTTAAAAATGATCGTCTATCTAATGAGAAGTCAGAAAATGATTGTATATTAAAAGAGAGTTGTACGCGAGTATTGTCGAATGATCGCCCTATGAGTATGAGTTCAGTAAGTCAGTACAAGCAAGGTTTAAATGAGTGTCAATTAAATAAAAGGTTTAACAATGAAACGATAGAAAATTAAAGTCCAATAATTGAGTTTCTGAAAGATTGTAGAGAATGAGTTAGTAAGTTTATAAAAAGAAGAAGAGGTTATGCTGTGTTTTAATGTGTTGCCGTTGGATTATCCTAATACAAATGAAAGCGATGATTTAAAATAAATGAGAGTTGCGATGAAAAGCTTAAAGAACGGTTTCGATATATATTTGCCAGGTTTTATAAAAATGCGGAATGGCCTTTGGTCCCAGAAAATAAATGGAAAATGAAGCTTTCTTTTGAAAATGTTAAGCCATTTCATTATCCACCGAGACGGTTATCATACGCTGAAAAGCAACAGGTTCAGAATCTAATAGATGAATATTTGGAAAAAGGTAATATTAAGGAAAGTGAATCAGAGTTTACGTCGGCTATAGTGTTAGTAAGAAAAAAGAATCGTGAATTAAGAATGTGTGTTGATTATCGCACACTCAACAAAAGTATGCTGAAGGATAATTATCCAACTCCACATATTGACGACCTAAGAGATAAGCTTTCGAGAAAAAAATATTTTCTCGAAAGAAGTTAAATCCGGCTATGCCGAAGTTTATATACCCTTGCAGTCCTTGACAATAATAATTTTACATGTTCAAAATTTGTTTTCTGCAACTCAATTCATCAATATACAAACAAAACAATTTTAGTCTTCATACTACAATAGCGATTGCAACTTGTGTTCTATTTATCCGATCGGATTGAAATTTTGGGATCTCATGTTTTATATCCAATACTATCACATTAGCAAATGTGATACTATCATGGGGATACTCAATTTTTTATGAAATTTTTTTTTAAATGTTTCTTCTAGAGCTATATGATATAGTGGTCCGATCCTGATAATTTTCATACTTGATTTGCTCCAGATAATAAAAAGCACAGAAAAATTTCAGCCCGATAGCTCTTAAGATGGCAGAGTAAAACGCAAACGCACGGACGGACACACGGTCAGACAAACAGACGGACATGGCTTTATCGACTTAGCTTCTCATGCTGATCAAGAATATATATACTTTATGGGGCTCTCCTTCTGTGGGTTACAAACATCTAACCAATTTTATAATACCCTCTGCAAGGGTATAAAAATGGCTATTTTCATGTTTATATGTATGAATAGTCCATGAAGTACACTTCTTTCACGACTGCAAATGCAATTTGGCCTTTGGAAAGCACCAGCTGTATTTCAAAGGTTTGTTAATAAGATATTTTCGGACATGATTAGGATAGACAAATTAATAGTATATATGGATGACATAGTAATAGCTACAGAGGACAGTGCATCACATTTGGAAATAATAAAAGAAGTGTTTCGTCGGCTAGTTGCAAATAAATTGGAACTGAGTCTTGACAGATGCGAGTTACTCCAATCTGAAATAAGGTACTTATGCTACTTAGTATCAGGAGATGGAATTATGCCAGATGATAAGGGTCTGCAAGCAGTTAAAGATTTTCCAATTCCAAAGAAAGCAAGAGATGTCCAGAGCTTTTTGGGATTATGTTCTTATTTTAGACGATTCGTTAAGGATTTCTTAACAAAAGCAAAGCTCCTTTATGACCTTATTAAAAAAGATGGAGAATTTAAGTTTGGTAAAACAGAATTAGACTGCTTTGAGATGTTAAAAGAAAAATCTACAGGCACCAATATTAGCCTTATACAATCCGAACGACGAGACAGAGTTACATACTGACGCGAGCGCTCTAGGGTTTGGGGCGATTCTGATGCAAAGGAAAGCGGATGGAAAGATGCATCCTGTATTTTATTTTTCTAGAAGAACAACCGACACAGAATCAAGATATGATAGTTTCAAATTAGAAACGCTAGCCAAAGTATTTGTTTTGGAAAGATTTAGGATTTAATTACAAGGTATACCATTTAAATTAATAACTTATTGTAATTCGGTAAGTTTAGCAATAAATAAAAGAGTAATGAGCCCAGCAATTGATAGATGGTTGCTAGAACAACAAAAATATGATTTTACACTAGAGCATAGATCAGGAAGTAGAATGCAGCATGTGGATGCATTAAGTAGGAACACGCAGATTTTAACAATTGATACAAACACATTTGAAGAAAATATAATAGTATGTCAAAATAGAGATAAAAAATTAAAAGAATTAAAAGAAAGTTTAATTATTATTATGAAATAAGGAATGGGGTTTTATATAAAAAAAAAAAAAAATAGTTTATTACTTTATGTGCCAGAAGACATGGAGAATCATGTTCTCTACAAATATCACGACGAATTGGGACATGTGGGAGTAGATAAAATGACAGATATAAAAATTAGGTTAAAAGCAAAAATGCAAATTAGTAACTGTCTAAAATATATTGCTTATTCGCCAAAACATGGAAAACAAGAAGGCTTTTTACACAATATACCTAAGGGATCAGGGATCGTTTCGAAGTTATTAACATTGACCATTTTGGTCCAGTTGACAAGGGCAGATCTAACAAACAAACATACATAACTAGAAAAAATTAGAAATGTGTGAAAATCTCCCAAGTGAGCCACCTAAAAAAAACTTTTGCGTATTTGTTATACAAAAGTAGATATTTCGATTCATATGAATAAAGGAAGATTTCATTTTGAACAGTTTTCAAAGATTCGAACTTATACCTAAGTTAGTAGCAGCAATACTTCGTTTCATGCTATTTTAAACACTTTTTTCTTCTTACTCGCTGCCTTTATCGAAATTTTTTTTTGCCTTGTCTCTTATTGGGCAAGTATCTAAAAATAGTTTTTTTTTCTTTTGTCCAAGCCGCGTAATTTCAGAAGATATTAAGAAAAATCAAAACATTTCCCTGTTCTGGATGTGATTATAAAAAATCTTTTACCTTATACCAATCTTTGAAACTTAATCCGATCTTATAATTTTTTATTTTCTTATTCGATGCGTTATGAATCATGAATGTATATAAACTATTTTTAGAAAAAAAAAATCATATTGTAAGGAGTCCTGGAGTACTCCAGTCAGGATAGGCCGAATTGTAGCAATTACTAATACACATAGCAATAAGTAATGTACAATAATACATGCAAGCAAGAACAAAAGAGAAGCAATAAAGAACATTCTGAGTTTGACATTAAACAAGCAAGCATCGTGTGTGACTACACTGGATGCGATTATACTGGAGCTATTTTTCTTAAGGTTCATAAGGGACAAAACCCTAGCAAGGAAAATGGATACATTTGCCTGTTTGTGTGTATGGTTACTTCAGCTCTTCCCTGGAGCCGGCCACTGATCTCAGCACAGACACATTCTTGGCTGCATTAAAACGTTTTATGGCTCGTCGTGGGAAATGCTCCCAAATGTATAGCGATATACATTGGCGCAGAACGCGCACTAGATGCAATGGCATAGCTATGACATCGTTTCGAAAGCCCTTGCGGATCAAGGTATTAAATGGAATTTGGTTCCCCGATATTCGCCACACTGGGTTGGTAAGTGGGAGTCGGCAGTACGCTATGTTAAGCTACATTTGCGACGAGTAATATGAACCAACGTTCCACCTTTGACCAGATGCACACACTGCTCTCGCAAATAGAATCTGTCGTTAATTCGCGACCATTGTGCACAGCATCGGATACTGAAATTGCCTACCTGTCAACCGGCACATTTCTTAATTGGCAGAACTTATACAGCAGTTCCTGAAGACAGCTATTTGCAGATTCTGACCAGCTATTTGCAGATTCTGACCAATCGAGTGAGCTATTGGCAGCATGTTCAAGCAATGCTTCAAGGATTTTGGAAGCGTTGTCATCAAGAATATTTGACATCGCTACAACAGCGCCCGAAATGGACCACCAAGTTACCGATCATTGCGATCGGTAATCTTGTACTTAGTACGGGTTACGCAGGTGTTCGCAGGAGATGATGGCCTCGTCCGAGCGGTTCAGGTTCTTACCAAATCAGGAGAAGTCACTCGCTCTATCACGAAGATTGCAGCCCTACCGGGTTCAGAAACGGTGTTCCAGGTGGCGCGGATCGTTGAGGAACCAATTGTCATTTAACTTACATTCCTACGAATTTTATACTCAAAGTCTCATAAAGGATCTTGCAAATCTCACAATGCTTTTGTTTTTGTATTTTCTTAAGTTTTCTGGAATATACTGGCGTCATTCTGGTACTCTCTGTCTCCGTCACTCTTTATTAACCTATAACTCCTCTGTTTTGAATAATGAAATTCTTTCTAATAACTTTATTTCTTATAGGCTTGATCGTGTTGGTCGTCGTGGCGGTGGAGTACACATTGCTGTCAACTCGAATCTGTGTTCAAGTGTTGTGCCGATTGATCTCCCCTTAGGTGTTGAGTTTATTTGCGTCGAAGTTACATGTCCTAACTTTAGCCTATATACCTCTTGTTCATATATTCCTCCAGCTTCTGATATCATGATCTACGTGCACCATGCTGATGCTTTGCGAACTATTTTTAGTCGTCTTAAAGATCGTGATTTTCTTATAGTGTTAGGTGATTTTAACTTGCCTAATATTTCTTGGCTTGTTGATGATAATCTATCTTTCTTAATTCCTTCATCTCAATGTCCACTATATCAGTTGAATTCTTTCCTTAACTCTTCTCAACAGCCTTATTTTCTCTTTTGATTGGTCATTTCTATTTGAGTGCTGCGATATAGATTGTGCAGTGAAGTTTTTCTTCTCTGCTCTTAATTTTCTAATTGATACATGCGTTCTTTATGTGAATGTCTCTACCGTCTCCAGCGCACCAGTCTGGTTCATACATAGGCTCTAAATCTCCGTAACATTAAATCGAGATTTAAAAAAACTGGTTCGCGACTTGACTATGCAAATTATTGTATAGCCAAATTTCAATTTTGTTTTTTAAATACTCCTTCGTTCCCGGGCCTGATAATAAACCTAGTTGCATCCTTAAAATGTGTTTGATTTCCCTATCTAAGCCTTCATCTCGGTTATACTTTATATCGAGTGAGACTTGTAGCTTTCCTGATATTTGGAAGGAGTCTTTTATTATTCCGCTTTTTAAAAAGGGTAGCAAATCGGAATTTTCTAACTACCGTGGCATTGCCAAACTTTTGGCAATACCTAAGCTGTTTGAGAAAATTATTACGTCTTCCCGTCAACATCTATCCAGATTCACTATTTCTCTTTTTCAGCATGGCTTCATTAAAAGTCGTTCGTCGCTGACTACCCTTGTACAACATGGCTTCCGTAAAAAGTGTCAAACTGATGTTATTTATACTGACTTTAGTAAGGCTTGCGTTACTGTTGATCATTCTATGCTTCTCGCGAAACATAACATCATTTTTTTTTTCCCCAAAACTATTGGCTTGGTTAAAGTTGTATCTTATTGGCAGAACCCAAAAGGTGTCTTTTCATTCCTCGATATCTAAAACTGTTCGAGTTACGTCAGGTGTACCCCAAGGCAGTCATCTGGGCCCACTATTACTTACATTGTTTAAAAGTGATTTGCCTTTGGCCTTGGCTCATTCACGCGTGCTCATGTTTGCGCATGCGGATACTTGCAATCAGATCTCGATGCGTTCTGTGATTGGTGCCACGTTAATAATTTACATCTCAATGCGTCTTAGTCTTATTTTATGACTTTCAGTCATTTGTCTCCGCTCCTAGCTCATTACTCTATTAAGTCTGTTCTGTTAGATTGTGTACCATCATTCAAAGACTTAGGCGTTATGTTTGACCATTAACTTTCATTTAATGTTCATATTTCTTCAATTGAAAACAGAGCATGCAGCCTTCTTGGCTTCATTAAACGTTGTGCCAAAGAATTTGATGATCCCTATGTAACAAAGGTTTTATACACTTCGTTAGTTCGCCCTACTCTAGAATATTGCTCGCCAGTGTGGAACCCGCAATATGATGTTCACCAGCATAGTATTAATTCGGTACAGAAGCAATTCCTTAAGTTTGCGCTACGCGGTCTAAATTGGGACCCGAGTCTTCGCCTACCTTCTTCTTATTAATCTTCCTTCACTTTATAACCGTAGGATCGTTTTTGGCATTCCCTTTCTCCATAAACTAGTCAACGGCGAAGTCATTTCTACCAATTTACTAGATACGCTATATTTTTGTGTTCCCTCACGTCGGACCAGAAACTTTTTTCCTATTCACCTTAGTAGATGTCTGACTAACTACTCTCTTCACGAACCTCTTCGTGTTCTTTGCCAATCTTTTAACAACCTTTCTCACCTTATCTCTCCTCATCTTTCTGTCACTTCTCTTCGCGCTATACTTTTTAATCATCTACAGCGAAACCAATGTTAATATTCTGGACTTGGATTGGCTGCAACTCATCCCTGGCCACATTGGCTGTGAATCTGGGCATAGCTGGCACCTTGTGCAAATAAAACACCTCCACCGGGTCGGGGATGTTTAGTTGTTTACAAAGCTAAGCTAGTAGCTTCTTCATTTCTTTACTTCTTCATTTAATTACTATCTGTCTTTAGCTTAAGCTTTTTCGTCGACTGCTGTGTTAGTTGACGTAAATAAATAAATAAATAAAAATAAATATATGACCTACGTAGTTCCGTAAGAATTGAAAATTTAATAATAAGCAAGCAAACGAACGATTAAGACGTGTTCTACCAGTGGCAGACACAGTTCAGTGAAGTTAAAGTAAAAATAAAGTTAAGTTCTTATGAGAAATTAAATACAGTAGTTTGTTGTTCATCACCTATGGCCTATGAAACCTATCCCTTTTAATACTACTTGAAATTTTTTACTGATTTTTAGTAGTTACGTGTTAAAATTTACGTAACTGGATGGAGATACTTGAATGATGCAGAAATTGTCCTCCGTTAGAGGCTGGCACCTTTCCATAGTTCTTTTTGTTGCTGTCGTAGTTGTTGTGGTTGCCCAAAAGCTGACAGTGAGGCTTAGTGCAATCGGCAACCCAGTTATCAATATTGATGGAAGAGCACACGGTGAATTGTTGTAGGTTGGTGATTAGCTTGCTTTGCCGGTGTCAGTGCTTTGTGAGGTCGGCAACACAACCAAAAATTACGCGTTGTTGTATTGAACGGAGTGTCGATCTTGTTTTTGTAACTGTTGCTTGCGAGAATCAGGAGAGATTGGGCCTAAGATGGTCGGCATGGCTTCTCTAAATTATGTTGTTTATTATGGCACTATTCTAATTATAGCTATTAATTTTATAATACTCTTTGCAGGGGTAAAAAAAATAAGTCGGGTTTTCCTGACGCTATAAATCTAGAACACATGGGAAGATTTCCACGGTTGTGCATTGCATTTTAGTTGACTAAAAAGTACGTTAAGAACAGATGCCTACAATTAATCTTTTGGAGGCAATAAAATTTTTATAATATGGGTGGTTGCAAATTTATAAAACGATCAAAATAATTTGCTTTATCACCTTTTTTTTAAGTAAATGCCCAATGTGTTTATGAAAGAAATAATAAGCATCAACAATACTACAAATAGATAAATCAACAAGCTAGTACCATAAGCGAAGACACGGACCAGCACCAGCTTGTATTTGTTGTTATTATGGTTCAACTATGTTAGAAATATGACAGATAATAAACAGATGATAATGTTAACTAATTTAGGCAATAGATTATGTATGAGAGGGCAACAATAGGGCAAAGCTGGTGTAATGAGTGGATCAGAGGGAGGCAGTGCGACCAATGAGAAAGCACAAGGAGCGAAAAGAATGTGATAGATGAGTAACAGAGTAACAGAGAAAGAAAATGAATGGGCGCGCAGCCGTCAAGAAAGTGGATGCAGCTAGGATTTGTGAGTCTTTCACCCCGCATGCCAACAAGGGAATGCGTGGGTGAAATCGATGGGCCGATGGAACATTACCAGCTGTATAGCTGTATTACACCAAGCAATTCCAGAGGCCACTGGACGTCTATATAAGGGAAGCAACTAGCAAAGAGAATCTTGAAGTCATCAAGTCGCGATCAAGCAATTAACAAGCCAAACAACAACTTTCTTGAGGCCTTAAAAGTAACCTTAGAAACTCAACTAGCCCAACAAGTCATTCAAAGAGGACTCGGAAGCAGATCAACGAATTTATAAGGCCTTACGAGTAAAAGAGGATCTGGTATAGACAGGCTAAATAATCGGTGTCGAAATGAGCGACACAGTAAAGGAAATGAATGAATGGACGAAATAAACAGATTGGAGGTAAGATTTATCAAAATCTAGTCATTCATGGTTATGAATAATCGGGGAAGTAAAGGAGCTCTGGAAAACACCGAATAAAAGTAACCCAAGAAGACAAACGCTAGGACTTTGGAAAAGGTTTTAAGTACAGTAAACAGGACCACCGAGTACGCTAAAGTGGCAAAACAAGTGAGAGAGTTGACTTTCAGATTCGACGACTGCTTTGGACTCCTGGAATTTTTAAAACAAATATAATAGTCAGGGACATGTACGGCATAGAGCTCGACATGATCTCAAAAGCGATGTTAGAACTACTAGAAAACAGAGCCCTCAAATGATACATTGCAAACAACAAGCAATGGCGATCACGAAAAGAGTTTGCTGAATGTATACTCAAAAAGGACACAACAGAAAGACAAACTACAGGGGAGAAAATAGCTATGCAAGTAACTCAATGCAGAAGATGCCAGGATACCAATGGTCAAAATCAAGCAAAGACAAACCCAGGAAACAATCATATACAGGACGGGAGCGTGCTGAACCCAAACCATGCCAAGATGCGGTGGAGGCGGAAACTGTGACTGTTTTTAGACTTCGGAAAACGTGCGGCGGTTCCAGCCTATGAAGGGCGTGCAGGGACCAAGACAATCGGACGCAGGTGTCTTGGCAGATGGGAAGTTCCGAGATATAAAAGGGCAATTGGAAGGATAAGTGAGATTCGGAAACAAGGGGTTTAACGTGCCGATTCTAGGATGGAATTTCTTAAGTATCATGAACACCGAGATATCATGTGAAGTCCACAGATACAGGACAGGCTAGTTGAAAGGATATCCATCCTTGCATAGAACCATCACAAAGCCCATACATGAGAAACAAGCAGGCGGGCAAATGTAGACTATGCGTGCATTTTTGAAAAAATCAATGCAAAGACGATAAAGGATGCATCACCAATGCCCCGTATCGACTATATTTTAAATCAACTTCGTAAGGCAAGTTTCATAAGCAGCTTGGATCAAAAGGACGGCTACTGACAGATACCACTGGAAGAAAGAAGCAGGCCAATGACGGCGTTCACGGTTCCAGGGAAAGGAATATTTCAATGGAACGTAATGCCGCTCGGTCTGCATTCTGCCTCTGCAACCTTTCAGCGGGCATTGGACCAAGTGATTGACACAGAGATGATGCCGAACGCATTTTCCTACCAAGATGACATTGTGTTAGTAAGCAAAACAATGGGTGCCCGTATAAAACACCCGAGAAGAGTTTTCAGGAGATTGAAAAAGGCGAATTTAAGGATCAACTCAGAGAAATTTCAGTTCTTCAGAAAGAAGCTAAAGTTTCTAGGTGACCTGGTGACAGAAGACGGTATTGGCACGGACCCATACATGGTGGCTGCAATAGCTTAGCTATTTCACTCGTTGCAAAGAAAGGACGTGTTTTTTTTGTGCTTATCAAATCTTAATTTTTTTCTCGCGATTAAATAATTTTGTATAACTTATATATGTACTTTCTGCATAACTAAACTTTAACATCCGAATTTTATTTTCATTTGGCGATTGGTTTTACTACGTCATACAAATAATTATATGTGCATCATATTTTTTGCAAATAAAAAGTCGTATAGTATTTTTAAATTATTTCTGAGAATGTGATTTTATTTATAGCATGATGTAAGATAGAAAAATAAAAAAAAATTTAAACTTAATTTCAACTAAAATAAAAAATTTTTAATTATAGTTATATTCATAGTAAATAATTATATGTGCATTCTTTCACTTTGGTCTCTTAAAAGTAATTAACGTTGGTAATTTTGAAGTATTAACTATGTTAATAATCAATACTTTTTCCTTTATTATTTAAGACTAAGTTGAGACGATTTGGCATAGAATTGACCAACGACTGTAGAACAGATGCGTCAATATTAGCCCATTCCTGTTCTACAGCCAATTTAAGGTGTCGTACAGTCTCAAACTGTCTTCCATTTTTGAAAACGCGAGCCGACAGAATGCCCCAAAGATTCTCGATGGGATTAAGGTCCGGACTTAATGGGGGCCACTTCAATACAGGAATTATTCTTCCTTCAAAAAAGTCTTTGGTGACCTGCGCCGTGTGGGTTGAAGCATTGTCTTGCTGATAAGTCCAATTATCGCCATAAAGATTTCCAGCGAAGTCTATCAAAACACCGTCTAGAAGCTGTATATACATATTGGCATTCATTCGAGTAGATATGAAGCACATAGGCGTCTTTCCTAAATAGCAGAACGCGGCCCATACCATCAAGGTGCCGCCGCCAAAACCTCGCTTGTAACAAGATAGTCGTTCTTGGCGCGTATCTCTCCAATATTTTTTGCAATTGTCTGGGCCATCTAAATTAAATTTTTTTTCGTCGCTAAAGATGATGTTGTGCCATTCCTTATCCCAGAATCGGTATCTATTGGCAAATTCTAAACGAGCCTTAAAATGCCGCTCCAGAAGCTTTGGTTTAGGGACCATTGAGGTATGTTTAACTAAACGATTTTCGTTTAGAATCTGAACGATTCTACTCCTCGTTATTTGAAGATCCAATTGAGCCCTTATTTGACCGCTGCTCATCGAATCCTCGACTGCAAGACGTCGAATCTGCCGTTTACATCGTTCGTCAATGTTGGTCTTGCGTCCGCTGCGTCGAGTAGCACCATATTTCGATGGGTTTTTCAGGAACCTACTTATGCAGTTTCTATGCCTGTTAAGTCTGGTTGCTATCTCAGAGATCTTGGAGCCGCTTTCATGCATGCCGAGGATAATTCCCTGCTCGTAGTCGGACAAACTTGTACCACGAGGCATTTTAGCCTGACAACAATATATATTATGTACTAATTAAGGTTTTTTATTTATAAATTTAAAAAAATTATATACTTACAATAGAGATTTAAGCAAATTTTTAGAAATAAGTCTTCAACAGCAATACTTTACGTACGAATGATCAGCCACAAGTGTTTTGCACATATAATTATTTACTACGCAGAACCCGATAAACCAAATCATTTTACAGTAACGGTACCACGAAAGAGATTAGAATGACAAAATTTTATACGCATGGCAAGCACAAAGAATACCATGATAATTGTGCATTCGTCAAACTTTCAAAAACTAACTTATAACAGTAAAACAAGACAAAAGAAATAATGCACATATAATTATTTGTATGACGTTGTTTTTGTGCACTTGCAAAATAAAATCGAACAATTCTAACATATGTATGTATGTATCTTGTATCTTTGTTGTGAAGGCTTACTCTGCACATAGACCCTTGTATCAGAACTGGTCAGTATGTTCTTTTATACATACATAGTTGTTACCTTTAAAATATTATGGTTTTCTTTTTATACCCTTGCAAAAAGGGTATATTAATTTTGGTCAGAAGTGTGCAACGCATAGAACGGAGCATCTCCGACCATACAAAGTATATATATTATTGATCAGCACGACGAGACGAGTTCAAATAGCCATGTCCGTCCGTCCGTCCGTCTGGATCAACGCAAACTCCTCCTAGACCGTAAGAGCTACAGAGCTGAAATTTTGCACGTAGGCTTGTATATACTGCAGGGGTTGTATATCTCGGATTCAGCCGGATCGGACCTCTATATCATATAGCTCCCATACAAACCCCAAAGTCCAAACAGTGACTTTTCTCAATAACTTCGTTATTTTCTATGCTCGTGAAACTTAATATTAGAGAGTTTATTACGCCTATAAGCTACTGTGCCAAATTTGATCAAGATCGGGTGACTATATCATATAGCTCCCTTAGGAACGATCGGTCGAAAACAGTCACTTTTGTTAATAACTTCGTTACTTTTAACGCGATTGCTTTCAAATAAAACATTTGTTAGTTTAATATATCTGTTAATGGCTGTGACGATTTTGATAAAGATCGCGTGACTATTCGATATAGCTCCCATAGGAACGATCGCTGAAAAACAGTGACAGATGATCAATATCTTCGTTATTTCCTATGATTGTGGGCCATTCTTTCGCAAACATAAGCCGTTTTATATAAAACGTTCTTCCACATTGATGGCTAATAGGTAAAAATATCAAAGAAGTTAAATTCGGCTATGCCGAAGTTTATATACCCTTGCAGTCCTTGACAATAATAATTTCACATGTTCAAAATTTGTTTTCTGCAACTCAATTCATTAATATACAAACAAAACAATTTTACTCTTCATACTATGTACAATTTGTTCTTCTTCTTCCCTCATTCCCTAAGCAAAGCAACGCACGCATACACATACAGTTTATGTAGCGTTGCGTCTGTGTGTGTATGCATGTGCTCTGTTGACTTGATGATGACGTAGTAGGCAGCAAGCAGAGCTGCCGGCAGCGATTGAACCGATTTATATAGACTGTAACTTGTGTTCTATTTATCCGATCAGGGGTCAAATTTTGGGATCTGAGATTTTATATCAAATTCTATTATATTGGTAAATTTCATTGGGATACTCCAATTTTTGCAAAAATTTTTGTTCCAGAGTTTTATGATATAGTAGTCCGATCCCAAAGATTTTCATACTTTATCTCACCCGGGTAAAAAAAAGCTCCCAAAAAAATTTCATCCCGATAGCTCTTAAGATGGCTGAGTAAAACGCGTACGCACAGACGGACGGACAGACGGACATGGCTATATCAACTCAGCTTCTCACGCTGATAAAGAATATATATACTTTATACGGTCGGAAACGTCTCCTTCTGTGCGTTACAAACATCTGATCAATTTTATAATACCTTCTGCAAGGGTATAAAAACAGAGGGCCGGGGCTAACTTCGACCGCGACAAAGTTTGTATACCCTTGTAACTTTTTTGGTAACTCTTTTTATACCCTTGCAGAGGGTATTATAAAATTGATCAGATGTTTGTAACGCACAGAAGGAGACGTTTCCGACCGTATAAAGTATATATATTCTTTATCAGCGTGAGAAGCTGAGTTGATATAGCCATGTCCGTCTGTCCGTCCGTCTGTGCGTACGCGTTTTACTCAGCCGTATTAAGAGCTATCGGCCTGAAATTTTTTTTCGGGGGTTTTTATTACCCGGCAAAAATAAAGTATAAAAACCATAAGGATCGGACCACTATATCATATAGCTCTAGAAGAACTAGAAGAAACATTTTCATCAAAATCGAGTATGCTATGAAATTTACATATGTGATAATATAAGAGTAAAATTGTTTTGATTGTATATTGATGAATTGAGTTGCAGAAAACAAATTTTGAACATGTAAAATTATTATTACCAAGGACTGCAAGGGTATACAAACTTCGGCATAGCCGATGTTAGCTTCTTTGATTTTTTTAAAATTTTTTTAGCTACACTTCTTTCGTTAAGGTCGCAAAATGTCTCCACCAAATGAAACGCAGCTTCTACCTCTTAGACAACAACGGAATTAACTGAAATCTAATATTCAAAGTTTAAGAGCTAGAATCGATCTTGAAAATGACCCTATTGTATTAGATTGTCAGTCTCAAATTGTTGAGTCGTATTTGAAACAGGCATTACAAGTTCTAACCAACATGAGAAGCTATTTCCAGCAGACGCGAATCGGGCAGAGATAGAAAATCTTTTTATCGAAACAAAGGCAATCATATTACGGCGCATCGGCGCAAGTAAAAAGGAAAAACCAGAAGAACTTAGTTTCTTTAATTCATCGACTTATCATGGGGGACATCATGATCGGGATCCATCTCTCAAATTACCTGAATTTGACGGCAAATATGGGGAATTCAATAAATTTATTACTTCATTTACAAATAAGGTACATGAAGACAACTCATTGTCCAATGTTGACAAATTTAACTATCTAATAAGTTGTCTATCTGGCTAAGCTCTAAGCGTTGCATCGCCATTTCAAAAATCAGACGAAAATTATCCCAAGGCCCTAGGTCGCCTCAACGAGCGATATGACAAGAAAGTTCTTATTTTCGTAGAACATATTTCAAGTTTATTTAACATTGCTAGCATGAAAAAGGCAGACGCTGTTACCCTACGTACAATTTTGGATACGGTTTCAGCTCTACGCGGATCATTGTTGTCTCTTGGGTCTGAAGCTGATGTTTTATCAAAAATTGATCTTGAATCCAAACAAGCATACGATCGGGTTCAAGAATACGATAAATTGCCAGACTGTGCCGACTGTTATCAAATTCTCAGTCGACGCTGCCAGTATTTGGAAGGGTATCTGCGAAACCGACAAGAAAAAAGACCCACCAGAGACGAATTTCATAATACTTCAAAAGTATTTGTTGCAGCCCAAACTAGATGCATTCAATGTCAGTCAACTGAGCATAGGTTAGCATTCTGTCCAGTTTTTATTTCGCTACCTTTTATTGAGCGATTTAAAATTGTTAAAACAGCGTCACTTTTTATGAATTGCCTCAATAAGGGTCACCCAGCCTCAAGGTGCCCTTGATTGAATAGATGTCGACATTGTGGAGGTTTACATCACACAAACATGCATAAGGATTCAAACGTCCAGGAAAATTATCAACCAGACAGACCTTATTCATCATCAATCTCAACAAATCATTCATAATACACATGACGAAAGTAAAACATTTGCAACATCAATGTTGACTCGCCACGCTCAGCGGGGATTACTTCCAACAGCAATAGTTCTTATTCAAGACAAACTTGGTGGGTTTCTGCTCGCAAGAGCATTGCTTGATTCGTGCTCTGAGCTTACCTTTATAACTGAAGAATTAGCCAAAAGGCTTCAGCTTCCGTTTCGATACAATCATTATGAGATTGCTAGAATCGGTGGAATACGTACACATATGAAACATTCCGTATCTACCAAAATTCGTTCAAGAATATCTCCAGATGAATGGAATATGGAGTTAATCGTGCCTAAATCTATATCTCTACCTCAGCCTGAAAAGAGACTAGATGTGTCAAATTGGGCCATTCCCAACGAAATTGAGTAAGCTGACCCATTCTTTTATAAGCCCGGAAAGGTAGATTTATTGCTTAGCGTAAAGGAGTTTTTTGATCTACTTAAAACGGGTAAAATTAGTTTAGGAATTGGTCTTCCTCATCTAATGGAAACTGCATTAGGATGGATCATCGGGGGTAAGATTCCTGAACCTCAATCAACTCAACACTTCACTTGTAATTTAACGCAACAGCAAGACCTTAACATATCATTAGAAAGGTTTTGGAAAATTGATTCAAAATTGAATTCAAAATAATGATATTTCGTTAACGTCAGTTCGGTTGCCGTTCAAGGAATCGCCTGTGAAACTTGGAGAGTGCCTGTGCAAAAAAACGTTTTCTTCAACTCGAAAGACGGCTTGCATTTCAACACCATTGTACATCGAATTTTTAGATGAATATCTTAAGTTGAATCACATGGAGATATCATCGTTAGATAAATTGCAATAGGGAAATCATTACATTATTCCTCACCATTGTGTCCTTAGACCGCAGTGCTCATAAACGCGTAGTATTGGACGCGTCGTCTAGTATATCATTAAATGATATTCTCATGGTTGTTCCTACTATTCAACAAGATCTAATCCTAACATTACTCTCGTTTCGTTTGTATCGCCATGCCATTACCGCTGACATTACAAAAATGTACTGACTATTTCTCGACGCACCTGAGGATAGAAGTTTCCAACAAATCTTGTGGAGAAAGTTACCGCAAGAACCCATTCAATTACTTCAATTGAATACTGTTACCTATGCAATGTCGTGCGCTCCATTTCTCGCAATCAGGTCCTTAAAGTTTTTATCAGACATATAAGGAGTTGTTTCCAATCGAGGGCTTGGACTGGGACGACCCGTTGCCAGAGATCTTACGGACTAGATGGCAACAACTTGAAGCTGATTTATCTAATCTTGACATGGTTCGCGTAAATCGATTTGTTAACACACACCAAAAAATAAGTGTGAAATCCATGGATTTTTGGATGCCTTAAATCGAGCGTATGGATGTTGCATATACGCAAGGGTCTTGGACAACGGAAAATATATAACTTCATTGATCTTTTCGAGATCGAGAGTTGCGCCCACTCAATCACAAAGCATACCTCGTATAAAGCTTTGTGCTTCCGTTTTACTCTGCCAAACATGGACTAAAATCAAACACAAATTAAATTGTCTTGTCAGCAAAACATATTTTTGGACAGATTCAACTGTCGTTCTTCATTGGATTGAAATGCTTAATTGCCAATCACGTATCAACCATAGAAACTCAATCGCAGGATATTATTTGGAGTCACTTGCCTGGAAAGGATAATCCAGCCGACATTGTTTCACGTGGCTGTGCAGCGCGCGATTTGATGCAAACAATTTGGTTTCATGGACCAAAGTTCTTAACACTTGATGCATTACATTGGCCGAAAATTGAAAGAAAGACAGATTTTGAGTTAAAAAGAATTAGAATTGCGAAACACTCTTGTATTGAAATGTAGCACTAGTTATAAAGAAAAGAGCATAGTTGTGCAGATCATTAGTAGACTATCATAGTTTCGTATGATTATGAGAGTCTTAGCATACGTTTTACGAGTTTTTAACCGATTTCCTATTAACTGCAATAAAGTGATTAATGCTACAAAAAGCATTTCAGTAGAAGAATTTAAATTGGCTTTTAATTATAAATTCTGTTCCATTCAGAGTGATGTGTTTGCGAAAGAAATAAAGGGCTTACAAGCAGAACGAAGTCTAAAGCCGGAGCTTCAAAAATTAAGTCCATTCATATCGAATGAACGGATAGGTTTTCAAAATATTCGACTTATGTGTTGGAGGCCGTCTTGCAATGGCTGACATATCATTGGACGCTAGACTGCCGTTATTGCTTCCAAAGACTCATCATTTCACTTATAAATATATTAAAGATCTTCACTTGCGAAACCTTCACGCGGGAGCTAAGGTTCTGATAGCGATTCTGCGCCTAACAGTATGGATTGTAAATGCTCGCGAATTGGTCCGAAAGGTTGTTAGAAGTTGCACACATTGCTATCATTACAAACCTGTATTAATGCGACAAATCATGGGTAACCTCCCAGGTGACCGTCTCCTGGCCGAACGCCCGTTTCTGATATGCGGAGCGGATCTATGTGGACCATTTCTTATTTTGTACCGCGTTTAAAGCCAAATTGCTTACAAACCATATTTTGCCAAATTTGTTTGCTTTTCTTCAAAAGCTATTCATACAGAACTAATCTCAGACCTATCTGCTAATAATTTTATTCTCTGTTTGAAGCGATTCATCGGACGACGTGGCAATTATTCGCCGCCCAATCTGCAAACTTGCTCCATTGCCTTTGAGAGATGACGTTTATGTAAATTGAAGGAGTCATACTCCATCCTTTAATGGGGAGTATGTTGGAGGAGACGTCGTCGTTAACTTCGATTTCTATATGTTAAAATTTCTTATATTATTTGTTTAAGATTATTGGAATTTTTACCACTGTATTTACATAACATTTTCTAAAAGCTTCTGTTACATGGCTCATGAAGAGCTTCTAACTCATAAAAAAGAAATATAAAAATGACTTCTTTCTGGAATTCGAAGAGGAGAAGACTTATTTTTCCTTACTCCACTCTACATGCAATTGAGCGTTCGAATCTTATACTATCTGCTACTGGGCAGATCAATCACTTGGTTTATTACAGACCACCTAAAGGATCTAGGAATGACTTGTGAGGAACATATATTTGACAATAATGTTCCACACAACAACATGGAAATAACCAAAAAAGAACGCAATGTAAAACCAAGGATGCATGATGCCCGGAAAAATGTTGCGAAAGATCATGTTTCGCAACATGTTGCTGCAATTAAAACACGCAACATTTCGTTACGATGCAACATGTTCGATCGAACCACATGCTGTGTGCATATCAAGTAAAGCCAATATCGTCGATCAAGCCCGATGGGCAAAGGGAGGTATGTGCAAGCCGAAGAAATTGGGAATTGGGTATTGGGGAAGCCCTGTCTACGAGGCGAATAACGTATTGATGACGCAGACAAATGATTTTAGTTAATGTTGAAATAAGTTAACTAAAACCAAATAAACGAAAATCAATAAGTTGTTCACATAAAGTTAACGGCCATATAGAAAAGCAACCATGCCCAAAATTGAGAGAACGAGCACACAGGGAGAAGGACATCGGAGAAAACAGCGTGGCCATGCACAGAGAGAAGACATGCGACCAGAGCAATAAGCAAAAAAAAGATGGAAGCCCGCATAGCAAGAGAGGCGCTTTTTGGGCAGAACGGAGGAACAAGGACAGGAATTTAATGGGCGCACAGCAGCCAGAAAGTGAATGCGGCTGCGCAAAGGACTTGTTCTTCGTACATTTTTCTACATTAAACGAAAAGCCTGCCTTAAGCTGTGTATCCACACTCAAATTTGTATGACAAACAAATCAGTTCCGTCAAACACGTCGAAGATAAAACCTGTTCTATTTTCGTCAAACGCGCACTTCAAACACAAAAATTACTGCTAACATCGCTATCCACGTTCAAAATTTGCTTCAAGCACAACACGTTTGTCATACAAATTTTAGTGTGCATACACAGCTTTAGTCAAAATATTTAAGACGATTTCAATCTTTCGATTGCTTCTTCCTTAGTTGAGGCCACGATCATTATATCATCCGTTTAGACAATAACGTACGAAAATGCCAAATCGCATACTGCTTTCATCACTGCTCTTTAAAAAACCGACGGTGCGTTCTATAGACCGAACGAAAACTCAAATTGTTCGTCGGTTGTGACGAATGCAGTGTACTCAATGGAGTTCTCGTGTAATATTGTCTGGACGTTGACGCGTACAATGCGAAGTACGTTCAAGTGGCCCATACGACACCAGGACATAGCCTGTTTCGCGCGAGCCCAAGCAGAGCGCTGTTCACCTCTCGCCCGACCGACCGTGGGGCGCAGCCGCATATCGGACGGCATGATCGCGTGGAAAAATAAAAATACAGTGTTTTAAGGATAGAGGAATAAAATTTCTAGTAGGTCTACGGGGTACAGATAGGTTTAACTGGTTCAATAGCTCAGGAGAGTCTATTTCACCTATTAAAAGTTTATAAATAAAGATAGCACCAAGCATTACTCTACGATTAATTAAAGAAGGACGATTGATTAAAAGAAGCCTACTGGAGTATGATTGCAAATCGACATTGCGATCCCAATTTAGACCGCGAAGAGCAAAAAGCAGAAATTGCTTTTGAACAGATTCAATTTTACTTTGGTGCGTCTCATATTGAGGTGACCATATGCAGGATCCGTTCTCTAAGATAGGACGGATTAATACTTCATTAAGTATCCAGAATTTTGGTTGTGTACGGATAGTCAAACTCTTTTGACCATCGTTTCACAAACCCAAGAACATTCATAGCTTTACTAACTGTAGCCGCTCTAAGGCAGTGTCGTTAAGATAATAAGTTGCTAAGTATGGAGTGCATCTATAAAAAGACATAACTTTACACTTAGAGCCGTTAAGGTTTAATAGGTTTGTTTCACACCAACTCTGAAGATCATTAAGATCCGATTGAAGTAGGCAAGAAGACGATATGTCTTTAAAACTGAGGTAAAGCTTGACATCATCTGCGTACATAGGCACCCTAGAATGTGACACTACCAATCGAAGATAATTTATAAACAGAGTGAATAGCAATGGACCCAAATGACTACCCTAAGGTACTCCAGAGGTCACTTGGATGGTCTTAGAAAATTAAGATTTAAAGAGGACCTTTTGTGTACGCTTAGAAAGATATTGAAGAATCCAATCTAGCAAAAGGCGGGGGATGCCAAGTGCGTTTAGTTTATATAAAAGCAGAGTATGATTGACAGAGTCAAAGGCCTTGCTGAAGTCAGTATAAATGACGTCAGTTTGCACGGCAGTCTTAAACCCTTTGATTGAGTGAGATGTAAATTCTAATAGGTTAGTAGTTGTCGATCTACGTTTTTTAAACCCATGTTGGGATGACGAAATGATTGAGCTACAAAAATTGAGATGTTACTATTTTCTCAAATGCTTTGGGTATGGCAGACAATTTAGAAATACCCCTATAATTAGAGGCTTCGGACTTCTTCTTTTTATGAAGAGGAATAATATATGATTCCTTCCAGATAGGTGGGAAAGCGGAAGATGTGACGGACAGTGTAAACAACTAAAATATTGGCTTACAAAGGGCCTCCGCGAAAACCTTAATACGCAGCCTGGTATTCCATCAGGGCCAGGGGTATATATTGGTTTGACGGAACTGAGCACGCTAAGAACCGAACTTTCATCAAATACAGGGTCTAAAATGCAATTAGACGATTGCAAGTGACGAGAATAAGGAGGATTTGCTTGATAAATCGAAGAGGAATAAGTTGTTTTGAAAAAATCAGCAAACATGTCGGCAATTGCCTGATCATTGCACCGATGTAAGACATCGTTTAACATTGACAAATTTATAAAATTGCTTAGGATCGCGAGAAAACCTAAGTTTACATCGCTGAAGATAATCCTTATAGCAATGTGAATTCAGCACCATAAAATTTGATCGAGCAACTACATATAGGGAAAAATCAGATGCTTTAACGGATTTTTAAAATTTTTTATAACATCTCGATTTTACGTTCTTCAAGTTACATAACTCACGTGAGAACCAAGGAGGTCTATCAGAACATCCTAGAGTCACACGCGGGACACAAACATCAAAGAACGACTCAAGAGTTTTATAGAAGACAGAAATGGCAGAGTCCATATCCGTGCAAGTATACAGATATGTCCAATCATTAGTTAACAAGAGTTTTTTAAGTTTAGTAAAGTTGAAGAGGGGTTGGAGGCATCGAGTTATTATGTCGAGATATAACACCAAAAGGAAGGTCAATGGTTACATCCAGAGTTGGATGAAAAGTGTCTTCGGGGATAACTAAGGGATCAGTCCTGGAAACATCGCAGTTGGAAGAATCTAACACAAATACCAGATCTAGTGATCTGTTACTATTCCGGACAGGATTTATCTGAGTTAGGGACAACTCAAGCAGACCATCTAAGAAACAATGTGACAAGGAGGGCAACAGTAATAAAGAATCAAATTAGAGGGTCCAGGCAATCAAAGGTAAATTAAAATCTCCCAGAACAACGAGCAAGTCTTTGTCAGAGAGATATGAGGAAATAAGTTGAATAGCTTCCAAATGGTGAGTGTATACTGCCAAGACGGACTGTGGTGGAATATACGAACAAGTAATATAGGCAGAAAAAGAATTAAACGAAATTTTAACACAAACAAATTCAATCTCCTGATTGGAGGACTGGACAATTTCAAACGAGAACGCCGAGTCAACAGCGATCAAAACGCCACCACCATTACGGATAGTCCGATCATGTCTATATATTAAATATTTTGAGGGGAAAATTGAAACATCGGCAATATTGAGCCAAGTCTCAGTAAAGGCAAGGATATGAAAGTCAAAAGCTAGACTATCTACATAGAGTCTAGAGAGTTTAAACTTTAGTCCCTGTACGTTCAGATAGGCCAGAGTTAGGAACGAAATTAGTTTTTGACTCGCCAACAGGTGCAGACGAGCCGAAAAGAACGTTATTCACAGAGGCAGGTAGCAAACTAATCGGAGGCCGATTCTTCTTTTTTATTGTATACTCTTTTACAACAAGGTGTTCCGGCCAAAAATCTTTATGACATATTTGGCCAAAAAGATCTGGGGAGACACCTATTTTAAAGGACGAAATGTCCCGAGTATATGAGAAACGGAACTTTTCCACCGCAATGTTTGGTGCTTGAACTTTGCCCTGGATAAAGGCTATGACTTCTTCAGAAGTAGTATTGGGATCAAGCCTCGAAATAAAAATTTGCTTTTTGGGTGGAACTACAACAAGGGAACTAGGAATACTAGGCACAGCAGTAGCGGCTACAGCAGACGCAGCAGCAGCTGAAGCAGCCAGCACTTTACTAGCTCCTCTTGTAACTACTTTATTGGCAATATTCCTGGAAACGGATGTTTGCCCGGAAGGTTCGGAAACTACAACAGATATCGTGCTAGTAGGTGGGATACTGTCTCGAGGGGAAATGGGAAGAGACTCCACACCTACCAAAGCCGGACTCCCAAACGATAACAGCTGCTGTACATTTGGTGACATGGGATCAATGTCGAAAGCCGGAACTGGTAGAGATCGATGTGCCGACGGACTGAGGGACGCGCCCTGAAACCTGGCCCTCGTTCGCGTCGGAGATTCAATCAAAAGTTTAGAACTTCTGAATTGAACCTCCATCGCCAAAAGCTCCTCTTGGAGCTTTTGAACGCCAGCTGACAGGGTTTTAAATGCATCCCCAGTCGGTTTCATAAAACTTCGCATCTCGAGCTCCAAGCCACGACACGAATCACAGCCCCATTTAAGGCCGCCACCCTGTGCAATACTATCCCGCACCTTGACTGTATAACCAGCACATTTAAAGTGCATTACATTGCCACACAGCCAACAGTAAGGAAAGTCTTCACTGGTCTTGCTGGGATTATTGCAATTATATTTGCAACAGACAGACATTATTAAATAATTGATTTATACAAAAACAAAATTATAAATCAATCTGTAAATAAAAATGGAAAAATGTATATATATGTTAAGAGAGACGAATACATACCAAGGCAAAAGCTAACTGCAATATGCAAATTAGAAAGAGAAAACAAAAAGAGAGAATATTTGTATTTTTTCTGTATTAAAACACTCAACAACAAAAACTTGTCACCAGCGCGAAGTTAACGGCCGCGAGCGCGATCAAAAGAGAAAACAAATGAATAGAGAGCACCAACACCACACAAACAAAAACAAACTATGAACTGTGAATTGAGAGCGCGGGTGGGAGCAAAAAATAGAACGAAATAAAAAACTAAGCAGCGCAACAACAAAATTATACTTATTTGCGTTTGTAAAAGTTTTTATTATAAATTTATATATGTAAATGTTTGTAAATTTAACGCAAACTTCGCGATGAGTATAGCGATTTATTAACCAGAGGGCCGGGGCTAACTTTGACCGCGTCAAAGTTTGTATACCCTTGCAACTTTTTTGGTAACTCTTTCCTTATCTATTAGCCATCAATGTGGAAGAACGTTTTATATAAAAAGGCTTATGTTTGCGAAAGAATGGCCTACAATCATAGGAAATAACGAAGATATTGATCAAAGTTACTGTTTTCCAACGATCGTTCCAATGGGAGCTATATGATATAGTCACCCGATCCTTATCAAACTTGGCACAGTTATTTATAGGCGTAATAAATTCTCTAATATTAAGTCACCCGATCTTGATCAAACTTGGCACAGTTATTTATAGGCGTAATAAATTCTCTAATATTAAGTTTTACGATAATAGCACAGAAAATAACGAAGTTATTGAGAAAAGTCACTGTTCGTGACTTTGGGGTTTATATGGGAGCTATATGATATAGTAGTCCGATCCGGCTGAATCCGAGATATACAACCCCTGCAGTATATACAAGCCTACGTGCAAAATTTCAGCTCTGTAGCTCTTACGGTCTAGGAGGAGTTTGCGTTGATCCAGGCGGACGGACGGACATGGCTATTTGAACTCGTCTCGTCGTGCTGATCAAGAATATATATACTTTGTATGGTCGGAGATGCTTCGTTCTATGCGTTGCACACTTCTGACCAAAATTAATATACCCTTTTTGCAAGGGTATAAAAATTAGTAAAGCAATGAATTTAAGTTGAATTTTATAAATTAAAAACACGACGGACTTCGATGAGTGATAATATCGACGCATTTCCGCGAAAGTATCGTATGTCTTTTTTTCGAATTTGAGATTTTAATGCAGAATTGTTGAAAAATGTATTTCTCACAAGTCTGCAAAAGATTGTAACTGAAAAAGCTTTCTTTATAAAAATAAATCAGTGTCAATTTGATCGTATGTTAGATTTCTAGATTTGCTGGATAACTGGATATGTACATATGTGACATGTATGTAAATTGTGCGTAAAAGTATTTAAGTAATTTTCACAGTTTTTTTAGAATTAAGCCTGTACACAGGCGGAACTGGTAATTTAGTTAAAAGGTAAAAATGTGAAAAGGTTTATAAAGTTTGCCAAAACTTTTTTTTTAAAACATTAAGCATATTCCAAATGGTATTGCGGCATTTACTAAAACAATCTTTAAGTTCTCAAATAAAACAGTTATTCGTAAAGTAGAATTAATAAAGGACTACATTAAAAAGTTGCCAGCAGTACCTTCTCACTATTGCCGAAAAAATAACACCAGGGTTTATTTACCGAGTGAATTTAAAAATGTAGCAAATTTGTATAAATTGTATTTAACTCATATGAACTAGATTTGAGTGATTTAATTGTGTCCTGTAAAATTTTCCGAAAAGTTTTCAATTCAGAATTCTCTATTGGTTTTCATGTGCCTAAGAAGGACAAGTGCTGTATTTGCGACAATTTAAAATATCTTGATAATATTGAAAAACCACAAAATCAAAATTCAGAAAATTTTCAAATTCACATAGCATATCAAAGTAGAGCCAATTTTCTTAAAGATCAAGCTATGAGTAAACTATGTCAAGGATTCCTTGGATATGCAGAAAGTTTTACACACTCCATTTTCCAAAAATATTACACTTTTTTATTCACGTAAATATTCTTATTACAACTTTAGTGTTTATGAAAATGGTACCCGGAACGGATACTGTTTCTTGTGGGGCGAGATTGATGGGAAAAGGGGTAGCAACGAAATATGCTCAGCTCTCCTAAAATATCTTTATATTTTAGACTAGAAAACCCGGCATACGTTGTTTTGCCATATAAATAATTTTCTAGTAATTTCTAGAATATAAAAAGAACAAAAGGCAAACCTTATTTTTAAATTATTATAATTTATCCCTTAATACAATATCAATCTCTTAATGCTACAGCGTGAACAATATTTTTTGTTATTCCATCTTTAGCTAACACAAACAAACTGGATGGTTTACCCACTCGAGGGCATGCCACGTATAATTGTCCGTGTGAAAAACATGTTCTCAAATCTAATCCACAAACAGACAGAATCTGGATCCGTGCCGATAAGTATGCCGTTCAATGGTTCCGATGGTGTTTCAATTTAGTAGTTGCACTTTTCCTGACGCGCAACACATCCCAGTTGGCTCATTTTTGAATTTCAGAGCATGACAATGCGGACATTCCTTTTCCATAGCACCAATTACTACTTTTGAATGAGCATAATATTCAATATCGGGCTCATACTGAAATGCTAGTCGAAGAAATGAATGTGATGTAAATGCTCGAAGTACTTGTTGATGTTGGTCAATCCCTCTACGTCTGTTGGCTACGAATCTGCGCGCTTCTCTTCGTTCCAATTGTCTTTGTTGGTTTCGCTCATCTCGTACCTCTTGTAATTGTGATGCACGTAACTGCGCCATTCTTACACGGACATCTGCATTACTTTGTTGCCTTTCTGCATCTGATCTTATTGCTCTTCTATCTTGCATGCCTCTAGATCTGTTTGTTTGACGACTCAAATTAGCCCCCCTGCGTTTTCGTGGCATTGTTGTAATAAATCAAGTTGGAAAACTGATTGGTGTATAACGTGTATTATTTTCTTGATCAATAATTAGCGCAGCGAGTTCGGTCGCACTCGAGTTGTAACAACGACTGAACTCGAGACGCACAATTCTTGTGCGCGCCTTCCACCGAACCACACTCGGCGACAGCGACAGAACGCTGGCGCCCCGCTAAAACGGTTCTTCTTAAACCACAAATGCGCCGCCATAATGATGAAATTACTATTATTGTGAAATACCCGAAAACACAAACACACACTCTCACACTTACGCACCGACATACATATATGTATTTTGCTCATAACATGAGAACACTGAAAGCTGAGTGAAAAATTGTGAGAGGACAACGCATGCGACAGAAGCCGATTTTTGCATTCTTCTTTCTGTCGCATCCGCAAACGTTTCTTGCTTGTATGCAAGTATTAGTGTGTTAAACAAATAAACATTTATTAAAATTATTTAATTATTTATTATTTGGGTATAAAAAATAGATGTTGGCCGATTCTCAGTCCTACACGATCTGCATAAAAAATTTCGTGAGAATCGGTCGAGCCGTTTCGGAGTAGTTTGGTAACAAACACCACACTCGAGAATTTTATATATATAGATAGCCAAAAGAGAACTGAACATCTTAGTCTGTATTGCGGTAGTTGCGCTGGACAATATAAAAATGAATCTGTGCTTGCAGTTGTAGCATACTTTTTAAGTTCTGCTTCTTTTTTAAAGTCAATTAAAATTACTTATTTATTGCCTGGACATACTATGATGCCAGTGGACTCAATTCACAGTACAATAGAGTCTTTTGTTAGAAACCGCAATGTTTGGGCACCAAGTGAATGGCCAACACTCATAAGATGTTCTCGAACGAATCCATCAGGAAACGAGGTCATTGAGCTTAGTTATAAGGATTTTCAAAATTGGAAACATTTTTCAACATACATATTTAAAAATCAATTATTGACTAAGTGAAATTCGCGTTGCTGAAGTAAGCCGAGGACTGTTAAAATTAAGTTATGATTTTTCTGAAAATTCAAAACAAGAACTAATAAATTTACCTAATTTTAATAAAACCATTTAAATTTTATATAATTGTAAATTAAACATTTCAAAAAAAAATTTAAGATTTAAGCAATTTGTGTAAACAAAATATTATACCCCCTAAGTATCATAATGAATATTTAAGCCTTCAATATTCAAAAAGCATTCCAGACTGTTTGGATGAGTCAGATGAAGAAGATGAAAGCTAATTATTATTAAACAAAATACGCGATTATTTAAAAAAAAAATGTATTAACATTTGTTAATAAAACTAAAAATATAAAATCTGTTAAAATTCAGCTATGATTTAATCATTTTTAGCTGAAGAAACTAAAAAAAACATTCTCCTGTAAAATGTGGTTATTCGACATACGATACTGTCGATGTGTTCATGATAATACCCGCAAGCCATGTCCAAGCAAGTAAAGTATCTTGATCCACGCAATCTAGCTAGCCGATCCGAAATTAATGGTAGAGGAAACTTACCTGCAATTATATTTCTGTTTAATTCCCTATAGTCGACACTGAGTCTTACAGATATGTTTTCTTTTTCACTATTAGTGCTGGACTAGCATAAGGTGAACTGCTCGGCCTTATTACATTATAATCTATTAGCTCTTGAACTTTTGACCGGAGTAATTCTCTTTCACTGGGACTGAATCTGAATGGTCGTTTGCACAGTATTGGCGGGTTCTACTAATTGGTTAGACATTACACCAGTAGTTACGCGAGTTAAAGGAGTTCCGCGGATGAATGATTTTGAATGCTTTCTTAACAATCCTTGTGCTAAAATTTCGCGGCCAATTACTTACAATATTATTTTTCATATTATCATCTTGGACTACATGAAATACTACTTCGATACAATTTCCATTCATCATTACATTACTTGTGATTTGAATTGACGAAACTACACCAACATAACCAATTCCACTTAATGATATAACGTTATTTGTTCTTTTCCCAGACAGTTTGTGTGCTATGCTCTCTTTGACTAACGATCATTCTGCGCCGGAAAATTCTCACCTCGGTGAAACATAATTGCTTTTGATTCATCAACGACACATAGTTCAACCCTCTTATGCACACGTGATCCTGCGTCACCATTCGAACTCTTGGGGCATTGAGTGGAGATGTGTCCCGGCTCGTGACATCGATAGCATGTTACGACTTTAGCACGAACTGACGAAGCTCGATGATCTTCTCCAGAAGTAGAAGGTTTCTGCACTCTGCATTCCGACTTCCTGTGTCCGAGCTTCTTACACGAGTAACATTTGATTGGCAAAGTTTTAGCATGTTTTGCAATCGAATAATCGTCTTAAGAGCAGGACCGCTTATTGTCAAACGAAAAGACTTGTAACTCGGACTGTAAGTCTCGTCTGCTGCGAATAGTCCCTGTGTACGCAATTCGTTGTAATCTGCGGTCATTGTTTGCTAAATGACCAAGAACAACCGATGAGGCAATTTGCTCGTGGTCCATGCCACGCCATTTTGTAAAGAGTGACGTCATTAGAGGACTCGCACACACGGCAAGACACTCACCAGACACTCACTATTCAATAAATTAAAAATAGTTGCGGCAGGTGTCTCCGAGTATTTGCATCTTTGCTCGAAAAGCTGTCTAAATTGTTCCCATGTGAGGCCTGGGTAGCAAATCTGCGATAACCACTGCGAATTGAAAAGTTTTTGCTAGCTCCCAGAAGTTTCGATATTGTTGTTCTAATAAAATGCGAAACTGCTCCTCATTTATTGTTGGTCTTAAGTTAGATGCCACTTCTGATATCGGAGAGTTGAGTATTTTAGGGATTCCCGAAGCGTTGATTCTATTATTGGCTTCCATTTTCGGTACTACGTTTGTTCAGCGAGTTTCGACGTGCGTTCAGGTTGAATTCCAAAAAGAAAAGAGGCTGAACTCTCTCAACTACACACCGAGCCACACTCGATGACGGCCTATACTGTCATCGCACGTGTCTAGTATTATACAGTTATACATCAGTCATGTTATTCATTTCTTAACACTGATCAATTCGCCTTAAAAGTAGGCACAAAATTCAAATTATTAGAAATGCCTAATTCAATCTCCGACATATATTTGAAATTATCGTTAATGCTGTTATTATATATGTGGGATACGAAATCCGATGAGTTATTTTGTTCGGGCACCGTACGTAAGAGATTTCCAAAATATGTGTAATACCGAGATTCCTAAGGGTTTTCAACGTTGGGGTGTAAAAAGAAGGCAATGATATCTAGGTCCTTCGAATAACACCCATTACCTCTGCACAAAAATCCCTATTTAAGTGTAGTCCTTTAGTCCTCCTTCTTCATTTTTCTTATGTAGCGCATGTTTTGGAAGACCAAAAGAACCACCCCATTTCCACTGAGCTCAGCCGATACACTTGTTAGTAAGACAGAGAGTGCACTCCGACACCCGAGTGTTCTTAATATAATAAATGGCGCCCAACGTGGGGCTCGAAGAAGCAAGGATTTTTTTTTTTCCTACGTGTCCTTTACTTCCCATAACACCTTCTACCTTGCAATATGATGGTAACATATATGACTTTGGAGAGGCCAGCGTATGAGTATCCGATTAAAGCTGTACCAAGTGATATTATATACCTTTTCAATAATGTTTTCTTAATTTTGAACAAATCATTTTAAATAAATAGAACAGACAAAGTATGGAAAATATGTCGATTATGACTATGTGTCTGGATACAGTTCGAATACCTATCAAGCCATACAGTTTCCTAGATCTCAAATAAAATTGTTGTAGTGTGGTGAAATTGAGAACTGTACTTGCTGGAATCGTTACTGGCAAGTCCCTCTTTTAACGAATTACACATTCAAATACAGTTTATGCGAATAAAGTGCAGAGGGGTGGGTGTATTAATGCTGTTGAACTCTTATTGAAGGAGAAGTCCCAAATTTATAAGGAAATTTTTTTGATATTTAGAAATTTGAATTCGTGTTTTCAAAACAAAATCGTCAAATTATCTTCAGTTGTCGTTGTTGTTGTTGATTACGAAATCGATTTTTATTTTCCTTTAGGTTCTTGTTTTACAAATAATGGCCGTTAGACGAAGCCTAGAAAGCTTGGCTTCTTCTATGCAAATATTTTGCGAAGATACCAGTGGACAGACAGTTATCGTAGAGACCCCATTTCGACACACGTTTCATAAACATTGTCTCTAGATTTGGCTCAAGACCAATGAATCCTGTCGAAATTGCAGGCAACCTTGTTCAAAAAGTCTATTAGGTAGCAACGATAGATTGACTATGACTATGTTCAACCTCCACGAACTTTTCTTGAAGCAGACAATTCTGCCGCCTCAGGAGCAATACCAAAAAGACCCAATATAAGAGCAAATACTCGTGCAAACCCAAATCAGAATCCAAGAACTGTGGGACTACCTCCACTGATGAACCTCAACTTGAGTGGGACTATTAGAACTTGACCATTTAATATTCGGAGTAATCCACCTGTAATTGATCAAAAGGTAGTACCAGAACGACCCGATCGAGTATCTAGTATAATTTTTAACTGGCATATACGAACCTCTAATGAAATAAACTGGTTCGATCAATGCATTCGTTTAAGAGATATGTATAAATACCAAAGATCAGACAGAGACATTATGAATGCCCTTCTCAGGCGCAAGCAGGCCTCCAACGAAAACTTTGATGAATTCCTCGACTTTATGTGGGCTATTACAGATGCTTTGCGAGAACCTTTAAACGATTCAGAATTTATAGCGGAAGTGCTAAACAATTTAATGCCCGACCTTTTTTATGAAATTTTACATGTTGACACCCCAAACCTAGCTGACATGGGTAGGGAATGTCATAAGCGGTGCTAAAAAAATGTAGTGAGAGGAGAATTAGCAATAAAACTTATGACCACCAAGCATTATTGCCCCAAAAACGCGAGGTACTTGGTACGATTACGAGCAATCTTACTTATAACTCGAAAAGCGCCAACTTAGAATTTCTCATAAAACCGACTATTTTTCAAAATGTAATTTGTGGCATGGACTTCTGGAGAACATTTGGTCTTCCAATTTTTCACGTATAATTAGACGCTAAAATTGCTGAAGTTTTTTTTGAAGAGGATAAATTTCCATTAACAGCTAGTCAACTTAGTCAATTACAAACTGTAATAAATGGATTTCCAACTTTTGAAAGAGATGGCTTAGGTTTTACGACCCTGATAGAACATATTATTGATACCGAAAACGCCAAGCCAATTAAACAAAAATTTTACCCAATACCCAAAGGAAAACTTATTATGTCTAGAGATAAACATAATGTTATATCTAGGGGTGATAGACAAAGCGCCCGCTTCCTCCTGGTCTTCCCCTTGTTTCTTGTTAGTCAAACCAGGGAAGGTAAGATTTTGCCTTGATGCTCTTAAATTAAATGAGGTTACGGTAAAAGACGGATAACTACACCTAATCTAGAAGGCCTATTTAGTATCCCCCTGTGCATTGTATTTCCAAGATAGACCTTAAAGATCCCTTTTGACTAATCTGTATGGAAGAATCATCGAAAGGAAAAATAACATTTACAGTTCCCAACCGCCCATTGTATTAATTAAGGAGAATGCCTTTCGGACTGTGTAATGCCCCCCAAATGATGTGTCGCTTAATGGACCAAGTTATTCGGTATCAACTCAAAAGTCAAGTTTACCTTGACGACCTATTGATATTATCAAATCATTTCGATGAACATCTTGCTCATCTTAGTGAGGTATCTGCTAGTCTAAAGCAGGAAGGGCTAACCATTAACGTCCAGAAGAGTCAATTTTGTTTGCGAAAAGAAGAGTACCTAGGATATATAGTCAGAGGGGGCACGTTAGATCGCACTTACGTTTGAAATAACGTATTCTAAGTTATTGTAAAGTGAACACGTGGAGCTGATTTTAAATTAAATTGCGCGTATAATATTTAATATAAATACTTAAAAAGTGAACTATTATCTACAAATCAGGTAAGTTTACAGATAACGAATTAATTTGGTTATTAAAATTGTTGTCTTTGGCATTTTCCGAAGACAATGTAGGCAACATTGGTCCTGAATGGTATACAAAATTTAAAAATAATTTTTCTCTATTAGATATGCGACCCAAAGTCTAAACACAGTGGGGTTATTCTGACGATGACGAAAATAATGAAGAAAATTAAGAGGATACCGAAACTCAAAAGACTTTGGATGATTTTATTGAAGAATCTTTACAAAATGCTATTACCAAAGGTGAAATTGAATATAAGTCAATTGGAATGTAGTAAGAACGAAACCTGTATTGAGACGGTTCAGCAAATTATCGAAAAAGTAAATCAAGATACTCTGTAAGAAAGCTCTGGCTGGGGTACAATTCTCAGTCCCAGAGTCCAGTCTACAGAACATTTATTTGATCTGGAGACCTTGACGAGTATTGGGATTGGGGACTGAGACCACATGAAGGGGGGGAAAAGGGAAGGGAAAGGAGTAGGAGGAGAGTCCAAGAGGAGTAGCAACGACTGATCTCGTCTGCCAAGCGAAGCCCGCTTGGCCAAGATCCGTTGCCTCATGGACGGGAAAGGGAAGCGGAAAAGGGAATGTTAGTGTGGTTATGGGAAAGGGATGGTGAAGAGGAACTGCAACGACTGATCTCGTCTGCGAAGCGAAGCCCGCTTGGCCAAGATCCGTTGCCGCCTCACCTTGAGTGACTGAGCCTAAGACCAGCGACTGACTTCGACTGCAGGAGAATGACTCATACTGCCGAAGTCCGCTGATCCTTTGGCTCCACTCAAGTAGTTAAGTGGTCAAGGAAAAGGGAAGGGAAAGGGTATACACAATTTGGTCACATATAAAGTAATAATGCCGGGTGTATTAAATGTTAATGTATATTTTATTGTTGATTTACTAATACTACAACTTTTTAGTAAGTTGGGTCCCTACCGCACTCAAGTAGAAATAAAGGGGATCTAAGGACATGAGCTCACCTGCTAATCCTGTATGATTTCCTTAGGGCACTGTGTCTATTACTTTTCGCTGCTATTGCTTGCACTTGTCGACTTTTCACTCTCGTGGTTACTGGCGAAGTGATTTTCTCCTAATTCTATCTCTCTGTTCAAACCCACCCTTGCTCTGCCTACTTATGTTCTAACGGTGAAAACATTCGATGCGTCTTGTGCTTTGGCACGCGTCACGATCGCCGTCTCTCTCTTTCACATTCGATTTTCTCATGGTCTCTTTAGCTTCGACATGCAGCGCAGCGTCCGCTGTCGGGAGGTTGTTCTCTCCGCGACGCGTCGACGCTGCAGCCGCATCAAGACGATAGTTAGAAAGAGAGAGAGGCGGCGATCGTAAATATTGCCTATCAGAAAAAAAAGAACTACAGTTAGTTTCAGTATAGAGATATTTAATGTGCCCTCCATGGGCGTATCAAAAATAAACGAAAAATAAAAAGGGGCCCCACAGGGGCGTAGTTTGGGATTCCAGCAGAAGAAATGTGATTCGTCACACGGTGTCCTTATTTTGACCGGACGAAATGGACCGTGACTCGCCCGTGCATCTTGATCTCGATGCGGAATAGTCGGTCGTCTGCCCACATGAGGATGGTTTCTGCGGGATCCATCCTGACGTAGTACCGCCACCCGATCTCGGACTTCGGCGGGTACTCGTCTATCGGGGGTGTCGACGAGCCATTCCGGTGGTGTGAGGACCCAATTGGAAGACGCGGGGGTGGCCTCCGGCACATAAACTGCCGTAGATCGGCGCAAAGGACCTCGCGACGTTGGTATTTGGCTGACGTGGGTCGGCGGGGTGGCGGTGTCTTTGGCTGGGGCGAGCGGTGGTCGAGAGCGGGGCCCGGAGAGATCTATGGGCATCTTTTCGTCGACGTTGTCCGACGGTGTTTCGATGAACTTGATGGTTGTCGGGCGAACACCTGTGTCCGCAGGGGGGCTTATAGGCTCATACATTGGCCTCAGAGGGGTGTCCGGCATGGCTGTTTCCACGACTCCTGGAGATTGATCGGGTCGGTCTATATCAACGGGGCCGGCAGACTCCGAGGGTCCAATGTCTTGTGCCAAAGAGGGGAGGTTGACCACCGACAGGATCACGGCGCACTCCGGTTGGGCAGAGTCTGCAGCTCGTTGAGCCTCGTCGGGTGGTTTTCGGTCGCTCTGATGACCCTTGCTCCCTGATGGTCGCTCGATAGAGATGTCCGTCGGGGCCAACTCTACCCGGCAAAGCCGGACAGGGTCTTCCGGTGCACTATCGCCTGTGGGAGGGGACGGGCATGACAGGGCCGTGTTCCCTTTCCCATACGGCTATCATCTCTTCGACGATCCGGGCTATATCTGCCGTGCGATCGCCGTCGTCTTCTCCTTGCTGTGACATACTGTGAAAAATAAAGTGCGTTAAAACTACAATGCCTTCTGAGTGTACTAACGGAGCCCTATGAGTGCGGTTTACAAAAACGCTGTGATTAAAACTAAGATACAATATTTTAGATAATTTTTGCCTAGCATCGGCGCGAAGAACCCCTCTTTAGAAGGGAGGGGGACGTTGGGCAGGCGCACCCACCAACAAGTGGTCCCCCTTGAAAGATATTTAATCAGTGGCCTCGTGCGGGCCGTGGGTACGAGGTGTCCCAAGACCGATGTCTTCAGAAAAACCAAGTTCTGGGGGTTCGTTGTCGTCGCTATTGAAGGCCTTCAAGTCAGCCAGGCCGGCGGTACGTCGCTCACGCCCCTGCGCTTCTTGTAGTCTAACGACATTGCTGGAAAGAAACTTGATTATTCTATACGGGCCTTTATACTTAGGCGCCAGTTTGGCGTTGAACCCTTCGCTGGCATTAGACAGCACATGTTGCTTGAGCAACATGCTCCCGAAGTTTGGACGCCAGTCGCGTCGCCCCAGGTCGTAGTATTTCTTTTGATTCTGGGTAGCGTTCAGTTGATTCTCATGTACGAGCTTGAAAATATCTCCCATACGTCGGACGCGCTCGTCGGGGCCAGGGGGTTCGTTACCGGAGACATCCGTTACTTGGTCATAAAGAGCGCCAGGCATACGGGGTTCTGACGTGACGTTGACGCTGGTGACGTTGACGCTTGAGTTACTCGCTAGTGTCATTTCTGGAAGTCATTGATCCCAAGTGTTTTGCCCATTCTCCAGGTATTGTGAGATCATGGTCTTAATGGTTCGATTTGCCCGCTCCGTAGGATTCTGCTGTGGAGAATATGGGGCAGTATGCTGGAGAGTGATCCCGGACGTTTTGCAAAAGTTTTTGAAAACCTTTCTAGTGAACTGGGTACCATTATCGCTCATGAGGGTGCGAGGATTGCCGAATCGGGCCCAGATTCCTTCACGAAATGCCTTCTCCAAAGCGGCTGAAGTGGCCCATTACTATATAAATCCAGGAAAATTAATAACATCGTATTACCTTGCTTAGAACGTGGCAAAGGCCCGATAAAATCAGTACACACGGTGTCGAAAGACTCCGTGACTTGACAGGTGAGCATTTTGCCCGGTGGTTTCATTTGCGCTGGTTTAAACTGCAAGCAGGTGAGGCAGCATCAAACGTAACGCGCGACATCTCGGAAGAGGCCAGGCCAGAAGTATCTTTGGGTCACTCGCAAAGTGGTTTTCCTGATTCCCAAGTGGCCAGCAGTCACCGCGTTGTGATATTCCTTTAGTACTTGGTGTCGAAATTCTAAGGGAACGCATAGTTTCCAAGATGTAGAATCGTGGTCATCGGGGTGGGGGTCTCGTCTGCGATAAATCTTTCCGTTTTCGAATATATAGTCTGAGAAATCCGCAGGGTGCTCCGTGACGTTCTGCCGCATCTTTAGCCACCATTTGCACTCCGGTTCTACTAGTTGTGCCCAGTGAAGTACATCCAAAGGTTGACGCGATAAGGCATCGGCAATCACGTTCAGCTTACCTCGTCTATAATGTACCTCGAACTCGTATTGTTGCAACTCCAGCGCCCATCTGGCCACACGCCCCGTGGGGTTTTCTATCGAGTTTAGCCATTTGAGAGCCAAATGGTCCGTGATCACGTCGAAGCAATAGCCCTCCAAATAGCAACGATATTTCCTGATGGCCCAGACTATAGCTAGGCATTCTTTCTCAGTAGTCGAGTAGTTTTCTTCTGCCTTCAAGACACGTCGACTAGCGTTAGCAATGACTCTTTCTGTACCGTCGATACTCTGAGTGAGCATTGCGCCGAGGCCAACATCGCTGGCAAGCAAAACTTTACAGCGAAATCTGGACAAGCTAGGACAGGGGCAGTGGTGAGACGTGTCTTGAGTGCATCGAACGCCTGTTGTTGCTCTACGTTCCAAAACCAACTCAAACCTTTCGTTAACAAACTTGTGAGAGGTTGTACCATGTCGGAAAAGTTGGGTACGAAACGACGATACCAAGAGGCGATACCGAGACATCGACGTAACTCCTTGACATTGGTTGGTGGCTGAAGGTTACGGATAGCTGCTACCTTTTCAGGGTCGGTATGGATACCATCCTCGCTGACAACATGACCTAGAAATTGGATCCGTTTCTTGAAGAAACGCCATTTGTCTCGGTTGATCCTTAAATTGGCTTCTCGTAGACGTCGGAAGACTTCAAGCAGGTGTGAGAGGTGTTCCTCGAGCGTCTTTCCGATTACTATAATATCGTCTAGGTACGCGAAGGCATGTGGTTCCATTTCGGGTCCAATCACACTATCCAAAGCCCTCTGGAACGTGGCGGATGCGGAGTGTAAGCCGAAGGTCATGACTTTCTAATGGAATAACCAGCGTCCGGGCACTGTGAAGGCTGTACACTCTCTACTTTTAACCTCTAAGGGTATTTGCCAATATCCGCTCTTTAAATTTAGAGTAGAAATGTACTTCGCGTTCCTCAATTTCTCTGGGATATGTTGTATATGAGGCAAGGGGTATGCGTCACATACTGACTGAACGTTCAGTTGTCGAAAGTGTATACACATGCGAGTGTCACCAGTTTTCTTACCTACCAACACGATTGGTGCGCTGTGAGGGTTTTTGGATGGTTCAATACAGTCCTCCTTCAGCAGTGCGTCTACGGTTTCATTGATAATTTGCTGTTGGGCCGGATTACGGGGATAATACCTCTGATTCATGGGTCGATCGTGTTTCAATACAGTGACATGTCGAACTAAGTGATTTCCGCGTCAAGAACCGCTTGAAGTTCCGGCTCTAGTGTCTCCCGTATAGAAGGAAATCCACTCCTAGAATAAGGGGATCCATCATCGATGGCATCGCTAACAAGGTCATATATACGGTCTGTGCCCCGAGACTGATGGTTGCCCTAAGAGAACTTTTGACTGCTGCTCGAGTATTATCGGCAAGGTTAATATTAGTGTGAATGTCTCGCAGAAGGAACGGAGCGAAGTGCTGAAGAGCCACTTCCGCGTTTATGAAACTCTTGTTCGCTCCTGAATCCAAGGTAGCTACCATTGGTTTTCTATTGACGAAGACATGGAGTTGGATGCGGTCTTTCTTTAGGAGGAGTGGGTTACTGGGCTGAGGTCCTGGTCTGGTCCCTCCGCCTGGCCCAGATTGAGACGGAGGTTTGGCCCGTTTCCCGAACGACGTCTACATTCGATGGTACGTACCCCCCTTCGTCCGCATTGCCAACAGAACAATACACGGGGCTTCGTACATTCTCGTGCGAAGTGACCAGCTCCCGCACATTTGCGGCAAGCTGTACTGGTATCCACTAGTGCTTCGGAGAGTTGACATATAGCAGTCCCGTTTAGGCTGGAAGGCATATGATCCAAGGGCTTATTTTGAACGGCGTTGCTCCTTTTCCAAGAATGCGCTGAGTCCTCGCTGCGTTGCTCCAATCGAATTGTTTCATAATTTACCACCAACTTGGTTAAGCCGGGTAACGTTTGGAAATCATTTCGTCGGGTAAATGTAGTCTGGTAAAAGATTTTCGTAGATCCTGTCGAGTTCCTGAAACGTCGAGTAATGAGCTCTCTTCATCATCAACCGAAGGTCTACTAGACACTCCTTGTATGGTTCCTGATGGCGTTGCTTCCGAGCGCGTATGCTATCCTCTAGTTTCTCAAAATAGCGTGAGGGTAGAAAGAACTCTAAGAATTCGGACTTGAAGTCGATCCATGTCATCTCCGGATAGCCGCTGGTTTGCCACCAGCATTCGGCCCGTCCGGTCAATAGGATGGCTACCATCGGAGGGAGTGTCTCCAAACTCAAACGGTAAGTCGCGGCTCGAGCCTCTATTTGCTCTATGAAATAGATAGGGTCGGTAGATCCGCTAAAGGCAATTCCCCATATAGTTATACTTTCCGCGATCGAGGCATAGCTCCCAGTAGTACGGCCTACCATAGATTCATGGACCCGACTCCGCTCACTGGGCTCGATGTTAATCTTTGATCCAGGCATGCCGAAAGGTGTCGGAGAACCGGAACGAGAACCATAATGCGATTCAGAATGATAGTTGGTGTCTTGTGGCACCGGTAGTTGAGAAAGAATAATTAATAATAATAACAATAATTACGACGGTGCTCTGGACTGTGGCTTTACATCTAATTTTTTGTCCCCGGCACTAAATTGGGCTTCGATTTCTGCGAGTCGACTTAATACCTCAGGATGATGATCCTCCCTTGAGGCGAACTCATGGAACCGATTTCTTAGTTCTTTCACTATTCCACCGGTATCTAATCCGAATTCGTCACAAAGGACTTCCAACTCGGCTTTGCGACAATGGTTTATCCAATGAACGTCCATTGCTAGTATGTTAGTAAAGACTCGGAGTCGTAATATAAGCGATAAGCAACCGAAGGATATCGGACTTCGCCCAGTAGGCTACGCGATACGATGTAAGGCTGGCTACGGTAAACCGATAGACTATGATATGGATGTGCAAATTGACCAATGCGTATATATGTATATATTTTATTTAATTTTTAATAAATTCTGCAGGGGAAGGGTCAGAAAATATAAAAATATATATGTATATTTTGGATGAAATCTGCCCAGAAACAAATGCATATGCCTTGCACAGTAATGGAGTCGAACTCAAGTGCGGTGTCATTGAAATTAAACGTTTTATAGTCATGTTGCCGTATTTAGGAGTGTTTGGCGCATGGCTTGGTCATTAAAATTTAGACTTCGATGAGTAGAATCAGATTTTAAAAAATTAAAGCCAATTTTTATCTGAATAACAAAACTAACCTAAAACCTAAAACATCCCCCTAAAGGTTTAGATGATTACGACAAATTATATAAAGTACGACCGGAGCAAGAGGAGTTTCAAAGCATTGACGGTCAAATATTTTCATTTAAAGGTCAAGATATGATGAAACAATATCTTCTTCTAAAAAACCACACAAGTGGGGCTTTAAAATGTTTTCAAGAGCTGGAGTATCTGGTCTTATATATGATTTCTGCCTTAATATTGGTGAAGGAACTTGTGATTCTTGTGGGCTTGGAATATCATCGGATATAGTTCTTCATTTGGCATGAAATGTGCACCAAGATCAAAACTTCAAACTCTTCTTTGATAACTGGTTCACTTCCGTTAGTCTTACGATTGCTTTAAAAAAAAAAGTATCCTCGACTCTAACTAGTATGCAAATTCAATCTTGAAAAAGGGGTCGTGTTTGAACACATATTGATATTGAATCCTAAAAATAATGGTTTTGTGTCCTACCACACATTTGTTTAAGAATTCTTCTATCTTTTCTTTTATATAAAATTCTCGTGTCACAATAAATCCTAAAGGCAAGCAGTTGCATAACATCCGAAATACGAACAGCATTCGAACTAAAAGAATACTGTGCGGCTGTCTTTCTCGACGTTGCCCAGGCTTTCGATAGAGTTTGGCTGGAGGGTCTGATGTTCAAAATCCGGCAAAAACTGCCACAGTACACCCACAAACTCATGGAATCTTATCTTTACAGTAGGCAATTCGCTGTAAAATGTAATGGCTCCGTCTCGGCTGATTTTGAAATTAAAGCTGGTGTACCGCAAGGCAGTGTACTCGGCCCATTGCTCTACCTACTGTACACTGCAGACTTACCAACGAGTTTAGGACTTACAACGTCCACTTTTGCCGATGACACGGCAATCCTCAGCAGATCCAAATGGCCAATACAAGCCTCTGCAAAATTAGAGGAACACCTCAAGGTGGTAGAGGAATGGCTAGCAACCTGGCATATCTGGGTCAACGAGCAGAAATGCAAACATGCTACATTTACGCTTAACAGAGGAAACTGTCCAGCTCTAATGCTAAACAACGTACCAGTTCCTCAAGCCATGGATGTCACTTACCTTGGCATCCACCTAGACAGAAGACTAACTTGGCGCAAGCACATCGAAGCAAAAAAGTCACAGCTTAAACTGAAAGCGAGTAGCCTACATTGGATCATCAATGCTCGGTCCCTCCTACGTCTGGAATATAAAGTCCTCCTATACAACTCCGTACTGAAACCCATCTGGACTTACGGAGCCGTACTATGGGGAAATGCAAGTACCAGCAATGTCGATAATATACAAAGAGCGCAGTCGAAGATTTTAAAATCAATCACGGGGGCCCCGTGGTATATACGGAACGACAACATTTAAAACGATCTAAATATACCTAGCGTAAAATCTGAAATAGGTAGTCAACAACTAAATTATTCTGCGAAACTGGATGCACACCCAAATGTTCTTGCCAATTCCCTTATGCGAACTAATAATAGAAATCGTCTTAAAAGAAATGACAGACCACCCCAACAACAAGTGATTAGGGCCGCCTGCAATATCCCCAGGATTTATCTTAAGTAATAGATTAAGAAAAATATCTCAAACTTGTTGTTAGGCTCAAATTTAAGAGTAGATTAAACAAATATATAATAAACGTTAAAAAAAAAAAACAGTTTTTGAAGTAATACTCCTCCGAAACGGCTTGACCGATTTTGATGAAATTTTTCGTGCTTATCCGGTATCCATGAGAATCGAACAAAATCTTTGTTTTTTTTTTCATCCCCCTAAATGTTAGGGGTAGTTCGCGAGCACAAAAAAAAAATGGATTTTATAACGGGTTTCCGTGTGTCGACCGCAGTAGGCGGGGCAGTTACATGTCAACCACGTTATAGGAAATTCATTCATTCCTGTAACGTTTGCCGGGTCAACTAGGTCATTAAATAATTGCCAAGAAAACGCAGGGGGGCTGATTTGAGCCGCATTACAAGTAATGCTCGGTACTTGCGAAATAGCAGATCCGAAAGAACAGAAGTACAAATCCATTAAAGCAATACTGATGCACGTGTCAGAATGGTGCAATTGCATCAAAAAGAACCAGAAGACACACGAGCTGAACGCAATGAAGTCAGAAGATTGGAATAACGACAATCTCGTCGTTTCACAGTCAATAGACAAAGAACAAATGACGAACAACGACACAGGTACATCGAGCATTTATAACTGATTCATTCCAGCGTCTAGCATTCCAGTAAGAGCCCGATATTGAATATTATGCTCATTCAAAAGTTTTAATTGGTGCTATGGACAAAGAATGTCCCCATTGTTATGCTCAAAAATGAGCTAGCTGCGATGTGTTGCGCGTCAGAAAAACTGCAACTACCTGAAATTAAAACACCGCCTCAACCATTGAACGGCTTACTTATCGGCACGGATCCAAATTCTAACGTGTTAATGAAGTCAATTTGAAGATTCAATTCATTCTTTCAAATGACATCGTTTGTAGCGACAGAAACAATTCGAAATACTAATACAAATGGTCAACAATTCAATTCTACATTCAAAATCAGAGGCCAAGTTTATCATAAAATGGGCTTACTGCTGCCAATGCCAAACGAACCACAGAAATTCTATACAAATCTACTTTATGGGCGGCGAGGATTCCGAAAGCGCACTTGACAGTCGCGTGAATGCACGTTGTGATTATAATAACCTTGATTCACTTTATGACAGGCGCATGGTCAGCGAGCTAGATGCTCTTTTGAACGAGCAAAACGAGTTGTTGAAAATATTCAAATCACATATGCACCAATTACAAAGCGATAATTACACTATAGTCATTAATCCTGATAAAACACCAGCTGGAGAGCATATTTGTAGATTTAATGCACCCGTTGTTGATGACGTTGCTGGAATCATGGTTGGCGACTGTACAGCGGCACGAGAAATTGCGATTCGTAGAAGAAATAATCTGCAGTTTATTTCTGAGACACATCGTTCATGCTATAGCATTAAGAGATTGATATTGTTTTAAAGGAAAAATTATAAGTTTAAAAAAAGTTTTTGCCTTTTCTTATTTTTATATTCTAGACATTACTAGAAAATTATTTATATGGCAACACAACGTTTGCCGAGTGGCGAAAGAGTCCAAATAAAATACAAGTAGTTGGCGGGTGACAATTTCTTTAGGGGGCAGGTTAACATACCGCCCCCCTTGCAACATGTTGCAATTGCCACCCTGGACATATGTAGGATGGGGGACGGCAGCGTCCTGGAGCGCCTAGATCCCACAGGAGCCGGAGACGACCCATCCGAACACGGTGCTCTGTGCTGCGGGAGTACCGCTATGACCGGGCACACAGCCTGGTTGGATGACCTCAGGATAGAGGTCTGCCCCGAGCACCACGGACACCGACGCCGGCCGATAGAAATAGGGGTCGGCCAGGATCAGGGTGGCGAATTTCTCTTGAACCGGCGCCGACACTTCCCGGATGGGAGTGCGGATGAGCAGGTCCTCTTCGACCCGGAATATAACATTCCGCCGGAACGTCTTGTCCGACCTCGACTCGAGGACGGCCGTGCAGGCTTGGTCGACCCCGACCTTAGTCACAGCCAACACTAGGGACCGGGCAAAGGAAAGATTGATGCGGCTCTCAGCCGCACACGCATCGAGGAGGACGCGGGTCTCGAAGGATTTCGAGCCATTGCCCAACCGGAGGACTGCTGTTGGCATGACACTCGTCGTCCTGGCGTGGAGCAGGGAGGAGAGAGATCTCCCGGCATCGATACGCGTTCGTCCCATGTGGAGCAGATCGTTTGCTGCGGTGGTGCGGCAGACGCGTGGGGGCCATGTCGCTAGTCGATGCACGGGAACGAACAACATGCACGGAGACAAGGACATTCGGACGGAACATAGAGGGATTGGGAGTCACGATAGGGTTTAGGCTCAGCACTCCTGCTGTCTTGCAACAGGATGAGCTTCGCTACGGGTCTTCGGATAGACCCACGCGCTGTGGTGACATCAGCCACTCGGACGAGACCGTCAGCCCCGGGAAGAGTGCGCTCAATTCGCCCTAAGCGCCACTTGTTGGAGGGGAGATTATCTTCGGACACGATCACGAGATCGCCGGTCTGGAGGCTGCGAGTCGGTGATTTCAACTTATTCCGTTTGTGGAGCTCATTGAGCTCAGTGGTGAGGTCGGAGGTAGCCTGGAGATGGATCGCCTTCGTGCTGAAACACACAAAGACGCAGACATAACCCTTGGTAATGAGACACGCACGCCCGGTGTAATTCTTGATCTCGCACGGCCCTGCGAAGTCAATGCCCGTGTGGGTGAAGGGCCTTGAGTACGTGATGCGCTCTCGAGGGAGATCAGCCATCATCTGAGTCTGTAGTCATCGACGATGAACGATGCAGACTTTCTACCCCTTGATGTGGGACTTCACGAGGTTCTTGATCCGTGTGATCCAGAATTTGGTGCGCAGATACCGCACCATCAGTTGATTGCCGCCATGCAACGTGATGCGGTGAGCGAATTCGACAAGCAGGCGAGTGAAATGAGTATTATAGGGGAGGAGAATAGGGTGACGTTCGTCATACCGGAAGGACTCAGCGGCCCGGAGTAGTCCGCAGGAGCGGAGTACCCCATGCTGGTCGAGAAATGGATTCAAATTGAATACCGTGCTGGATGATGGCAGGGGTCGCCCTTCACCCAGGGCCCGTATCTCCGCGATGTATTCCCGACGCTGGGAGGTCCGGATCAAGGCGCGCTCGGCGGAGAGAAGTTCGTCATTGGTGAGGCGTACCGTGGAAGGCGTCGAAATCCTTTTTGGTGGCGAAGCGTAGGATATACGCGTTAACTCGTAATGCCCTACCGTAGTCCGAGAAACGTTCGCTAACGTCATCGAGTGGGGTGGTCGCGGTGGTGTGGCACTGGACTCGTTGCTCCAGCTGGGTGTCTGGGAGTTCATTATTGTGAGTTGGCCAATACTCGGGGTCCCGCTGGAGCCAGTCCGGCCCATGCCACCAGAGGCTGCTGGCCGATATCTCGGCCGCGGAGACTCCACGGCTTGCCAGATCAGCGGGGTTGTCCTCGGAGCGCGCATGTGACCAGCTTTGGCCACTGGTGCTTTTGGAGATGCTGGATACCCGATTGGCCACGAAGGTGGACCAACTACACGGGGGTTTATTGAGCCAAGCCAACACGATGGTAGGGCCAAAACAGGGAGGTTGCAGGTGGGATTGGGAGTTCAGGAACAATCGACGCCCAGAGATCGGCTAGCAAAACCGCTCCGCACAACTCCAGCCGAGGCAGCGAGACTGTTTTAACTGGAGCCACACGGGTCTTAGCCGTTAATAACTGGACACTTACTTGATCGACGCACTGAACCCGCACATATAGGGCTGCTCCATGCGCGTTCTTAACGCGTCACAGAAGCCATGAAGCTCCCACGAGAGCTTATCGCTGGTGTTTAGCCAACGGGGGATGCGGAGTTGACTGAGGCCTGGGTAATCCTGCAGAAATTCGTGCCATTGCTGCAGCAGGAGAGGCGGCAGAACATCATCCCACCCCAGATCGGTTAGCCAGATTTGCTGCATGAATATCTTCGCTCGGATAACAAATGGGGCTAGCCAGACGGCGGGGTAAAAGAGCTTAGCGATATGGGACAGAACTTTCCTCTTGGAGATCGATTCCTTCAGTGGTGGGTCCGCTACGGTGAAGAAGAAGACGTGCTCGCGTCTTCCAATTCGAGAAAGTCCTCTCGTAGTGGGTGCTCTCTTGGGATAGCCTGAAGTAATTCCAATAAGAAAGTCCACTTCCGAAGCGGGAGACACGCAGATTGAAGGGCTGCTGGACACATCGATTGCACATCTTGCGCCAATTGTAGCAGGACTCGGATCGCCAGGAACGGCGCGCAGTTAACATCAAACGTGACAGTTTGTAGCTCTTCGTCCTGAATACTGCCGTGACGATCTCGGTAGAGGATCGGCTGAAAAGGGGTGTGACTGGGTGTGACTGAGGAACTGAAAGAACCGCTGTTTTATTACTCGAAGCGTAACCGCGATCGGCCTGGAGAGTAGGCCCGGTGTGCAAGACATCGTTAAGGCTGACCCCTCGCGTGGATGGGCTCGACGCGTTAAATACCACGCGTACCTTGGTGGTGGTGCTATCGGGCTTAAACACCGCGTGATGGGGGAGATATAAGTTTTTCCCATCTCGAGGCGGCGTCACCCGAATCATATGACCCAATTCCTCGTACTCTTGAATAATGGCATCGTACTGCGTTTTTAGGACGGAATCCTTGAGAAGGCGTGCTTCATTCGCAGGAATTGAGCCAGCGCGATCGGTCTTGAGTGGCCCAAGTCGACGCTATTCGGACCTTTGAACGGTAGGGACACAAGATATCGGCCGTCCCTCTTTTGGTGGTCTCCTGGAAGTTCCGCTCGCAGAATACGTCATCCTCCTTTTCCGGCTTTGCGGGAAGGTCTTCCACCTTCCAAAACTTGGTGAGGAGTACCTCAAGTTTTGCTTCTGGACTAACTCGCGTCTGTGCAGCGAAAACTAATCGAGACACCGGAGGGTCAGGCATGATAGCCCCACACAGAACCCATCCAAAGATGGTTTCTAGCCCGACGAACTCACCAATGTCCTTTTTGATCCGCTCTCCGAGGATGTGGGGAAACAGGTCTACACCGATAATCATATCAATGTTGTAGTGCGGGTCAGCCAGGGGGCGATCGAGGCACTTGGAATGGCCATTTGGACAACTTGAATACGACCAGGGCGGAGACCTCAATCTTGTTCAGTCTGTCACACGGAGGAGACAGCATCAGCAGACACACCTTGTCGGTGCAGCCTGCATCACTCTGGCCCATGCCAGTAACCGCGGCGTCTACTGGGTAAAAGGGGGCTGGACCATGTTGAAGACACGCTCGGAGAGAAAAGTTGAATCGGCCCCAGAGTCGATCAACGCACGAATATGGTGATCCACACCACGATGGTGCAGAGTGACAATCGCAGTGCCCAAGAGGCCTCTGCCTGGGGTAGATGCAAAATAACTTTGAGCATTTGTGAGCTGGTTGCTCGTGGACGGACGCTCTGTGGCGCTGGATGGTGGGACTTGCGCAGCGGACGGCGAGGACACGGACACATCACTAGGCGTGATAGGCGTGACCAAAAGGAGTGAGCAGACCAAATTACAAAAAGGAAAATTCAGCTACAATGGAGGAATAAAGGAAGGAAAATAACATACTACAATCACAGTAAGTAGAGTGATGGGAAAAAAATCTGGTGTGGTCAAAAAGTTAAAAGCCAGAAAGGCGCAGATATTGAGGCTACTAAATAGCCCACAGACTAATTGGAATACCTCGGTGGAATTACACGCCGAGGTAGAGTTTATAAAAACCAAATTAGAAGAAAGAGAAAATAAAACCACAACAACCAGAATCCCATACTCTACGATTCAAAACGTGGCAAAACCAAAAGTAAAAATAAGTCCACAAACTGTGAAGGAACTACCGAAATTAAAGAAGGTCTGCCCAAGCGACTGCGAGGGCCCATTATACTTAGCATACTGCGAGTATACATGCAGACATTGCTAGGGGACTCCAAAGGAAAAGCCAGTCCCCAAGCGAAGGAAGTGAAAAGGAAAATAAAACAAAGAATCAACAAATCTCGTGCGATGACCGGCACCGGAACCGCCTGAGCTCAGAGGCCCCGGACATCAGCAGCTGAGACTACAAGCGTGAAAAGCAGGCCGTTTTACGCCATCGATGGAGCATCAGCGTGCCAACCGGCGACGACCAGCTGATGCTAGAGGCTAGCCGAAAACAACAAAATATAAATGAACAAATTATGCGCTGCGTCGCACATTTTTTTTTTGGTGGTACTGCGATGCACATTTTTTTTAATAGAATTAAAATAATCAATGTACAATTGTGCGGCATTAAAAGCTGTCCAATTAGAGTGTGGCCTGAAAACCATACGGAAAAATAGGCAGGGATATATGTAAAAAAAAAAAAAAAAGAAGAGCCTTCAGCTAAAAAAAAAAAAAAATTTTTTTATTAAATTACTACTCTACTAAACTACATCCAAAAAAAATTTATTAAAAACAAATGAAATAATTATTTATTCCAAACCTTTTCTTAAAATGGAATGTTTGATAACAAAATAAGCAAGTTTGATGATACGTTTGATACACCCAATATGGGTTTAATAGATACTAAAACAGTGGACTCCACTGCAAATGTAATTAACAAAATAGAGTCATCAAATGTACATATATTTGAAACCAACAAATGCACTTTTATTAATAATTGTGGTAATAATGAGCGCATATGTGTTATACAAAGCATATAAATTACACAATAAATGTGTAACAAAAAGAGCCTTAAGCCATGGTAATGATCTTGATAAGATCTAAATAACATATGCAACAATTGTAACAAAAGTGCATTTTTTTTAAAATAAAAAAAAAATTATTATCAAAGAACAAACATATATATCAATTTCAAAAAAAAAAATATTTAAGCTGAATAAAATATATATCAATTGATTAAGATGAGTAAAATAGATGATTATTTTAGGAAGATAGTAGATAGACATCCCAGATTAGTTTCCCACTTAATTGAGGTTTTTAGAAGCGAGCAAAGTAATTCTCCCCAACGCTCGATTTGTTTAATACAGATTAGGTTAGCTTAACTAGATATAACAGGAGAAGAATTCCCAGTAAGAGGTTGCACTTGGGTACAGATGAGTTTCATCCTCACAGTACCATATGTGTGCTGTTACACAAATGCCACAGGCACATTTTGCTTCTACCTGATGGATGAAGCTCAACAATAATAAGTTGTTGCGAGAATATAAATATAAAATATAAGGAAATTAAGGACTGGATTGTAAATAACAGAAAATTCAAATAAAGGATAGCCCACTTGATTGCAAGATCCATAGTAGAAGCATATAATCGCCTACACTCGACACTCGAAAATAATAATAGAGAGTTTAAAAAAATCAGAGCAGTGTTAAAAGAACACTACAGTAAACTAAGTGCGGGACGAAATAGAGTCATCAAATGTAATAATTGTAATAAAACTGCATTTAAAAAAAAAATATTATCAAAAGAACAAATATATATATCAATTTAAAAAAAAAAAAATTTAAGCTGAATAAAATATATATCAATTGATTAAGATGAGTAAAATAGATGATTATTTTAGGAAGATAGTATCTACTATCTAGGCATCCCAGAATAGTTTCCCACTTAATTGAGGTTTTTAGAAGCGAGCAAAGTAATTCTCCCCAACGCTCGATTTGTTTAATACAGATTAGGTTAGCTTAACTAGATATAACAGGAGAAGAATTCCCAGTAAGAGGTTGCACTTGGGTACAGATGAGTTTCATCCTCACAGTACCATATGTGTGCTGTTACACAAATGCCACAGGCACATTTTGCTTCAACCTGATGGATGAAGCTCAGCAATAATAAGTTACTGCGAGAATAAAGTCAGAAAGCCATAAAGATAGCATATAATAGATTACTTGTTAAGGTGTCAAGAAGAAAAGACGTGCCTGAATGGGTTCACAAACTTTTCATGGATAAAGTCGAAACGGTAATTATAGATGATTCTGATGTGGAAAGTGATTGTTTGGAAATAATAGAGTCAGAGGATTAAATTAAAATGATCAGAGGCAGAACACATGCCAATTTATTAATACAGAATCACTAAGAATGGATTGGGAAGAACTTGTTCCATATATTCTGCAAATTAAGGAAACGTTTACAAAATCTTATAAATGTTTAAACCAAAACAGAAATATCCAAAAGGAAACGTTAGACAAGCACGCAAAGATTCTTGTGGACTCTTTTAACGAAGCAAGAGGCCTAGTGCATGCAAACAGAGAAAAGATAGATGGAACAAACTGGTCAAAAGTTTCAAAACTATTAACCAGGTTACGTTCTAATTTAGTTACCGTGCAGAAAAAGTATAACATTAATATATTTATACCGACGATCCTAAATACACCTTTAAAAATAAACGTAGAATCAGAAAGCCAACAAGAAATAGACTCAGAAGAAGAGGAGAATTTAGAATCCGACGAAGGTGCAGAAGTGGAAGAAAAAGATCTAAATGATCTGACAATCCCTGCACGATTGACAGAACAGGATAAAGATTCAGAATCAGAAGTAGAAATAAAAGTAAACATCATGGCTGATTTAACCGCCCGAAGGGCATATATGAAGGACACTTCAAACGCCATTCCAGAATTCAATGGACAAAAATTACATCTCCGAAGATTCATAACAGCTTTGGAGATGGTAAGTATGATGAAAGGTGATTTTGAAGATATAGCTGTTGTGGTAATAAAATCAAAAATTAGTGCCCCAACACTGTACACAGTCCAAAACGAGACATCAATTGAAGCAATAATACAAAAATTGCAAGACACTATAGTTGGTGAAACACCCAAAGTAATTAAAGCCAAACTAAACAAAACCACTCAGAGTGGTAAAACAGCTGAAAAGTATACATCGGAGGTCGACAATTTACGCAAACTCCTAGAAGCTGCGTATATTGACGACGGTATGTCGGCAGAAATGGCCCAGAGGTATAGCGTTGACGATGCTTTAGAAGCAATGGTCCAAAATTGTGAGCAAGCAAGACTTAAAGCAATTCTTGACGCCGGCAATTTTAAAACCATGGATGAAGTAATTCTAAAGCCAAACGCTGTTATGTTTGCCCAAAGAGGCCGTGGTAATTATAATAACAGATATAATTATCGTGGTAGACGTAATAGTCGCGGTAATTATAATAATTATAACAATTATAATAATAATTACAACAATGGCCAAAATTATAACCAGAACTACAACCAGAGAGGAAACAACAGAGGTTACGGCAGAAATAATAACAGAGGGAATAGAGGAAATAACCAACAAAACAGAGGTTATAACTCTAATAATAGCAATGTTAGGGTAGCCCAGAATAATTCGGGAAACTCCCAACAACCTTTAGATACTCAACAATAAAAAATTATAAGGTTTACACCATCAGTCTCAGTCAAAGCACATTTGCAAGTTTCACTAACGTAGCAACAGGAAAAGAGTTGGTATTTTTAATAGACACAGGTGCTGACATATCCATATTAAAAGAAAATTCCGACAACTTCCAATATATTCAAACCAATCAAATAATAAATATACAGGGAATAAGTCAAGAAATAACAAAATCAAAAGGACTTACTTCCATAGAAATACAAACCTCTAAATACATAATTCCACACGATTTTCATATCGTAAATTTACAATTCGCTATGCCTTGTGATGGAATACTAGGTATCGATTTCATAAGAAAATATAACTGTCAATTAGATTTCAAACCGACTGAGGATTGGCTTATAATTAGACCAAATAATTTACAATATCCCATATATGTACCAATAGCATACAGTTCTGGCAACAACTCCGTAGTTCTGTCAGCAAGATCACAAGTTGTCCGAAAAATTGAAATAACCTCAGTGGAAGACAGTATATTAATTCTGAACCAAGAAATTCAGCAGGGTATTTACATAGCAAATACCATAGCATCTTCTCAAAACGCATTCATAAAATTGCTAAATACAACAAACACAAATCAAATAGTCAATATAAATAACTTGCAGTTCGAATCACTTTCGAACTACGAAGTAGTTAAAACAAGTTCAGAAGATAGAGAGAAAACGGTATTAGCGACACTCTCGAAGAATTTTCCACCACAGTTCAATAGCCAACTAACCAAATTATGCACACAGTATAGTGATGTGTTCGGTTTGGAAACCGAACCTATAACTACCAATAATTTTTATAAACAAAAACTGAGACTGAAAGATGATGAACCAATATATATATAGAACTACAGAAGTGCTCATAGTCAAAAAGACGAGATACAAAAACAAGTCCAAAAGTTAATAGATGACAAAATAGTTGAACCATCGGTATCAGCTTATAATAGCCCACTGTTACTTGTACCAAAGAAATCACTGCCTAATTCCGAAAAAAAAAAATGGCGATTAGTAATTGACTATCGTCAGATTAATAAAAAATTGTTGTCTGATAAATTCCCACTCCCAAGGATTGATGATATTCTAGATCAACTGGGAAGGGCGAAGTACTTTTCGTGCCTGGATTTAATGTCAGGTTTTCATCAGATAGAACTCGAAAAAGAGTCACGAAATGTTACATCCTTTTCAACAAACAATGGTTCATATCGCTTCACGCGATTACCATTTGGTCTAAAGATAGCGCCAAATTCATTCCAGAGAATGATGACTATAGCATTCACTGGACTTGAACCTTCTCAAGCATTCCTTTATATGGACGATTTAATAGTCATTGGTTGTTCTGAAAAACATATGCTCAATAATTTAACAGATGTGTTTGAGAAATGTAGGCAACACAACCTAAAATTACATCCCGAAAAATGTTCATTTTTTATGCATGAAGTCACCTTTTTGGGGCATAAATGCACAGACAAATGAATCTTGCCTGATGACACAAAATACGACGTCATCCAAAATTATCCAGTTCCCCACGATGCGGACAGCGCTAGAAGATTCGTTGCATTTTGCGATTATTACAGAAGATTCATAAAGAATTTTGCCGACTATTCTCGTCACATAACAAGATTATGTAAAAAAGATGTAAAATTTGAATGGACAGCTGACTGTCAAAGTGCTTTTGAACATCTAAAATCGGCATTAATAAACCCAACTCTATTGCAATACCCAGATTTCAGCAAAGAATTTTGCATAATCACTGATGCGAGTAAGCACGCATGTGGAGCAGCCCTAACACAGAACAGAGAAGGACTCCAGCTACCAGTTGCATACGCATCAAGATCCTTTACAAAAGGTGAAAGCAACAAGAGTACAACAGAACAAGAATTAGCAGCTATTCATTGGGCAATAACACATTTCAGACCATACATTTATGGTAGACATTTCACCGTCAAAACTGATCACAGAGCACTTACTTATCTATTTTCAATGATAAATCCAAGTTTGAAACTAACGCGAATGAGACTTGAATTAGAGGAATATGACTTCACAGTAGAGTATCTAAAGGGTAAAGATAATTATGTAGCAGATGCCCTATCAAGAATAACAATCACAGACTTAAAAAACATACAAGCCGATAATAAAGTTCTGAAAGTCACTACCAGAAACCAAAGTAAACAGTTAAATTCCTGCGCAAGGAAAGAAAAAGAAGATTTGCAAAAGCAAACTATAGATGCTTCTAAACCCAACGTATACGCAGTTATTGTAAATGACGAGGTACGAAAAGTAGTGACCTTGCGAATAACAGACACTCTATACACACTAAAACATGGAAAGAAAATTATAGCAAGAATTGACGTTAGCGATATGTACACCAATGGAATTCTTGACCTAGGTCAATTCTTTCAAAAGCTCGAAAAAAGAAGCCGGTATACTCAATATCAGCCAACTCCAAGTGGCACCGAGCGAAAAGATCTTTGAGATCATCTCAATAGAGTCTTTTAAAATAATGGGCAAAAAGATATGACAATCATTAAGAGTAGCGCTACTCAAGCCGGTGACCCTATTAGCAAATAATGATAAAGAAAAAGAAGCAATACTGTTTACATTCCATGATGATCCTATACAAGGAGGTCATACAGGAATAGCTAGAACATTAGCAAAAATAAGAAGACATTACTACTGGAGAAATATGACACGAGATATCTCAAAATATATAAAAAAATGTAACAAGTGACAAAAGTCAAAAACGACTAAACATACTAAAACTCCAATGATTATTACTGAAACGCCACAAAAGGCCTTCGACAGGGTAATAGTGGATACGATCGGTCCATTACCTGAATCAGAACAAGGAAATGAATATGCAGTAACTTTAATCTGCGATTTGAAAAAATATCTGGTAGCAATACCAATTAAAGATAAAAGTGCGAAAACAGTAGAAAAAGCTATATTTGAAGATTTTATTCTGAAGTACGGTCCAATGAAGACATTCATTACGGACATGGGAACAGAATATAAAAATTCTATTATTACTGACTTATGCAAAAGTTTGAAAATAAAAAATATTACTTCTACCGCACATCATCATCAGACTGTAGGTACTGTGGAGCGAAGCCACCGAACACTTAATGAGTTCATACGCTCATACATTTCAGTCGACAAAACAGATTGGGATGTATGGCTACAATACTTCGTATACTGCTTTAACACAACACCCTCTATGGCACATGATTATTGTCCATATGAGTTGGTATTTGGTAAAACATCGAATTTGCCAAAACATTTCAATAACATAGACAATATAAACCCACTTTATAATGTAGAAGATTATGCTAAGGAATCGAAGTTTAGACTAGAGCAAGCGTATAAGCGAGCTAGATTAATGTTAGAAAAACATAAGGAAAACCAGAAAGTTAATTACGATAGAAATATCTCTGATTTTGATTTAAAAGTAGGAAACCAGGTTTTACTAAAGAACGAAACATGTCATAAGCTAGATTTTAGGTATACAGGACCATATAAGGTAGTAAGCATAGGAGATAATGATAACGTTACAATACTAGGCAATAAAAATAAAAAACAAACAGTACATAAGGATAGGTTAAAAAGTTTTGTTTCATAATCATCTTATTTCTCTATATATATATATTATGGCTATACATATAAAAAAAAAAAAAAAAATAAAAAAAAAAAAAAAAAAAAAAATGCAATATATTTACAAATTTTTGCCCTTTTACAATATTTTGAAGTAAATCAATATTTCATGACTAGATTTATAAAACTAAAAAAAAAAAAAAATACAATTAAGAAAAAAAAAAAATAACTTCATATAATTACGTTATTTTTCTAAAGGAGGGAGATGTAGCATGTTCACATATCGAATGATCACTGTACCTCGTTACATACATACATAATTCATAAATAATATCGAAAATATATTGTAGCACTTTGTCACAATATTTATGTATACACATTAAAAGTACCATGCGTCTTAAGCAACATAACCATCCATGAGTGCATGGTACTGGACAGTGCTGAGTCGGCGAATATAACACGCGCGGCCACTCAGGCCCAATATGCAATATGATACATCCTCACTCTCTCGCTGCGGCGACATATATACGTACATGCTTTTATGTAAACATTATACATTTATACATTTAAACATTTATACATTCATACATTTATACATAAATATGTTTATACATAAGCGCAGCTACGCGGTTTTAGCTATAGAGAACAATTGTAATAGAATTAAGAATCATTCAATAAACTGAGCTCAAACCAAAAGGAACTATTGGTGTCCCTTAATATTTCTTTGAACCTACTACAGTGGTGCGGCAGACGCATGGGGGCCATGTCGCTAGTCGATGCACGGGAACGAACAACATGCACGGAGACGAAGACATTCGGAGGGAACATAGAGGGATTGGGAGTCACGATAGGGTTTAGGCTCAGGACTCCTGCTATCTTGCAACAGGATGAGCTTCGCTACGGGTCTTCGGATAGACCCACGCGCTGTGGTGACATCAGCCACTCGGACGAGACCGTCAGCCCCGGGAAGAGTGCGCTCAATTCGCCCTAAGCGCCACTTGTTGGAGGGGAGATTATCTTCGGACACGATCACGAGATCGCCGGTCTGGAGGCTGCGAGTCGGTGATTTCAACTTATTCCGTTTGTGGAGCTCATTGAGCTCAGTGGTGAGGTCGGAGGTAGCCTGGAGATGGATCGCCTTCGTGCTGAAACACACAAAGACGCAGACATAACCCTTGGTAATGAGACACGCACGTCCGGTGTAATTCTTGATCTCGAACGGCCCTGCGAAGTCAATGCCCGTGTGGGTGAAGGGCCTTGAGTACGTGATGCGCTCTCGAGGGAGATCAGCCATCATCTGAGTCTGTAGTCATCGACGATGAACGATGCAGACTTTCTACCCCTTGATGTGGGACTTCACGAGGTTCTTGATCCGTGTGATCCAGAATTTGGTGCGCAGATACCGCACCATCAGTTGATTGCCGCCATGCAACGTGATGCGGTGAGCGAATTCGACAAGCAGGCGAGTGAAATGAGTATTATAGGGGAGGAGAATAGGGTGACGTTCGTCATACCGGAAGGACTCAGCGGCCCGGAGTAGTCCGCAGGAGCGGAGTACCCCATGCTGGTCGAGAAATGGATTCAAATTGAGTACCGTGCTGGATGATGGCAGGGGTCGCCCTTCACCCAGGGCCCGTATCTCCGCGATGTATTCCCGACGCTGGGAGGTCCGGATCAAGGCGCGCTCGGCGGAGAGAAGTTCGTCATTGGTGAGGCGTACCGTGGAAGGCGTCGAAATCCTTTTGGTGGCGAAGCGTAGGATATACGCGTTAACTCGTAATGCCCTACCGTAGTCCGAGAAACGTTCGCTAACGTCATCGAGTGGGGTGGTCGCGGTGGTGTGGCACTGGACTCGTTGCTCCAGCTGGGTGTCTGGGAGTTCATTATTGTGAGTTGGCCAATACTCGGGGTCCCGCTGGAGCCAGTCCGGCCCATGCCACCAGAGGCTGCTGGCCGATATCTCGGCCGCGGAGACTCCACGGCTTGCCAGATCAGCGGGGTTGTCCTCGGAGCGCGCATGTGACCAGCTTTGGCCACTGGTGCTTTTGGAGATGCTGGATACCCGATTGGCCACGAAGGTGGACCAACTACACGGGGGGTTTATTGAGCCAAGCCAACACGATGGTAGGGCCAAAACAGGGAGGTTGCAGGTGGGATTGGGAGTTCAGGAACAATCGACGCCCAGAGATCGGCTAGCAAAACCGCTCCGCACAACTCCAGCCGAGGCAGCGAGACTGTTTTAACTGGAGCCACACGGGTCTTAGCCGTTAATAACTGGACACTTACTTGATCGACGCACTGAACCCGCACATATAGGGCTGCTCCATGCGCGTTCTTAACGCGTCACAGAAGCCATGAAGCTCCCACGAGAGCTTATCGCTGGTGTTTAGCCAACGGGGGATGCGGAGTTGACTGAGGCCTGGGTAATCCTGCAGAAATTCGTGCCATTGCTGCAGCAGAAGAGGCGGCAGAACATCATCCCACCCCAGATCGGTTAGCCAGATTTGCTGCATGAATATCTTCGCTCGGATAACAAATGGGGCTAGCCAGACGGCGGGGTAAAAGAGCTTAGCGATATGGGACAGAACTTTCCTCTTGGAGATCGATTCCTTCAGTGGTGGGTCCGCTACGGTGAAGAAGAAGACGTGCTCGCGTCTTCCAATTCGAGAAAGTCCTCTCGTAGTGGGTGCTCTCTTGGGATAGCCTGAAGTAATTCCAATAAGAAAGTCCACTTCCGAAGCGGGAGACACGCAGATTGAAGGGCTGCTGGACACATCGATTGCACATCTTGCGCCAATTGTAGCAGGACTCGGATCGCCAGGAACGGCGCGCAGTTAACATCAAACGTGACAGTTTGTAGCTCTTCGTCCTGAATACTGCCGTGACGATCTCGGTAGAGGATCGGCTGAAAAGGGGTGTGACTGGGTGTGACTGAGGAACTGAAAGAACCGCTGTTTTATTACTCGAAGCGTAACCGCGATCGGCCTGGAGAGTAGGCCCGGTGTGCAAGACATCGTTAAGGCTGGCCCCTCGCGTGGATGGGCTCGACGCGTTAAATACCACGCGTACCTTGGTGGTGGTGCTATCGGGCTTAAACACCGCGTGATGGGGGAGATATAAGTTTTTCCCATCTCGAGGCGGCGTCACCCGAATCATATGACCCAATTCCTCGTACTCTTGAATAATGGCATCGTACTGCGTTTTTAGGACGGAATCCTTGAGAAGGCGTGCTTCATTCGCAGGAATTGAGCCAGCGCGATCGGTCTTGAGTGGCCCAAGTCGACGCTATTCGGACCTTTGAACGGTAGGGACACAAGATATCGGCCGTCCCTCTTTTGGTGGTCTCCTGGAAGTTCCGCTCGCAGAATACGTCATCCTCCCTTTCCGGCTTTGCGGGAAGGTCTTCCACCTTCCAAAACTTGGTGAGGAGTACCTCAAGTTTTGCTTCTGGACTAACTCGCGTCTGTGCAGCGAAAACTAATCGAGACACCGGAGGGTCAGGCATGATAGCCCCACACAGAACCCATCCAAAGATGGTTTCTAGCCCGACGAACTCACCAATGTCCTTTTTGATCCGCTCTCCGAGGATGTGGGGAAACAGGTCTACACCGATAATCATATCAATGTTGTAGTGCGGGTCAGCCAGGGGGCGATCGAGGCACTTGGAATGGCCATTTGGACAACTTGAATACGACCAGGGCGGAGACCTCAATCTTGTTCAGTCTGTCACACGGAGGAGACAGCATCAGCAGACACACCTTGTCGGCGCAGCCTGCATCACTCTGGCCCATGCCAGTAACCGCGGCGTCTACTGGGTAAAAGGGGGCTGGACCATGTTGAAGACACGCTCGGAGAGAAAAGTTGAATCGGCCCCAGAGTCGATCAACGCACGAATATGGTAATCCACACCACGATGGTGCAGAGTGACAATCGCAGTGCCCAAGAGGCCTCTGCCTGGGGTAGATGCAAAATAACTTTGAGCATTTGTGAGCTGGTTGCTCGTGGACGGACGCTCTGTGGCGCTGGATGGTGGGACTTGCGCAGCGGACGGCGAGGACACGGACACATCACTAGGATGCAACAGAGTATGATGACGTTCCTTGCAGGAATGGCAATTATGCGCACTGGAGAAGCCCTTCACTTGATGACCGCGGGCAAAACAGATCAGACAGAGTCCCTGCTGTCTAATGGTTTCCAAACGCCTCTGAACAGGCATATCAAGAAAACTAGGGCAGAGCCGTATTGGGTGATTCTCCCGATGGCACAGCTTGCAAGACGCCGGTTTTGGGCTGAGCTTTCGCGGGAAACGCTTGGACCTTCATCGTTGCCGAGGATGGGGGCCAATGGGGATGACTTGGTCACTTGGGGCCGACTTATGTTCTTCGGTAGCATCTAGGACACGATACCGATCGGTAAGAAATTGGTTCAAATCGTACCAAGTTGAGACGACAGTCTTATTTGCCACTGATTGTTCCCACAGAAGGATTGTGTCCTTCGGCAATTTGCTAGTGCAGATGGCGATAAGTAAGACATCCCAATTCTCAGTACTAACACCCGAACGCTCAAGCGCGGTAAGACACCCTTGAAACGCAGTCTGCAGCTCTCGCAAGGATTTGCCCGACTCTTGTGTCACCGCGGGATTCTGAAGGAGTTGTCTGGCTTGAGTCATGACAAGCAGACGGCTATTTTCGTACCGTGCGGTGAGGTTCTCCCACGCGGCCTGGAAACCCTCATTCGTCAGGGGGGACTTAGCCACGATGGTTCTCGCTTCCCCTCGCGTCTTGGCGTTCAAGTGATAGAGCTTCTCCACTTGTGACAAATACGGATTGGCGATATAAATGGCGGCGAAGAAATCGCGGAATGTGGGCCATGCTAGGCTGTCGCCATCAAATGTCTCCACCTCACACGGAGGAACTCTATGCCTCGGCGGCCCCGACGAAGCGGTTGGCTGACGCATAAGACTCGTCATCTGTGCCGAGAGCTGTTCGATGCGTTCTCCGAACAACGTCCCGCATCGCACATACGCCGCGTAAGCGCATTCGTGCTTCGCCTTGATGTGGCTTATGTTTGCCAAGCTTTCCTCGTCGGCTTGGATTGTCAAGGCCTTGTGACAACGGGAGTATTCTCCGGAGTTGCAGAGGGAGACGAAAGACTGTTAGACTTCGGCGCAGTCTTGGACGGCTCCGTGGACATACTCAGGGGACGACCTTACCGACGAACACCGAGTTTGTGCGCCTTTTGGACTTGGAAAAACAACAAAAAAATGAGAAGTGGACTGTATGAGGGCGCAAGAATTTTCTCACTGTGCACCGCAGGATTGCGGGAGAATTCTCTCGCGTGTGGCTCGGAAACGTAGCCCTTTTAATGGGGATAGATGCGGAATATAGGAACGCACGAATGCGGACCGAAATTACACGTAGACGAAGCGAAATGATTACAAAACAAGCTTATATGGATTCGTAAGTAACGATGGGAGTACGTATAAAACAAAACACGGATGAAATATATAAATAAAAATGTATAGGGCAAACAGAAAATACGTTTTTATATAAATCTGGATATATGTGTATTTGTTTATATATATGGGCGGATGTATATATATGTGCGCAAAATACTGGCCGGAAAAAATTATATATAATTTATAAATATGGACGGATATATATGGGCACGATAATGCTGGAAAAAATATATATGTATGGACTTATATATATGGGCGGATATATATGTGCGCGAAATACTGGCCGAAAAAAAATTATATATATAATTTTTAAATATGGACAGATATATATGAGCCGCCCATCGACATCACGACTCGACTCACGTTTCACCACTACTCCGAAAACAGCTGCCGGCCAGCTGTTTATATTTGTTTTTTTTGTTTTAATTGTGTTATAATATTTTTTGTGGTTGTGCGGAGGAGAAAAAAAAAACAAAAACGAACGCTTTTACACACCGCGAGTGTTGTGCGCGAAAGCAATAAAACAAACGATCAGTGCATATGGATATATACATACAGGCGTAAGTACACAGGTAAGTATTTTTTTTTTTTTTTTTATTCCTTTATTGATAGGTATAGATAGTATAGATAGATATATACAGAGGAGAAAGATGTCATAAAGGGAGCTTGATCCTAGGGGACGTCCTCGTGGGAATTGCTTCCTAGGGTCGGTGGCTCTCTCTACGACGCTCCAGCTCTCATGCGTTCGGATTGTCGCAGATCCCGCATTACATATGCTGCAAAGCTGTTGACCGCTTCCCATGTTTTTGGGCTGCCAACCATTGAATCCACGAGGTTGTTCACCGTTAATCCAGCCCCTGCAGTGAGTTCTAGGTGCCTTCTTTGGGACTCATAGCGCCGACACCTGAAAAGAATATGTTGTGCGTCTTCTACGCTGTTATCGCTGCAGACTGTGCACATAGGCGATTCTTCGTGTCCAAAGCGATGGAGATATTGCCTAAAGCATCCATGACCGCTAAGTATCTGGGTTAGGTAGAAATTTACTGACCCATGCTTTCTGCCTAACCACTTCTCTATATTTGGGATCAGCAGGTGGGTCCATCTGCCCTTCTGTGACGCGTCCCATCTTCTCTGCCATGTTAATAGGCTTCTGCCTCTAGCCTGTGCGCGTGCCAGTTTCTTCGAGGGCTTATCACTAGGTGCTGCAGCTACGACTGTGTCTTCATCCGCCTGAATGTCAAGTGGCAGCATCCCAGCTAACACTAATACTGCGTCGTCAGATACCGTTCTAAACGCCCAGCAGACTCTGAGTGCACAAAGTCTGTGGGTTGACCGTGTGCCCCTGCTGTAGCTTTCTACTAATAAAGCCGATTTCCAGATCCGAGCCGCATAAAGTACAATGGAGCTGTGTACTGTCGTCAGCATCTTTCTCGTCTCTTGTTTTGGGCCCCTCGTGTTTAAGAGGATCCTTGACAACGAACGCACGCATACAGATGCCTTCTCCTGGATGTTTGCTAGGTGTTCTCGAAAGGTTAGCCGAGTATCTATCCACACGCCATGATAGCGGATAGCTCTTTTGGACTGGACCGTAGTCCCCTCAACAGTAATTTGTGCTGTCTCAACAAGTTTCCTGCTTGAAATTAGAACGGCCTCTGTTTTTTGCGCCGCTAATTTGAGTCCCACGGAGCCCACCCATTCTACTATCTTTGCGATGGCCATGTTTGCTGCAGCCTCTGCTTGCTTAATCTCTTTTTTAACGACGACTAGTGCAACATCATCTGCATAGCCTATTAGTTGACAGCTATCACAGAGTGTCAACCTCAGGACGCCATCATACATTATGTTCCATAGCAAAGGGCCCAGAACGGATCCTTGGGGAACCCCGCCAGATATGGAATGCAGCACGCTTCCAGCATCGGATGTATACTCCAACTGCCTCCTTCCGAAGTAGCTCCAGGTGATGGCATGAATGTGGGCCGGGACTCCAAAGTTTTGCAGTGCGTCAAGAATAGATCCCCAATCGGCAGTGTTAAAAGCGTTCTTTATGTCGAGGGTGACCAGCAGGCAATATTTTTTTTGCACCTCCTTTCCATCTCTCACCTTTAATAGCTTCTGAGGCAATATCGACCACTCTTGAAATGGCATCATGGACTTACTTTTTCTAAAGCCATATTGATTGGTTGAAAAACCGCCGCCTAGCCTGATGGCTGACTCTAGCCTCGCACATATAATAGATTCCAGGACCTTGCCTATGGTGTCTATTAGGCAAATTGGCCTGTATCCTGATGGCTCATCTAGGCTTTTGCCTGGTTTTGGCAGCAGGACCAACTTTTGCAGCTTCCATATGTCCGGAAAGCAGCCTTCCCGGAGGCATTGGGAATACACCTGTGCAAATATATCTGGGTTCAGCATCATTGCCAGCTTTACGGCGCGATTTGGTATGCCGTCTGGCCCTGGAGCTTTACTAGGGTTGAGGCGTCCAGCCGCGGCCTTTATCTCCTCATTTGAGACTACATCGACAGCAAAATGTGTCTGCATCGGTCTTCTGCACGTTAGTGCATCGCTTCTAGCTGGAAACAGAGATTGTACTATATCCCGCAGCTGCTCCGGATTTGTTGGTGCAGTTTTTTTATTTGCATACACACGCTTCACTACAATCTTATAGGCCTTCCCCAGGGGTCCTTATCAGCTGAGTCACACAGCTCAAGGAAGCATTCCCGTTTGCTGGAATGTATGGCCCGTTTTAATGCCTTGCGAGTTCTTGCAAAAACTATATGAAGAGAGGGCCAATTACCATCATTCCTTTTTCGCGCCCGTTGGCAATACCGTCTTGCCCTAAAGCAAGCCCGCCGTGCTTCTGCAATGCTATCATTGCACCAGAATACCGATCTATGGTGGCCTCGGTAAGCTTTACGTTCCTGCATGCTTTTGTCACACGCCTCGTCTAACTTACGAGCCAATTGGTTTGCCATACTCTGGGCTGACTCCGTTGCCAACTCTATACCAGTTATAGCGGCAGTGAATTGGGGAACATTCAGGGTATCCGCTTTGTACGTTTTACATGCCATCGGATGCACATCTCGCTGACGGGTTGATCCTCCGATCTCGAAAAGGATCGCCTCATGGTCGCTAGCCGTGTATAATTCGCCGATTTTTCAAGAGGAGCGCCGAAAAATGCTGCTGCTGACAAAAGTGAGGTCAATGACCGATCCTACACCCGCTCGGCTGAATCTATTTTGATTGCAATATCTAGTAGGGCAAAAGCCTCCCATAAGGCACGGCCTCTAGCATTGTTAGAAACGCTGCCCCACTCTAAGGACCACGCGTTGAAATCACCAGCTATAATGAGTGGGCTGTGGCTTCTTGCATCGTAGCCAGCTCATCCAGCGCTGCGCAAAATTCTTGGTGATTGATGCTAGGTGACATGTAGCAACTATACACCCAGAACCGGTCTATCTTAGCCCGTACAAAATGTGCAAAAGCCCGGGTTTGAGACATTTGCAGCGGTCGCACGCTAGTTAGCAAAATCGCCGCTTTTCTTTGCGTACTACAGGTCGTGTTGTTGCCGCCATGGAGTCTGTTTGGCTCGCTTACGATGACTACATCAATGTTTTGTTCCCTCGTCGTTTGCTTCAGCATATCATGTGATGCTTCACAGTAGTTTAAGTTAATTTGCATGAACTTAACCATGATTAACATTTTTTGTAAGAGCGTTCTGGCCACAACGGGGCCCATAAGGACAACGCTGGCTCCCGGCAACATGACCCGCTTCTTTTATGCCATTTGCAGTGCATAGGAAACACTTCGCTGCGTTTTTACAGCCTCTGGCTCTATGCCGCTTTTCGCCGCACCGTAGGCACCAGTCGCTTCTGTCTTCTTGGCATTTGCATTGTGCTGAAACATGCCCAAATTCGTGGCATCTGAAGCATCTAACAGGTGTATTGTCTATTCTAATGCGGCTTTCGTTCAGCCTAATCTTGATTCTGCCCACATTGAGGATATCTTTGGCTAGGGCTGCCTGAACGCTGATGGTCGCCCGCTGTGTACCAGCAAACGCTGGTCGTAGACTCTTTATCGCCAGAGTAGTAATTTGGACGCCAAACTGGCTCGAAAATTCAGCCACTAGCTCGTCCTTAGACACCATCTCATCCAAGTCTCTGACATCAAGCTTGATGAAATCTGAGTGCTTTGGCCTCAATCTGAGCACCGAAAGCTACTTCGATATCTTTCGTAAGCTTCTGGAGGTTTTCAGCCATCGGCTTGTTCATCTCCAATAAGAGGTCTCCATTCGCTGTGCGTCTTGCCTTGCGTACATTAGCGCAAATCGAGCGCACTTTGTCATCTTCACTAGACGTTACCATTTTTGGCATATCGCTATATGACAAATTGGCTTTATTAGCTAACAAAATAGCGTCTGGCCGGTGCCTAGGGAAATCCTTTTTCCTTGGTGGTTTTTTGGTGGTGGTTTTTTGTTCGCACGTTTGTACGTAACTTGTTTCCATTCATGGGCGATTTGGTCTGGATCGCGCTCATTTCCTACCTGCCCTGGGGCAGATGTTTGTTCCCGCATTAATTTTTCTCTGGGAGTTGTCGCTCCACGGTGTTTTTTTGGGGGAGTATTTCGACTTGGTATTATGTCTTCTCTGCGGCGCTTGGCGGAGTCATGATCACTCCCCATTATAGGCCTATTTGGCTTAGAGCCCGATTTCGCTGGCGTAATTTGTGTGCTTTTGTCGCTGTTATGCGGGGTTTTGCGAAACTCACCCGCAAGCACTCTGAAGCAGAGCAGTTCCTGCAGCTCCTTCATTCGCACAATGGCTTGCTTAGTGCCCATGTAAACGTGTCGGACTGGCTTTCGTGGTTTATCGTCCGCCGAGATGCCTTGGTTAAAGGTGTTGTCCAGCTGCCATATCAGTGATCCCAGTTCATCCAGCTCTGGAATGTGCGAGACCACTTGAACAGTTGGGCCATTCGGTGCCAAACATGGACTGTCTGGCATTAACCCAGCCTCTGCAACCGCTTGAGGTACGCTGCATGCCGATGTTGTCGCTGACGGTGGCGATCACATGAGCAGCGGCCGTTTACCGAAAATCGACTCTTCTGGTGCAGCAGTGCCTAGAAGTTCTTCACCAATACGGGATTGATGCTCCAAGGATGCAGCTAGCTTATCCATGGGGACAGGCTTGGAAACAAACCAAATTTGAATTCAGATTTTAAATTTTAAATCCAAATTTAAATCTGCCGCCAAAAATGCCCGGAGGGGCCCCCTGCCGAATTCTAGGTAGGGGCTCCCCTTTGCTCTCCTCGTTTACCATCACTGGCAAGATCAGCTGTGTTGATGCAGTTTTGACTAAGAAAAAGTTGGTGCAGCAACAAGACGCACAATTCTGGAAGTAATTTGGATAAAAAACTCTCACCCACACCAGGAAATATTTGGTGGTGAGAGGCGGGAAAAAAAAAAGAGAGGCAAGTAGCCGTCACCCTTCGCCCCCTCCACCGTCAGTGGACCGGCCTGCCGCAGAAGCAAAGATTGCTACTAGGCCAAATATTGAGGGCTGCAGCGGGGCTCCAACGATGTACTTAGTCTCCCTTGGAATCAATCTGACTCCTTTTTTGACTTTTACAGGCGTTCCGGACACCAGTTTATGAAAGTTCAGACGGAGCAAAATATATACCGACAGTACCGCGGTTCACTTCGAATACCATCCTCACACAGGTAAGTATATGTATGTATGTGTGCACGCGCGTTGTTCACAAAAAAAAAAAAAAAAAACGTAAGTAATTTGTTATTTAGCTAACTCGATCGGATGATAAGAAATTCAATGCCTCTGTTGGGTTCCTTTCCTCTCCCCTTTTTTTTTTTTTTTGTTAAATAAATGTGCGACACCGAAATTGATTATGTGTTGTGGATATGTACATATGTGCGTGCATCAATGTATGACGATGTATGTATGTATGTAAGCAAGTGCACCGGTTTTCGGATACGCGCGTGAGGAAATTAATTTCGCAACCAATTGGAACGCACAAGAAATCGCGGTGCATACGTTAATTGCCATTTAAATTTTTTTGTTTCGTGGTAAATGTGCGAAGAAATTATGAAATTTATATATGAATATGTACATATGCGCGTACATCAACAATTGGCGATGTATGTATGTAAGTAGATACGCGCGTGAGGAAATTAGTTTGGCATGGAAATAATTCGAACACATAAGAAATCGCGGTGAACACTTTGGTTACTATTTTGTCTCCTTTTTTTTTCTTTGCTATAACACTTTAATAATTTTTTTTGTTTTTTAAACCTTTACGCGAATTTGGCAAACAGCTGTGGAAACTACATGCACATGTGAATGTAAACGATTTTTACATATGTAAAAAAGTGGAATTGGACAAGTGCGAGGAAAAGAAAATAAAATAAAAATGGGTAATCATAGAGTGGAAAACAAAAACGTTGGACAAACACGCTAAGGATTTGGAACTATCATGTAACCTTGGAACAGGTCAGGTATGTACATACAATATATAAAAGTGTGTAGGTCGGAAAAGCGGGAAAACCTCACACTTTTATTAGTATGTAGGGGCAAATGAAATGAATAATGAAATTTTGTACTTATCAGGAATTCCGCCGATGCAAGCTGGAGGAGCGGAAGGATATCCGGCTCGAAGGACCAATGTTCGTGGAGGGGCGGAAGGATCCAAATAAAATACAAGTAGTTTGCGGGTGATTTATTTACTTTAAGTGATAAGATGTCCCGACACACACGATTCGTTGGAAAAATTTTCAATCGAAAAAGCAAAAAACAATGAAAGAACGGGTGTTCGAGTTAGATGCTCGTACTGGATTAAATGTCGATGCCCATGGCAAAAATCAAGTCACCCCTCCTGGTGTGACCGTAGATGCCGAGGATCAAAAACCCCCTCACTCCTCACTGCTCTTCTCCGCTCACTGCTGTTCACCCGGTGGCGTGAACACCGGGTTTTCTAGTAAATATATATAATATTACAGCAGAAGACCAAACAGTCTTTGAAAAAATGTCTTGAGTTTAAAGGTATTAAAGCATTAAGAATGAAAGAGTTAAATAAATAAAATATCAATTCATCAATTACGTATGCGTATTATTTTTAACATCTACTAATCAGGACCAACGTTGCTATAGGCAACATTTCGGTGAGGACGAACCAGGATACGTAGGACTAAAATATTGATTTTGGTAAATATTTGTGGCCATATTAATCGTAATATGCAATCAAATATTTTTTAGTCTTCCCACTTACATTCAGTCCTGAAAGGGCTAAAGCCATATCCGAGATCCCGGTACCGAAAACTAAGCGACAGCTTAAAAGATTTTTAGGAATGACCGGTTGTACCAGCGATTTCTCTCACAATATGCAACCACACCTTTGCATTATTTTTGTTTTTTTTTTCAGAATTATTGCGTGGCAGTTCTTTTTCGTGGAACGACGAAGCGCAATGTGCTTTTGAGAACATCGAGTCTAAACTTAGCATTGCACAGTGGTTCCGCCCATAGGCCAAAATTCGAAAACATCATCACAAAATATTAAAAAAAAATTCACACTATTTATCTCATAAATGTCCATTCTCAAATAGTGCAAACTGGTTTTTGCTGAAATTCTAACGGTTCTTTCTAAAAATAGAACCAAAAGCTTGAACACGTGTTCATATTTTACGCACAGCTGCACGCTTAACGGCATTAATCTGTAGCAACGTGAACTTGCAATTTGTGTGGTAAACGATTGAGTGCTCCTAAATTAATTATTTAAAATGGAGTTTCAAGTTAAAGGTATTTACTTTTTACTAAAAAATAATAAATCTGAATTATTTTTTTTAACTCCAGTATGTTTGTACCGTTTTTGTGAATGTTTTTTATGTTTACTTAAACTTTTAGTTGTGTTCCACAATTTACCCCAAAATGTCTTCTATTTCACATTATTTATCTGTGTTTTAAGATAATAAAAGTGTTTAAGTTACTTGCCGAAATTCGCCGATGTGCTTGCAATCTTTAATATACTAACTCATCATCGTCTTGTTTTTCAAGGTTAAATTTGCCCAGCGAAGCCTCTGTGTCGTCTTGTTATTGTGTTGCTGTGTTTTGTTACTTCTATCGTGTTTGTCTACAATTTTCAATGGTCATTTAATTTATGTTGTTTTTAAATAATTCCAATTATTTTTTAATATATGTATGTTCTTAATTTTTTATTTTGGAAGGCGATACGAAACACTGTGTGATTACACGCCTGAATGTACATATTTCATTTATGGTGCACAAAAATAGGTACTAAAACCGAAAAACAACAACAATTAATCAGTTCTGTGCAACTTGAAATTGAGAAGGAGGGCTACGAAGCTGACTTAAGCCAATTAATGAAATCAATTGGTTTCATATGCAAGAAGCTTGAAGCGTTTTGGACATATTACAACCGCAAAAAATCATCCGTTCTCCAATATAAATGCGCTTGGTTGAATGAAAATGTGTCAATTTTAGTAAATTCATCTAAGCCAACATCGGAAAGTGCTCAACGTGGCCGTCCTAAACTCGGTTTTTCCGAATCTTCAGCGAGAACAAAACGACGACGTATAGCTCAGCTGAACGAGATCGATGAATCTGCTGTTTCTGCTTTGCGCAATGACAATCAAACGCAAAATTTATTGCCAGCAGATCCTATCGAAGTTATTTCGCTTTTAATGGAGACCGGCATGTCAAAAAACCAATATTTGGTGATAAGGGACTTCGTTAATAACAAAATATCCATTGATTTTGTTCCAAGCTATCAAAGAAAAAAAGAGATATCCGGATAATATTTCTGTGGACGAATCTTACGCCGAAGTCGAGTTGCAAAATCTTTTGGACAACACAGCATCGAGCATACTGGAACTTCAAGCTGATGTTGTCAAAACAGCCTGTGAGGGTTCGGTTGATAATTTTATATTAATTGGAAAGTGGGGATTTGATGGAAGTACAGGTCATAGCGAATATAAGCAAAAGTATTCCAATGACGGCTTGGAGGACAAAAGCTTATTTGTTACCTCATATGTACCTTTGCAACTCATTTCAACAGTTGACCAAAAAAATTTTTGGAAAAACCCCCGGCCTTCGTCAACACGTTACTGCAGGCCAGTTCGATTCCAGTTTAAAAAAGAAACGAGCGAAGTGTCACTGGCAGAAGAAAAAGATTTTAAGGATAAAATCAAACTTTTAAAGCCGACTGAACTATCTATCAACAAAAGAAATATTAACGTTAAACATAGTTTACAACTGACAATGGTGGATGGAAAGGTCTGCAATGCTTTAAGCGAGTCGTCTTCTGCCAAGTGCTATATATGTGGTGCCAATCCAACACAGATGAATAACTTGGCCGTTTGCTTAAAAAAAGTCGCTTTGAAGAAATATTTTGAATTTGGTCTTTCGCCTCTTCATGCAAAAATACGTTTTTTTGAATACTTTTTGCATATATCCTATAAGTCCGTCATTAAAATGTGGCAAGCTAGAGGAAATGAACAAAAACAAAAAGTCATGGAAAGAAAAATCAAAATTCAAAAGGATTTTCGTGAAAAACTTGGTTTAATTGTAGACAAGCCCAGAGATGGAGGTAGAGGCTCATCAAACGACGGAAATACGGCAAGAACATTTTTTTCCAATCCAAGGTTGGCTTCCGAAATAACAGGAATAAATGAGAATCTCATCTATCGGTGTGCCACCATACTTCAAGCTCTATCATCGGGGTATAAAATTAATGCCGACAAATTTAACGCATATGCCCTCGATACTGCCAAGGATCTCATCAAAGAGTATCCGTGGTACTATATGCCAGCTCCGGTGCATAAAGTTCTTATTCATGGATCTGCAATAATAGAACACGCAATTGTTTCTATTGGAGAGCTTTCGGAGGAAGCTGCAGAATTAAATAATAAAGAATTAAAAAAATGTAGACTTAATCACAGCCGGAAAATGTCACGCGTTATTACAAACACAGATATAATACATTCACTCCTTTTACGGTCCGACCCATTTATAACCGGTCAGAGAAATGTTCCAAAAAAAGATAACTCAAAGTTATTTGACTCTGTATATAGCTAATTAGAGGATTCGTTATAAATATTTTTAAAAATAATTATAAGTTTTGCTTCAATTTCACAGAACTAAATTTTTATCTTTTTTGATTAATTTATTTATTTGGTTATGGGTGGGATATGGGGCTTAGCTGGCGTGCGCTCCAATAAATCACCTTCATCTTTTTGCCACTAAATTTAAATATTTTTTGTAAGCCTTTGTGAAAATTTTAACATCCTACCACCACTAGAAGTATTTTTGGCCACCAGCCCCATATAAGCGCAACCAGTGTGCATTGTTCCGTTTTTAGCACACCCACATTGTTAGAAACCGTTTAAGTGCAATGTGATGCTTGTATGCTTGGAGTAGGTGCGCTATTAGCTCAAGTTGATGAGTTCGGCCTCGAACGACACATCACGTTTATTTCTAAAACACTTAACAAAGCGCAACGTAACTATTCGGTTACCGAACTCGAATGTCTTGCGGTAGTGTTGGCTATTTAAAGATATATATCAAAGATATATATCAAAGGCCATGAGCTTAAAGTCGTGACTGATCATGCTAGTTTGCGGTGGCTGATGAACCAACAAGAACCAAGCGGTCGATTAGCCCGCTGGTCAATGAAGCTGCAGAGGTATAACTTTCAGATAGAACACTGGGAAGGCAGTGAAAATATTGTTGCTGACGCGTTGTCGCGATTATTTGAAAATGAAATAACTACCCTAGAAATAGAATTACTTCCCGAAATGGACTTGTCCTCGTCGGCATTGGAATCCGAAGAATATATGTACAACTCTGAGAGACAGTCCAATCTTCTGGATTTTCAAGTTATTGATCAATATATCATCGCACTGACTTTATGACTGAGAATTCTGTGGATAACGATAAGTTGTGGAAGTTGCTAGAAGTTGCCACAAGAACTCCGTGACAGTGTTATTAGAGAAGCCCACGATTCTCCCAACTCAGCCCATTGCGTCATAGCTAAATGTTTAAAGCGTATTCGGCGTACCTTTTTCTGGCCACGACTAGTTGTAGAAGTACATTCAACAGTGTGAGTTATGTCAAACTTGCAACTACCCAACATGTTAACTAAAACCGCCTATGGGAAACCAAATCATAAGCGAACGATCATTCCACATATGTACAGTCATGTGGATTTTATTGGTCCCTCGCTCAAAACAGGGAAACATCGTAATTTTTATCATTCTAGATCACTTTAGTAAAATTACCTTCTTAAATCATGTAAAGGAAATTTAACTCGAATTTAATAATATCTCTCATAAGGGATGATATCTTTAGCTTCTTTATTGTGCCACTGTATAAAGTCAGTAATAATGACTCTCAGTTTAAAAGCAAAGTGTAAACTCCTACAACATATCTTAGTGATTATGGAGTGCAGCACGTATTTACCGCTGCGTTTTCTCCACAAGCCAATGCGGCTGTAAGAGTCAACCGATCAGTTAATGCGGCGGATAAATTTTTTAGCAGTATAAACAGTGCCTTACGAAATCAAATTCGTCAATCAATTGGAATGTCACCCTATGTTTGGTCAAAACATGATAGCCCACGGAAAAGACTACAAATTACTGACCAATTTCATTTTACTGAATAAAGATACGGCTGGGTAGACTAGACAATTTCGTATGCATTAGATCTGATATTCACAAATATTTAGACAAAGCTTATGATACAAATCAACGGACAAAAAACTTGAGGAGTGAATAACGCAACATCGAAGTGGGCCAAACAGTTACTAAGCGTAACTTCAAACTCATCAACCTAGGCAATAATTTGAATGCTAAATTAGCACCAGTAGGAGTTTAAGTCAAGATAAAGAAAAAAACTCGGAAATGATTTTTATTGAGTTGAAAATTTTGAGGAAAAGAACTTGGCACCTTCCATGGCAAAGACCTTTGGTAATCACCTTGGCAAAGTTTCATTTTTTTCAGCTTTGAGCCTCCACTTATTAGGGAGTGTAATTCAAATCTGTGGACTGTTTCACTGTTTCAAACATTAAATTTTACAAGTCTGATAGTTAGACGAATATATTTGACATACACTATTTCTACGGCGATTGGACCTTCAGCTTTTTTTTTTTTTTGAACCGAGCTTATACGATCCAATTCCATAAAAAAAGCTTATAAGGTTCCGGCAAAACAAGTCCCCAAAATTTGAGCTTAGATAGTGTGCGGGGAGTCTAGAATGGTCTGAGCGATAGTGCAGTCGTGCGAATAAGAGGAGGGCGAAAGCGAAAAAAAAAGACGCGAGTGCAAGCAATGCACGTGGAGTGACGTAACACTCCGGTATCCTCGGGGACATTACCTAAGTCCACGTCCCTTTTGTTCAAGTTCCAACTAAAATTAAGGAACATCCTCTAAAATAATTTGCCACTAATAGCGCTGTCTTGCCTCCTTTAAATGCAAGGGCATGGTGTTACCCATGATGTTAGTCACTATATGGCCAGAGCGACCATTGGCAGATGACGACCCCATCCATTGTTTCATGTCAGACTTTTGGGACTACGACCATTTAAATGTCGAACCGGTCCATGAATTGTCCAGAGCTATTTGGTCATAGTGCGCACACACATCGTTGTGTGAAGCGTAGCCAGCCAGCCTAATTCCTAGGCGCACCTTCGTTGGAGTGGATGTGTCGCCTTAGGACACGGGATAGCACCTCGCAATAACACTGGAGATTTCTGGGGGATGACGATGCTCCAGATTCGAAACCCATACCTTTAAGTATCGTAAAAACATGTCTCATCCTTTTAAATAATTTTAAAAGCCTGTAGTGATGCGCCCATCATCATCCTTCGGTCCTCTGTCTTTATATTACTTATGTAGCGCATGTTTTGGGAGAGCACAAGAACCACCCCATTTTCCCTGAGCTCAGGGGAGCCACTTGTTAGAAAAACAGAGAGGTGTCTTGGCAGATGGGAAGATCCGAGATATAAAAGGGCATTTGGAAGGATAAGTGAGATTCGGAAACAAGGTGTTTAAAGTGCCGATATTATTCAGTTTATTACGCCTATAAACGATTGTGGCAACTTTGATCAAGATCAGGTGACTATAACATATAGCTCCCATAGGAACGATCGGTCGATTGTTTTCAAATTAAACAGTTATTAGTTTAATATATCTGTCAACGACAGTGCCAAATTTGATCAAGATCGGGCGACTATATCATATATCTCCCATAGGAACGATCGGTCGAAAACAGTGACTTTTGTAAATAACTTCTTTACTTTTAATTTAATTTATATCTCTTTATGACTGTGCCGAGTTTGATAAAGATCGGGTGACTATTCCATATAGCTCCCATAGGAACATAAGCCTTTTTAGATAAAACGTTCTTCCACATTGCAGGCTAATAGGAAAGGAAAGAGTTACCAAAAAAGTATCAAGGGTATACAAACTTTGACGCCGTCGAAGTTAGCCCAGGCCCTCTCGTTTTAAATTAAATTAAATCTTTCATAAAATGGTTGTCAGCACTAAAAGTAATTGCATAGTTGCCACGATTGCTCATGATTATATTCTTTCTTGGCTGTGTGACAATGCGGTTCACGTTAAGTGTGCAGGTTACACAAGCAGAATCAAGAAGTATATTGCTAAAGGTGGTGGCTTAAAATATGTATGTGATGCTTGCCGGGAGATCGAGAATGAGATGCGCTCATTTATAAGGCGAACTAGAGATAGTTTTGACACTTTGGTTGCAGTTTTTAATAAACTCAAAGCGGAGCTTACTGCGGTGGAGACTCAGTTTAGAAGCTAATCGCTTATGAATGAGTCTCCGAAACGTAAAAGAACCAGTCCTTGGAGTGTTTCTTTATCTGTAGATCAGCCAGCGTACAGCAATTGATATCGTTTAAGAGCCCGGTTGTGAATGCGATTAGAATAAATTACCGTTATCACCTGGGAATCATCTCTTAAAAACGATGCCAATTGTAGTGTCCGACGTGTCCGGGCAATTACCTATTCCAATGGAAATTGCCGATAGTTCTAAAAGTATCAGGGCCCCGTAAACAAGTTGACTGCTGCAGTGGGTGACTTGTCCAACGTTGCTGCTGCGGCTGACGCTTCGGGACCATTGCCTCTCGTTGGCATACCACCAAAGAAAAATACATTTGTTTCTAGGCTAGACCCTTTTATCACATCTGATGATGTAATAGCCTATATTCGGAAGAAAGTTAACGTCTCGAATATTGCTGTGGAGAAGTTTAAATTTTCTTATTCTCTTGACATTTCGTCATTTATTATTTGTGTTATTGCCAATATCTTCGACATTATATTTCGAGAAGATTTTTCGCCGCAACATATAATAGTTAAGGAATATACTGTAAAAAAGAAAAATCGGCAATCGATTCGCCTGCCAACAACAACAACTAATACTATTCCTGCCACATCAGCATCTGCTGGTGTGTCAAAAAACTAGCTTCGTCCCTTAACCTGGGTTACCAGAACGTTAGAGGACTGAAATCTAAACTTCCTTATTTCTATGTAGATTAGATTTCAGTCCTCTAACTTCCTAATTTCTATGTAGATAGTCTATCTTTTGAACATAACATTTTAGCTTTTACAGAGACATGACTAAAACATGATATTGCTGATGCATCGGTTTTTTCCACAAATTTTTCTATATTCAGACCGGATTTCTCGTGTAAGCGGGTTCGTTCTGATAGCTGTTGATGCTACTTTATCATCTGAAATAATTCAAATTTCTAGTACCCAGGAAATTGAGTTAAAGTAAATTTTAAATTTTTTAATGCTTTTATTACTTGTTCCTATATTCCACCATTGTCAGACATGGTGGTATATTTAAATCATTTAGAGGCAATTCAACTGAAGACAAACTTGTCTCCTCTTTAATTTCCAGTCAAGACATGCTCATTGTTGTAGGTGATTTAAATTTACCCGCTTTAGCATGGTCACCAACAGATGAATCTATCATGTTGCTGTCCTCTATGTCACATGACTTTATTGATGGCCTTTTAGGCTTATCTTTATTCCAACTCAATTCTGTCCTAAATTCTAATGGGAAATCGTTAGATCTTATTTTTGTATTGGATTCTTCTTATTGCGATGTTTCTAGGCTCGAACCATTTGTTCTTCCCGAAGACAAATTTCATCCTACATTAAATTTAAAAATTAATCTGCCCTTGCTTTCACCATTACTTGGTTTAAATGAATTACCTCTAACTAGGTGCTTTCGTAAGACTGACTTTGCCAGCCTTAATGAAAACATTACTACTACCGATTGGTCTTATCTGTACAATTGTAGAGATATGAACTCAGCTGTTCGTTTTTTCTATGATACTCTGAATTCACTCTTTGATATTTGTCTGCCTCTTGGTAAGCTGGAGCGGCTTAACAGAACTCCCTGGTTCTCTCGAGAGTTATCCAATTTAAAAAATGTGAAGACTCGATATTATAAGGTTTCAAAAAACACGTCGTTCATCAGATTACGCTCTGTATACAGTTGATCGTTCCAAATTCATGATGCTTAATACACAATGCTATAAGAATTATCTTCAGCGGTGTAAGCTTCAGTTTTCTTCTGACCCTAAACAATTTTATAATTTTGTTAATTCTAAACGTAAGACCTCTGTGCACCCATATTTTTTGTCTTTTCAAAATAAAAAAAGTGAGCACTGAGTGATTGATGAAAGTTCTCTTCTTAGCGAACTTAAACTAGTTAAACCTAATTACTCTATGGAAGATCTTGACTCTGTTTGTATGTCTTTTCTTACTAATATTAGCTCAACCAAGCCTTAAAGCCTTTAATATGTGTTTTTTAAGTTTCTAATTTCTGTAGCGAGCTAAATTTACCAATTATTGATGGCTGCAAAAGCTGAGCTTGGGCTATGACTAGTATTATCTGTTTATACCGTAAACAGGGTGTTATAGTGGTTAGAGTTTGTTTGTGTAATGTTTGCTCTAGTTGCTTGAGTGTAGGTTGTATTGGTGTTAGTTTTAAGAAATAAGCGAATTATTCTTAGATAACGAGAGTTCTTGTCATTTCTCGTGGATTTTGGTTTGCAGCTCTTTATATTCGCATAACCTGTAAATAGACGGATATCCGTTCGTTTTGCAAAACCCAGAGAAATTTTTCTTTGTCATCCAATTTTTTGTACACTCTGAGCTAATGTGGCGCTCTCCACACTTGAAGCATATAGAAGGTAAAGAGCAGTTTGAAGCGCCATGGAGGAATCCTGGCACTTTCCACAATGGCTATTTCCGGCTTGTTTATGTTTTCCCAACAAATGTAACTGTGCAGTAATGTTTTTAAGGCTTTCAGCTCGTTTATGTGTGTTTAACATTACATCGTTCACGACCGGCCTCATGCACCGTCCACTCCTAATGTACAGCAATTGATATCGTTTAAGAGACCGGTTGTGAATGCGATTAGTAAGGAATTACAGGTGTCACCTGGGAATGATCTCTTAAAAACGATGCCTATTGTAGTGTCCGACGTGTCCGGGCAATTACCCATTCCAATTGAAATTGCCGATAGTTCTAAAAGTATCGAGGGCCCCGTAAACAAGTTGACTGCTGCAGTGGGTGACTTGTCCAACGTTGCTGCTGCGGCTGACGCTTCGGGACCGCGGTTTCTCGTTGGCATACCACCAAAGAAAAATATATTTGTTTCTAGGCTAGACCCTGTTGTCACATCTGATGATGTAATAGCCTATATTTGGAAGAAAGGTAACGTCTCAAATATTGCTGTGGAAAAGTTTAAATTTTCTTATTCTCGGGACATTTCGTCATTTATTACTTGTGTTATTGCCAATATCTTCGACATTATATTTCGAGAAGATTTTTCACCGCAACATATAATAGTTAAGGAATATACTGTAAAAAAGAAAAATCGGCAATCGATTCGCCTGCCAACAACAACAACTAATACTATTCCTGCCACATCAGCATCTGCTGGTGTGTCAAAAAACTAGCTTCGTCCCTTAACCTGGGTTACCAGAACGTTAGAGGACTGAAATCTAAACTTCCTAATTTCTATGTAGATAGTCTATCTTTTGAACATAACATTCTAGCTTTTACAGAGACGTGGCTTAAACCTGATATTGCTGATGCATCGGTTTTTCAACAAACTTTTCTATATTCGGGCGTGACCGAATTTCCCGCATAGGCGGTGGCGTTCTGATAGCTGTTGATGCTGCTTTATCATCTCAAATGATTCAATTTTCTAGCACCCAGGAGATTGAGTTAAAGTAAATTTTAAATCTTTTAATGCTTTTATTACTTGTTCCTATATTCCACCATTGTCAGACATGGTGGTATTCCACCATTGTCAGACATGGTGGTATATTTAAATCATTTAGAGGCAATTCAACTGAAGACAAACTTGTCTCCTCTTTAGTTTCCAGTCAAGACATGCTCATTGTTGTAGGTGATTTAAATTTACCCGCTTTAGCATGGTCACCAACAGATGAATCCACCATGTTGCTGCCCTCTATGTCACATGACTTTTGTGATGGCCTTCTAGGCTTATCTTTATTCCAAGTCAATTCTGTCCTAAATTCTAATGGGAAATCGTTAGATCTTATTTTTGTATTGGATTCTTCTTATTGTGATGTTTCTAGGATCAAACCGTTTGTTCTTCCCGAAGACCAATTTCATCCTACATTAAATTTAAAAATTGATATGTCCTTGCTTTCACTATTACTTGGCTCAAATGAGTTACCTCTAACTAGGTGCTTTCGTAAGACTGACTTTGCCAGCCTTAATGAAAACATTACTACTACCGATTGGTCTTATCTGTACAATTGTAGAGATATGAACTCAGCTGTTCGTTTTTTCTATGATACTCTGAATTCACTCTTTGATATTTGTGTGCCTCTTGGTAGGCTGGAGCGGCTTAACAAACCTCCCTGGTTCTCTCGTGAGTTATCCAATTTGAAAAATGTGAAGACACGATATTATAAGAAGTTTCAAAAAACACGTCGTTCATCAGATTATGCTCTGTATACAGTTGATCCTTCCAAATTCATGATGCTTAATACACAATGCTATAAGAATTATCTTCAGCGGTGTAAGCTTCAGTTTTCTTCTGACCCTAAACAATTTTATAATTTTGTTAATTCTAAACGTAAGACAATTGCCGATATGTTTACGAATTTTTTCAAAACAACCTATTCCTCAACGGAATATCGAGCAAGTCCGTATCTTTATCATTTAGAAAAGGCTATTGCATTTTCAATCCAGTGATTGATGAAAGTTCTCTTCTTAGCGAACTTAAACTAGTTAAACCTAATTATTTTCCGGGGCCAGATGGTCTACCTGGATGTGTACTCAGGTTCTCTGCAAACGCATTATGTAAACCCATTTTAAATTTGTTTTTATTGCCTGCCGAATCTTCCTCTTTTCCATCTATTTGGAAAGAGTCGTATATCATTCCTCTGCATAAAAATGGCAAAAAGTCCGAAGCCTCTAACTACAGGGGTATCTCAAAATTGTCCGCTATTCCGAAAGCTCTGTTATTTCGCCATCCCAACATGGGTTTGTGAAACGTAGGTCTACCACTAACCTTTTAGAATTTACTAAGGGGTTCAAAAATTCTAAACAAACTGATGTCATATACACTGACTTAACCACAGCCTTTGATTCTGCTAATCATACTCTATTACTTTCTAAACTGAACGACATTGGGTTTCCACCTCTTTTCCTTTCTTGGGTTCAAGAATTTTTAACAAATAGAAAACAGGAGGTACTTTTTAAGTCTTATTTTTCCAATTCCATTCCTGTGACTTCTGGTGTACCTCAAGGTAGTCATTATGGCCCCCTGCTTTTCACATTATTCAATAACGATCTTCCATCAGTCAGTATTCATTCGCGTGTGCTTATGTATGCTGGCGATGTAAAGCTTTGTCTTACTTAGTAAGAACCATATTAATTTAGTCGGCTACAAGCTGATCTTTAAAACTTTCAATCCTGGTGCCAGTTTAATCTATTAAATCTTAACTCTACCAAATGTAAGGTAATAAGTTGTCACTTATTTTCTAAACAATAGTCCTTTAGAGCGTCTAAATAATATGAATGATTTGGGCGTACTTATGGACCATAAGTTAAGTTGTAACACCTATGTTCTGGGTTTAATTAAAAGATGGTCAAAAGAATTTGACGACCCCTATACAACAAAAGTTCTTTTTTACTTCGCTTGTCCGTCCTAATTTAGAGTATGGATTTGCATTTGGTCACCTCATTATGAGTCGCAGCAGTTCAAAAGTAGTTCCTTTTAATTGTGGTTAGTGGCTTAAGCTGGGATCGCAATATCAATTTGCCTTCGTATTCCAGTAGACTTCTTTTGATTAACCTTCCATCCTTAATTAACCGTAGAAATTAGCTTGTTGCTATTTTTATGCACAAGATCCTAATTGGTGATATTGACTCGCCTGAGTTATTAGCTCAGGTAAATCTATCGGTACCATGTAGACGGAGTAGACATCTTATTATACCTTTAACACTTAGTCGTTGTTTTTCTAACTAAGCCATGTATGAACCTTTCAGGGTCCTCTGCTTTGATTACAACCTTCTATTCCCTCTAATCGGCTCAGAGTTTTTTATTAATATACTTAAAACATCTATCCTTTCCTATTTCGTTGATAGATAGCTATAGTATTATTTGTTTGTGTGTTTTTTCTATTGTGTATTTGTCCACTCGATTCGTGTCGGGTGGGAGGTGGGCAGTTATCTGCTTGGACTCGCGCGTAACAGGCTTTGTCCTGGTGTCGTATGGGACACTTAAATGCACTGCGCAAAATATCGTCAATGTCCGCTATTAAAAAAAAAATTCACCAACATGTACAAAAGAACAACGGCAGTATGGGGGGTAGCCTAATTTAACAGTAGACCAGGACTTGCAACGTTGACACACAGAATAAATGTTCCTCTCAAGAATCAGACAAGGTGGCATTTTATGAAGAGCATTAGTCAAACTCCCCCAAGCAGCTACTTATATCCATCAAATATATAATTAAAAATACACCGAGTACGCTAAAGTGCCAAAACAAGTGAGAGAGTGGCCTTTCAGATTCGACGACTGCTTTGGACTCCTGGAATTTATAAAACAATTATAATAGTCAGGGGACATGTACGACATAGAGCTGGACATCATCTCAAGAGCGATGCCGGAAATACTAAAAGACAGAGCCCTCAAATGATACATTGCAAACAACAAACAATGGCGATCACCAAAGAGTTGGCTGTTTTAAGAAATACTTTCTACCGAAAGGGTTTTTTTATAAACATAGACCTTAAAATATTTGTTCGGCCTCACAGGGTAAGAAACCTGGACGAACTGAAGCAGTTAGCAGAAGAACACGCAATACCAGAGCACGAACGATCCCACTTCCATCGCGAAAATAATACACAAAGAGGACCAAACAGCCTGACATGGTACAGGGGAGAAAATAGCTATGCACCGCAAGTAACTCAATGTAAAAGATGCCAGGATACCAATGGTCAAAATCACGCAAGGAAAAACCCAGGAAACAACCACATACAGGACGGGAGCGTCCTGACCCAAACCAGGGACGCCAAGGTGAGGTGAAGCCGGACATTGGGCCAGAGAGTGCAACAATCAGCGACTCAACTTCTGCTGCCAGTGTGGTTAAATTGGAAAAAGGACCAAAAAATGTTTTTGGACTTCGGAAACAGACAAGGTGGCATTCCATGAAGATCATCAGGCAGCATTCTATGCAGAGAAGTTAACGAATGGTCCAGTATTGGCATGGACAAGGTTCAATCCAGTTCTGTCTTGGCAAGAGGGTCCTGTCGTAGCTATCCAGGGATATAAAACCAGTCGAAAAAACTACTCTGCAAAGAAAAGGAGTGTCTGGCGGTCCTAAGGGCAGTGCGAATCTGGAAGGACACCACTTCAAAGTTGTGACAGCTCACATAACATTGGCATGGCATATGCTAAATCGCATAGTTCGATGGGCACCGGAACTACAGCAGTTCGACTTCGAAATAGCTTATCGAAAAGGAAAGCTTTAAATTATAGCAGACGTTCTGTAAAGGCAGTTACTGAAAGTATGCAAGAGAGTTAATGACAACGGCGAGTGTGGATGGATCCAAGATATAATGGGAAAGATAGAACAACAACCACAGAAGTGTCCGGATGGTGTCATGGAAACTGTGTGTGCCGGAAGTATTAATAGGTCAAGTAATGGATAAATACTACAGGAAAACGATTGCCAGAACCGGGGGTGTCATCATCAGCTAACAGCGCTTTACACACCACCGAAAACATCTACCGAAAAAGCGAATAGGACGATTGGGATGAAAGTTGGCAGGGAATAATGCTGGCAGTCAACACAAGCAAATCGGAATCGATAGGATTTTTGGGCAGCAACCAAGAAATCCAACCAAATTCCGAGAGCCATTTACGAAAGTGTCAAGACAGGCACAAGAAAACAATGCGTGACACCAGAGCCGAAAAAAAAAAAACAAATGCAAAAGCTGTGATGGTGTTTAGATTATATAAAATGAGACAACAATAAGACAATCATAATATAGAACAAATATAAATGTATTTCAAAATAAGTATATAACCCGATTATAGATATCGTTGGCTCATCAGTTATAAGTAGATCTGATATTGTCAGCAGTTAACAATAAAGAATTAGTTAATTAAGCTGCTATGGTTAGCTATTATCAATAAAGACGTATTTTGCTGACCTAACACTATGTCAAACTATGAAATTGTGATTTCTTTATTATACCCTTGCAAAAAGGGTATATTAATTTAGGTCAGAAGTGTGCAACGCATAGAAGGAAGCATCTCCGACCATAAAAAGTATATATATTTTTGATCAGCACTACGAGACGAGTTCAAATAGCCGTGTCCGTCCGTCTGTCCGTCCGTCCGTCTGGATCAGCGCAAACTCCTCCTAGACCGTAAGAGCTACAGAGCTGATTTTGCACTTAGGCTTGTAAATACTGCAGGGGTTGTATATCTCGGATTCAGCCGGATCGGACCACTATATCATATAGCTCCCATACAAACCCCAAAGTCACGAGCAGTGACTTTTCTCAATAACTTTGTTATTTTCTGAGCTATTGTCGTGAAACTTAATATTAGAGAGTTTATTATGCCTATAAACGACTATGCCAAATTTGATCAAGTGACTATATCATAGTCAAAGGAACGATCGGTCGAAAACAATGACTTTTGTAAATAACTTCGTTACTTTGAACGCGATTGCTTTCAAATTAAAGATTTGTTAGTTTAATATATCTTTTAATGTCTGTTTAATGTTATTTCCTATGTTAAGATTGTAGGCCGTTCTTTCGCAAACTTTAGCCTTTTTAGGAAAAACGGTTTTCCACTTTGTTAGCTATAGGTAAGGAAAGAGTTGCAAAAAGCCCCGGCCCTCTGGTTTTTACTATAAAAGAAATGCATTATTCTTAGTAAGATTGGATACCGATTGTAGCTACATCGGGTGTGCATCGCTTTGTCTTTGGCCCCCATCTACCTTTGTAATCTCTTTTCGAAGTCCACCCAATTTTAGTGTTGGTTGCGACAACTTTGAGTCACTGGTTTATGTGTTAGTGCCTATTTATATAACGGGTGTTTTTTTAAGCGTTTGGTTTTTAAAATTGAAATGAAACAAACAAAATTTGAATATTATTGTTAAATTTATATTTGAGATGATAAAACAATCTCTGCCAATTACTTTTTAAAAATGACTTCATGTAAATGTTGGCCGCGACTGCGTTTCAAGTGATCAACACGGGAGGTCCAATTTTGCACCACTTTTTCCAGCATGTCTAAAATTTGAATATTATTGTTAAATTTTTATTTGAGATGATAAAACAATCTCTGCCAATTACTTTTTAAAAATGACTTCATGTAAATGTTGGCCGCGACTGCGTTTCAAGTGATCAACACGGGAGGTCCAATTTTGCACCACTTTTTCCAGCATGTCTAAGGGAATTTCGCCAATAACACGACTGATATTGTCTTCCAATGCACCAATTGACGCTGGTTTGTCCTGGTAAACACTGGCCGCTACAGCTGCAATATTCTCTTCTGTGCGCACTCTCCGTACACGATTCGATGGTTGAATGTCCAATAAAGTAAAATGTGTGCGAAATTTGGCATAAAGGCACAATTGCCTTTATGGCTTGCTCGGTTGTGTCGACCATAATATGGACGTAATTTGCGAAACACATTTTTCACAGAACACGAATTTTGTTAATAAATTTCAATGATTTGTAAACGTTTTTCGGGCGTAAGTCTTTCCATGATGGAATGGCAAACTAAACTGAGCATTTTTCACTTTCACAGCTGTCATGAACATCATGCTGTATGTCAATGTTGCCAACGTGAAAAACCAAAAGCGTAAAAAAACACGCGTTATAAACAAATAAATATTAACTTAATTCAAGAAATACTAACGTCTTTCATTGAACAAGCTGTTTGAGCTTGGAAAAGAACTTGGAGACCGCTGCTTGAGACTAAGAAAATCGAGACCCGTAATCCGATCAATCGTATGGGAAAGAGAACACCACCTATCAAATGCAGCAGAAGGTTTCGCCAATATGGAAGACCATATAAGGGGATCTGGTTTTTATGCCTAGTCTTGTGCCAACTTTTTACGAAGGGACGCGGCAAAAACCAAGAAGCACATATTAGCAACCTCAAACAACAAATATGTGACGTAGGCGACAAGAATAATAAAAAAGGAAAACCTTTAAAAAATTAATAGGCGCCAGAAAGTCAAAAAATTTCGATTTTACGAAAATTCCTACGTTACCGACGTCTGAAAAGTCAAGAGTCTCATGTTTAAAAAAAAATCTAATAATTGAAATGGGGCAACATAGCGAAGTCACAAAAAAAAGTAAGAGGGTGTCTGCAACATTATATTTTGTAAACAACACCCCATCTTCAATACAAAAATAGCATCGACAAGTATGCGGCGAAGTCGGAGCCAGTAAAGGGAGCCGGAAGAATGGCGAAAATAAAAACAGAGGAGAAATAAACATTCTGAGGAATTACTTATACAGATGAACTGAGATATGTCCACTCTCTACTAAATGGTTGTTGTTGCCGCCGAAATCCGCTAGCTGCCCAGCAGACCCGACGCAGCCACCAATGGGTTAACCCATATCACTCATTGTCTTTCATTTTCATACTTATACTTAAGCGCCAGCCTACATGCTGGGAAATTAACCGGCGGACAAAACAGTTTGAATACAACTGCGAGTAAGGGCGATTAATTTTATAGCGGCTCGCATGTAGCGGCTCGGATAGGACGGCTCGCATAGGACGGCTCGCATAGGACGGCTCGCATACATTACATTACACCATATGCATTAGCTTAAGAAACACATGTGGAAGAAATAAATGAAGTATCACGTGAAAAGCAGAGTGTTGTCTTGTGGGCCCGCTAAAACATCGAACCATTGCGCCAAACTCAACAGTTGTATTAGTGTAAATGTACCCTCCATGATCCTCTCGCGCATACTCTCTACGTGGCATCTGTAGTAGTGGAATGAGAGCGATTAGAGGAATGTCCAAATAAAGATTACGGTACGAGGCATCCATGCAATCTAAGAGAGGTTGCCTGTGACAGAAAGTCAGAAACGGTAATCACTCAAGCTTGAAAAGTCACCGAGGAACAAACAAAAACAGTTTTTTTGCATGACGAGTGACGAGGTACCGAAAAGGATGGAACCGTTCATCGTCATCACCTTAGACAAAAAATACAAGGAGCACGGAGGAGAAAGTAAAGATAGCGGCTACATTAGCGAAGAGAGCAAGGCAGATTCGGTAGTGGCAGGCCGAAGGCAGGCGAGAGTGCTCGATGGTGAGGATGACTAGAGCGAGAGCCAGGATGCGGACGATAAAATTATGTGGCGAGAGTTGGACGAGGTCATAAAACTCGCAGAGAATGAGGAAGCCGAATACGCGTGGTGGGCTGAGGGATATCTAGTGTTTAATCAAAGGCTAGCGAGACCAGTACAAGAGAATGTGGGTAGAAGGCCAAGGTTGGCACTGCAGAATGCTTACCCAGTGCCGCATCGGCGGGAGAGGTTAGAGCCGGTGGAGCCGGATGAGTGGCAGGAGAATGTGGCCGAAGCCGTGCAAGGAATGGTGCAGCAATGGGGTAGCCGAGGAGAGTTAGGGAAAGGGGTGGGAACATAGCGAGGGCGGGAAATAGTTGTAAGAAAAGATGAGGACTGGGCCACATAAGAACAACTGGGAATCGGAATGATGAAATAGAAAAGATGGCCTAATCCGCAAAAATCGTGGGAAAGATACTTAGTAATTACCAACATTAAAAAGATGCCGAGGGGCCAAAAAAAATACTGAGAAGCAAAATGCATACAAGCAATGGTAAAAAAATAGGTCAAATCTGCAATTGAGCGCAACCAAAACCAAAAAATATCTCAACAAAACACAAGGTAAATGGGGCAGTGGAGGGCGAATCTCTCCCGAGGAAGGGGGGGCGTGTGAATAACATACCAAATAATGTTCCACACAACATAACTCCTAATAGATGAATCCACAATCTACAAACACAAGCGAAAACACGAACCAGCAACGATTAATCTTTAGCAATGCAATTAAAACACGCAACTTACGATTTGACTCAACATGTTCGATCGAACCGCATGCAACCTTTAGCGAATTGCGTCACACATGCTTGGGAGGCAAAGAGCGTGAAATAACCTGCTGGCGAGCGAGTGTCGAAAGAGAAAGCAAATCAAAGCAGGCATACTCACAACCAAAAAGAGCATTGGACTATGCATAGAGATCAATGGTCAACGATAGACCGGTGACGAGGCATAATGATTAGAATCAGCTTGTATTTGCTGTTTTTATGATGCACCTATAACTAATTTAGGCAATAAATTAAATTAAGTCCAAATATGTATGAGACGGCAACAATAGATCGAACTGGTGTAATGAGTGGATCAGGAGGAGCGACGTGTTATGGCAGCGTCAACGTAGGAAAATTAAGCGTCGCATGGCATCGGGAGAGGCGGTGGGACCAATAAGAAAGCACAAGGAGCAAAATGAAAATGATGGATACCCGCAAAGTAACAGAGGCGCTATGCAGGCCAAGCAGAGTAACAGAGAAAGGAAATGAATAAGCGCGCAGCCGTCAAAAAAGTGGATGCAGCTGCGCCAAGGATTTGCGGGACTTTCAATGCATGGTGAACATGGCAACAAGTGAGTGGGTGAAAGCGATGCGCCGATGGAAAATTACCAAGCAATTCCAAAGGCCACAAGATGCCGATATAAGGGCAGCAGCTAGCAAGGAGAATAATCAAGTCATAAAGTCGTGATCAAGCAAGTAACAAGCAAAGCAGCAAGTTTCTTGAAGCCTTTTGAGTATCCTTAGAAACTTATCTAGAACAGCAATTCCTTAGAACAGGACTCGAAAGCAAATCAATGAATTTACAAGGCCTTACGAGTAGCCATACAAGTTCAGCAGGCAACAAAAAGTCCTTAGAACAGGACAAATAAACATACAAACAGCGCAGCCAAAGGTCAAAAACACTTCCCCCAAGAAGCTAGTTGTAACCAGACAAAGACAACGAAATACAATTTAAACAAGTAATTCAACATACAAATCTTGCACGTTCTATTTTCGCCGGTGCACAAAATAAATATTATTGGTCGAACCCAGCCCCGAGAGATACTAACAATATCCCGAAATAGGATCGCTACAGTTGGTTAAACCATATCGCATATGGTGGAAGGGAATTCCCTTCAATAAAGCAATAGTATAGATCTTCTGATTAATTGCTCAACAGTGCTTTAAGCAACTGCCTTTGTTTTTTTCGGAAACATTCGATTTCTATACCCTAGCAGAGGATATTATAAAATTGGTCAGAAGGAATCGGAAACGACCCCATAAAGTATATATAAGCTAAGTCGATATAGCCATGTCCGTCTGTCCGTCCGTGTGTGCAAATCAGCTTCACGCCGCCATCTTGAGAGCTATCGAGATGAAACTTGGTATTTGAGCTAATTATAGCCCGGAGCAGATAAAGTATGAAAATTGTCAGGATCGTACTACTATATCATATAGCTCTAGAAAACATATTATCATAAAAATTGCAGTATCGCTATGAAATTTACATATGTATGTGATAATATTGGATATAAAACCCCAGATCCCAAAATCTGATTGGGTATATATAACAAGTTATACACAAGTTACAGTCAATATAATAATCTCTGCTCTGCTCCCAGCTTTGCCGGCAGCGCTGCTAGCTGTCTACTACGTCATACGTCATCAACAGAGCACATGCACACACACACAGACGCAACGCTACATGAACTGTATGTGTATGCGTGCGTTGCTTTGCTTAGGGAATAAGGGAAGAAGAAGAAAAAATTTTAGAATAAAGAGTAAAATTGTTTTGTTTGTATATTGATGAATTGAGTTGCAGAAAGCAAATTTTGAACAACTAGAAATAATATTGCCAAAGACTGCAAGGGTATATAAGCTTCGGCATAGCCGATGTTAGCTTTTTTGATATTTTATATACGAACCACACTTTTCCCCTTCTATCCCCTTAACACCACGTTCTAACCAGGGACCGAAAATAATTATTATTTCCCAAAAAATTTTCCAAAAAATCATCTATGTATGATTGTTACAAGAACCCTCAATCTTAATTCTTATTTTTGATTTTTAAAATAAAACTCAAGAATAACTTTTATTTTTGATTTTTATTTTATCCCTCAACCCATAACTTATTTTTGAGAAAAAAAAATCATTTAAAAAAATCATCATTTCTCAAAAATAAAAATCATTGCTGACTCAATTTGAATTATTAATAGTTTTTTTTTTCAAAAATACACATCCAATCTGAAAAAAATTTTAAAATTTCCAAATCCAACTCCAATCGTTTGTTAATAATCCTCGGCTGGATGAAAAGAAAAGAATAAACTTATAATGAGTTGGCAAGAAAATTTGTAATTTATTCGGTATTTAATTTTATGAAAGGCGTTTTTTGTACCGAATCGGTAGACAAATTGCATCTAAGGTCGCTTAAAATTAGCTTCAATGCAGAAAAGGCTCTTTCAACACTGACTTGGGTTGCAGGTACACTTTGTACAACTTTAGCCTGCTTGTAGAGATTGGGATATACATATTTTTTTTCTTCCCAGTATCCCATTACGTCCATAGTGAGATTCACCGGAGAGAACAAGTGCTTTCACTTGGTGGCTCGACAGGACCACTAGCATAGCTGGATTAAATCGATATTTGGGAATTTGATGCTTCTGCATCAGGACTATTGGCGTTTAAGTTAGCGTCACCCTGAAACGAAAAGTAAAATGTACTTAAATATTTCGAAAATTTCTGATTGTAATTGCAAAATACCTTGCTTGTTAATGAATGTAGTTGCTGGTATAATTTTTTCAGATGTGTTCGAGCATACATTATTCGTATTGGGTTCTGCAACAGAAAGATGGCTGAGATTATAATTTTGTTGTCCATTAAAGAACTTTCTCGTCTTTCTAGGCATTCTGCTTGGACATTGCTGTAGTCAGTATTCAGTGCTTTGGTTGACAACTTTAATTCGAACCAGAATTTGCAAAAATCGGCCAAATAAAGTTGCTCCAATTGAAATTTTTTTGTTGCCACAAAAGCAGGTTCCAGAGTCTTCTTCAAGGTCTGAACTGTACTCCACTCTTCATGCGTAAGTGCGTCTGCGTTTTGAAAGTGCACTTCAATAAAATCTGTTAGGTTTAAAAGTTTGCTCAACATTGAGTAAGTCGAACTCCATCGGGTTGGAACATCTAGTTCTGGTACAACTAGACTCTCTGCTTTTATTAAATGTCTACAGGAAAAACAAATATAATTTTTTGTTATTTTCTCCAAGTTGACAAATGGTTAACCTATGATTACATACCTGAATGCTGTCGTTCTTAAGGACTTTGCCAATTTACGAGCCCTGTCAATTGTTTTTTTGCAAGCAAGTTGCTTGAGGAAGTCGTTAATCGCCAACTGCAAAGTGTGAGCGACACATTTGATTGAAGTGATATCGCTTATTTTGACCTGTAGCATTAGATCATCAGCATAAAAATCATGATCTTCACTCTCAGGGTCATCCTCGTTATTTTGATTCAACAACTCCACCGCCTTTGTCATATTGCGACCATTATCGGATGTAACTGTGTACAATTGATTTTTATTGATATTTAAATCATGTAACACGTTTTCAATTGCCATACTCAAATTGGCTGCAGTGTGCCTCTTGCTCATCTCCATAATAGCAAGGGTCTTAATGCAAATTTTTGAGTTATGGTAAACCTGAGCATTTATTCCAAGTACTCCGCGGTTTTGCCTAGTTGCAGAATCAATGTTTAGCGACACCATTCGGCCAGACATCAATTTTGTCATTTCTGCCTTCAAAACTTCATATTTTTCGCTCACGAATTCCATAACGTTCTTCGACGATATTGGTGTCATGTTAAGACCAGCGAAAATTTGTTTTGTCAAAGTCTTGAAAGGCTTAGAATCCAAAAGAGAAAATGGAACTCGCTCAGCTGTGACCAATTCTACGCACGCATTTTTGACCTTGCTTTCACTCATTGACACTGAAAATTTGCATTTTTTTTTCGGGCACTGAAGCTTCTTCATTGAGAGACTCGGCTTCATATATGTATATCCTTATGCTCGGCTAGCAAATGTCGTTTTAAATTGGTAATATAATTTCCCTGAAACACTTTCTCGCAAATTTTACACTTCGAACTCTTGCCATCCACAGAAAATTCGAACAAATTTCTTGCGACACTTTCACGTTTACGACCCATTATTTTTTCTTTCACTTCTTACTCTCGCTCTTAAACACAAGTAAATTGTAAATTGGCAACCGATACAGCGATTTGTAATTGATACTATTGTTCCAACGGAAAACCAGAGGCGCATTCAATACTAATTTGCAAGGGGGCGGCGCTTTAAAACACCAGCATCCCTTAAGACACGCATCTGACCGTTTTTTACCCTTTCGAAAAGGATATATTAATTTTGATCAGAAATTTGCAACGAATTGAAGTGTAAAAGTACATATTTTCAGCACTACGCGACGAGTTGATACAGCCTTGTCTGTCCGTCCGTCTGCGCGTTCCTTATCCGTCCTTTCGACCGCAAGAGCTACAGAGCTGAAATTTTGTATTTGAACTTCTATATTCCCAAAAATTTTTTTCTATTCTTAGCTATTATCGTAGATAATTACTAATTATTAATTAGCTTAACAAAGCTGAAAAAAATTATAACTCCAACAGATTTGATCAAAATTGGATTACTATATCAAATGCGATTTTAAACCAACTTACGCTCATAATAATCTAAAATTCTGACATTTCTGTTAAAAAACTGGAAAAATAGCATGCTAAATGTGCCGCACTGTTGTAGCTTAAATTTTAAAGACGTTTTTTTAATAGTAACTCGACTTTTTAGTTACATTTTTGTTTTTCGTTTTGACTTCTGTTTGTAAGGTAAGATTATAAGGGTAAACAAACTTCGGCATGGTAAGCCCAGGCCCTCTTGTTAATAACGGTTCTAATAGTGCCCAGCTTGAATGTGACCAAATTGACCGAAGTTGTTTGCTGCATTCATTAATTAAAACACAAATGTTACATGTTTACTCAAATCTATTGGTTTGTTCTCAAGCTAAATACGGTAAACATTTGGAATTGGAAATTTTAAAAAATTTTTCAGATTGGGTGTGTATTTTTGATTGATTAAATGATTAAATTATTTTTATAATTTTTTTTTTTTATATAAATCACAAATGATTTTTTTTTTTTTCTCAAAAATAACATTTATGGGATAAAATAAAAATCAATAATAAAAGTTATTCTTGAGTTTTATTTTAAAAATCAAAAATAAGAGTTATTTTTGAGTTAAATAGAAAAAGTTTCAAAATAAGTATTATTATTGATTTTTTTAGATTTATCTTATAACAGTTACGGTCCCTGGTTCTAACCGTTTCAGTTCAAGCAGAAAAAGGTATGTCTGAATCTTGGGGGTTGTTAGAAGAAGTAGTGGCGGACACGAATTTAAGACTTTTTTTTTGTTTATTTTAGTCCTAATTTTCTCGGCTCCTAAATAACTTAATGGAATAATTTTCTGTATTCAGATAATGTACCGTATGAATGGTATTCTTAGTTTAATCCATTTTTTTCACATGTGTATTTGAACAAAGAGAAGTCCGTTTCTTCAAAAATCTTAAATATTAAAGATAGACGTCTGATATCTTTAAAGAAGTTGTAGAGCAAAAATAAACTGCATACCGCCAATTTTTGATTTAGCCCCAATTTTCGATTTGGAGCCAATTGAAAATCTTAATTTTTGTATGGAAATTTTTAGTCCTTTGGGCGAGTCCATTTTACGACACTAATTCATACTAAAGTACTTTTTTCCTTGAGCGAAAATAAATTACTGATGGAAAATTTGTGTTCGGCGTCATTTTATACCGTTTTCACCAAACCCAATTCCTGCGATTTCTGTTTGAAAGGGTCTCACCCGGTAGGTCGATGCTCCCGCTTTCTTCATTCTAAGAAGGCGACATATGTAAAGAAAAAGTCCCAGTGTCTGAACTGTTTCGCAAGACGGCATCAGTTAAAAGAGTGCCCGAGTTAGCATAACTGCTTCACATGCAATCCGCTCTTGTACAAAGACGCCCGACCGGAGAATAGTCCAACACTGGCCCCAGCGCAGCACAGTTCTCACAGTATTGTCCGAAAATAAATTACCTCTGAGGCAAGGTCCTCACGAGATGAATTTCTGAGTACAGCCATCGTGGACTTTTGGCGCAAGGGCACTATTTATCCTTCACGGGCTTCATTAGACGCAGCTTCGGAAGCCAACTTTATATCCGACTGAATGCTCCGGCTCATAAAGTTACCATTCCAAACTGTTAGGACCGAGCTGAAAAGCATTTAGGCCCGTTGCAAGGGGTTCCCGGTAGTTAGTGTGCCGCGTTCACTAAGATGGTCGCTTTAAGCAAAAAGGACACACTCGAAACTCTTCTCACAATGTTTTGGGAGGTGGAGGATCTCCAGAAGGATCCATGCTGTCTTTAAGCCCGACGGTACCACAAACGGAGTAAGTCTCAATGACATACTTCACCCTGGTCCGGTACTTCAGTCTGACCTCACTATTCAGATTCTCAAGTAGTTTTTAATGCCGACATCACTTAAATGTACCGCAAGTGATGTATAATCCAAATTTATTTTGGCTAGCGATATTATCAAGTCTTATATGTATGTCGATGATGTCCTGGCAGGGGGCTCACAATGAAGCAACTGCAATCGCAATGGTCAAAGAACTTCAAAACGCTCTTGGTTCAGCTGGCTTTCCTTTGCGCAAGTGGACATCGAATGTGAGGAGCGTGCTCAGTTACATCCCAAAGTGTCATTTGCTGAATGCTGATTTCCTCGATATCGAAGAGGCTTGCACAGCAAAAACTTTTGGAATCTGATGGAAAGCGACAACATATGAGTTTTATTCTGTCATCTCACCCCAAGATATCAAGTCAGCTTATATTTAGCGAGAAGTCATCGGGCAGATCGCCAAGTTATTCGATCCCGCTGGCTGGCTGGCTCCCTTTGTAATTCAAGGCAAGGTGTTTATGCAAGAGATTTGGCTACAAGAGCTAAGGTGGGATGATCAATTTCCCAGTGAACTCCATCACAGGTGGCAGGATTTTACAAAGAGCTTCTCCTTTCTTGACCAGATCCGAATTCCGCGGTGGGTTCTTCATGATCCGAATTCCGACAGTCACTTCCATTGTTTTTGCGATGCATCACAGCGGGCTTATGGTGCCACAATTTACTTGCGCGTTAGCAATGATCAAGGCATATCGTGCTGCCTTCCTGCAACGAAATCTAGGGTAGCCCCAGTTAAAACGGTTTCATTGTCTCGCCTTGAATTATGCGGAGACACGCTTCTAGCTGAACTGGCAGCTGCAGTTCTTCCACAACTTCCAGTTGTTAATGCTGAGGCATTTTATTGGTCTGATTCCACCGTCGTACTGTTGTGGTTAAATAAGCCACCCTGCACATGGACAACGTTTGTCGCTAATTGGGTAGCTAAAATTGTGACGGCAACAAATAGCGCCCCATTGAATCAGGTCCGTTCAGAAGACAATCCAGCAGATCCCCCTAGCCGCGGCCTTAGTGCACAGGAACTTGTACTTGGCAGGTGTCGAAAACTTCCAAACGATTATTCCGGGGAGGTGACCTCTAATGAGATCAATCAAGTACTCCAGGCGTTGATCCAAGTCACTCCGCGTGAATACTTCCCGACTGAACATCAGTGTCTACAGCAGAAGAAATCTCTGCCCACGTCTAGCACCATTCTCAATTTGAATCCCTTCATTGACGCATCTGATTTGATCCGAGCATGTGAGCGCGTGCAACAAGCAGCGGCCCTCAGTTACGATGAGCGTAACCCCATTCTGTTGCCAGTCGTAAGTCCATTATCCCGGCTGTTGGTGCTTTTCACGCATCAGATATCTCTCCATGGGGGCAGTCAACTGCTAGTCCGTTATCCGACAGAGATACTGGATTCCAAAACACTATGGGCGATTTTTCATAATGGGCGGCATAAAGTCATAAAATTTATGGTGAAATATTAAGAAAATTTTATTTTTTATTAAAAGTAAACACTTCAGTTAGCTGAAAAACAATTTTTTTTTTTTTTATTGCGAGTTTTATTTATTTTATAGCAACTCTCTTTTTGTGACAGCCCTTCAAAACCAGCTGGTCTGTTGAAGCTCGCAATTATATAAATTGACGCGAAAAATTTCATGCTGTTAAAATTAATCGTTTAAATTAATAAGTGTAATATGGATAGCAAAGGTCAAGGTATTTAGAATCTTTTATTTACGATAAATGTGTTTAAATGTTCGTGGTGTTTTTAATGTCCAGTGTTATTGTTGATGGTATTTTTAGCAAAAATCTAACAATTTTAATTGTGTTCCGTATAGTATTTCTTGAAAAGTGCATATCAAAACATGCAAGTAAAAATGGCAAGTTACTAACGAATGTGTCTAGTTTATTGTAGTAATCTTTTTTTTTGCTCCTTTTTGTTCCTTTCAAAAAAATTGGACTTGAAGTTTCCTTTACGTTCAAAAACAACACGCTTGTTGATATTTGGAACAAATCAAACATACAGCAAATTAAGGCAAATGTGACTAATTTTGAATATTATGTAAAACGATACTTGCGCAAATACAATCGAAATATTGAGCGATTCAAGTCAATTCACACAGAATGGGTTGCAAAATGTATGGAAATAATAATTGATGTGGAGGATACTGCTAAGCCATCACCATCGAAGGCGGGTCGTCCAAAAGTAGGATATGCCGAGGCCGGGCCTAGACTACGAAGGCAAATGGCATCAGAAGTTGCCGTTCAAAATGATTGCTCTACTGCCTTACTTTTGCATGCCGCCTCTGCGTCTGAGGAAAATGTTGTAAATCCCGGAATAACAAATCAAGCGGGACCAGATCGCATTTCTAATATTGAAGCATTAGCTTTTTTATTGGAGAATAACTTCACAAAGCAGCAACATATCAGTTTAACACAACTCAACAAGGCGCACGGCTGCAATATATGTACCCGGTACGACTTAATAGGATCTACAAAATTGCAGTGCAGACCGTTAGGAATTAGTATTTCCGAAACTGTGGCAAAGGTTTTTCTGCAGGATTTGCTAAACCACACAGTTGAACGAATATTGACCTTACAAAATTATGTTTTATAGAAAATGGAAAATGTAACGGACTGCACCCTTATTATTAGCTATGGGTTTGATGGATCGACGGGTCAAAGTGCATATAAACAGATTCAGATGAACCTGATTTCTAAGATCAATCGCTGTTCGTATCCACTGTCATACCAATACGTCTAATTGATTCTTTAAATCGCGTAATATGGTTAAATAGAAGCCCACAGTCAGTAAGGTTTTGCAGGCCTTTAAAAATTGAATACGCGAAAGAGAGCTCCTAGATATGCAAGTAGCGAAATTGGAAAAGTTCAAATGGCAACCTAAAAATATTTCTGTGGCTGTTAAAACATATATGTCATTAATTGATGGAAAGGTATTAAACGTCATAACTGGTACAAAATACAATCAATGTTGCCCAATCTTTGCCGCAAATCCAAAAAGACTTATCGAAATCACAGATTTTAATTCTGAAACCTTTCGACCTCAGCCTGGCTCTTTAAAATACGGCGTAAGTCCATTACATGCATGGATTCGATTTATGGAATTCGTCTTGAATATATCGTACCGTATGGATATAAAGACCTGGCACAGTAAAGGCGATGATAAAAATAAAATGATGATAAGAAAGAAGGAAATTCAGCAAACAGTATGGAAGGAAATGGGTTTGCATATTAGCATACCGAAACAGAACGGAAGTGGTAACAGCAATGATGGTAACACGGCGAGACGAATCTTTGCAAATACAAAACTGTTTGCATCCATAACATTGTTTGATGACGTCATTTTGAATAATTTTTACCATATATTAATAGCAATATCGTGTGAATTCTCAATCAGCCCAAAAAAGTACCGACAATTTTGTATAGACACTTTTAATCTATATATGAAAACATATCCGTGGTACCCAATGACTCCAACTGTACATAAAATATTAGTTCACGGAGCAGACATTATAAATATGTAGTTCCAGTTGGATGTTTGGGTGAAAATGCATCAGAAGCTCGTAACAAACATTATAAAATGGACCGACGTTCTCATGGCAGAAAAAATTCTAGATTAAATAATATGGCTGACGTTTTTAATAGAGCCATGGACTCATCTGATCCATTAATATCAAGATATTAACTTTTTGTTTTTTTTAAGTTTGGAATATTGTTAAAACATGGTAGAATATTAATTTTTCTATTTTTATGCTTTGCTTTATAATAAAAATTGAAATTTTTTGTACAAGTGTCGGGATCATCATATCAAGGGGCGGAAAATTAAGGCGTGGTCAAATTGACTAAAAAAAAATCCGAAATCAAACTAAAATATTAGTAACACTTAAAAAAAAAATTAAGCTCCTACCTCTATGTGTGGACTTTATGCCGCCAAAATCACCGGGATAGATTTCGCAGGTTCTTTCAACCTCAAGAGTTTCACCGACCTCAAGACTTTCACCGGCCGCGCCTGTCGTATATCAAAGGGATATGTGTGTGTCTTTGTGTGTTTATCCACCAAAGCCATTCACCTTGAGGCAACTTCCGATTTAGGTACCGAAACATTTCTGGCAGCTTTCGCCCGCTTTGTTTTGTGGGAGGCTGGAGTTAAGAGTTTTTGATGAGTTCTCTACTCTGCGTGCTAAGATAGAGGCTTGTCTGAAGACCCCACCGATTCTTTGGCTTTGACCCCAGGAAATTTCCTGGTAGGCAGTCCATTGCTCTCCGTCACGGAACCTGAAATCAAGGATCATGTTCCGGATATCATTAACCGGTGCCAGCGTTTGAAGGCTGTGAGTCTGCCTTTTTTGCACCCGGTGAAAAGAGGAATATCTAAAGAAGCTACATAGGCGAAAAAAGTGGCGATTCCCTTCTAAAAATTTTGAAGTGGGAGATCTGGTGGTACTTAAAGACGATAATCGTCCATTTAATGAATGGGCGAATCCACCAAACGGCCCCTGGCAAAGACGGCAACGTCCGTGTCGTCAATCTGCATACCGCTCGCGGTATGTGAAGCGTCCAGTCGCAAAGCTGATTTTTCTTCCTCCAGAAGAAAGAATTCAAACTCATTACTTAAAGTTACAGTAGCGTCCAGTACTTGGTCCTTCTTCCCAAATAAGAAGGGCCGAGCTGCCAGTAGTCATATGTGTATTCTATAGTACTACATTAATTCGCTTTCGTCGTTATTTGTCCCGGCAGCTTCCTGATATCCCGTTTCTATGGCACCGAGACCACGTTCAGAACAGGCATAAAAGGAGGCGCGCAGATGTTCGCGAGGAACTGAGTTCTTCCCTTGCCGAGTCTGTCGCGGAGTACATCCTCTGAAGCGATGCCGTCGCTTCCTGCGGCTGAACGTGGAGAAGAGGATGAGGGCAGTGCTTGACAACAAATACTGCCCCAACTGCCTGGCCCACCAACACTCCGAAGGAAGCTGTCTGAGCGGTAATAGGTGCCGCATATGCCAGGAGGACCACTACACGCTACTCCATTTCCATGGAGGAGCCATGTAGACGCACTCCATGCTCCGTCGTACGCTGAATCACGCCTGAGTCCTCCAGACGAAGGATCGCACCAACGCCAGCTTCCGATCCTAAGCTGACACTGGCCACACTGCTGAAGCACCGCCCTCGTGGACCCTTGCTCGGCGGAATCGTCGATGGCGACATCGCTGCCCACGGTCTTTAAATTGACAGCTGTCAATGTTGGGGCGGAGAAAGCGGTGGCAGCAGTGCCGAACTCCCAGCTCTCCGGTGGACCCGCAAATTGCAAAGAAATTCTAGGGCATCGTTCCGACCGTCGTCGGTGTCCTTGGTCCTGGGCGCGGATGTGATGACAGAGAATGACTGGAGGGGAGTCTACCCGGGGTTGGCGGGCGGCCAATTGCGATGCGCACAGTCTTCGGCTGGACCCTATCCGGAGCGTGACATTGGGTCTGCTAGGTCTTGCACTCCTGCAAGGGGTACACAAGGGTTAAGGGAGGCGGGAGCTTTCACCTCGCGCCGCTATGCCGATGATGCCCACCGCTCTCCCACGATAAGAACTACCCACACTTCGCTCCAAGCGAGGCTTTGTTCCCCGCTCTTAGATAAGCTAGTTTTAGTGCTATTACACCTGTGAATAAAAATACAAGAAGGAAAATTCTCCACGTGTGTCAATTTTTGAAGGAAGGAAGAAGTTTAGGAAAAATTAATTTAGCTGCGCAACGCCAATATGAAACATTAACAAAACTGATTTTATCAAAAACTAAAAAAGCTAAAGTCACCAAATTTAGCATGTATACTGGCTTAGTATGTGCGCGGAGTATATACATACATTTTCATATTTTGCCACACCCACTTCCGCCTCCATAATTTAGAAAAAATCGATTTCCTCCTGTAGTTTTTGTGAAAACTCGCGAACGTGTTGCTCCTTATAAGAAGTTAACGTATTATGAACTAACTTATTGTTATTCATACAGATTTGTAAATGGTTCGGATTACAGAGCTTTTGAAATTTTAAATGGGAGCCTTTTATTTGCTGACAAGGGATATTGGTTTTTATTTGTTAATTGATCTTTGCCTACTTTTAGCCTTTCGCGCTTAAAAGGTTTTGGGGGACAGATTTGTCTAAAAAAATTTAGTTTTCCTCTCAATAACTATAAATTTGATGAAAATCGGATAATTATATTAAATAGCTGTAATGCATTTCTCCAGACTTATATTGTAGGCCGTTCTTTCCCAGTATTCTCCAACTTTTTACTTTTTATAAAAAATATATATAACGTAATACGATTTAACGCTTGGTGATTTTGAGAGAAAGACAGTGAACGTGTATGCTAGTGACTCTCTCATGGCACCGATCACACAAAATAAGAGTTTCAGAGAAAGAGAGAAAAATAATTTGCAGCACCGATTTTATATGCCATACAGAGTATACATATTTTCATATTTTTCCACGCCCACTTCCGCCTCCATAATTTAGAAAAAAATTTTTATCCTGTAGTTTTTCGACTATCGCATTCAAATTCGGCAGACTAATTAATCTTATTTCTACAAAACTACCAAATTGAAATTATTGAAATCGGACTAGAAACATGCAAAATATGCGTATGAACGTATTTTATTAAGCGGTCAACAAGGCCAGAATTGGCCGTTGGCTAGTGGCGGCGTTAGACTGCTTGTGTGTAGCACATAGCACATAGTATGAAGCATGTTAAAACAATTTATGTAAACGGAAATGTATCTTAATTTTATCAACAAAGCAAGCGGGAGCCTATTAGCTATCAAAGCGTTGCTTGTGCCGAACGGCAAAACTTTTATTGACACGTTCCTTTAGCGTTTTCTAACAGTAATCACAGCTGTTTTTATTTATTGTTGAAAAGGTGGAAAGTTGTGGAGAAACTTGCATAACAATTTGGTGTTACATAAAAACCCACGCACTTGTAGAAATGTCATGTATAATAATGTAATATTCATTATGCATTGTTTCTAATTATCAGCGCTAATGAAAATTTTTAAGTTATTTGTTTTTGCGGTTCTACTTTTCGCTGTGCATGCCAGGTATATTTGCAGGAGCCAATTATTGTGTTTTTAGCCTTAATGACCAAGTCAAAAGTAGCACCTTAAAAAAATAAATAAAACCGATTTTTCCAGTTTACTTTTTGTATGACTTGAGTGCGGTTGTCTAAGAGCGAACCTAGCAATCGTTTTTTTTTTCTCTCACTGTCAAAAAGCTTTACTTTCTGCATAAGTACGAACTACTCCACAATTCGCGTACGAGAACCCCCAAAATTAAGAGACGAAAACTTACAACTGGCGTTGCAACTGCATCTACCGGTACAAAAATGGCTAGAACCACGAAATCTACTCAACGAGAGCAGCAGATCTCCCAACGACTCTAATATTACCGAAGAAATCAAGACTGACCCGCAAACGGCTCCCTCCAAAACGCAGCTTTTGTACACGACTTTCTTGCTAAATGCAAGATCACGGATTACTTTATCAAAACTGTTTCCATTGGCATAAAAATCTAAGTCCCAAGCACGGAGCACTTCAATAATATTTTCAGCAAATTAAAGGAATATTATTGTGAGTTTTACACATTTTATTCAAAAAGGACTAGAGAAGCTTCCAAACGAAACAGTGAAAACAATGTTGCTCAACCTAGGTCTACAATGCACCGATGTCAGGAAGGTAAAAAAAACAACAAGAGCAAATCACAACCTACTGCTTTACATTGTTCACTTCGTTAATAAGAGCATTACCCTACAACTAATGCACAACTACTGGAGTACAAAACTAAGTCCCCCAACAAACTGACACAATGCTATAAATGCCAACTATTTGGTCACGGCTCCCGAAACTGCGAAGTAAAAACAACGTGTGCCCATTGTGCCGGACCACATCCAACGGCATCGTGTAAAGACAACGCCGATATAAAGTGCGCCAACTGTAAAGGCTCCCACTGCTTCACCGACCTTTCCTGCCCCTGCTATCAATCTTTTTGGAACTTGCTTTCGAAACGCTCTCCACAACGAAGCAATACGACGAACCATGGCATCACCAACAACACAGCCCAGCATCTTTCACGAACAGCCTTTAATTAACTAATTAAGTTCCTAGAAGATAATAATATTCACGTAGCTCTTATTAACGAAACTTGGTTTACTCAAGTTTACTGTTCGTTTTGATTTACAAAACTATTACATATACAGGTGTGATAGGACTGGAAGTAAAGGTGGTGGAGTCGCTGTTATAGTCAGTAAGAATGTGAAGCACAAACAGATCTCCAATATGAACACGTATCTCATTGAAAACTTAGGCATCCAAATTACTTTAAGCATTAACAAATATCTTAACTTGTTTGCGGTGTACTTTCCCTGTTAACACAGCTAAATGCATACCCAGAACCTGTAACTCAACAGGAGATTCTAGTCATATGAAACAAATGTATAAGAGTGTCCATAACAAATTCTCACAGCTAGATATTAAATGTGTTGCCTTTGGCGACCTAAACTCACGACATATAAACTGGAACTGTGCTCGAGCCAACAGCTGGGGAAACATTCTCAACGAGCTTAAAACTTTAGGCAAACTTCACTTTCTCTATCTAAGCCCTCCACTCACGACCTTTGCTTAACTAATACTCCCAATCGTTTAAGTAACCTAGTCGCTCACAAAAAACCTTTCTTCTGACCAGTTGCAAGCATCGATTGTTCACGAATCTCAACCGGTACCATCGACTCCATGGTCGATTTCTTTACCAACATCATTTACCTAGCCTTCATAAGATCTACTCCTCAAAAATGTGTTAAAGATGTAAAGCTCAAACTTACCGAGCACATAACTAATCTCTTCAAAATTAGAAACATGAACAAAAGACAATGGATCCGTACTCGGTTACCCTTATTTAAAGCACTTTATAATCACATATGAAACTCTAACCGTAAAGAACTTTTTATATTCAACAATGAAAAGTGGAACTCAAAATATGGCAAACTAGACAAATCTGGCAAACCTTTCTGGAACATTACTAAGGCAATCAAGAATAGAAAACAATTTGTTCCTTGCGTCTACCGCTCTGAAGTTCCCTACGCCACCAGCAAAGAAAAATGCAATCTTCTATCAGATACTTTTGTAGCGAAACATAGTCTTACGTCCTCTTTTTCTAATCAGAGAACGATCGATAAGGTCAACATTGCCCTAAATCGCCTCCGTCACTAATTCAAATTCCCAAATTATGAAAATTAGAGCTAGAGAACTAAAAAGCATTCTAAATGGCATCACAACTAAAAAATTTCCTGGGCCTGATGGCATACACAACGTTTGCCTTAAAAACCTACCATCCAACGCTTTATTATTATTGCGTTCTGGCTTCTGGCTTCACTCAGGGCTCTGTTTTAGGGCCAATCCTCTTCAATGTTTTTACCCATGACATACCTGAACCCCCAAACTGTGAGCTATCCATGTTCGCAGATGATACAGCCATTTATTGTGCTAATGCCCAGTATGCTGACATTAAGTTTTCTCTTCCAACAGCACTCAACATACTTGAATCGACAGGTCTTAAAACTGTTAAACAATCAATATATAACTGATTTAGGTGATTGAGCATCACCTCTCTTAAATAATCTCCCTGATTGCTTAAGGGCATATTATCACCAACATTCCACATTGCAATCGTTGTTAGTTCTAGTACCAAGCCGCTAAATTGAAGATAGCTTCCTTTAGTATCTGGATCCTAGAAATAAGATAGTCTAAAATAACATTAAAGGTTTTCTTTCCTTTTTCCTTTATTATAACAGACATTTGAATGTCACAGATGAAAAGCCTATGCCTTAAAACACTTTTATCCTTTAAACATTAGCTTTAATTACTGAAAATAAAGCACACAATGAATGAATGAAACCGATTTTCTCAAACACTATTCTAGCTGGATACCCCAAATTTGGTATTTGTACTTGCTTAATATGCCTGCAGATATCGTTTGATTACAAACTTTCCCACGTTCACTTCCGCCTCTGCAAATTAAGTTAAACTGATTTTCTCAACTCACTAGTCTTACTAATATCCAAGAACTTACCAAATTATACAATACTATTACAATATTAACTACGGTGGCCGCAAGTTAACTTAATAACGAAACATAGCCGAAAAAGAAATTCATAAAGAACGACCAAGCGTTCCAGAAGGCTCGCTTGATGTTGGCATTCTACCTGTACATCTCCCACTGGACTGTCAAATAATCATCTTTCTATACGTCGTGGCACTAGTAGGGGCTAGAACCAAATATTCACCGACTTCAGATACGACCTATATTCAATATCCACAGGCGAACGGCAGTGATTTTTAAAGTTGTTCTGCATGGGGTGAACGTGTTAGACAGAAGATTAAATTGGAAAAATAATGTTTAAAAACAGTAAGCAAATGTAGCAGAAAACTCAATATGCTGGACTGGGTGCTCAGAGGGTCCATCACGTTGTTTTCGCAAATAAAGTAAAAATTTACACGGCGAATATTCACATATGCTCTGCAGCCACATTTACTGTAAAAAAGCCGCAAACCATGCAGAACAAAGCGATTTGTCGCATTACAGGGTCTACCTGGATCTAACTACGAAATCTGAACTAATAGGCCGGCACAGCACGCGCTATAGAAACCGCCTCGAAGCTCATCCAAGTTCCTTAGCCAATGATTTGGCCGTCAATACCTCCAGGCGTAGGCTAAAGTGTCTGCATCCTATGGACAGACGACCAACACCGATTGCTCGATAACATAGACACAATTTATAAATATCAAATTCGCTGTTTGAAGCTGAAACAGCATAAACATAAAAAAAAAAAAAAAAATAGAAATATATTTTTTTGATCCGTGTCAGCGCATCTGCTAAGGCTCTATGAAAAAAAATATGTGTTTATAGGTAGAAGTGGTTAAGTGATTTTTCCGCTAGAGTGCTCATCGACTCAAAGTTTTTATACCCTTGCAAAGGGTATTATAAAATTGGTCAGATGTTTGTAACGCACAGAAGGAAACGTTTCAGCATGAGATAATAACAAGCAGAAAAAAATTTCAGCCCGATATCTCTTAAGGTGGCTGAGTAAAACGTGTACGCACGGTCGGACAGACGGACATGGCTATATCGACTCAGCTTTTCATGCTGATCAAGAATATATATACTTTATGGGGTCGGAAACGTTTCCTTCTGTGCGTTACAAACATCTGACCAATTTTATAATACCCTTTGCAAGGGTATAGAAATATTATTGCCAAGGACTGCAAAGGTATATAAGCTTCGGCATAGCCGATGTTAGCTTCTTTGATATTTTATGCTCAAACAGTTGCACTGAAGTCCAATCAGTTAAAATTTTTCTTTAAAAAAAAAATTGTTTAACCTTACCCCAACATAATAATTATCGCAATGACTTACTTTTGAAAATAACGACTTTCCTTGTGACATGTGGTTATTTTTGGCTCTCTATTTCCATATTGAAAATCGAATTTTTATGTAATTGAAACAAGTCTTATGAGATTTTTTTTTTTAGAATTTCGAGATCGTGTACCTCCTATAATGAATGAAAAATCTAGTCAATTTTTTACCCGACTTGGTGATCCTGTGGTCGTGCCATGCATAGCTTATGCAAATCCAAAACCTACCTTCAGGTAAGTCTATAATTATTTTAAAAATTAATTTTTAATTTTTTTTGTAGAAATGTCGATAACACGTGTGCATTAATTTTGATCAGAAGTGTGCAAAGCATAGAAAGAAGCTTCTCCGGCCATATAAAGTAAATATATTCTTTATCAGCACGACGAGAAGAGTTCATATATCCATGTCCGTCCGTCCTTTCGTCAGTTAGTCGCTCTGCATTAACGCAAGCTCCATCTTGACCGTAAGAACTACAGACTTGAAATTTTGCAAATAGGCTTGTATATACTGAACAGGTTGAATATTTCTTTAATTGTTATGTTTTTAGCCTTAATGACCAAGTCAAAATGCAGCAGTTAAAACTTGAAGACTTGTAGAGGCCAAACCAATTTATTAAATTAAGATATGTATGATAAAGCGGATACAAAACTCTTCAACACTTATTTATTAAAATGGCAACAATAAATAGAAAGTATTAATTATATTTGTTCATCTGAAATATTACATTTGGTATGTACAGAGACCAAGTTTAATTAAAATTGTTGCAAGCCCATTTCCGCGCTCGAAAATTAAATAAACCGTATTTTCTCAAAGACTATTCTAGCTAGAGACCCCAAATTTGGTTGATTACTTGCTTAATACGCTTACAGATTTCGTTTGATTAAAAACTTTTTCACGTTCACATAAGCTCCCTTGCATATTTATAAAGTCACTTGAAAAATAGCAATATTTCCAAAATTACTAACTGTAGTTCAAAAAAGAAGAAACAAAAATAATACAAAAACAATTGGCTTAATCCGAACTAACGGTACTTTGTTTATCGAATGGTCGCGAGTTTTTACTGTTGCATATTTATAAAGTCACCTTCAGAATTAGAGCTTTCTGATGCAGTTTGAGATTAGATTTGGCGGAGTTTGGACGAATTAATTAAGAAAACCATAAATTTGCGCAAATGCCTCGTGGACAATCTCTAAGTGATATTGAAAAGGGCAAGATTATAGCCTTAAGCGATAGTGGTGTCAGTGGTCGAGGTATTGCTCGTCAAATTGGGCGTAGTCAATCCGTTGTTCGAAACTTTTTAAAAAATCCATCTTCGTATGGCTCTATAAAGAGAACAGGACGTAAAAGGCATCTCGACAAGCGAGAGGAAATGCAAATTGTGCGAAACGCCAGCAACTCCTCAATGTCACTATCACGTTTGCGTTCGACAAATGGCCTTAATGTATCGGTTTCCACGATTTCCCGGACTCTTAAACGTTCCGGAATACTCCGGTATGAAAAAATGAAGCAAGTCCCCAATCTATTGGAACGTCATAAGACTGCCAGATTAAATTTTGCATTAGGCAATTTGAGTACAATATGGAATGAGGTAACCCCAAATCAAGGATATTTTAAACTCGACAGTTTTTAAGCAGTTTTTTTAGATAATTTTTTCTGACGAAAAAAAATGGAATTTGGATGGTCCAGATGGGTTTCGAAGCTATTGGCATGATATTCGGAAGAAACCACTTCAATGTGCCAAGAGAAATTTTGGTGGTGGGAGCATTATGGTGTGGGGAGCATTTTCCATAAGTGGTGTCCTTTCATTAGAAGTGGTATCATCACGAATGAAAAGCGTTGATTACATCCGTACTTTGGAAAGTAGTCTGGTACCATTTTTAGATGAAAATGGCTATGCACGACATACTTTTCAGCAGGACAACGCGAGAGTCCATGTCAGTCGGGAGACTAAAGCATGGTTTTCCTCCAAAGGAATCAAAGTTTTAGAGTGGCCTGCCTGTTCTCCCGATCTAAATCCCATGGAGAATCTATGGGGGATACTCACACAGAGAGTATATGCCGAAAATCGCCAGTTTTCAACTTTAAGTCATCTTAAGGATGCTCTTTTCGATGAGTGGGCGAAAATTGATGCCGGTTTGGTAGCTAACCTTATTGGAAGTATGCAAGGGCGCATAGAAAAGGTTATTGGCTCCCGAGGCGATGTTATTTGTTAATTAAAATTGTTTTTTTTTCAGTTAATTTTAAGCTACAGTAAAAATAAGAACAGTGACTTTATAAATATGCAACATTAAGACTTAGCTTAAGTGTATATTTAAAAATACCGTTAGTTTGGATTAAGCCAATTGTTTTTGTATTATTTTTGTTTCTTTTTCCTCTTCATTTTCTTAATATACCGTATTGAACTACAGTTAGTAGTTTTGGAAATATTGCTATTTTTCAAGTGACTTTATAAATATGCAAGGGAGCTTATAAACGACTTTGCCAAATTTGATTACGATTGGGTAACAATATAATATAGCTCCAAAGGAAAAATCGATGATAAACTATGACTTTGATCAATAACTTCGATATTTTCTATTGTAAGATTGTAGGCCGTTTTTCGTAAACATTAGGCTGTTAGGATAAAATGATAAACAAAATAAACTTGAAAGGGTATACAAACTTCAGCGCGTTCCAAGGTTATTCCGGCCCTCTGCGTACTGGAATCAGTCACTAACTCCCTAACCTAAATGCAAAAAAACAGAACACAAAGTAATTAAAACCATCAACTCAGCCAATGGCAAGATCTACGCACGGTAACTTTTTAACATTCCTGGTTCAGAAATTTGAGAAGCACTTAAACCGTCTATAAATTTAACAAAATTAACAAAGGTAAACAGCTCATTTAAACGGGTTTTGGCATTATGAGCATCTTCAGGCTGTCTGCAATCCCTCAAAACGTCGTTAGAAAAATTTGTACTTCCGTTTGGCCTTCCTGCGTTTACGCAACTTTTGTTTATAACTTCGTTTGATGTTGTGCAAAGTTTTGGTATAAGTTTTGTAGTGGTTTCGTACAAACTGTCTTCTATCAATGAAAGTCCTGCCTCTGCCAATATACATCGGCGATGTAGAAAATGAATTTATTCTTAGTTGGACAGCGCTATGGTTGAGAACTTGAACTTGTCTTATGTTCTAGTTCGCACTCCATCCAAAGATTGGAAGGCGGTAAACGAACTTGGAGAGAATTACTGCTCTGGTAATTTTAATTAGGACGTTTATGATATGCTTTCGACGTCAATTCGTTGGATAAATATAAAAAACAGTTTGTTTTTGTTTTATTTTCAAATATATCTCAGCCACTCATTGGTGGTCGTCGTCAGGGCAACTATAAACAACATTTAATTGCGATTACCATTACATAAATTAGACAAGTGACAGTCTAGTATTTAGTCTCGATTTGGTTGTTCCTAAACATTTTAACACCCGTCACATGATATTTTATAAACTACATTGCTCTTGTCCATTCTATCAATGTTGCTTTTTGTCCTGTTGAATGTAATCCGTAACGTGTTGTTTTGGTTTTTCTGCTATCTGTATTTGTTCTGTGTCACAGCAAACCGAGTTTGCTAATCTTTCTGACAGTTGTGGGACATTTGTGAAGGACATAAAGCGTTTTGTTGTGGGTTCTCTATTTGTTTTCTTGTTGTGAGTTTTTAGAATTCGCCTTATATTTTTGTTTTTTTTTTCATTATTAATTATTGGGTCCGATATGTTAAGCATCCGTTGTATACAACCTCTTGCTGTATTCATTATCATCGACTTCGGATATTTGTAGTTGAAGTTGATGATTCGTCCTGATGCTGTTGATTTTTTTGTACCATTTTAATTTTAGCTCATTTCCTCGTCTATGTATTATTGAATCCAGATATGTAAATTTGTTGTAATTTTCCAATTCTATTGTGATCTTTATGTTTCTGTCAAATGAATTTAGGTGGTCAAGTGTGTTTATGATCTCGGCTTCTTTAATTATGGCAAAAAGGTCATAAGAGTTCTTTCATATTATTGGTGACGCTGGTGATCCAATAGACATTCCATTTAGTTGTGCGTATATTTTGCCCTTGTGTTTAAAATATATGTTCTCTTGAATGCAAAAACGTACTATTTCCCTGAATGTTAATTTTGGAATGTTAGTGTGCTCTTTTGTTTTTAATTGTGTCAAATGTTAATTCTATTGGAATACTTGGAAAAAGTGAGACTACCTTAAATGATATCAATATTTTATTGTCGCTAGTTTGCGTTATTAAAAAATTAAATTTTCTATATTCTCGGGACATTTGGTCCTTTAAAATTTGTGTTTCTGCCAATATCTTTGACATTATATGTCGAGAAGATTTTTCACCGCAACATATAATAGTTAAGTAATATACTGTAAAAAAGAAAAATCGGCAACCGATTCGCTTGCCAACAACAACAACTAATACTATTCCTGCCACATCAGCATCTGCTGGTGTGTCAAAAAACTAGCTTCGCCCCTTCTGGGTTACCAGAAAGTTAGAGGACTGAAATCTAAACTTCCTAATTTCTATGTAGATTAGATTTCAGTCCTCTAACTTCCTAATTTCTATGTAGATAGTTTTTCTTTTGAACATAACATTTTAGCTTTTACAGAGAAATGACTTTTTTTTTTTTTTTTTAGTTATTTATTTAAGCGTTGAATCCATACATACAAAAATAGTATCATAACAACACAAGTAGATAATATAAAAAGGACCAAACCTCATTGGTGTACCCAAGAGGACTATATATATTTTTGTTGATGTTGGTTAGCTAATATTTTTGGCAAAGCCCTTTCTTTTTAGCCGTCTAAGAGGCCTGGCAGGTAGTAACCGTCTTGCGAGGATACTGCGGTGTTTATTAAGCCGGTCGCTATATCTGCTGGTGTGTCTACCGATCTGCTCCTCCACTGTGTGCAGTCTGAGGTCATGGTGTATTGTGGATCCACGCACATACCGTGGGCAGTTCGTTATTTGACGCGCAGCTCTATTTTAAAGCACTTGTATGTGTTTGTAGTTGGATTTAGCCGCCATTCCCCAAATCTGCACGCCGTACAGCCATTTTGGAGCAAGGCAGTGCACGTATACTGCTCTTTTGGCCCTGAGCAACATAGTGCTTTTCCTATTTATCAGCCACCTTAATTGTTGCATTCTTTGGCCACATTTTTTTGCTGTAGCTTTAAGAAGTTGGCCAAGGGTAAGGCGTTTATCAAGCGTGATGCCAAGATACCTAGCTTGCGAGGGCTGTTCGAGAGTTACGCCTTCTAGTTGTATAGCAGGTGTATTGTTTCTGAGCGTTTTAGTGTGTAGCAGGGATTTATAGTCTTCTGTGCGTTGATTTTTAAGTTCCATCGCTTACACCAAGCTGAGAACGTGTTGAGATACTCCTGCATACCAGAAGCTGCCTCAGAGCGACATTTTGAGCTGTATAGATGGGCGATATCGTCCGCATAAGTGGCAAGGAGAGGTTTGCTAGGGGAAACCATATGATTTTCGTTAGGATTCGGTATGTCTGCAGTATACACTGAGTAGAGTAGTGGGCCCAGTACGCTGCCCTGTGGCACTTCAGCTCTCATAAAGTAAGCGTTGGAGAAAGTGTTCCTGACCTTGGTCATATACTGCCGTCCTTCTAAGTACGATCGAAGGACACTATAGTGTGGTGCTGGGAATAATTTCTTTATTTTGCTTAGCAGACCCACATGCCAAACTCTATCGAAAGCTTGCTGCATATCAATAAAAACTGCGTTACAGTATTCCTTGTCATCAAAGGCTTGTAGTATGTACTTTACCAATCTATGAACTTGTTCTACAGTGCCGTGTCCCTCGCGAAAGCCAAACTGGTGATCCGGCAAGATGTGGCGTTCATTGATGATATCTTTCAGTCGGTTCGCAATTATCCTTTTCCATACTTTAGAAAGTGAGGGCAGGATTATTGGCCGATACGATTCAGGATCGTTTTCTGGTTTACCAGGCTTATGGATCATTAAGATTGCAGCCATTTTCCACCGCTTAGGGAAGTGCTGCACTCTTAAAATAGCATTAAAAATTAGTGCTATGTAAATAATAGCCCGTGTTGGCAGGGCTTTTAGAGTGGCATTGCACATCCGGTCTATGCCAGATTTACCTGAGCTAATAACTCAGGCGAGTCAATATCACCAATTAGGAGCTTGTGCATAAAAATAACACCAAGCATTATTCTACGGTTAGTCAAGGAAGGAAGAATACGACGGCAAATTGACATTGCGATCCCAGCTTAAGCCACGAAAAGCAAATAGCAAGAACTGCTTTTCAACATATTCAAGTCTAATCTGCTGCGACTCATATTGAGGTGACCAAATGCAAGATCCATACTCTAAGATAGGACGGACAAGCGAAGTAAAAAAAATAACTTTAGTTGTATAGGGGTCGTCAAATTCTTTTGACCATCTTTTAATTAAACCCAGAACATAGGTGTTACAACTTAACTTATGGTCCATAAGTACGCCCAAATCATTCATATTATTTAGACGCTCTAAAGGACTATTGTTTAGAAAATAAGTGACAAGTTATTACCTTACATTTGGTAGAGTTAAGATTTAATAGATTAAACTGGCACCAGGATTGAAAGTTTTAAAGATCAGCTTGTAGCCGACTAAATTAATATGGTTCTTACTAAGTAAGACAAAGCTTTACATCGCCAGCATACATAAGCACACGCGAATGAATACTGACTGATGGAAGATCGTTATTGAATAATGTGAAAAGCAGGGGGCCATAATGACTACCTTGAGGTACACCAGAAGTCACAGGAATGGAATTGGAAAAATAAGACTTAAAAAGTACCTCCTGTTTTCTATTTGTTAAAAATTCTTGAACCCAAGAAAGGAAAAGAGGTGGAAACCCAATGTCGTTCAGTTTAGAAAGTAATAGAGTATGATTAGCAGAATCAAAGGCTGTGGTGAAGTCAGTGTATATGACATCAGTTTGTTTAGAATTTTTGAACCCCTTGGTAAATTCTAAAAGGTTAGTGGTAGACCTACGTTTCACAAACCCATGTTGGGATGGCGAAATAACAGAGCTGGAAAAATGTTGCAATTGCGAAGTTATAATTTTCTCAAAAGCTTTCGGAATAGCGGACAATTTTGAGATACCCCTGTAGTTAGAGGCTTCGGACTTTTTGCCATTTTTATGCAGAGGAATGATATACGACTCTTTCCAAATAGATGGAAAAGAGGAAGATTCGGCAGGCAATAAAAACAAATTTAAAATGGGTTTACATAATGCGTTTGCAGAGAACCTGAGTACACATCCAGGTAGACCATCTGGCCCCGGAGAATAATTAGGTTTAACTAGTTTAAGTTCGCTAAGAAGAGAACTTTCATCAATCACTGGATTGAAAATGCAATAGCCTTTTCTAAATGATAAAGATACGGACTTGCTCGATATTCCGTTGAGGAATAAGTTGTTTTGAAAAAATTCGTAAACATATCGGCAATTGCCTGATCAGTGCTCACTTTTTTATTTTGAAAAGACAAAAAATATGGGTGCACAGAGGTCTTACGTTTAGAATTAACAAAATTATAAAATTGTTTAGGGTCAGAAGAAAACTGAAGCTTACACCGCTGAAGATAATTCTTATAGCATTGTGTATTAAGCATCATGAATTTGGAAGGATCAACTGTATACAGAGCATAATCTGATGAACGACGTGTTTTTTGAAACTTCTTATAATATCGTGTCTTCACATTTTTCAAATTGGATAACTCACGAGAGAACCAGGGAGGTTTGTTAAGCCGCTCCAGCCTACCAAGAGGCACACAAATATCAAAGAGTGAATTCAGAGTATCATAGAAAAAACGAACAGCTGAGTTCATATCTCTACAATTGTACAGATAAGACCAATCGGTAGTAGTAATGTTTTCATTAAGGCTGGAAAAGTCAGTCTTACGAAAGCACCTAGTTAGAGGTAATTCATTTAAACCAAGTAATGGTGAAAGCATGGGCAGATTAATTTTTAAATTTAATGTAGGATGAAATTTGTCTTCGGGAAGAACAAATGGTTCGATCCTAGAAACATCGAAATAAGAAGAATCCAATACAAAAATAAGATCTAACGATTTCCCATTAGAATTTAAGACAGAATTGACTTGTAATGAAGATAAGCCTAAAAGGCCATCAATAAAGTCATGTGACATAGAGGACAGCAACATGATAGATTCATCTATTGGTGACCATGCTAAAGCGGGTAAATTTAAATCACCTACAACAATGAGCATGTCTTGACTGGAAATTAAAGAGGAGACAAGTTTGTCTTCAGTTGAATTGCCTCGAAATGATTTAAATATACCACCATGTCTGACAATGGTGGAATATAGGAACAAGTAATAAAAGCATTAAAAGATTTAAAATTTACTTTAACTCAATTTCCTGGGTACTAGAAATTTGAATTATTTCAGATTATAAAGTAGCATCAACAGCTATCAGAACGAACCCGCTTACACGAGAAATCCGGTCCCGTCTGAATATAGAAAAATTTGTGGAAAAAACCGATGCATCAGCAATATCATGTTTTAGTCATGTCTCTGTAAAAGCTAAAATGTTATGTTCAAAAGATAGACTATCTACATAGAAATTAGGAAGTTTAGATTTCAGTCCTCTAACGTTCTGGTAACCCAGGTTAAGGGACGAAGCTAGTTTTTAAACACACCAGCAGATGCTGATGTGGCAGGAATAGTATTAGTTGTTGTTGTTGGCAAGCGAATCGGTAGCCGATTTTTCTTTTTTACAGTATATTCCTTAACTATTATATGTTGCGGCCAAAAATCTTCTCGACATATAATGTCGAAGATATTGGCAATAACACAAGTAATAAATGACGAAATGTCCCGAGAATAAGAAAATTTTAACTTTTCCACAGCAATATTTGAGACGTTACCTTTCTTCCGAATATAGGCTATTACATCATCAGATGTGACAACAGGGTCTAGCCTAGAAACAAATATATTTTTCTTTGGTGGTATGCCAACGAGAAGCCGCGGTCCCGAAGCGTCAGCCGCAGCAGCAACGTTGGACAAGTCACCCACTGCAGCAGTCAACTTGTTTACGGGGCCCTCGATACTTTTAGAACTATCGGCAATTTCAATTGAAATGGGTAATTGCCCGGACACGTCGGACACTACAATAGGCATCGTTTTTAAGAGATCATTCCCAGGTGACACCTGTAATTCCTTACTAATCGCATTCACAACCGGGCTCTTAAACGATATCAATTGCTGTACATTAGGAGTGGACGGTGCATGAGGCCGGTCGTGAACGATGTAATGTTAAACACACATAAACGAGCTGAAAGCCTTAAAAACATTACTGCACAGTTACATTTGTTGGGAAAACATAAACAAGCCGGAAATAGCCATTGTGGAAAGTGCCAGGATTCCTCCATGGCGCTTCAAACTGCTCTTTACCTTCTATATGCTTCAAGTGTGGAGAGCGCCACATTAGCTCAGAGTGTACAAAAAATTGGATGACAAAGAAAAATTTCTCTGGGTTTTGCAAAACGAACGGATATCCGTCTATTTACAGGTTATGCGAATATAAAGAGCTGCAAACCAAAATCCACGAGAAATGACAAGAACTCTCGTTATCTAAGAATAATTCGCTTATTTCTTAAAACTAACACCAATACAACCTACACTCAAGCAACTAGAGCAAACATTACACAAACAAACTCTAACCACTATAACACCCTGTTTACGGTATAAACAGATAATACTAGTCATAGCCCAAGCTCAGCTTTTGCAGCCATCAATAATTGGTAAATTTAGCTCGCTACAGAAATTAGAAACTTAAAAAACACATATTAAAGGCTTTAAGGCTTGGTTGAGCTACTGGAATATTAGTAAGAAAAGACATACAAACAGAGTCAAGATCTTCCATAGAGTCGTCTAATTCGCTAGTGTTTGGTTCGCTGGAAGTTCTGATTGTTTTAAAAATTTGTTGTACTTTCCTTCGTGGTTTGTGTTTTAATTTCGTTCGTCGGAGCGTAGGTAGTAGTGGAGGCAGTTACCTGGGTGTAACTGAGAGAATTGGTGACGTTTCTTTGTTGTTGCTGAAAGAAGAAGGTTCAACACACTACTTGATTAGGAGAGTGAGTGAGTGAGATTGCCAACACATTGTTTTCAAGTTTTAATACAATATATGTGTTTTTAGCCGCCTTGATTATAGTGTTAACTGTATCTGTTATTTTATTGATATCTAATTGTATCTAAGAATTTTTATACCATACACACATAGGGTGAAATGGTATATTAAAGTCGCCAAAATGTTTGTAACAGGCAGAAGGAAGCTTCTCCGACCCTATAAAGTATACATATTCTTGATCAGGATCAACAGACGAGTCGATCTAGCCATGTCGGTCTGTCCGTCCGTCCATCCGTCTGTATGAACACGCAGATCTCGGAGGCTGTAGGAGCTAGAGCCACCAAATTTGGTATGGATACTCGTGTAGTATGTAAATGTATAGAGTTATACAACCAGGAATCACTGGTTGGTGGTTGGTTTATATACTCGTTTAGTAAGCGCGCAGAAACTAATTGTTCAAACTTTTTGCCACGCCCCCTTCCGCCCCAGAAATTTACATAACACTGATTTTCTTAAAAACTATGACAGCTACAGACATCAAATTTGATATGTAGACTAGGTTAATAGACGCGCAGATATTGGCTATTTAAACATTTTTCCACGCCCACTTCCGCCCCCCGCAAATCAAACAAAACTGATTTTATCAATAACTAACAGAGCTAAAGTCACCAAATTTAGTATGTACACTGGCTTAGTATGCGCGCAGAGTATACATCTTTTCATATTTTTCCACGCCCACTTCCGCCTCCATAATTTAGAAAAAACCGATTTTTAGTTTTTCGACTATCGCAATCAAATTCGGCAGGGGAATTAATCTTATCAATTTCTACCAAACTATTAAATGTTATTGAAATCGGACTAGAAACATGCAAAATATGCGTATGAACGTATTTTATTAAGCGGTCAACAAGGCCAGAATTGGCCGTTGGCTAGTGGCGGCGCTAGAGTGGTCGTGTGTTTTTAGAGTGAGCGAGATAGCACATAGTATGATTAGCATTACATTTGGTTTTCGAAATTTGAAATATTTGTTTCACCTGGTGTATGGTATACCCAAGTCGGCGAGTCGACTTACTTACTTCATTTTTTAATACATGTTTTGTTTTTGTTTTTTTCGACAAGTTCTTTTTGTTGGAAGGTGAGTTGTTGCCGATCGTCGAATCGTGTTCCCGCTTAAGCTGTACCTAGCAATTTAATTTTCTGGTTTGTCTCTGATAAGCGGTCATTTCAGAGAGCAGGTTGTCTGTCATCTATATCTTAGCTTTTAGAATTTTTCGCATTTGCATTTGCATTTCTTTTGAGATTATAAGATCGGCTTTACAAATTCTAGCGATTCATTATTGATTTTCAGATACACTGACGATTAGCCGAAATACCCAAATTCATCCCACAGCCATACACCTCCATCATCTATCAGTATATAATGTGTATAATAATAGCAATAGTAATAAGATAATCTGGTTGAGAAACCAAATGCCAAATCATTTCTATTTCTAAGTCTTAACATGATTGATCTTGTATAATTGTTTTTGACATAATCGACGAGATCGAGAGAAACACACCTCTGGGCAAGACAAGCGTCTTGAATTTCTTGGTTCACAACCTGTGGAAATATCTTGTGTTTTTATAAGGGACGATATAAAAAAGTTCACCAAGGCCAGAGGAAGATTGAAGGCAACCATTACCCGCATATATGAATATGCAGAGAATCCAGCACAGGAGGCAAACGTCTGTACATTTGACACCAAATTGAATACTTTGTCTGGAAGGAATGTTTGGTGACAAATTGGCCAAATATGACAATCTGTAGGGTTATGTTCCTTAGCCTTAACGATAGTTCGCTTGTCGAGGAAATTCTTCAATAGATGCACAATCAGCAGCAATAAATACAACTACAGATGCAGCGTCAAATGGAACAACAGAAACTATTGGTTGCGGGATTGCTTTCGTCACAACAATCTACGTCTTAGTCAGGCTCACAGTCGGTTGCAACGTCGATAACAAGAGATTGTCAGCTACCCAAAATCCAAATCAAACCCTTTGGTTGAGATTAAAAGAAATGGCATGAATTCAAGTACGATGAATATACAAAAGTTTCACAACCTAAAATCATTTGTCATAGAAGAAGCAGCGATTCTCATCCAGCACTTGCCTGTAGAATATTCTAGTCCCTGCGTGGCCTGACTTACGGAGCCAGTGATGTTATCCGGGCTTTAGACGCTTTTGGACAAACGGTTCGTTACTTTTGGCTTATTTACCTTTTACCAAACGAAAAATGATCAGCGACGGCAAACAATAATTATTTTAGTTTTTTAAATTAAAAAATGTACCCACTTCTAATTACGTTAGAAGAACACCAAAAAGACCAATGTACTCGTCCAGAAATATATTATAATTTTTCACTATGGTTTAAAATTTTTCGATTTTTAATCAATTAAATGAATATTAATCATCGATTTTGAGCAAAAAATTAAAACTCACAATATAAGAATAATATTTGATCAACAAAATCAGGAAAACTATTTAGATAAAATGCTGAAAAATGAAAATGGAATAGAAGTAAAATTTTTAGAAAAGATGATAGAAAAATTTTTAGTAATGTAGATAAAGGAGAAAAAATTAAAAATGTTTGAAATTAATATTAGAACTGTGGTTGTAGAGAATTTTGTTAAACAATATCAAAAAAGCTAACTTCGGCCATGTCGAAGTTTTTATACCCTGCAGTCCCTGGGAATAACATTTTTACTTTTTGAAATTTCTTTCCCTGCAACTCAATTCATCAATACGGAAACAAAACATTGTTACTCTTTTTACTACAATTTTTTCATCTTCTTCCATCATTCCCTAAGCAAAGCACGGCACGCATACACATACTGTTCATACAGCGTTGCATCTGTATGTATGCATCAGAGAACATCAAGGGTGTCACTTTTTGGCACCCGAATCACACTTATAAATTTTGAGTGCTTGTCGCACTCACAAACAGCAAGAAAAGAATAACACACCCAAACGCACAAATCGCTTTCGGTGTTTCGTGTTTTTGCATTTCGTCACTCACTCAAAGAGTAAGCGTTTATTCTTTTTCACCAAACACACAAAAATTTTGCGTACATAAGTGAACGGCACAGTTCCACTCAAAACGTCATTGAGACAAGACGTGTTACTTCTGCGTTCCTCTGGTGCCCAAAGAGCAACAAAAAACTCTCACCAGTTAGAACAGACAAACAAACAAGTGCATAAAACATAATACAAAAACAAAAGCAACAAAAGCAAGAGACGCAAACCAAAGTGTTGGGCCTAAGCCCATAATACAACAACAATGGTTAAACCGCCCGACATAAACACAACAACAACACCAACCTACAACAAATATCAAAACCTAAACAACCCAAAATACATTGTAATTAGCAGAAAAGACACCAAATCCTTTGAAAATGTATCACCATTCCTAATTAAAAAAACAATAGACTACACATGTGGAGGGGAGGTCGAAACATGCAAAAAAACTCGCGCCGGCACCTTAGTAATCAAAACAAAAAATACTGTACAAACAATGAAATTATTAAAAATCAAAAATATGGCCGATATCGAAGTAGAAGCAACCGAACACAAGACACTAAATTTTTCCAAGGGAGTAATTTACTGCAACGAATTGCGAAACATTGAGGAAACAGAAATACTAAACGAACTAAAATCTCAAAGCGTAACCGAAGTGCGAAAAATATTAAAGAAGCAAGAGCAAGGCATGGTAGAAACGGGACTTATAATTATTACATTCGCCACACACAATCTTCCAGAAGCTATTAAAATTGGATATGAGAACACACGAGTCCGCCCGTACATTCCTCTCCCCCCTGAGATGCAGGAAATGTCTACGATTTGGCCACCCAACCCCTATCTGCAAAATTACAGAAGAAACATGCAAAAACTGCTCTCAAATGATACACATCGCTGAAAACGAAACCTGTACCAACGAAAAGTGCTGCCTAAATTGTAAAAACAACTCCGAATTCGACCCTAAACACAGCCCACTGGACCGCAAATGCCCAACATTCATAAAACAACAAGAACTGGTGGCAATCAAAACTACAGAGAAAGTTGACCACAAAACAGCATTATCAATTTATTACTCTCGTCACAACCTGCAACTTAGCAACAGCTACGCATCAACATTAACGAAAGCTGCAACAAATCAAGACGCTCACTCATCAACACCAAAAACAAATACAACTACATCAACATCGACCTCAACATATAACACAAAACCATCATCTACACAGCGAACGAACACCTCATCTCTACCCACATCTTACCACGACCTACTATCAGAGCACCCAAGTACCTCAGTCCTTAGCACAAGCACATCGCACCAACACCACCATAAAGAAGACATGGAAATGGACGTAGACTATCTCGTTAATTCAAAAAATCTGGCAAGCAAAAAAACTAACGACTTAAAATTAAGAATATTTCCTAAAGAAAAAAACAACACCGTTTCAACAAATCTCAAACCCATAAAACCCAACCTACCTAATACAAAAACTCCTAAAAAAGCAAAACATAAAGACAACAACGACAGCGACAGCGTTTAACCCTTAGAATAACAATGGGCCCCATATGCTGTAATTACCACGAAAATGGACTCAGAACATTTATCTTCTTAAATATAAATAAAACCAAATGACCATTAAGATCATTCAATGGAACATAAACGGTTACACAAATAATTACAGCGAACTCCAAATGATAATTAAAAAACACAAGCCCCTAATTTTATCCCTACAAGCAACACATATAATACACACCAACTACATACCCATACCAATCAACTACACCTTAATAGAAAAAAACAGTTCACCTTCCCATGGGGGTGTAGCCCTCCTGATACACAATTCACTACAAGTTAGAGAAATTACTTTAAACAGTGACTTCGACGCAGTATGCGCAGAATTCACATCGATCACAATTTAGATTAATCTCAGCCTACATTGCACCAAACAAGGGTTTTTCTATGAATAATCTCCAAAATGTACTTGAAACCTCAAACATACCCGTGCTAGTCACAGGCGACTTTAACGGATGGCATACAAACTGGGGCTCAAACACAAATAATCTTAGAGGAAAAATAATTGAAAAATTCATAACCCAATCAAACTACATCCTACTAAATGACGGTTCTCCAACGCACCTTAGCACCCACAATACACTAACAAACATCGACATAACCTTTAGCAGCCCAATCTTAAAACTCGACAGCACATGGTGCACAGAAAATGACCTCTTTGGTAGCGATCACTTCCCTATCATAATTAGCCGCTTCGACTCTAATCCAACAATAACACAACACATATCCTCCAAACCCATTTTCATTACCGACAAAGCCAACTGTGAACGATTTTCAAAACTCACAGAAGAATACTCATCACAACTCGAAATAAGCTCAAACATAAACAAAGAAACAGCCACAATACAAAAAATAATTATATCTAGCGCACATAAAACAATCCCTCAGACACACCCTACGACCAAACTACACAACGTACCTTGGTGGAACAATAATTTACAAAAACTTAGAGACGACAAAGTTAAGAAATGGCACGCGCTAAAAAGAAACATCTGTACCCAGAACATCATACAATTTAAACAAGCGAATTCCAAGTTTAGAAGGACACTAAAATAAGAAAAAAAAACATAGTATCCAAAAGTTCACAACACAGATAGCACCCGACACACCTCCAAAAACAATTTGGAGTAACATCAGACGCTTCTGCGGCCTAAATCCCCAGAAACACATCCATTGCATCCTAAACCCAAGAAGGGGAAATCTGCTATAGACAGTCTACTGCTGATAGACCATCTACTAACAAGATCCATCTCCAGAAGAAACCAAACGTCCATAATATCCCTAGACTTTGCAAAAGCTTTTGACAGAATCGGACTACACTCAATACTTGACCAACTCACGGAATGGAAAACAGGACCTAAAATACTAAACTACATAAAAAACTTCATGACGAACAGGAAAATTACAGTACGAATAAACACCTACCTCTCCCCCTTCCACCCCATCCACAACGGCATCCCCCAGGGCTCGCCACTCTCAGTTATCCTATTTATAATAGCCTACAACAAACTCGCTGAAAAGCTTACCCTACACCCAAACATCAGCCTAAGCGCCTACGCAGACGACTTTAACATAATACTCAAACTAGAAAATAGGAAAAACATTAATATAAACCTAAACCCAATCCTCAGAACCATACTAAACTGGGCCGAATATTCAGGCGCCAAGCTATCCACCACCAAATGCAGGCACATGCACGTTTGCAGAAAGCACAACTGCAAATGCACACTATCAACAGGGATCATACAAATCCAGAATGTCGCATTGCTAAAAATACTAGGACTTCACTTTAACAACAAACACAGATGGAATAAACACACGGAACAACTCACGCACACCATGCTCCAAGCAATTAATATAATAAAATGCCTTGCAAGCCCAAAGTTCAACTGTAACACATCCACACTTATAAACGTCACTAAAGCAATACTCAACTCCAAGGCAGATTACGGCCTCCCCATCTATGGACACTGCCCAAAAACAACTTTGCGACCTATAAAATCCAAAATTAATACAGACCTCAGAATCGCTCTTGGGGCATTCAAAACTACACCCCTCATACGCTCGCAATATAATGCAAAAAACCTTCCCCAAATTCAAACTACTCTGGGTGCCCGGGCATGTAGGAATAGCAGGGAACGAGCTAGCAGATAATTCTGCTAAAAATGCAACGAAACAGCCTCTAATAACAAAGGAAAACCTTAACGTACTAGACATACAAAAATACTTAAAAAACATACACCTCACAAAACTACAATCCAACATAACCGAAACATCAACCTGGTATCAAGCTAATAACCCACACAAACTTAACAACTATCACATTTTTCAAAGAAATTCATTATCCCTCTCGAGAAGAGACCAAATAATAATAACCAGACTTAGACTCGGACACTCCAAAATAACAGACACACACTACATCGATCAATCTCCCTGTATATGCCCCTTTTGCAACGACATCATATCAATCGAGCACATCCTCACCAACTGCAATACCCTAAAACTACAAAGACAAGCAATATTTAAAAACACCAACCCTCTCCAATGCCTAGCACAACCCACATCCTCAAACATTCTTAAATACTTAAGAACAACAAATTTATATCACCACATCTAAGAACATACAAATTAACTTAAATTAAGAAACTCTCATCACCCCATGTATATATGTAAATACATATGTAAATACATACAACACACAGTTAAGAGAACTCATACATAAACTCATACAACTCTAGAGCTGAAGGCCTCTGCTGCCATAGCTACGTAATAAGCTAGCCTATAATTTCACTATTAATAAGTTAGCTCTTAAATAAATAAATAAATAAAGTGAACGGCACAATGCAGTCAAAGCAAATGTACGAACAGCAAGAATAGATCACAAAAAGCAATAAGCAATAATGCGCTGTGACCGAAACACTCGTGTTTTACAGTTATGATTTCGAGCATTTATAAAATTATATATATAATAATTATAAAATATGTAACGCCTTTGTTGTAAACATTAAAATTAAATACATACATAAGTACATATGAGTATATAACACGCAATGAGACAGCAAAACACGGTTTTTTGTTTTCATTTCACACATGTCGCTCACATATTGTTTGTCTCAAGTGTTGTGATCTCAATTTCACTCATTCCTTCTGCTTTAGCATTTTGCTCCACCTCATCTCATGTATACATGCAGAAAAAGAGCACGAAACCGTTTTGTAATTGTGCGTATGTGCATGTTCGAAATTATCAGTATATGGCAACCACCTTATTTTAGAGTGCCGATCACACTCTAAGTGTCGCAAACGCAGAAATGATTTGAGTACACTTATTGTTAGGGGGTACCCTTGCCGTTCTCTGGTATCGATGTGCTCTGTTGATGACGTATGACGTGGTATACAAGCAGCGCTGCCGGCAAAGCTTGGATTACTGGGACAGCAGAGATTATTATATTGACTGTAACTTGTGTCATACTTATCCGATCAGATTCAGATTGGGATCTGGGGTTTTATATCCAATATAATCACATATGTAAATTTCATAGCGATACTCCATTTTTATGAAAATTTTTCTTCTAGGGCTATATGATATAGTAGTCCGATCCTGACAATTTTCATACTTTATCTGGATTTGTTGTTGTTTACATAAGTTTCTCTATCAATATTCCATTCCACGAATGACATTCATCTTACAAATGTTCAATGGCAAACTTAATCTGTGCCTTATACCTTCTGCTGGTACTCTTATTTCATATCCAAACATGGAACAATCGAACGTTCTTTATCAAAGTGTATTGAATGATTTTAATAAATATCCACTTGATATGTATAGCAATTACCTTCAATGACTAGCTTGGGATCCAAAATATTTCTATCAATGAGCCCACCCTGAATAAATTTAATAATATTATCTAGTTCAAAAGCACTTGGAGGTATTTCAATTATATTGTCTCTAGTGAAAAATAAATTTTTTGTTTCATTAAAGTTTGCATTCGATTTATACAAACTTATATCAATCAAAGAGCCCTCATATTACTCATTTACCCATTTATTTCTAATGGCGAAAATCAAAAATTTTTGATAACACTGGCCTTTTTCCACTTTCAGTTAGAGCGTGTTGTTTGGTCCTTTACTCAGTGTAGTCCTAGTTTATTTCGACCATTGCAATGTATTAATAAGCAATGCAATAAGCTCATCATCTTGTTTAGTTGGTAAAGTTGTGTCTCGAAGTGTGTGCATTGGATTCGGAGTGAATGCGAAGAATAAACGGCAACATTGTAAAGTACTTAATAATTTTGTAAATAAGCTAATGGACTAACATAATACAATAAAGCTAATAAAATCAAAACCCAGTGTGTGTAAATCGAATCTCCTCAACTTTGGGACTCGTCAAGGAAATTTCGTCTGAGATAAAGCTGAAGGTCCACAACTTTGGGGGCTCATCCAGGAACGTTAGACGGTAGGACTCTCCATCTATCATCGAATTGTTGCAGTCTGAGATCCGTTACTGTACATCAGTCATCAAAATGTGAAATTCAACCAATTCCTAGAATAAGTCGCACTCAAGAGAGAGTGAGACAGCAGCAGAGATTCTTGACAAACGGAAAAAAATGCGGACACTGAAAATTTTTGGCGCCATGTCGTAAGAAGACAAAAGCGAAATCCACAAGAGCGACAGAGACGGCAACACGGCAATGAACCGGAGAGGCAACGATATGATCGAGCAGAGCAGCAAAACGAAGTACTGAGTGTGCGTCACCCCCAGTAGTGTGCGTGACATGACGAGAAGAGCAGCAAAATGAAGCAGCAACAAGACAAAGACCTAAGAGAGAAGGCAACGAGGCACAGAGAGTGCAAACAACGAGGTACAAACTGTGCGAACAGTAGTAAAAAAGACACAAAGATAATCCAGAGAGCAGCATTCACACAAACGACGACAAAGAGTTTTCAGAGAGCAACACTCACACGACGACAAAGAGTTTTCAGAGAGCAACACTGCTCACGGTAGCAGAACTTAAAGAATAGTTGAAAGAGAATAACTTTAGTATTAAGGGAAACAAGGTAGAGTTACAAGGAAGACTAATATCTTTTTTCGAGTCAGGAGTTGAAGAAGCATCCTTCTACGAGGACTCACTAGAGCGTAGCTTACAAGTAGTAAACGACCAACAAGAGGTACCAAGTAAAATGGCGTTCACACTAAGAGATATCCAAGATTCGTTAACTGTATTCGATGGCAGCCAGCAGCGAGATGTCGACAATTAGCTTGCAGATTTTGAGAACTGTGCAGAGACAGTCAAAAGGAACGTTGTAAAGAAATTCATTTGTAGTGGACAATTGTAAAAAGGAGCTGCGAAATTGTTTATTAGCAGCGAAAACGGTCTTACCGATTGGATTAGTCTAAAGTCGGCTTTAGAGACAGAATTTTCAGACAAGTTGTCCACAAAACAAGTACATAAGCTACTAGAGAATAGAAAGAAAAAACAGAGTGAGAGTTTATTCGAATATTTTTATGAAATAAAGAGTTTGGCGAAAAAGAGCACATTAGATGAAGAAAATGTTATAGAGTATATATATATAGAGAGTATACCAGATTCCAGACAAGAATTTTAGAGAATTACGAAGAAACATGAAAATGTACGAGAAAATCTGTACTGAGCATTGTTATTGGCTGTGCAGTTTATTATCGACCAACTTCTTTTGTCTCTCATCGAGTCGCTGCTCTCCATTACGCATCTAATATATACATATGTGTGTGATCATGCATGCATTGAGTTGAGCGAGAATTATTTCAACAAACTTCCTCAATTCGTTAACTCTACATGCGTCTTCTTCGGAAAATTCTTGGTCAGGATATCAGCTATCGTCTCATTAGTAGACTTATACTTTAAAATAATCTGGCCATCATTAACTAATTGTCTAACAAAATGATATATAATGTTCACATGCTTCGTCCTTGAATGGAGTACCGTGTTCATAGCCAATTTCTGCGAGCTGAGGTTATCGCCATACAAAACGGTAGATGTATTTTCTTCTCCGCAAGCAATCTCGATAATTAGTCGACGCAATTCCATGGCTTTTTTTGCACGCTGTAGATAATGCCATGTACTCTGCCTCGGTACTGCACTCCGCTGCTTCTCCGATTTCCATGATATCGGTCCATCGAACTTGCGGTCAATCTTATCGCCTCCCCAGTCTACGTCCACGAAACCAGTGAATGCCGCTTCCGAATGCTTATAATGAATCCTGAAGCCAACTGTCGAAGATATCGTAAAACATGCTTTATGGCTGCAAGGTGTTCATTATGGGGGTCCTTGTTACGTTGCGCCAATTTCGATACTGAGTGGAGTACACTAGCTCGCATATCATTGACTGATAAAGAGTTGCATCAACCCTTTTACACTCGTTTTTATCGCAGGATACATGATACCCTGCTTCCAATGGTGTTGTAGCTGGTCTGCACTGAGCGTAGCCATAGCGCTCCAGTAGATCCTTGATGTACTGTGAATGACCCAATGATAGTTCACCCTCACAGTGAACCTATAAACCAAGGAACAGACGCAAAGGTCCCTTGTCAACACAATCAAAGACTCCGTCCAGAAGTACCTTGCTTTTGTCTTCAGTTGCGTATCCTTCGGGCTGCCTCATGTATACGGTATCTCCCAAATCACTGTTTAAGTAAGCAGTGCATACATCCATCTGGTGTAGATACAATTTTAACTGCGCTGCTAGGGCCAAGATGAAACGAACACTCTCCAAACGACGTACAGGCGAATATGTTTCATTGTAGTTCACTCCATAGTGCTGTGAACATCCTTTTGCTACTAGTCTAGCCATAAAACGCTCGACTTCTCCCTTTGCATCACGCTTTACACTGTACACCCAACGTTACCCTTCCGGTAACGTACTAAGCTGCCAAGTGTGATTTGATATCAAAGAGTCATACTCCTTTGGCAAAGCCGCCCGCCACTGCGAAGCAAACGGACTACTAAGCGCCTCATCATAGGTCTCTGGTATGATCACCTCACTTGTAATCAATGCGCTTAAAATATTGAACTGCTTTTTTGGTCTGCCAGGCCTTACAGTTCGAATCATCTTCGGCCTGCCGGGTCCAACACGTTGTTCAACCACAGGTTCTGCCAATTCATGTTCAACTGCCTATCGACTTCTTCGCTACTGCTGCCCTTCTCGCTGACCTCTGTATCAGACTCATCTGTACTGCTCAAGTGATCTGCTGCATCAACAGGTCCTGAATCCTGATCTTCTATGTACGGGAAATCAAATTTGACAATATTACCATTCGAATCATCATTGCCAAAACGCTCGTCGAACAAAACGTCTCGCTTCTGAACGGCTTGCCGGGTTTCGGCGTCATACGAACGATACCCTTTCGCATTTCTAGAATAACCAACCATTGGAGTCATGTAAACCAGCACTCGAGTTGTTGACCTATTCCGCAGATAAGCAGCTGTATAAACTATCTCAGCCCATAAAGATTGGTGTAGATCCGTCTGGATGAGCAAGCATTTTGACATCTCCACTAGAGTTCTGTTAACTCTCTATGCTACACCGTTCTTCGATTTATTGACATACTCGCGATTTATTGACATACTCCGAAGGCACTTTAGCTTCTTTCCAGTTTGCAACTCTGCCATTTTTTTAAACTCAACAAACTTTTCAAATAATACCAAATGTGATCTGTCATCAATGAATGTCACAAAGTATCTGCTGCCTCCAATGCTTTTTGTATCAAACGGACCGCAAACATCTGAATGCACCAGCTCCAAGATTTCCTTAGCTCTATTCTTGGTCGAATCAGGAAATGGCTGTACTGTGATCTTGCTTACCATGCCACGAGCCAAGTCCTTCCGTGCAATTTCACCCAAACTGCCATAGTTGAGATGTCCGTACCTTGTATCAATAATTATAGACGTAGTCGTACAACGCTCAGTACGAACAAGTGGCCCATATGACATTAGGCCCGGCCCTGTTACGAATGACCCTAAGTAAAGTTAATGTTACAACCTCTACCCACTCCGACCTAAGAGCATAGGCGTATTACATATATAAACATAAAGTAAACTAAAGAAATAGAAAATATTAAATGTAATGAGACATTAGGTTACATATAAAAAGAAAACAGGATAGGTTAAAATAAACATGATTACAACCAGGGCCACTGAGAGGGGGGAGACGGGTGGGTTTCCCCCGGGCCCGCAATTTTCAGAAGGGCCCGCGATTTTCCGAAAATCCTTCACGTGAATTGCGATTTTGATATTTGCATAGAATCAATCCTTTCAAATTTTCGTGCCCGAAGAGCAACAGTTAATAAGAATGCGCTATTGGTTTGTGCTGTGCTGCGCGTGCTTTTCACCAATCATCGTCAGTATATTGCGTTCGCAAACTTTCTTCGCGCAGCACGAATGCGTTTCAACGTACAGTGCTCAGAGATGCCAACTTTACACTTTTACCATAGACTTTTGAAGTGATTTTGCTGCAGTTGGCATCACTGGTCTCTGTGTGGCATCACTGGTCTCTGTGTCGTGAATCTAAATCGCCGAAATAAAGTCGTACACGTCCGAAAACGTTTTCCGACATTTGCGTAAAGCCAAGGCTTGGCTGACGTTTTCAAGTGTATTTAAACGAAACAAACGTAAGTATTGTGATGTCAAGTACTCAGATTTTTGTCACCAAAATAAATCTGCGTGAATGTATCCAAATTTCAAACAATATTTTTTTGGTATTCCGAGTCAAGTTCGACCCCAGCGTTGCCTGTGAGCAACATCAGCTGTTTAAGAGCGTACGGTTTGCTCTTCTTTTGTTTTTGTCTGCTCTTTTGCAATCATAACGGTGCTTTTAAGTATGTACCCAAAATACGTTAAAAAAAAAAATAAGTTTGAAGATCATTTGGCAAAGTCATTTTCAAAAAATTTCATGTGAAAATTATTAGAGTTTTTAAAGTAACGGCTTTACATTTCAAAAACGTAAATTATATAGTAAAAGTATATATGCAATTTTATTTATTTATTTTTATTTTTTAATAAATATCATGAAAACCATAAATTTTTATGGTTAGCCAAAATGTATCAACACAAATCTGGAAGCCAGAAGAGAAAAGGGCGAACGGAGCGAGAACAGAACGTCTGGAAAGCACAAAAAACTCTTGCAGCTTTTGATTTTTTTTCGAAGAAAGATGTCCCCCAAAGTACGAGTGAAGTCATCCCTGGAACATCAGAGAATCAGCAGCTTTCGGATACTTCTGGAAAAGGATCCGTGAATTCTTCAGACTACATTAAATGAACCATTTTCTACATCACTTTTACAAAGAGTTTTGCCAAATGGAAAGACGGTAGAACGTGATTGGTTGATCTGGAGTGCAAGTAAAAATGCTCTGTTCTGCTTACCATGCCGTTTACTAAATAATAATACACAGATTAGATCACACCTTTGTACTGCCGATGGATATTCGAAAAATAAAGCGTGGAAAAAATTGCATGAGTGGTTAGCATCGCATGAGAAGAATAAAGATCATATGCAGTGTTACGTAAAATGGCGTCAGTTGCAGTTGCGAATTGACAAGGAGTTAACCATTGATTCGGCGTTAAGTCAAGAAATCGTTAATAAAACCCAAAAATGGAAAGAAATTTTGACTCGTATTATTGATTCAATTCTATTTTTGGGCGAGAGAGGGTTGGCTTTCAGAGGAAAAAATATTCTTGTTGGAGAGCGAAATAATGGAAATTTCTTAGGGGTTCTGGAATTGATCAGCCACTACGATGCAGTTCTTCGTGAACATTTGGAAAAGTTTCGACGTTCGCAGCAGTCACATCAACGTATGCAGGTACCCTAACTTTCACCCGACATTCAAAATGAATTTATAGAACTTTGTGCTGGTCAAGTTGTGTCGCATGTTCTAAAAGAGAGAGAGAAGCAAAATATTTTACCATCCTTGTAGACGCAACGCCTGATTCCAGTCATGTAGAGCAGACGACCTTCATTCTTCGTTACCTCCGTTACGACACTGAAGCAAAAACTTATAACATGGAAGAACGCTTTTTAGCTTTCGTAGATTGTAATAAAAAAACGGGTGAGGCTATCGCTAATTTGATACGTGAGACTTTGTTGAAGTACAAAATCCCGCTGAATGATTGTCGAGGACAAGGATATGATAATGGCGCAAATATGAAAGGAGCGTACAAAGGAGCACAAGCATGGATTCGACGCGATTATCCAAATGCAATTTATTCACCTTGCGCAGCTTACAGCTTGAACCTAGTTGGAGTTGATTCCGCGGAATTTCTGCACCTCAGCAATCACTTTCTTCGGCGTTGTTCAGAAGTGTTACAACATCTTCAGTGGAAGTCCACAACGTTGGGAGATTCTAAAGTCTAGAATACCGGATTCACTTCATACTCTGTTCGACACAAGATGGTCTGCTGGGATTGACGCCGTAAAACCATTCGCAAAAAATCTTCCTGGCTTGATACATGCGTTGGAGGATTTAAAAAAGCTGAACTTGTCCGACGAAACTCGCAGAGATGTGCAAGGAGTCATAAAATACATGAGCAAATTCGAATGTGTTTTGATGTCATCCATTTGGTTTAAAATTCTTTACGACATTAATGAAAGAAATGTTGTTCTTCAAGGGGAGAAACTATCGACATTGAAGAAAAGAATCTCGAGAGTCTTGTCGACGATTTGCAACTCGTGCGTAATCAATGGAATATTTTTTTGCGGGAATGCAAAGTGGTTGCGAATGAAATGAAAGACACTTCTTCAACATTGCCTGTTCCTCGGAAGAAGATACTCGCTGACCATTTGCCGTCGCCTGAAGATGAAGACAGCACTGAAGAAGAAATCGAATTCAAAAGAAATACTTTCTTCGTGTTAATAGATTCAGTAATCTCCGGAATCCATCACAGATTCGCTGCAATTCGAGATATCGTTAACGTTTTTTCATTTTTATGGAGGTTTCAAAAGATGGAAGATGACGAGATAGAAAAGGCGGCAGAAAACTTTGTGGAGAATTACGCTTCTGACGTTGCTTAAGAACTGTCAACTGAAGTCATACATTTAAAGCACATTTATGAAGCGAACTTCACTTCACAGCAAAAAACTTGCAAAATCTCTTCCCAAACATTTGTGTCGCTCTGCGAATATTTTGTACCTTGCCAGTTTCAGTAGCCAGTGCTGAACGCTCATTTAGCGTCTCCATATTCTAATATGGGGCGGAATAAAGAAGTAAAAAGTATTTTGGTAGTATATGGATCCTTGAACTCCTTCGACCAGCGCTTTATAAAGCCAAGAACACTCTTAGCCCTACTAACAGTAGTCGATATATGCTGATTAAAACTAAGTTTGTGGTCGATTAAGATCCCTAAATCTTTTACAACCAAGGAAGTATTATTAATTTTTTCTAACGGGAAATTATTTAAAAAGTAACTCGTTAGTTGGGGAGAACCTCTATAAAAAGATATAACTTTGCACTTAGAACAGTTTAGAGATAACAAGTTAGTCCTACACCACCCCTGAAAAGCATTCAGGTCAGCTTGCAAGGTATGACATGAGAGAGAGTCTACGATACGATTAGCGATTTGTACATCATCGGCATACATAAGAACTCTGGAATTTAAAAGAACGGTGGGGAGATCATTAATAAAAATGGTAAATAATAATGGGCCAAGGTGACTGCCCTGTGGGACTCCCGATTCAACACAAATGATCTTAGAAAGAGAGGACCTAAAAAGAAGCCTCTGCCTCCTATTGCTTAGATATTGTGAAGTCCAAGCAAGCAGAGCATCCGGAAAGCCAACTAAATTCAACTTATGTAATAGTAAGGCATGGTTTACCGAATCGAAAGCCTTACTGAAATCCGTATATATAACATCAGTTTGCTTTTGTTTCTTAAAACCTTGGATTACAAAAGATGTAAACTGTAAAAGGTTAGTTGTGGTAGACCTATTCTTGACAAACCCATGCTGGTATGGCGAAAAAATAGATTTACATAAATGCTGTATTTGAGACGTCATAATTTTCTCAAACAGTTTAGGTATCGCTGACAATTTAGAAATTCCTCTGTAATTAGTGACGTCGGAGTTATTGCCACATTTGTGAAGAGGTAACGGACAACTCAAAAAGCTTAAGTAAAGGCGAGCACAATGACTCCGCACAAAACCTCAGGACACAAGCGGGAATACCGTCTGGGCCCGGTGAGTATACCGGCTTAATCGTCATTAGTTCCTTAGCTACCGAACTTTGCGTTATAATAGGATAAAGAATACAGTTGGATTTCGTTATAGGATATGGATATATCTGACTAGAGTTGTACTTAGTTGATATGTACGTAGTCGAGAAGAAGTTAGCAAATAAATTAGAAATAGATTGATCAGAAGAGGCCGAATCATTATTAATGAAGCAAGTAACTCGACTCGTCGACTTGGGTATACCATACACCAGGTGAAACAAATATTTCAAATTTCAAAAACCAAATGTACATACATATCTCTATTAAATTGTTTTTACATGCTTCACACTATGTGCTATCTCGCTCACTCTACAAACACACGAGCACTCTAGCGCCGCCACTAGCCAACGGCCAATTCTGGCCTTGTGGACCGCTTAGTAAAATACGTTCATACGCATATTTTGCATGTTTCTAGTCAGATTTCAATAAAATTGGATAGTTTGATAGAAATAAGAATAATTAGACTGCCGAATTTGATTGCGATAGTCAAAAAACTACAGGAGGAAATCGGTTTTTTCTAAATTATGGAGGCGGAAGTGGGCGTGTCAAAATATGAAAATACACATACTCTGCGATCATAATAAGCCAGTATACATACTAAATTTGGTGACTTTAGCTTTGTTAGTTTTTGATAAAATCAGTTTTGTTTAATTTGGGGGGCTGAAGTGGGCGTGGCAAAATTTTTAAATAGCCAATATCTGCGCGTCTATTAAACTAGTCTGCATACCAAATTTGATGTCGGTCGCTGTCATAGTTTTTAAGCAAATCAGTTTTATGTAAATTCCGGGGGCGAAAGGGGGCATGGCGAAAAGTTTAAAAAATTAATTTCTGCGCGCTAACTAAACGAGTATATAAACCAAATTTGATGTCTCTATCTATTATACTTTTTAAGAAAAACAGTTTTATGTGATTCCTGGGGGCGGAAAGGGGCGTGTCAAAAAGTTTGCACAATGTATTTCTGCGCGCCAACTAAACGGGTATACAAACTAAATTTGATGTCTCTAGCTGTTATACTTTTTAAGAAAAATAGTTTTATGTGATTCCTGGGGGGCGTAAGGGGGCGGGGCCAAATTTCCAATTAACTCTAAACATTTGCATACTACACGAGTATACATACCAAATTTGGTGGCTCCTAGCTCTTATAGTCTCCGAGATCTGCGTGTTCATACAGACGGACAGACGGACGGACGGACGGACAGACGGACATGGCTAGATCGACTCGGCTGTTGATCCTGATCAAGAATATATATACTTTATAGGGTCGGATAAGCTTCCTTCTGCCTGTTACATACATTTTGGCGACTTTAATATACCATTTCACCCTATGGGTGTATGGTATAAAAACTGCAAACGATGGAAGGGAGATAAAATTTCGCTTTTAGTTAACGAAACTATAGAACTCTTTAGGATTTTCGGAGAATTGCAACTTGCAACGTTGTAAGTAATTATTATAGCATTTAGAATTAGAAACAATAAAACTCGATAAAACTTAGCAACCAAGTAACGAGACAGATCCGATGATAGATCCTTGACTTTATATATTTTGTAATACGTAGACTTAAGATTCTTCAGTTTTGACAGCCCCCGCGTAAACCATGGTGATTTTTGCGTCACCACAGGAGACACTAGGGCTACACAGTCATTAAAGATCGAGTCAACAGTGGTATAAAATAAAGAAATGGCAGAATTCAAATCCGTACAAGTGTATAAATTAGTCCAAAACAAACCAAAACCTTTTTTTATAGATTTCATTCCCTTCATTGGGAGTATTTATGTTCTATAAAACTTGTACTTAAAACTAAATTAGAAAATAAAAAATAAAAAGTTAAAGTTAAAGAAGTTCCCCTTCATTGGGAATATTAGTCTTCTCGTTAAATAAAAATACTATTATTTAGGAACATACATAAAATTTACATGTTATTATGTAAAATCATAAGATTTTCCACATTGGTCGGCTTCAACAGGGACCGTCTTTTGGTTACTGTTTCACCAGCACTGGAAAATATGCGCTCGCATGGCACAGATGTTGCAACTATGCATAGGCGACTTAGCATATATGTATATAAATGCGGGTATTGCATTTTTCGCTGATTCCACCATTCCAATGGACCAGCCTTCCGAGATATATACTCTTCAGCTAAATATTTATCCATTTCTCGAATACCAGCAGCAATTGTATTTGTTGGGTGGCTTACTTGTTGGAACTTATTGTCGTACTCGTTCCAGATGTCGTCTTTGTCAGTAGAACCCAATTCTTTAGCTGGGACACCTTCATTCAGTGCGACAACGGTGCGCATTTTTGTCAGTTTTTTTTTTATGTCAGAAACCGCGTTTTGAAAGGCTTCTGTTGATTTAAATACTCGTTCTTTAAATCTTGGATCCAGAATGGTGCTTTCTGCGTACAAAACATTTGTTTCCACCTCTCTGAATCTGCCATCCATTTCAAAAATGACCGTCTCGACAACCTCCTGCAAAGTATGGCTTGCAACAGACGCATTTATTGTCACCATTTTTTTTTGCAGCAACCCAACTAAGACAATTATCTTTGATAGCGTCACGTTTTTTTCCGCGCAGATCTCTTCCGTTATTTGATAGAAGGGCTGTAAAATTGGAAGTACACCTTCTATCAAACTCCAGTCTTCTGGGGACAAAATAAGATCCGTCCGTGTGGAGAGGGCTGCCACAACTGCCTGCAACATCGACAGTCTTTGAAACATTTTGAAGGTGGAATTCCACCTTGTGGGCACATCCTGCGTGAGTTTTAGTTGTGGCAAGTTAAACATAGCTTGCATGTCCTTTAACTTTTTAGCCCTGATGAGCTACGGTTAAAGTACTCTGCGATAGCTTTTACTTTCGTGCGCACACTGCTGATTTTCTCCAAAGCCTTTTGAACAATGATGTTTAGAGAGTGCGCAAAACACCTCACCTGTTTCCAATTGCCCAATTTTATAGCACCAAAAATGTTGTGGGCATTGTCCGAAGCTATAGCCATTACTTTATTTTGTAACTCCCACTTGCCAACAATTTTTTTGAGAAAACCAAAAAGGTTTACTGAAGTGTGTGACTCTTCAAAGGCCTCGCAAGCAATGGTGTGTGATTGTAGCACTGTTGTATCCTGATTTATGTAGTGCACAGTTACTGCTATATAGCTCTCATTGCTGAGTGATGTCCAGCCGTCTGTTGTTAGACATACTGCAGTGGCCATTCGCAAATTGTCCAAAATTTGTCCCAAGTGTTCATCACGAACTTTGGGTATCAAAGAGGTGGTTAACGTTTTTCTTGTGGGAAGCTTATACCCTGGAGCGTGCGAGACATCATCAATAAGCTTTTTGAATTCCGGCTCTTCAACCAATCGCAAAGCGTGATGACCCTTGGCGATCATTTTCACAAGCTGGCGGTCAATTTGTTCTGCTTTTCCATCTGACAACGGTTTATGTACAAAATTTGTAATTTTTGGTTGAGGGTTTTGAACAACAACCGTTATCTCCTCGCTCTGTCGAACAACGGGCTCCATAGCTGTAGGGTGTTTGCTTTTAAGGTGCCGGCTCAAATTGCTCTGCGATTTCCAGCTAAGGGTGCATTTGCAATATTTGCATTTGGCCTGTTGACTCCCTATGTCCTCAAAATTATTCCAAATCTCACTGGGTTTCCGGATTAGCGACATAATGAATTTTTAAAAGCGAAACAAAAACTGGCGCTAACACGAAGACAATAAAAAACGGAAAAACCCAAAATGAGCTAACAGTACGTAAAAATGAGCAAAGCCAACAAAAGTGAGTGTTGAAAAACAGCTGAGCAAAAGAGCATGTGAGCAAAAGGAGCAAGTAAGCAAAAAAGAACAAGTGAGCAAGAAAGAACAAGTGAGCAATAAAGAACAAGTGAGCAATAAAGAACAAGTGAGCAAAAAAAGAGCAAGTGAGTAATAAAGAACAATTCGAGAGGAACATGTTCAGTTGCTCAGTTTAGTGAACAACTCTTTTTGTTCACTCACTCATGAGCAACCCAACACTAACTAGAATCCCTATCGGCAAAATTCATGGGTGTAGATTCTTGCCCAGACAAAACGGACACTTCAGACATCGTCTGCGCAATTGGAGTTTGCATTGGTTGAGAAGGGGTCGGAACCGATATAGATGTGGAGACCGGCAAACACAAGGACAAATCAGAGATCTGTTCTCCTGCCTTCTTACGCTTTCGAGACTCAGTCAGAACGTTAAACTACTAAACTGAGATTCGACAGCTTTAAACTCTTGCGAGAGTTTAAGAAAACTGGCGGACAGACTCAACAGGTTATCCTTTGTTTGCCGCATGAAAAGTTCCATTTCATCTTCCACGATACGGCATGACTCACATCCCCATTTGAGACCATTTTTTTGATCTAAAAGATCCTTTACCCTGCATGTAAAGCCGGCGCACTTAACATTTACTGTAGTTTTACACAACAGTAAATAAAACTATTCAGGGGTGGGGCGGGCTGCAAACAATTTTTAATCGAACAGACAGGCATTATGAGTTAATAAGATGAATTAGTAACCAAACAAATAAAAATAAGATATGTATCGTATTAAAATATATAACTCACTCTGAGGTCCAGAAATAATAAGAAAGCGAAATATTGAGGGTGCACAAGGGTTAAAAGATAAAGAGAGCACTATAGAGTCTAAATTACAGACACACAACAGACTGCAGTATGAGCGCAAATAACGGCGACGAGTGAAACTAAAACGAGAGAAAAAAAAAAAAGTTAAAGAGCGCGAGCGCAAGGGCTAGAAATCACAAAAACAAAAACACTGCAACAAGAACTCACAGAAATTGCAAGACAACAACAAATGAGCGTTGCTTGTGATTTACAAGAAAGAAAAAAAAGGTGGGAAAGAGAGAAAGAATAGAAAAAAAACCAACAAAGGTTTTAACAGAATTAAGGTTGTTAAAAATTATTAACACAAACACACAAAAACGCAAACGAGTGATATGGTGCAAGTTAGATTAAATATAATAATTATAATTTTCGATCGCGATGCCGATAAAACAAAATAAAAAAAATTATAAAATCAGTTAAAACGCGAGAGCTTAAAAAAACACGTCCGTCTTCCTCGAGAGCGTTGATGATTAGTTTGAATTGTTTATACCACAAATTTTCGTAAGACTGTTCAATGGCATAGCATTCGCTCGGTGCTGTTCCAAAAATATACAAACGGCCAACTTTGTCCGCTTTCACAATGCATTCACCTTTTTGGATTATTCGTGCGTACTTTTGTCCAAATTCAACGATGTATCCATGTTCAACTGCTTTGCTCAGCGAAATGAAATTACCTCTCATTTTGGGTACATACAATACATCCTTCAATGTAAGTATACGTAATTCGCTATTCAGCGTTACCCCGCCGTTTTCTTCAGCCTGAAGGAAGCTATTATCAGCCAAAACAATTTTTTTCGAATGTTTCTCAAATTTTGAAAATATGCTTTGACCCTCCTGAATGCGTACATAAAGGTGCAACTTACTCAGAAATTGGGTAACCGGGTTTTCAAAAGTATTCAAAATGGAAATAAGGATTTGTCACCGTTTTTTTATACAGGTAGTGATGTCTCGACCATAAGTGAGAGTGCATACAAACGAGTTTATCCAGTTCCCCTAAGTTCAGATGTCAAAGAGTATATCGCAAAACGATAAGGATTTTTCAAAATAGATACGGCTTTACTCCATCGAGTTCCTATTAAGATTTGTTTCCATGTTGTAAAAGGTAGAGATATATTATATGATGGTGTAATTAATGTGTGTATTTAATGTTGTAAATGCTACTATGGAAAAAGAGGGATTAGTGTTTCACAGGAATGTTACTACAGCGGAGGAAAATCAAGTCATTGCTCATTATAGTAATTCACAAGATTTACATTCAGTACGCGAGAAAAGCCTAATAGATGAAAAGGTGAAACAAGTCGACGTATTAAGTAGAGTATATTGTTTACTCTCGGGAGATTCTATGAGGAGTAAGATACTATTTGCATAGGGAAAACAGGAGTGAATAAGTACGATATTGAAAGTGTTAGAGCTTGCTGATTATTATGATCAGTACGGAATATTATATAAAGATCCTTCTAAGAAACTTATCGTAGTACCTGCTAGCCTATAACGAGAGATAATATTGGTTGCTCATCGACAAGGGCACTTTAGAGTTAAGAGGACTATTCATACAGTGAGAAAGAGTATTATATCCCAAGTTTGCCGAGGAAAGTAGAAATAGTGGTGAGGTCGTGTAGAGAATGTAATACGATTAAGACAAAAAAGAAAATGAACAAGATACAAAAGAAAATCAGGAAATCGTTTAATAAAAGTCAGGAGTCTGCAAGTAAATATGAGGTTGACGAGCTGGTGGCTGTCAAGCGGCCACAGTTTGGTTCTGGCCTTAAACTAAGACACTGCGCATACCGATTGGCCGCCAGCGAACTTTCGGTAAACTCTAGTATAATCTCTGCCGTCACGTCCGCGCCAAAGACTAAGGACACAGACGACTGTCGGTTAAAAGTGTCGACTGCCAGGATGATGCCCTCAAACTTGCCAGCAATCTGCGGGTCCAACGGAGAGGTGGTAGTCATGCAGCGCAGTTTCAAGTAGAGAATTTGAATTTTTTCTTCTGTAGGAAGATGATATCATCTGGTCTGGTCTTTTCACAACACCGCGAGCGGTGAGCACATCGACTACACGGACTTTGCCGTCACTGCCGTGGTACGTTTGGTGGATTCATGCAGAACGGGGTTACGCTTGTTGAAACTGAGTGATGCTGCTTGTTTCACGCCCACATGCTCGGATCACACTTGCTCCGTCAGTGAACGGATTTAAATTGGTCATGCCCCAAGCACGGGTAGAAATTTCTTCTGCTGTAGACAGTGATATTCACCACAGAAATTTGTACGCTAAGTGACTTGGATCAACACATGAAATACTTCATTTGTGGGACATGCTACCACAAATCCTTGTATTCCAGATCTTGCGAACTCAGTTCACCACTAGGCAGATCTGTCATGTTGTCCTCTGAACGGACGTGATTCCATTGTGCGCTATTTGTAAATCTGACAATTTTTGTTACTCGATTGGCGACAAACTTCGTCCATATGCAAGGTGGCTTATTTAATCATGACAGTAGGACGGTTGAATATGACCAATAAAATGCCTCAGCATTAACAACTGAAAGTTGTGGAAGAACTGCAGCTGCCAGTTCAGCTAAAAGCGTGGCTCCGCATAATTCAAGGCGAGGCAATGAAACCGTTTAACTGGGGCTACCCTAAATTTCGATGCAAAAGGCAGCACGATATGCCTTGGTCATTGCTAACGCGCACGTGAATTGCGGCACCATAAACCCGCTGTGAATCATCACAAAAACAATGTCATTGAATGGCAGAGCTCGGATCATAAAGAATCCACCGTGGAATTCGAATCTGGTCCTGAAAGGAGTATCGCTCCACCTGTGATGGAGTTCACTGCGGAAGTGGTCATCCCACCCTAGCTCTTGTAGGCAAAGCTTTTCAAGTCAGCCAGCCAGCGGGATCGAATAACTTGGCGATCTGCCCGAGGACTTCTCGCTTAAACTAAGCTGACCTGATCTCTTTGGGTGAAAAAACAAAGTAAAACTCAGACGCCAGGTATTTTTGCTGTGCTGGCCCTTTTCGATATCGAGGAAATCGGCATTGGAAATCACTCGGGAAAACCGCCACTTGAGAATCTAAAGTGTAAAGTTTGTCATTAAGACTTAATCTGTTTGTGGATTTGCTAGAGAAGTTAAAGACTACCCGTACCTTCGTTGTGGTATTATCGGGCTTAAAAACAGCATGGCACCTGACGCATGTGGCCCAAGTCTAAATACTCTTGTATAACGGCGTCGTAATCAGTTTTGCCCGAAATATTTTGTAGCAGACGACTTTCGTTTTGTGGGAACTGAGCCATTGCACCTGGTCTGGAGTAACCGAGGTTGATGTTCGTCCGTCAACTTTAATCAACTTCACGCTGCCATTTTAAGAGCTATCGGGATGAAACTTGATATTTTAGCTACTTATAGTCCGGAGCAGATAAAGTATGAAAAATGTCAGGATTGGACCACTTTTTCGTATAGTTCTAAAGGAAACATATTGGTAGGTATACTCGTGTAATATGTAAATTATAGAATTAATTAGAATTTTGAACACGCCCCCTTACGCCTCCAGAATTTACATAAAACTGTCTTTCTTAAAAAGTATAACAGCTAAAGACATCAAATTTGGTTTATATACTTGTTTAGTTAGCGCGCAGAAACTTATTGTTCAAACTTTTTTAAACGCCTTCTTCCGGCCACGAAAATGAAAAAAAAACCTGATTTTCTCGAAAACTAACAAAGCTAAAGTCTCCAAATTTAAAATGTTTTAGTATGCGCGCAGGATTTGTATGCTTTATTAATAGTCAGCTGCATTTTTTTACTATCGCAACCAAATTCTTTAGACCAATTAATCTGATATATTTTTACCAAACTACTACATTTTATTGAAATCGGACTAGAAACATGCAAAATATGCATATGAACGTATTTTAGTACGCAATCCATAAGGGCAGAATTGGCCGTTGGATAGTGGCGGCGCTAGAGTGCTCCTGTGTGTTTAGAGCGAGATAGCACATAGTATGAAGCATGTTAAAACAATTTAATGGACATTTGTATGTACATTTGGTTTTCGAAATTTGAAATATTTGTTTCACCTGGTGTATGCTATACTCAATTCGGCGAGTCGACTTAATTCATTTTATTACTATATCTATATATAAAAGAAAGTCGTGTTAGTTACAACACTTATAACTCGAGATCTGATGAACCAATTTTCATGGTTTTTGATTTGTTGTATTTGTCTTCACCTCGAATAGGAGAATACATCTTAAAAACAATAAATAATTGCCGGAAAACCCCTTAAAACAGCCAATTTATTTTCCCTATACAAACGTTTTCTAACAGTCAATTTAAATAAAGTCAACTGTTGTTTTAATGACATTGTAGTGCTCTGTAATATACAATGTGAAAACTGAAGGAAAAATTCGAATATTGTGTTTTGTGTAGTAACATAATAAAAATTCGAATATCGTGTTTTGTGCAGTGTTTAGTAACCCAAATTATTAAACGAAACCCATTAGGAATCTAATTATAAGGCCACGTCCTAGAAGATCTTATCTTTCCCGGCGGAGCCGTAATGCAATTAGGCAACAGAACATCGCGAATCAATTACACGAGAAGAGCGCCGCGTTAGTATTCAACGAAGAAGAGCATTAATTCGTGCTTCTCAATCACGAGAGCAAAATGAAGCAGCCCGTGAAAGAGGTCGGTTGGTAATGCAGAATCGTCGAGCGAACAACAGAAGGCAACAAATTGATAATTTGCGACGAAGAACAAGATATTTAGCTGATTTCAATCGAGCAGCGTTTCGATACGATTGCAGCAATGATTACAGCTTGCACCCTAGCGTGTGCATTTGGGCAAATGGACGTTGTTTGCGAGTATTGTGGTGCATTAAAGTTTTCCGGAGAAACGCCTGGATTATGCTGCCTTAATGGTATGGAGCCATTGTATTCATTGCTTTGTGGCGAATCACAAGAATCACGCCACTTTCTTGCAAATACTCGAAAATACAATAGTTGTTCCAAATGACATCATTTGGGGCAAACATTATCGAAGACGGAGGATTTAATCCGACATTTAAGGTATTTATTTTTGTACTTACATAGAATGTATTTTCGAGTATTTGCAAGAAAGTGAATACAATGGCTCATGTGGCGGAGTCAACACTGGAAATTTCACTTTACCATTCCGAGGATCCCGATGATGGAAACCGATTTGCCCATTCAAAAAAAAAAAAAAAAAAAGAATCATGTTGTTGCTTTGCGGCCGCTGCCCCTCTCACTCACTTTAATTTATATTACAACGAAATGCAACACTAAATATTGCACTCAATGTTGCAATTATACGTGGCATGTTCACGGGTCGGAAGACCCTGCGTTGTTTGTTTTTGCGGCTGATAATAAAATAAAGTATGTCGTGTATCACAAGGTACTTAAGTGAAGAGCAACCTTTGTACTAAATACAGAAATAATAATGAATGATTAATGTAGTTATTTAATTTTTTTTTTTTTTTTTTTTTTTTTTTTTTTTTTAAACACAATCTGCTTATGTATTGTCATTATTAAGGCGGAACAAAGTTCGCCGGGTCTCTCTATTGTATTTTCGAGTACTTGCAAGAAAGTGAATACAATGGCTCATGTGGCGGAGTCAACACTGGCAATTTCACTTTATCATTCCGAGGATCCCGATGATCCCAACCGATATGCCGTTTGAATTTAAAAGACTTCAATTTCCGATACGTCTTGCATTTGGCATGACCATCAACAAATCACAAGGCCAATCCTTAAAAGTTTGTGGTTTAAATCTAAAACATTCATGTTTTTCCCATGGTCAATTATACGTGGCACGTTCACGGATCGGAAGACCATCTGCGTTGTTTGTTTTTGCGCCTGATAATAAAACAAAAAATGTCGTGTATCACAAGGTACTTAACTATTTAACTATTTATTTAAATATGTGTAAAATTTGGAAAATTGCGAGGAAAATATCTTGAAGTAGGCGAACCATATACTATGTGCGGCAACCCTGCCAGACCGATAACGAATATCGAAGAGATATCGGACGTAAGGTGGCAACGCTCGGGGACTTGGAGCGTGACAGCGAACAAGTGTAGATGTACAAAGAACTAAAGAATAAATTAATATTTAAATAAAGTATAATTAAAGAGATATCGGACGTAAGGTGGCAACGCTCGGGGACTTGGAGCGTGACAGCGAACAAGTGTAGATGTACAAAGAACTAAAGAATAAATTAATATTTAAATAAAGTATAATTAAACCATAAATTACGAGTTGTTACATTGGCGACGACTGGGAGAACTCGGTGGAAAAAAGAAACGTTAAACTAAGTTGAGTAGATTGAATTGTAATTCAATTTTTCTTGTTAAGCGACTGTGGTGAAATAGCGCGAGTCGTACAAATGTACGAGGAGGCTACAAGAAATTGATACAAAGGTATCAAAATAGCGCGAATCATACAAATGTATGAGGAGGCTACAAGAAATTGATACAAAGGTATCAGAATGGCGCGAATCGTACAAAGGTACGAGGAGGCTACAAAAAAATTTGATACAAAGGTATCAAAAGAAAAATTAGCACGAATCGTACAAATGTACGAGAAGGACACAGGAAGATAATACAAATGTATCAAAGTAGTGGTACAAATGTGCCAGGAGAGCACGATGGACGCAAATGTGTCTAGTGGCATATTCAATTGAATGTGTTACACATAAGAATAAATATATAATTTTTGTTTATATTTTAGGTATTGGAACTTTCTTTTGAAAATCATGTCGGAAATAAAACCGTTCTTTTGCGACACGATTGACAAATCGCTACTCCGGCATGAGTGGGAAAAATGGCTAAGGTCTTTTACATTATATCTTGACGCGGAAGATACCACATCAATACCCAAGAAAAAGAGCAAGTTTTTACATTTGGGTGGCCCAACTGCAAAAGATAATTTACAACATTCCCGGAGCGTTAGTTGAGTATGATGCTCAAGAAAACAATGATGTGTACAAGGTTTTAGTGGGCAAACTGGACAAATATTTTGCACCGTTAAGGAATTCATAGTTCGAGAGACACCTTTTTAGGAATTTGTCCCCATTGGAAGGCGAGACATTCAACAGATATGTAATTCGTCTGAGACAACAACTTGCAAAGTGTTCATATGGCACAACAAAGGCAGAAATTGAAGATATTTGTCTTGCCGATAAAATAATTGACTCATGGGCTTCAAATGACTTGAAGAAAAGATTTTTAGAGAAAGAGCAAAAGCTGAGTGATCTAATAGATGCTTGTCAGGTCCATGAGCAAGTAAATAAGCACTCGAAAACTATGCTGGGTGAAGAGGTAAGCGACAGCGTCAACAAAATTTTCGCAAGGAAACGTTTCGGGAGAGATCCACCTAAGGCTTGCACCAGATGTGGGCTTGAAGATCATGATGCTAATAATGGAAGATGTCCAGCGCGGGATAAAGTCATTTTGCCAGACAATGTAGAACTCGGAACTCAAAGAGATCTTCGGACACGGGAGGATACTCCAATCCAAAGAGGCGCAAGGTATATGCAAATGTTCAAAGCGTCGAAGATCAAGTGAAAAGCGATGATGATGAGGACAAAGAGTTGGAGTGTTTTAGAATTGATGGTTCGGCAAGAAATGATGACAACATTAGATGTAACATTGGAAGTGTGTCAATCGGAAAGAATATTGATTCAGGATCGCCTGCGAATTTATTATGTGAGAAGCATTGGAAAATGTTGTGTAATAGCAACGCTGTTATGTGGAATATGAGATCCCAGACGACTGACAGATTTAAAGCATACGCGACTGAAGATCCGCTCAGGGTTCTTAAAGTTTTTGAAGCACCAATAATTGTGAAAACGAACCAAGAAAGGATTGCTACATTTTACGTAATAGAAAAGGGTAGTCAATCGCTTCTGGGGAAGAAAACGGCCATTCAACTCATGGTCTTAACGTTAGGGTTAGATGTTTGCCGTATTAAGACTTCATTGCCATTTTCAAAAATAAAAGGCAGATTGATAAAATTGGCCATTGATTCCAGCGTGAAACCAGTGCACCAACCTATGAGACGGGTTCCAGTGGCATTTGAAGATAAAGTGGCAGATAAGATAAAAGACGCTTGTGATCGTGACATAATAGAACCAGTAAGGGGTCCGAGTGCATGGATCTCGCCGGTGGTAATTGCGTTCAAGGAAAGCGGCGAAATAAGGCTATGCGTTGATATGAGGATGGCAAACAGGGCTATCCAACTGGAAAATTATCCACTACCAACCTTTGAAACTTTTATGACAAAAGCCAGGGGTGCGAAATGGTTTTCGAGACTGGACCTCAAGGATGCCTATCATCAGCTTGAACTTCATGAATCTAGCCGCGAAATAACAACTTTCGTGACACAGCAAGGGCTGTTTCGATATAAACGTCTTCTTTTTGGCGTAAATTCGGCACCAGAGATTTTGCAACGGGTGATGGCAGAGATCTTGGCACCATGCAAAAATGCACATAACTATTTGGACGATGTAATAATTTTTGGAAGAACTGAAGCTGAGCACGATAAAGCGTTACAAGAAGTGTTGAATCTGTTTGAGATCAATTGTGTTCTGTTAAACAAAGATAAATGCGTGTATAAGGCAAAAGAGCTTAAATTTCTGGGACATATCTTATCGAGTGACGGCATTGCGGCAGATCCAGAGAAGGTGAAATTAATTTTGGATTTTCGAACACCTGAAAAAAAGGAGGAACTGAGAAGCTTTCTGGGACTGGTTACATACGTTGGAAAATTCATCGCCGATTTGTCGCATATTACAGAGCCATTAAGAGTACTACTTAAAATCAATAGCAAATTCGTGTGGTCGAGCGAACAAGAAAAAGCGTTTGTTAACTTGAAAAATCGGCTAGCTCGTATCCCGGAACTTTCATATTTTGATCCAAATAGACGCACGCAGATAATTGCAGACACAAGTCCGGTGGCACTTGGCGGTGTTTTGTTACAATTTGATGAGAGAAATGAATCGGTTATCATTAGCTTCGCTAGTAAGAGCTTATCGGAAGTGGAAAGGCGCTACTCGCATACCGAAAAAGAAAGTCTGGCGCTAGTTTGGGCTGTTGAAAAATTTTTCTATTACGTTGCGGGCTTGGAGTTTGAACTCGTCACTGATCATAAACCACTGGAGGCGATCTTCAAACCAACATCGAAACCCCCGGCGAGAATAGCACGTTGACTTTTGAGACTATAGGCGTTTAAATTCAAGGTTACGTATCGCCCTGGAAAGGAGAACATTGCCGACTCAATATCAAGACTTTGTAAGGCTCAGTCATGCGATTCTTTCGATAAAGGAGGTGACTATAGCATCTGTCAAATTGTTTCTTGTGCTACACCAAAAGCAATTGCTATACCAGAAATAGCAAAAACAAGTGTTGTGGACCGAGAGATATCAGCTGCTGTTTCACATCTTAAAGACGATAACTGGAATGAAGGTTTATCAAGCTGTTATTACCCGTTTAGAGCTGAGCTATCAACAGTGGGTAGCATTCTGTTGCGTGGTACCCGTATAGTGATACCAGAAGTTCTACGGCAGAGAGTTTAAGAGTTAGGGCACGAAGGACACCCTGGCGAATCGGCTATGAAGCGACGAATGAGAGCGAAGGTGTGGTGGCCACGTTTGGACAGAGATGTGAAGATGTGCAGAAGCGGCACGTTTTTCCTGACGGCCCGTGGCAGTGCTTAGCAACCGACCTGTTGGGGCCTCTACCGAAAAATGATCATGTATTGGTGCTGACAGATTATTTTTCGCGTTATCAGGAGATAAAATTCATCGGCTTAATATCATCGCAAACAATTATTACGGCATTTAAGGAAATATTTTCCAGGCTTGGCATACCGAGATCGTTAAGGACAGATAACGGCCGGCAATTTGTTAGCGCCCAATTCAAGGACTTCTGTGAAGCTAGTGGCATCACTTTGATTACGACTCCTTCATATTGGCCGCAAGCCAACGGTGAAGTAGAATACATGAATCGTTCATTGGCAAACGCCTTGAAATTGCGTCGTTAAATAAAGAAAATTTTAAAGAGGAGCTTCAAAAATTTATATTAACCTACAATACGACACCTCATGGAACTACTGGCTCTACACCTTCGGAACTTATGTTTAATAGGACCATCCGAGACAAGCTGCCGGACATTCGAGATATTATAGAAGAAGTAGTAAACACCTCGGCAAGAGATAATGACCTGATCAATAAACAAAAAGGAAAGCTTACAGGTGACAAGGTTAGAGGTGCTAAGGAATCCGACATAAAGGTGGGCGACAAAGTTTTTGCTAAAGAACGTTATTTTTCCCTCCAAATTGACACCCAACTTTGAAACAACGGAGTATAAAGTTGTTGAAAGGAATGGAAAAGAAGTGGAGCTTTTTGGAAATGGGAGGAAAGTCACACGGAACGTGAGCCATTGCAAGAGGATACCGTCGAATGAGGGGCCGCCTAATAACTCGAATGAGGACGCACTAACGCAGACTGATTCTCAACGCTTAATACACTCATCACCATATTTAGTGATTCCTGATCAATCTCAAGTGATACTCTCCGATCCATCTTCAGAGCAAATGTATCTTTCGACTCGACGTTCAACTCCAGAGAAACCGAAGACCGGGTTAAAACTGAAGCTTATAAGAAAAGGAGAGGTGCGGCAACCCTGCCAGATCGATAACGAATATCGAAGAGATATCGGACGTAAGGTGGCAACGCTCGGGGACTTGGAGCGTGACAGCGAACAAGTGTAGATGTACAAAGAACTAAAGAATAAATTAATATTTAAATAAAGTATAATTAAACCATAAATTACGAGTTGTTACACTATGTATATGTAAAAATTGTTAAAACAAAATTTCTCACTTTTGAAGACGAAAAATAACGAATACATGCAGGTATTCTGCGCGAAAGTAGTTTCTTGATTAGGAAAATCCATGAAAGAAAATTATGTATATGTAAAAATTGTTAAAACAAAATTTCTCACTTTTGAAGACGAAAAATAACGAATACATGCAGGTATTCTGCGCGAAAGTAGTTTCTTGATTAGGAAAATCCATGAAAGAAAATTATGTATGTGAGTATGGATACGAATGCTGGTGGCAGGTACATGTAATCATATACCTGACTTCTTCTTATTAATCTTCATTCACTTTATAACCGTAGGCTTGTTTTTCGCTTTCTCTTTCTCCATAAACTAGTCAACGGCGAAGTCATTTCTACCAATTTAATAGATACGCTATATTTTTGTGTTCCCTTACGTCGGACCAGAAACTTCTTTCCTATTCACCTTAGTAGATGTCTGACTAACTACTCTCTTCACGAACCTTTTCGTGTTCTTTGCCAATCTTTTAACAACCTTTCTCACCTTATCTCTCCTCATCTTGACCACATTGGCTGTGAATCGGCGCACAGCTGGCACCTTGTGCAAATAAAACACCTTCACCGGGGATGTTTAGTTGTGTATAAAGCTAAGCTACCTTCTTCATTTAATTACTATCTGTCTTTAGCTTAAGCTTTTTCGTCAACTGCTGTGTTAGTTGACGTAAATTAATAAATAAATAAATAATAAAGAGAGGATCTTGGTACCCGGCTCGAAGGACCAAATGTTTAGTAAAGGGCAGAACTTCCTTCTTAATTTAGGAGCAGCTAAATGAAGTTCTTCCTTCTTAACTTCCAAAAAAAAAAAATTGATCACGCTTCATTTGTCTAAGTGAACATTAATTTGGCGAATCTTTTTATCTAATAACTCCGATTTTAGGTGTAAAGAATTTTCAGACGAAAATAAATCTGGAATTAACGTGTTGCAACAAAATGAGAATATTTTACTTGCTTATAATTTGCAAAGTTATGTGAAAAAAAGCAGGGTTTGAAAACTGCGAAAACTGTCGACAGTTTGGCTATCGGGTTTTTTGCTATCGGATTTTTGATGTTTGCTGCTGTCAAAATTTTCTATTTCGGTTATTTGCTTCTGCTTTTGCTGTCAGATTTTCTGATTTCGGTTTTTTTCGGAAGCAAAAGCAACACAAAGTATGCGTTTTCATATTTGCTAAATAGTCACAGCAATAAATAGCACAAAATTTTTGACTTTTACTAATTCGACTACAGCAATTTAAGCCCTGAAAAATAGTGTTATTGTTACTGACAAAGGGGCGAACTAAAGAACTAACCTTCTGAAGGACTTTCCTGCAAGTCATGTTCTAGAAACTGTTCAAAGCATGATGTTTGAAAATTAAGAAATGCACAAAAACACAATTGATGATGACTCGAACATTTAAAACTTTTCGACAAATAAGAATAATGAATTTCAAGTGTGTTTCGACACAAATCAACAAAAAAATGCCACGCTACGCGACAGCTTCTCGTTCTAACTTATCAATTTTTTCTCTTGTTGTTTAGCGTATTTCTGTCGTGCTGTTGGCAACAAACGTTTTTAATTTTCAGGATTATTGCAAAAGCTATTACAAAACAATGTAGTATCGGAACAAACGTGTATCTTCACATCCTTATGGCGCAGACTAGGTAAGAGTAAAGCTTCGTGGCAACGCTTTCAGCTTCAATGGTGAAACCCGTTTTTTTTGCAGCAATGAGCGACACTCCGATGCTTCCATCCAGGTGTGTCATTCAGTTATAAATGAGAGCAGAGAAACCTGTAACGTAGCATCTGAAAAACCTTGCAGTTCAAAGTCATTGGGTTTGTTGTCCACAATTCGTGATATCTTTGTAATCTTAAACATAAAAATGCCCCTGCGCTTGCATAATTCCTGAAGCAGGATTTCAAAGCGCCAAAGTGCCGAGTGAGTCGAAGACATGTGCCGTGTCAGACAGCACTTGTCGCTTAGTACAACTCAAATGTACCGATCATGATAACTTCTATGCCCGATCAATTTTTCTGCCATCTTTGAGGCAATTTGTTTACTAATTTGTTTATCTCCAATTGTGCCCGCGGCATAAAGAGTATTAACTCTTTCTTAATGCTGTCTTATAAATCATTCAACAAACTCGTGTTTGTGATCAGCTGCAAGTTGTTGCAGCATTCTGACTGCCAGAAACGCTGCACATTCAGTGCCATAGGTGACTGAAATCAATTTATAATGCTTCAATGGTTTTTTTTTTTTTTTTTTATTCAATTTTTAACGCTTAACTAACGTAAAACATAACATATAAGAACAAAATTTGATTCGGTGTGGTAAAAAACAGGGTGCTGACTTCTCCGGAACTGCTAGTGTGCATTGCATCAAAGAGCCGTGCACCTACTATAGTCCTGACCTAATCCGTTCTTGCCTCCGTTGCTCTCTCATGACCTTTGCTGCAAAGTCGTTTACTGCCGTCCAAATTTCCGCGTCACCTAGCATCTTTCAATAAGCAATTTAACTGCCGCCGTGTACAGACGTGTTTTTTTAATGCACTCCGCAAAAATTGAGTGTAAAAAAAAGACCGCGTTTGCAAAAATTTGTGTAGGGCTCTCAGTCGCCCCAGAGACGCCTATTTACAATCATATTGCTATTAGATTGCTCTAATAGCAATAAATACTAAGTTGCAACAACAAAGTGCGTAATTTTTACAAAAGCCATGTCCACCAATTCGGGCCCAAGCTCTCTCGATCCCCAACAGCAACAGCTACAAGAACTAATTGTACAACAACAACGTGAGCGTCGACTCTCGGTCCAACGCAACAACGCGTACTTTTCGGTGGTGTCGCCGACCCCACTGAATGCTAACGTAAGCAATAACACCGAAAGTGCCAGCCACTCAGCAATCAAAAGCAACTTACCGTGGAGAGAGCAGTGTGCTTCTCCATCAATAACGATAACTGGGTCACCGATTGCACCGACCAGCACCGTCAGCTCGTTGACAGCAACTACTGCAGCGTCTGCCGAAGTATTGACCTGCCTCAAGCCGTCAACGACAAGTCGCCCTGAGTCAGCCACAATAGTAAACCCAACGACTTCTGTCCAAACTGGAATGGATAGATATATTAAAATAACTAAGCGGAAGCTAAGCCCGCAAAAGAAAAAAAGTGGCAACACGCCGAAAATAACCAAACCAAATGAACGAGTAGCACCCCTTAGCGGGAATCGTTTTAAAATTCTTGCCGATCAGCAAGATGATCAAGCCGGCGCTGTAGATAAAGTTAAATCGGCTAGACCACCCCCCTTATACATCCGTGGAGCCAACTGCAGCGCCCTGATTTCGAAGCTAGTAGAAACAGTAGGGGCAAATAACTTTGTTGTAACCCCTCTCAATAGGGGTAACATTAAAGAAATTAAATGTCAAACCCAAACTGAGGACAATTTCCGCATCATTGAAAAGTACCTCCGTAATGCTAACATCAACTTCTATACCTACCAACTAAAAAGCAGTAAAGGGCTCCAGGTTGTGTTGAAGGGGATTGAGCCATCGGTCCCTACTCAAGAAATAGCAGACGCGTTGGTCGAAAAAGGGTTTGCGGTCAAATCCGTTGTCAACATCATCAACAGGAACAAAGTCGCACAGCCGCTCTTTAAAATCGAGCTCCAACCAGATGCAAAGCGTTCGAAGCCAAATGAAGTGCACCCAATCTACAACCTACAGCTCCTACTGCACAGAAGAATCACCGTAGAGGAGCCCCATAAGAGACACCAACCACCGCAGTGTAAAAACTGCCAGGAATACAACCACACCTCTAACAACTGCAATCTCAGGTCAGTGTGTGTTGGCTGTGGCGAACATCATAAAGATGGCATTTGCACCAAGGACAGAAACAATGTCGCACTAAGATTATGCAGTAACTGTGGAGGGAACCACACGGCCAACTACAGAGGATGTCCTGTCTTCAAGGATCTTAAATCTCACCTAAACGGGCGCAAACCCCCAGCTGGACCAAAAATCACCGTCAACGCCTCTAAAACTACACCCGAGGTATTCTTCGCCAAGGCTGTTAGATCATCTAACATGCCTGCTACATACAGTCCTAGTGTATCCTTCGCTAGTGTGCTCCGAACTGGACATACGGAGCCCGCAAAAGAGACCCCGTCACTTCACCATCTGCAGAATCCGCAACCTAGCGCACCAGAGCTTGGCCAGCAAACTCCAAGTGGCTTAGAGGCCCTATTGATCTCACTCAATCAAAACATGACCACTTTTATGACGTTCGTGCAAAACTGTATGCAAGAACTGATGCGGAATCAAAACCTGCTTATCCAGAAGCTTATCGAGAATAAATAATGGCTTCCCTACGTCTATGTCTTTGGAATGCTAACGGCATCTCCAAGCACAAAAATGAACTGCAACTATTCCTAGACTCAAGTGAAATCGACGTTTTGCTGATTTCGGAAACACATTTAACATCAAAAAATAATTTTCAAATACCAAAATATACCTTCTATGCAACAAACCATCCAGATGGAAAAGCTCATGGCGGGACTGGTATCCTAATCAAAAACCGTATAAAACACTCGTTCCTCAACAGATTTGAAACACAGCACCTACAAGCAACTGCTATAACCGTTCAAACCAGCTGCGGCAACACTACATTGGTTGCCCTGTACTGCCCACCACGCTTCTCAATCTCTGAAAAGGAATTTACCGATTTCTTTAACACACTCGGAGATCGCTTCATTGCAGCAGGGGACTATAACGCCAAACATACGCACTGGGGATCTCGCCTGGTAAATCCTAAAGGCAAGCAGTTGTACAACACAATAGTCAACCCTCTCAATAAGATGGATTGCGTCTCACCGGGTAGGCCTACTTATTGGCCCACAGATCCACAGAAAGTGCCTGACTTGATTGATTTCGCAGTAACCAAGAGGATTCCACGTAATCGGATCACTGCGGATACACTGCTAGATTTAAATTCCGATCACTCTCCAGTATTATTCACACTATTAACAAGACCTCAAGTACTTGATCGCCCATATAGGCTTACAAACAACAAAACAAATTGGCTTAAATTTAAAATGTACATGAGTGCCCACATTGACTGTTCGCCGAAACTGGATGCTGCAGAGGACATTGATATGTGCGTCTCTGCACTTGAGTCTATGATGGCAGCTGCAGCAAAAGTATGTACTCCACCTGCCTCTTCTTACACTAAACCTGTTGACAGGCCTACGAACCGGCGGATAGAACAATTAGTAACGGAAAAACGACGTCTAAGAAGAGAATGGCAGATTACTCGCTCACCAGCAGCAAAACTTCGCCTAAGGCATGCTAATCGCAACCTCTCCAAGGCGTTAAGACAAGAGGAAAGCTGGGCTCAAAGAAAATACATAGAAAAGCTCAGCCCAACCAGCACTAAACATCCTCTGTGGAAAGCCCACCCAACTTTAAGCGCTCCTGCAGAGACAATTTCACCGATAAGGAGTCCAACCGGTGGATGGGCCCGCAGTGACGAAAAGAGGGCATCCGTATTTGCCACACATCTTAAAATGGTTTTCCAGCCAAATCCAACATCAAACTCATCTGTACTTCCCCCTTCGAGCACACTAACGGATAGTGAGTACTCGGAACTCCAATCGGACGAGATCACTGCAGTTATTAAAAACCACATAAAGCCAAAAAAAGCCCCTGGCCATGACCTAATCACACCGAAAATGATCCTGGAACTCCCTATCATTGCCATACAATACATCTGCAAACTGTTCAACGCTATAATAAGAATTGGCTACTTCCCAAGAACATGGAAAAGGTCCACTATCATCATGATTCCTAAAGTGGGAAAGGACAAAACCCAGCCATCATCCTATAGGCCAATTAGTTTGCTGCCATGTCTTTCGAAGCTTTTTGAAAAGGTCCTGCAGATCCGACTAAACTCATTTCTGGCATCGGAGAACACAATCCCTTCACACCAGTTCGGCTTCCGCGAAAAACATGGTACAATTGAACAAGTCAATCGCATAACATCCGAAATACGAACAGCATTCGAACTAAATGAATACTGTGCGGCTGTCTTTCTCGACGTTGCCCAGGCTTTCGATAGAGTTTGGCTGGAGGGTCTGATGTTCAAAATCCGGCAAAAACTGCCACAGTACACCCACAAACTCATGGAATCTTACCTTTACAATAGGCAATTCGCTGTAAGATGTAATGGCTCCGTCTCTGCTGATTTTGAAATCAAAGCTGGTGTACCGCAAGGCAGTGTACTCGGCCCATTGCTCTATCTACTGTACACTGCAGACTTACCAACGAGTTTAGGACTTACAACGTCCACTTTTGCCGATGACACGGCAATCCTCAGCAGATCCAAATGCCCAATACAAGCCTCTGCAAAATTAGAGGAACACCTCAAGGTGGTAGAGGAATGGCTAGCAACCTGGCGTATCCGGGTCAACGAGCAGAAATGCAAACATGTTACATTTACGCTTAACAGAAGAAACTGTCCAGATCTAATGCTAAACAACGTACCAGTTCCTCAAGCCGAGGATGTCACTTACCTTGGCATCCACCTAGACAGAAGACTAACTTGGCGCAAGCACATCGAGGCAAAAAAGTCACAGCTTAAACTGAAAGCAAGTAGCCTACATTGGATCATCAATGCTCGGTCCCCTCTACGTCTGGAATATAAAGTCCTCCTATACAACTCCGTACTGAAACCCATCTGGACTTACGGAGCCGTACTATGGGGGAAGGCAAGTACCAGCAATGTCGATATTATACAAAGAGCGCAGTCAAAAATTTTAAGATCAATCACGGGGGCCCCGTGGTACATACGGAACGACAACATTCAAAATGATTTAAATATACCTAGCGTAAAATCTGAAATAGGTAGTCAACAACTAAAGTATTCTGCGAAACTGGATGCACACCCAAATGTTCTTGCCAATTCCCTTACGCGAACTAATAATAGAACTCGTCTTAAAAGAAATGACAGACCAACCCAATAACAAGTGATTCGGGCCGCCTGCAATATCCCCAGGATTTATATTAAGTACTAGATTAAGAAAAATATCTCAAACTTGTTGTTAGGCTCTAATTTAAGAGTAGATTCAACAAATATATATTAAACGTTAAAAAAAAAAAAAAAAAAAAACCTAGCATCTTTCTCACCAGGTTGGAGGGTGTGGCCCCCTCACCTAGCATGGTGTTTAGGGATCTCCTTTCAGCGTCGTATCTCGGGCAGTAGAAAACAACGTGTTCAGCGGTTTCGGAGATGCCACTCCCGGCTAAATATGCCTTCTGACATTGTTACTTGCTCGGCAATAGGCATCAGTCCCGCTATAACGAGGGCAGCTTCGTCCGAAATAGTGTGAAAGGCGCTACAAACACGAATAGCGCATAACCTGTGTGTTGCCTTTAAGCCTCGTCTGTAGCTTTTAACAGTCATACCTTTGGCCCAGACAGGTGCTGCATACCGAGCCGCAGATTTGACGACGCTTGTTAGCAGTATCCTCCTCCCTTGTTTCGGTCCCCTCGTGTTGAGTAGTATGCGCGACAGGGCACGCGCCGATACAGCTGCCTTCTCGTTTGCGTAGGCTAGGTGTTCCTTGAAACTTAGCCTTGTGTCTATCATTACTCCTAGGTACTTGATAGCCCTTTTTGAAGTAATCACTGACTCGCCAACTCTTATTTTAGCAAGCTCCACCTTTTTTGCGGCTGCTAACGCAAGGCCTGCTGTCGAAAGCCAGTTGCCAACTTTACTGATAGCTCTGTTGCATTGGTCTTGTGCTACTTCGACTTCCTTAGCCACCACCACGAGTGCTACGTCATCCGCGAATCCGATTATGTGCGTATCGGGGTCAAACTCGAGTCGTAGAACGCCGTCGTACATCACATTCCATAAGAGCGGACCGAGAACGGATCACTGTGGAACTTCAGCTGACGCTACCTTGACACCGTCGTCTGTATGGTACCGGATTCGCCAGTCTGCGAAGTAGCTACGTACACAATTGACCAGGTATTGAGGGACTCCAAAACCCAGTAAGCCATCTATTATCCGGCCCCATCTAGCGGAATTAAACGCATTTTTTATATCCAGTGTCACCACCAGACAGTATTTTTTGGAGCCGCCCCTCCATCTGCTACCCGCTATTGCCTCAGAGGCGATGTCTACCACTTTGTGGATGGCATCTATCGTGGATCTGCCTCTCCTAAATCCATATTGCTGATCTGATAGGTCACCACCGGCAACTATGGCTTTGTTGAGACGCACGCTGATGATATACTCGAGAACTTTGCCGGCTGTGTCTAGGAGACAGATTGGCCTATACGAAGACGCCTCTCCGGGAGGTTTTCCTGGCTTCGTAAGTAGCACAAGATCCTGGATTTTCCATCTTTTAGGAAAAGTGCCCTCGCGTAAACAGGTACGGTACATCTTACAGAAAGTGGCTGGTGAAGTTCGGAGCTAGGTAGCAGCTTTACAGCCAGCTGTTACCTACCCTTGCTCTGACAAAGCCCTCAGAGGAATAGATATCGTCTAGACGCAGTGTGCTAGCTCCACATAGCCAGATTGCTGCCTTGCCGGTGGCGTCTGATGTCCATGTTGCCTGCTCCTTATGCTTGTAGGGTTCGCTGAGTAGTGCGACGTCAACAAGCTCTTCTTTCACCGTCTGGTTTAGCAAATCCTGAGCTGCGATGCAGTGATTCAGGTTGAGCTGGATAAACCTTAGTTTCGTCATTTATGTTTGTTCTGCAACCTCCTTCCCCATAGATCGGCAGAGGTAACATGACGTGGCTTCGCCACAGTCCGCTGCTCTGTATCCAGGTTCTCCGCATCTAAAACAACAGTTCGATCTATCGACTGTGTTGCTACAGTTGGCTACTATGTGACCAAACTCCAGACAAAGATAGCATTTCATGGGAGGGTCTTCGATAGCCCTAACTCTGCAGCTGTTCCAGCCGACTAGTAGCTTACTCAACTGTAGGAATTTCGTCATCATTCTTTCGGGCGCCGTGATGATCGCTGTGAAGGTTCCGTTATAGCTAGGCTTCAGGCTTCTAACAGAGCACGACCCAGCCTCGATTTCGGCTTGTTTTTCGATGGCCTCCAGGATGTGGTGAGGCTCCACCAGATCGTCTAAATCCCGGGGTTTTTCCCAAAACCGAATTCGGTCATACTGAGGAGGGTGACGAATGGTTCTCCTGTAAATCGCCATATTGAATCTAATCCGAGTTTTTCACCCGAACACCCGTTCCTTCTCTTCAGAATTTTCTATCTCGAAATTTGTATACTTTTAACCCGAAACATTTCGTGTGTGTCGGCCACCTGTGAATTTAATAAAGCATAAGTTTTTTAACCGAAGTTATCGCGCGTTATTAATTCATCCCTCGCTCACCCAGAAAAAATTGGCACCCGCCAACCACTTGTAATTTATTTGGATCCTTCCGCCCCTCCACGAACATTGGTCCTTCGAGCCGGATATCCTTCCGCTATTCCAGCTTGCATCTGCGGAATTCCTGATAAGTACAACATTTCTTATTAAAAATCTCATTCACATTATATTCCATTACAAACTTATAAAAGTGTGAGGTTTCCCGCTCTTCCATAGCGACCTACACACTTTTGTATACTTGTATGTACATACCATGTCATACATATTTATGTCAAATAATTTTTACATCCATACATACATATGTATGTACATACATAGGTACATACACATGTAATACTTTTGCCGTGGTAAGCACACATTTACACACATACATATGTCCACATACAATTTGAATTCACCCACACAAAATTAATTGCAGCCACTCCGATTGGCTTTCCGCAATTTAATAATTCGAAACCTACATAATTAAAGTAGGAAATCGTGATCCTCGTTAAACAATTTACAATTAATTAAATTCACAAAACATAAACAACGGCAGAACAGCTGACTCTCGAACAGTGCTGACACTCAAGTCTCATCAGTGCTGACACTTGAGCCAAGCCGTGACTCGGTCACGACATCCATTTTTTCCTTCGTGATTTTCTTATTGTGCAAACATATTTCAATCGACTGATTGAATTTACTTCGCAAAATATTTTCTAACGAAAAATAAGTACAACTTTATTTATATGGAATTAATATATTGGCTTGTCTTGGTGCATTTTGATCTTTTCCTCACAGATCCATGACATTGATCTTGTCCGTTTAATGAAAACTAATTCCGAGTTTTTTTTCCTTATTGAAAAGTTATCGGCACTCCCAATCCTACTGGTCTAATTTTTCCATATTTTTAAATACTCTTATAAATTTAAACATTTTTCCACATTGTATAAATTTTAATATCCAAGTGATTATATATCCTTATAATTATTCACACAACTGCGAGGAAAATTATAAATCCTTCTAATTTTATTTATGCTATCTATGCTTATTCATTGTGTTTATTAAAAAGAGGAGCTATTTCTTCTTCTCACTCGTCCTCTATACTTAGATTATACAGTCCACTTACGGCTTCGTTTCGATCTCCTCGCTTGAGAGCTCTAATTCCACGAAGTTATTTGTTTCCATTCGATTCGTAATAGCTCAGAGAACACTATACGGTGTCTCTTTCCGACTTTGTTGCCGTGTGCGAGGCATTAACGGCGTTCGAGACTCGCGAGTCTCAGGCTTAAGCTGACGATGTGCCACTCGTCTCCATTAAAATACACTTAGACCAGCTTAAGTCACTTTGGACAAAAGTCGAGGCAGAGTTTTCACGATGGTATAAAGCCTTGACGGCTCAAAAGAACGAAGATAGTCCGAAACTAAACATGAATATTGTTACATGGTATATGTGCAAGGCGGGACTTTGTTTGTAGAGCGAATCGAGCAGTTGTCCGTGAAAATGGCTTCCCCACCAGTCAGGCTCTCCGTCGATTCCACCCACCAAAGCCACACAGTTCCCCCGTGCGAAGTCGAAATCTTCAACGGAGACAGCCTGGCTTGGCCTACATTCCGTGATTTGTTTACCGCGATTTTTATCCATAATCCAAGCCTAACACAAGTGGAGAAACTTTACCACTTAAGTTGCAAAACGCGCGGTGAAGCCAGAGCCATTGTTTCTAGGTCACCCTTGACCAATGAAGGGTTCCAGTCCGCGTGGGATAACCTCACTGCGCGATACGAAAATAATCGATTATTGATTATGAGCCAAGCCAAGCAGCTTCTACAGATCCCAGCTGTAACACAAGAGTCTGGCAAAGCGTTGAGAGAACTGCAGACGTCAATTCAAGGTTGCTTAACCGGTCTTGAGCTTTCCGGGGCTCGTACAGACAATTGGGATATCCTTCTCATAGCAATCTGTACGAGCAAAATGCCCAAATCCACCCCTCTGTTGTGGGAACAGTCCGTTCCAAATAAGACCGCCGTCTCATCCTGGGACGACCTGAATCGATTCCTAACTGATCGCCACCGTGTACTAGAGGCCACAGATGTCCTTCAACCAAACTCTAGCGGTCAGACCTTTCCATCCGTAAGCCGAAAACCTACGGCACGAGCTCAGGCCTTTTCCGCTCAAGTGCAAGAGAGCTCAGCACCTGATGCTTGTATAATTCCGATTCCTGCGTCCTCCGATTCTTCCAGCAGCCCTCATGTAAACGTGGGAAGTTACTTCGCCTCCACTCGCAACACTGGCCTCCTGGGTACTGCGAGGGTAACTATTCATCATCGTGGCAAGCAGTTTCAAATCCGCGCTTTGATTGATATGGGATCCGAAGCGTCCTTTATTTCCCAAAGAATGTTTGAATTGATTAATCCTCCAAGCTGCAAAGTATCAACTAGCATTCGCGGCATTGGGTAATGCGATGCTGGTGGCGGCGACAAAGTGTGCCGCTTACAGATTTCTCCTCCTGACGAACCGCTGCGACAGTTCCAAGCAGTCGCCGTGGTGCTGCCTAGTGTAGCTGAAGCACTTCCGTCCCGCGTCGACCCGAATAAGGTGAAGCAGGATTCGCTTGACCTTCCGCTCGCTGATCCTCAATTTCACCAAAGAGCTCCTGTGGATTTGTTGCTTGGAGCCGAGCTCCTTCCCACTATCCTTGGGGAACGAATAATCAAAAATGTTGGTGATTCTTTCGTGGGTATCGAGACGATGTTCTGATGGGTTCTCTGTGGATTCGTTACTGGAAAATCCAGGAGGTCTCGGTCCACCTCTTCCAGCAGTCCGAAGATGTCTCTAAGGGCAGCAGCACCATCCGATTTAGAACGCAGTTCCAATTGCTTCAGGTGCCGCGTTTGTCAAGGGGCACACGCGCTCTGTCAGTGCCGACAGTTTCGAGGACTACGAGCTGACGACAGGCTACGGGTAGTCTTAAGCAACGGATACTGCCCGAACTGTTTGGCTCATGAGCATTCCAATGGTTCCTGCAGGAGCACAGCAGGATGCCATCGATGTGGCAAGCAACACCACACGATCTTGCACATCGACAGCTCTGTCGCGTACATCCAACCCAAAGAAAAAGACCCGAAAAGCACCCACCTTTCATTCGGGCTTCTATCCAGAGGTCTTTAGCCATCGTGCCGCCTACTCCATCCAAAGTTCCGCCTCCATCTCCACCCGTGTCTTGGCGATCCAGGACGCTGCCATCCCCCCATCCTTAGACATGTCCAGCGAGGCAATTGCAACTTGTTGCAAGGGGGGCGGTAAGTTCACGCCACCGGGTGAACAGCAGAGAGTCAGGGGTAGGGTTTTTCCCAAAACCGAATTCGGTCATACTGAGGAGGGTGACGAATGGTTCTCCTGTAAATCGCCATATTGAATCTAATCCGAGTTTTTCACCCGAACACCCGTTCCTTCTCTTCAGAATTTTCTATCTCGAAATTTGTATACTTTTAACCCGAAACATTTCGTGTGTGTTGGCCACCTGTGAATTTAATAAAGCATAAGTTTTTTAACCGAAGTTATCGCGCGTTATTATTATTCTGATGCTACTGGTACTTCCTCAAAAGGCTTTTTGCGATCATTTGCAGCGACTGTAATGTTCGATATTAGCGCCATCTGTTAACATTAGAGTGGAAATCAGGAATCCCTATATTATTAGGAGATTTGGCATCGCTTAGCAGAGTAAGAGAGTTGGCTTCTGTGCTTGGCACTGTACGGACGTGTATTTACGTTCTAAGAAAGTTACATATGGATATTCGAAAATAAATGTATTGCCCCTATTATTTTATGCACAGCTGGGTCATAGCTCGTCGGGTCTCTCGGAAACATATTTTCCAACAGGTTATGAGCCCAGACAAATGTGTGTGCAAAAGCTGTGCAAAATGGCAAGTGCACTCATAAAGATAGAACCGCTGAACGCGGAGAACTATGACACGTAGAAATTGCGAATGCGTGCCATTCTCGTGAAAACCAATTTACGGCAGTATGTGAACGGCTCCAAGGTATGCCAAGAGAAAAAAGATGGAGCAGACATTTTGCTGTTCATCAGTACAGCAGAATTAGCTCTTATTGAAAGCTGTGGATCAGCAAGAGATTATTGATTGAAATTGGAAGAAACATTTCAATCCAAGGGGCCTGTGTAAAAGGTCAAGTTACTCAAACGAGTGGAGCTATGAGGGTTGTGATGCGCGTCATCATATAAATGACTTCTTCGATTCTGTGTCGAAATTAAAAGAAATAGGGGTAAATATAAGCGACGACTTACTTGTATAGTTTACCGGATACCTATGAGACTTTCCGATGCGCAATAGAAACACGCGACGAATGGCCCAGCCCTGATATTTTGCGTGTGAAGATATGGGAAGAATCTGAAGGGCGCCAAGCGCTAAAATCTGTTTTCGATAAATCTGTCTCGGTATTACCGACAAGGGAAACGACGTTATATTTCGTCAGGATGAAGCAGTTATTATTAAAAATTTTTGATCTGCCCAGTCGCAGATGGTACAAAACTCCAATGCTCAATAGCATGTGGAGTGGAGTAAGGAAAAATAAGTCTTCTCCTCTTCGAATTGCAGAAAGAAGTCATTTTTATACCCTTGCAAAAAGGGTACGTAGGCTTGTATATACTGCAGGTGTTGTATATCTCGGATTCAGCCGGATCGGACCACTATATCATATAGCTCCCATACAAACCCCAAAGTCACGAACAGTGACTTTTCTCAATAACTTCGTTAATTTTTGCGCTATTATCGTGAAACTTAATATTAGAGAGTTTATTACGCATATAAACTACTGTGCCAAATTTGATCAAGACTGGATGACTATATCATATAGCTCCCATAGGAACGATCGGTCGCAAACAGTGACTTTTGTAAATAACTTCGTTACTTTTAACGCGATTGCTTTCAAATTAAACATTTCCTAATTGAATACATCTGTTCGTGGCTGTGCCGAATTTGATAAAGATCGGGTGACTATATCATATAGCTCCCATAGGAACGATCGTTTGAAAACAGTGACTTTTATCAACATCTTCGTTATTTCCTATGATTGTAGGCCATTCTTTCGCAAACATAAGGCTTTTTAGATAAAACGTTCTTCCACATTGATGGCTAATAGGTAAGGAAAGAGTTACCAAAAAGTTGCAAGGGTATACAAACTTTGACGCGGTCGAAGATAGCCCCTCGTTTTCATGAGTTAGAAGCTCTTCATGTGCCATGTAACAGAAGCTTTTAGAACATGTCAATGTAAATAGAGTGGTAGAAATTCCAACAATCTTAAACAAATAATATAAAAAAATTAAATATATACAAATCTAAGTTAACGATGACGGCTGAAGGATGAAGTATGACTCCTTCAATTTATTTAAACGTCATCTCTCAAAGGCAATGGAGCAAGTTTCCTTTCTTGGTGCGAACATCGGCTACTCTGACCCTTCCATCTGCACCAAGTATGGCTTCGACCACACGACCAGTAATCCAGCATTGCGGTGGAAGATTGTCTTCATGGACGAGAACTAATTGATCCCATGCCATGTTGTTTTCGGGATGCAACCACTTAGAGCGTTCTTGTAATTGATGTACATAGTCGCGCTGCCAGAGTTCCCAGAAGCGTTGCTTGAGATATGTCACCCTTTGCCAACGAGATAGATAAGAAAGATTTGAGTCATTTACTACCGGTTCAGGGATCGCTTGCAGTGAACATCCGATCAATAAGTGTGCTGCCGTCAGAGTCTCCCCGTTATTAGGATCATCGCTGTGAATGGATGTTGGACGGGAATTCAATATCGCCTCCACTTCAATTGCAATCGATTGAAGTTGAATTCAAAGCCGGCATTTCGGCTAAATTCCTCCAGATTTTTTGCATTGAGTTCTAAACAGAATTGCCGTTTGAAGCCTTCAAGTTGCGAACATGCTCCGACAAAGTCACAATAAATTAAATTGTTCAATTGAGATGAATGGATTTAATTTTTGAAGTTCCGGCTTCAGACTTCGTCCTGCTTGTAAGTCCTTTAGTTCTTTCGCAAACACATCACTCTGAATGGAAGAGATTATATGGCTAAAAGCAAATTTGAATTCTTCTACTGAAATGTATTATTGCGGTTAATAGGAACTCGGTTAAAAACTCGTAGAACGTATGCTAAAACTCTCACAATCATACGAAACGATAATAGTCTACTTATGATCTGCTCAACTATGCTCTTTTCTTTATAACTAGTGCTACATTTCAATACAAGAGTGTTTCGCAATTCTAATTCTTTAAACTCAAAATCTGTCTTTCTTTCAATTTTCGGCCAATGTAATGCATCAAGTGTTAAGAACTTTGGTCCATGAAACCAAATTGTCTGCATAAAATCGCGCGCTGCACAGCCAAGTGAAACAATGTCGGCTGGATTATCCTTTCCAGGCAAGTGACTCCAAATAATATCCTGCGATTGAGTTTCTATGGTTGATACGTGATTGGCAATTAAGCATTATAATCCAATGAAGAACGACAATTGAATCTGTCCAAAAATATGTTTTGCTGACAAGACAATTTAATTTGTGTTTGAGTTTAGTCCATGTTTGGCAGAGTAAAACGGAAGCAGAAAGCTCTAAACGAGGTATGCTTTGTGATTGAGTGGGCGCAACTCTCGATCTCGAAATGGTCAATGAAGTTACATATTTTCCGTTGTCCAAGACCCTTGCGTATATGCAACATCCATACGCTCGATTTGAGGCATCCGAAAATCCATGGATTTCACACTTATTTTTTTGGTGGTCTTTCTCCACAAGATTTGTTGGAAACTACTATCCTCAGGTGCGACGAGAAATTGTCTGTAGATTTTTGTTATGTCAGCGGTAACGGCATGGCGATACAAACGAAACGAGAGTAATGTTAGGATTAGATCGTGTTGAATAGTAGGACCAACCTTGAGAATATCATTTAATGATATATTTGATGGTGATTTAGACGACGCGTCAAATACTACGCGAAGTTTAGTTGATGAGCTCTGCGGTCTAAGGACACAATGGTGAGGAATAATGTAATGATTTCCCGATTGCAAATTATCTAACGAAGCTATCTACATATGATTCAACTTAAGATTTTCATCTAAAAAACCGATGTACATTTCCTTTAATTGGTGTTGAGATGCAAGCCGTCTTTCGAGTTGAAGAAAACGTCTTTTTGCACAGGACAACGAGTCTCCAAGTTGTTAAGGCGATTCCTTGAAAGGCAGCCGAACCTTTATGCGCCCTGAATCCAGGAATTGTGTGTGCACCTGAAAGTGAGTTTCACATGCTTGTTCTTCTGAGGCTAACGAAATATCTTTATTTTGAATTCCATGTATTTCATCCATTCAAAAATCCGATCAAAAATCTCGTTTACGCTAAGCAATAAATCTACTTTTCCGGGCTTATAAAAGAATGGGTCGGCTAACTCAATTTCTTTGGGAATGGCCCAATTTGACACATCTAGTCTCTTTTCAGGCTGAGGTAGAGATATAGATTTAGGCACGATTAACTCCATATTCCATTCATATGGAGATATTCTTGAACGAATTTTTGGTAGATACGGAATGCTTCATATGTGTACGTATTTCACCGATTCCACCAATCTCATAATGATCGTAACGAAACGGAAGCTGAAGCCTTTTGGCTAATTCTTCAGTTATAAAGGTAAGCTCAGAGCACGAATCAAGCAATGCTCTTGCGAGCAGAAACCCACCAAGTTTGTCTTGAATAAGAACTATTGCTGTTGGAAGTAATCCAAGCGTGGCGAGTCAACATTGATGTTGCAAATGTTTTACTTTCGTCATGTGTATTATGAATGATTTGTTGAGATTGATGATGAATAGAAGGTCTGTCTGGTTGATAATTTTCCTGGACGTTTGAATCCTTATGCATGTTTGTGTGATGTAAACCTCCACAATGTCGACATCTATTCAATCAAGGGCACCTTGAGGCTGGGTGACCCTTGTTGAGGCAATTCATACAAAGTGACGCTGTTTTAACAATTTTAAATCGCTCAATAAAAGGTAGCGAAATAAAAACTGGACAGAATGCTAACCTATGTTCAGTTGACTGACATTGAATGCATCTAGTTTGGGCTGCAACAAATACTTTTGAAGTATTATGAAATTCGTCTCTGGCGGGTCTTTTTTCTTGTCGGTTTCGCAGATACCCTTCCAAATACTGGCAGCGTCGACTGAGAATTTGATAACAGTCGGCACAGTCTGGCAATTTATCGTATTCTTGAACCCGATCGTATGCTTGTTTGGATTCAAGATCAATTTTTGATAAAACATCAGCTTCAGACCCAAGAGACAACAATGATCCGCGTAGAGCTGAAACCGTATCCAAAATTGTACGTAGGGTAACAGCGTCTGCCTTTTTCATGCTAGCAATGTTAAATAAACTTGAAATATGTTCTACGAAAATAAGAACTTTCTTGTCATATCGCTCGTTGAGGCGACCTAGGGCCTTGGGATAATTTTCGTCTGATACTTGAAATGGCGAGACTACGCTTAGAGCTTGGCCAGATAGACAACTTATTAGATAGTTAAATTTGTCTACATTGGACAATGAGTTGTCTTCATGTACCTTATTTGTAAATGAAGTAATAAATTTATTGAATTCCCCATATTTGCCGTAAAATTTAGGTAATTTGAGGGATGGAATCCGATTATGACGTCCCCCATGGTAAGTCGATGAATTAAAGAAACTAAGTTTTCCTGGTTTTTCGTTTTTACTTGTTTCGATAAAAAGATTTTCTATCTCTGCCCGATTCGCGTCTGCTGGATCTATCTTCTCAATATTGGTTAGAACTTGTAATACCTATTTAAAATACAACTCAACAATTTGAGACTGACAATCTAATATAATAGGGACATTTTCAAGATCGATTATAGCTCTTAAGCTTTGAATATTAGATTGCAGTTGATTCCGTTATTGTCTAAGAGGTAGAAGCTGCGTTTCATTTGGTGGAGACATTTTGGGCCCTTAACGAAAGAAATGTAGCAAGTTAGAAATGAATTAAACGTGAGCTAAACGAGTTCTAGTTTTAAAAAAACAGTCAAATGCATTAGGTTTCACTCAAGAGCTTAATAAGTGAGCTTTAATATGTAGATCGTTTCTCTATATGACAGTTTGAGTACTTACTCCGCTGTGCTTAATACTTAGCACGTGTTAAAGCTTAAGAGTGTATTACATGTGAGTGTAAAGCATGTGAAAGCTTTACGATCGGTAATGAGTCGCAATTGAGTCAAAACTTGAATGGAAATTAATAATGTAAATTTACACACTCAAGTTGACTTAGGTTATGATGGGGCTTCAATGTAAATGTCCCACGATGATATGTCTTGCAAAGGCCAATGATGAAGAAGTCCGATGGCGACTATCAAAGATGATTATGTAATGATGAAGAAGTCCAATAATGAATGTGCAAGATGATGATGTAAGCTGTAAAGTCCAACGATGACTGTCCAAGATGATGTAACGATGAATGCAATATAATGAACGAATAAACGACTTTAAATAGTTTTTAAATTTTTATGTTGGGACTTGCGAAGTGCAAGATCCTGTCACGATCGCCAATGTTTGATCTGCCCAGTTGCAGATGGTACAAACTCCAATGCTCAATTGCATGTGGAGTGGAGTAAGCAAAAATTAGTCTTCTCCTCTTCGAATTCCAGAAAGAAGTCGTTTTTATATTTCGATTTCATGAGTTGGAAGCTCTTCATGAGTCATGTAACAGATACTTTTAAACCATGTTAATGTAAATACAGTGGTAGAAATTCCAACTTCTTAAACAAATAATATAAGAAAATTAGATATATACAAATCTAAGTTAACGATGACGTCTCCTACAACATCAACATCAACCGCTGACGACACGGAATAGAAGCGTTGTTTGATTGGAGTTGCTTCTTTGATCTCTATGTCATGAACGATAAGTGGAGTTCGGCCTAATCCTTGTGGTTTAAAATGCGGAAATAATTGAATAACATCACTTAATCTTTTTTCCTGCTCTGGGGTTAATAAACATTTCTTTTCGTGGGAGTCGTACAATGAAATGAAAATCCTGGACATAACTTAAAAAATTTCCAGAAATCGATTCCTAAATTAAGTCTTTTTGCCAATGAAGGGATAATAAAAAGAGAAAGAGGTTTTTGCTTGCTTTCATATTGCACGTCTGTTCTTACCATTCTGGTAACTGAGTGTCTTTTTCCGTCAGCTGTGGCCACACTTGACATAATAGTTAAAAATCCAGAATATTTCGTCTAGTTTTTGCTGCTTAATCTGATCCGATACAACTGTAATTGGCTCCAGTATCCAATAGACCAAGCTCAGAAATTTAACTGGAGCTTAGAAACGACCATCTGCGGCTTTAATAGTTATAAATGCCATTATAAGTGTTTAGACATCTTTTACTTTTTTCCAAAAGAACTGGCAAGTTGCAACCTCCTGTGCAAAGATTTTGTCTCGACAAATGGTTTTGCAGCCGTTGATGGTATGGTAGTCTGTGATATGGCTGTATTTTACTTTCCCGCCGATTCGCTCCGGTATTATCTAGGCATACATCACATTGTGGTTTGTAGACATTTTTCTTTCCACATCCGTAGCACATGTCCCATCTGTGTCCTTCGATGTCAGAATTCCAACAAATGTATTTTTTTTTCTTTGACGTGAATTGCATTTAACTCCGGTCTTTTCCCCCAGGATTTTCGTCTGTCTCTTCAAGTAAAGCGATATTCTTTCTAACATTTGTATATTTCGTAATGAGTTTTCCTGATTCTTCACGGAGAAATTGCTCTCGGCGGTGCACCAATTGGCGTAGTTTAGATACCGATTCTATGGGAACATACATATAATAACGCTTCTCGTACTTCAGAAATCAGGTTTCTTTGTAGCTGAAGTACGAGTCGTTTGTCCTATATAGGTATTACCAATCTCGATAACAAAATCATTACGTCTTCATAGTAATGCGTTACCATTCCCCTGTTTTCGGCTGCGTATTTCTTCTAGAATCAAATCATCATCCTTAAAATCGTCATATTCCAGATTGCAAACCAGACAAAACTCCTCCCAAATAACGTCATCATGTTCTCTTCGATAGCGCCAATGCCGTGGATCGTGGTTACTAGATTGTCCCACTGAATTATTTAAATTCAAATTTCCTAATTTCTGATCAATTAAATATTCCATTCTCTCAAAAATTGCATCACAGTTTCCTCAGCTGCTCGACTTGAAGTTGATTGTTGCTGCGAACGCTGGTTGTGTTGATTCGAGTTCTCCGGTTTACGTGCCGTTGAAGATTGGGGTTTCCTCCTATAGCTTCTGATTTTAATTGAGCAGCCGGAGATGCTTCATTACTAGATTGTAATTGAGCTCTAGTATTGTGGGTCTTTTTGTTTCTCTTACTTAAGGGACCCTCTGCTCGATCAGACATTGTGAATTGGACTAAATATTTCTGGTGGCATACTTCTTTACAGCAATGACATTCCTTATGTTATTATATATAATTTTCTATACACTTCTGGTAAAAAACATGATTTCATTTAGTAATCCTAAGCCCCTCTTTTTTAACAATACTTTCAAGCAAATTGTACATTCTGCTTCTGGTAGCACACTCAATTCTTCATTACTCCTAATTATTGTAATTTTCTTATTTTTCTACGAACAAATTACTATCCATATTTTATTTAATTTGTTTTAATATATTTAATTACATAACGATTACCTTCCTTGTTTTGAAAATGAGGGTAAGCAAAATTATAGGTGCGGTACTAATACAAAGAGAGAATTGAACTAATTTATAATTCAATCTCAGAAAAATAATGTGTGAAGGGATAGCGAAATCGTCGCCAAAACGAAAAGCCTAGTCTCAACCAATATCATAAACTGAACTCACTTTGTTTCATCGGTCAGAATTCGGGGCTCGCCAAATATCTGCTGTTCCAGATGATTAAGCAGTCAATTCATTGATATCTGCTGAAACATGTGTTTAATTGTAATTAAAAGAAAAGGAAAAAATAAATAAGCTACAATGCCGACGCCGACATCAAAAAATTTTTATGCTTTACTGGTCGTAAAATCGAAACAATCAAATTGACGAATTCCAAGAAAAACACAGCCTATAATATACGACTGTCATTATATTGTAGAGTTTGTATTTGTTTCTAAGTATATTTACCGATTCATGTCAAAGTGCCTCATCACTGGTCAGAGCTCGGATTCTCCAAATATCTGCATTCCTAATGAATAAGTTACTCAAACAGCTACCCATGAATGAGGCTGGGGGATCTTATAAAGAGATACAGTAAGAAGTAGCAGAAGGAAAAAAGGAACCTGAAATTCTTGAACACTTGAATCCTAAAAAGAAACACGGATGAACCGAATAACTTATAACCGAATAACTTATGGCCCATAAGTCTTCTCTGACACCAGGGATGACAGTTAGGCAAGGAGAATGTCCTGCCTGTTTGGCCGCTGCATCTGCAATCTCATTACCTTTTACGCCCATGTGACCAGGGGGAGAATTCCAGATGAGACGAGGGTTCCAGATTGGCTAACGACTGCGAAGCTCGTGGAGTCAATTGTTTTCGATCCGTCACTGTAAAGCCAGGTCCAGTTGGGGACTTTTTCCGTTTCGGCAGCTAGCATTTGCTGAAATACATTTTTTGGTGTTTTTGATTTTTTTAATAAGTTGAGAGACGTGTTCACGGTGTGGCCCGGAAGTTGCCAAGGAGGAGATGGGCTGATTTTGTTCCAACGATATGGCATATCCAGTTGATGTTTTTTGAAGAAACTGGAACATCTGCGTATAGTAGACATGACTTTGAACCTTCGTCGCTGTTTAGACGTTGTATTGAAGTCTTTTAGCAGAATTTGGTTGGTCGAGCAGAGAATTTTAAGTATAAGCTTAAAAGTCAGTTGCGCGGCTCTCGTCTGTACTTCAGGAAACCCAGCTTCCGCTAAAAGGCATTTCGTCGGAGTTGTGGGGAAGGCGCCAATGCTACGCCGTACTGCTGCATGGTATGCGGGGGAGAACAATTTGATGTTGGATGGCGCACACCATCCATAGATTGCCAGCCCATAGTCGATTTTGGCCAGTATTAGGGCTCTTGTCGCATGAATTAGAGATGTTGGATGGACAAGAGAATGCTTAGACCCAAGAAACTTAATGATATTAAGGCGCTTGTTAAGGCTATCTCTAAGATTAACACAATGTTGCTTAAACGTAAGTCTATTGTCGAGCGTAAAGCCGAGAAGTTTTAGTATTATATTGTCTAGGGAGTGGAAGGCAATCATGAACAATACCACTGAGAGTGGAATGCCGTTGTGTAATTTATAGAAATTAGTTAAAGTATTATTAACTCTAACACGGATGGATCGCTTGGTCATGAAGGCCTTCACTAGGTATAAGGTCTTAGGACCTACCCCCCACCGGGAAAGTTACTCCAGTACGGTGTGCACACCAACGCGATCAAAAGGTCTTCCAAAATCAATAGCCAGAATGGTTACATGATTTTTGGTGGAAAGAGCATCTGACGCGTAATGATGGATATGCAATAGTGAGTCCATGGTACTGTGTTTTTGTTTGAATGCAGTTTGGTTGGGGCTGATAAGTTTATTTTTGGTAATAAACCACAAGAACCTTTTGGCAAGAATTTTTTCCAGTGTTTTGCTCAAGCAAGAGAGTAGGGATATGGGACGGAAGGATGTTAATTCGTGGGAAGGTTTGTTTGGCTTAAGGATTGGGATTATTATGGCCGTTCTTCTTGTATGCGGATAGCTACCTGCATCTAACATTTTGTTGTAAATTTCTAGCAATCTTTGCTTTCATTCTATTGGCAAGTTTCGAAGCATAGGGTATGAGATGCAGTCATAACCAGGAGATTTCCCCTTAGCGTGCCTCAGGGCTGACTCTAGCTCAATCGATGTGATCTGAGCATCAAGATACTCAGCATCTGCGGAAATGTGATTGGGCGAGTATGCTAGAGAGAGGAAGTTTTCTTTATTTACTTTATACATATTAGAGAAGTTTTCATCGCTGGAATAATTGGACCACATAGCTCCAAAAGCATTACCAATATCAACCGAATTTTGTAGCTCAATATTATTATCTCTGATGGATCTAAGAGGCCCTGGGAAAATTCCGTCTAATTTGTTGATATCCGCCCATAATTTTTTGGTTGTGGAAAGTGGGTTAATGTAAGAAGTAAAATTGCAAAAAGAATCTCGTTTAGCTCTAATAGCTTCTTTTTTAAACAGGGGTCTCGCTTTTTTGTAGGCTACCAAATTGGTGGAGTTTCGAAAGGTTTTATAGTTATACCAGAGATTCTGCTTTTGTTTTCTTAGATCTTGGAGACTTGGGCTGAACCAAACATGGTTTCTTATCTGTTTTTTAGGATTGCTTTGTGGAATGGTTACGTTGGCTGCTGTTTTTATGGTTTTCGTAATTCTGGCAACGAAGAGGTTCAAGTCGTTGGTCGAAGGGAACTGGAAGTGTTTTTTACAAACCGATTGGAAGATATTCCAGTTGGCGTAGTCAGTTTTGAACCTAATTATAGGTGGGACCTTTTCAGGTTTTAAATGAGTCAGAAGGTAATAGTAATAGGAAAATGATCGCTCCCGTGTAAATTTTGGGAAATAGACCATTTGCTGTATGGTACTAGCGATACGGAAGTCATACTCAGATCAATGTTAGTAAAAGAGTTGTGAGTTGAATGGTGGGTGGCAGAGCCGTCATTTATAAGATCTTCAACATGATAACCTTTGGGATTGCGAGAGCTGGACCCCCAAAGAGGACTCCAAGCGTTGAAGTCCCCGACATAGACTATAGGCTTATGAGCTGACTCTACAATATTTTTTAAATCTGAGGCTATTAGTCTTTGGTTGGGGGGTATATAGGAATTAAATATTATAATATTAGGGTGGGATAAAACCTCGATGCCCATGGAGCAATTGGACGAGATTATGTTGAGAGTTTTGTGTGGGATGTTTTGACGTATAAGTATACCCACACCATGCTTCGCATGATGATTGGGAGAGTTATTGAAAAAATAAACAATAAATGGTTTGGGAGTTGCGACATTAGTATTGTTGGATTTGAGATTAGTCTCTTGTAGGCATATAATATCCGGTTTTGTTTGTTTAATTAATAATACTAGATCGATGTAATTGTTGAAATAACCGTTTATATTCCATTGCAGAATTGTAAGGGTCATTATTTGGGAGGCGTAAAGTGGATACTATATGCCGTGGAAAAAGTTTATATCTAATTACGTATCAGAGTCCTCCATAGACTCTTCTGATGTGGTGTTATATTCTTTTTGAGTTAAATTAGTGGAGATAGTTGGGAGGTTTGTGTTAGAAAATTTGGTAATTTTGTTAGTTTGGGGTTGTTTTAAATATTCAGTGGTTTTAGGCGAGATGCCCAGAGTAGCATAGTCGAAATCGGCTGATGCGTTTTTGTTATTTTCGTGTTGTTTTTGCTGATAAAACAGCGGCGTAGAGGTGGTTGATGATGATGTTGTTGTTGTTGTTCCTTCATTTGTGACAGTAATTGTCTTATCTTTGCTTAGTTTGTTGTGATTTGGGCTTGAGTTGTAGTTTTTGTTGTTATTTTGATCAAATGTTTTTTTGTTTCTTTTGTGTCCAGCCATCGTTACTGCAGCGTAGGAAGAAGGGTTGGATTGCTTTGTTGTTGTTGCATTGAAGATTAACTTAGCTTTGCGCATTGTACATTTTTTTGCTGTCTTGATTTTCAAAATTTCTCTTTGCTGCTGATATTTGGAGCATTGGCGAGAGTAAGATGGGTGATCTTCTGAGCAGTTGACGCATTTCGTTTGTGTGCAGTTATCAGGCGAATGGGGAGGTAAAGCGCAATTACCACAAAGTGGTTCATTATTGCAGTGTTTAGCTGTATGGCCAAGCAGCTGGCAAGTTTTACACCTCATTGGGTTTGGTATATACTCCCGTACTTTTACCGAATGCCATGCAATATCGATTTTGCTGGGAAGATTGTATAAATCAAATGTACCCAGAAAGACTCCGGAGGGTTTACTGCCGGTATCCGTGGTTTTGATGAATTTGAATATATCAATGACTTTTTGGGATCGCAGTTCTTCTATAATATCTTCGTTGGGAACGTCGGAGAGGTACGGAGCGTATATTGTGCCTTTTACTTGGCTTAGAGTTTCGTGGATTTTGCATGTGATGTCGCAAATGCCCGGTAGAGAAGGTGAGTTGACGAATTTTGCAGCCTCGGTTTGATTTTTTACCAGCATTAGCAGGTTGCCGTCACGCAAGTTATTGATGATTCGTATCTGCTGATACGAAAACTGACGTCTGCCCGCAAAGAGAGCTAGTCGAAGAATGGGCCTTGGGATAATTTTCGTCTGATACTTGAAATGGAGATCTATCGCGTCTGCTGGATCTATCTTCTCAATATTGGTTAGAACTTGTAATACCTATTTAAAATACAACTCAACAATTTGAGACTGACAATCTTATATAATAGGGTAATTTTCAAGATCGATTATAGCTCTTAAACTTTGAATATTAGATTGCAGTTGATTCCGTTGTTGTCTAAGAGGTAGAAGCTGCGTTTCATTTATTTATTTATTTATTTATTTATTTTATTTAAGTCAACTAACACAGCAGTCGACGAAAAAGCTTAAGCTAAAGACAGATAGTAATTAAATGAAGAAGGTAGCTTAGCTTTATACACAACTGAACATCCCCGACCCGGTGGAGGTGTTTTATTTGCACAAGGTGCCAGCTATGCCATGATTCACAGCCAATGTGGTCAGGGATGAGTTGCAGCCAATCCAAGTCCAGAATATTTTCATTGGTTTCGCGCTAGATGATTAAAAAGTATAGCACGAAGAGAAGTGACAGAAAGATGAGGAGAGATAAGGTGAGAAAGGTTGTTAAAAGATTGGCAAAGAACACGAAGAGGTTCGTGAAGAGAGTAGTTAGTCAGACATCTACTAAGGTAAATAGGAAAAAAGTTTCTGGTCCGACGTGAGGGAACACAAAAATATAGCGTATCTAGTAAATTGGTAGAAATGAATTCGCCGTTGACTAGTTTATGGAGAAAGAGAATGCTAAAAACAAGCCTACGGTTATAAAGTGAAGGAAGATTAATAAAAAGAAGTCTGTCAGAATAAGAAGGTAGGCGAAGACCTGGGTCCCAATTTGGACCGCGTAGCGCAAACTTAAGGAATTGCTTCTGTACCGATTCAATACTACGCTGGTGAACATAATATTGTGGGTTCCACACTGGCGAGCAATATTCTAGAGTAGGGCGAACTAACGAAGTTTATAAAACCTTTGTTACATAGGGATAATCAAATTCTTTGACCCAACGTTTAATGAAGCCGAGAAGGCTGCTTGCTCTATTGACAATTGAAGAAATATGAACATTAAATGAAAGTTTAGGGTCAAACATAACGCCTAAGTCTTTGAATGATGGTACACAATCTAACAGAACAGACTTAATAGAGTAATGAGCTAGGAGCGGAGACAAACGGGTGAACGTCATAAAAGAACACTTAGAGGCATTAAGGTGTAATTTATTAACGTGGCACCAATCAGAGAACGCATCGAGATCTGATTGCAAGTACTGTTGGAAAGAAGGATCATTATAGGAATAACAAATCTTGACGTCATCCGCAAACATGAGCACGCGTGAATGAGCCAAGGCCAAAGGCAAATCATTTATAAACAAGGTAAATAACAATGGGCCCAGATGAATGCCTTGGGGTACACCTGATGTAACTCGAACAGTTTTAGATATCGAGGAACGAAAAGACACCTTTTGGGTTCTGCCAATAAGATACGACTTTAACCAACCCAATAATTTTGGTGAAAAACCCATGATGTTAAGTTTCGCGAGAAGCAAAGAATGATCAACCGTATCAAAAGCCTTACTGAAGTCAGTATAAATAACATCAGTTTGACACTTTTTACGAAAGCCATGGTGTACAAGGGTAGTCAATTCTAAAAGGTTGGTAAGCGACGAACGACCTTTCATGAAACCATGCTGACAAGGAGAAATAGTGGATCTGGATAGATGTTGAAGAGAAGACGTAATAATTTTCTCAAACAGTTTAGGTATTGCCGAAAGTTTGGCAATGCCACGGTAGTTGGAAACATCCGATTTGCTACCTTTTTAAAAAGCGGAATAATAAATGACTCCTTCCAAATATCAGGAAATCTACAAGTCTCACTCGATAAAAAGAATAACCGAGCTAAAGGCTTAGATAGGGAAATAGAACACATTTTAAGGATGCAACTAGGTATATCATCAGGCCCGGGAACGAAGGAAGACTTCATAGATGACAAGCTAGAGAGAATACAGTCTTCAGTAATACTGGGAAAAAACATACAATTTAAATGTGGGATTGAAAAGGGATAGGGTGTGGGATGCGAAACAGTAGTAGAATATGTCGACTGAAAAAATTTAGCAAACAGATCTGCAATATCTAAATCATTATTAGCAGTCTGGTCGTTAAGTCTGCAGGTGGAAAGTAGTACATTAGAGCGTCTATTGGAATTGACAAAGTTGTAAAATCTTTTGGGGTTCTTATAAAATTCAACCTTACAGCGAACGAGATAATTATTGTAGCATTGAGTATTTAAAAGACAAAATTGAGATTTGGCTATACAATAATTTGCATACTCAAGTCGCGAACCAGTTTTTTTTAAATCTTTTAAAATATCTCGATTTAATGTTACGAAGATTAGAAAGCCTACGTGTGAACCAGACTGGCGAAAAACTTCACTGCACAATCTATATGACAGCACTCAAATAGAAACGACCAATCAAAAGAGAAAATAAGGCTGTTAAGAAGATTGATATTTGTTTTACGAAAACATCTACGACGACAATTTGAGATGTTATTAAATGAATTAGTAACGGAATTGTAAGAAATAGTAACTTCAATGGTAGGGTGATAAGGATCTTCAGGTTTCACTAGTGGCTGTGTTTGCGATACAGCACTAACAGTAGGATCAGAGACAAAAACAAGATCAAGGATTCTTTTAGAAGAGTTAAGGAAACAATTCAAATGATATAGTGGACATTCAAGTAGGCTATCAAGAAAAACATGTTGAGGTGAAGGAATTAAGAAAGATAGATTATCATCAACAAGCCAAGAAATATTAGGCAAGTTAAAATCACCTAAAACTATAAGAAAATCACGATCTTTAAGACGACCAAAAATAGTTCGTAAAGCATCAGCATGGTGCACGTAGATCATGATATCAGAAGCTGGAGGAATATAAGTTAAGCACTTCTATCATAACAAGGAGTCAAGTACTTATACCATAAAACCCAAGTCCGTCAACACATGCCCATTGGCCGATCCTATTTCATCATCACAAGCAATTCCCATTAGTCAACCCCACCCAGTCGTCACATGCCCATTTGTCGCATGATCGCCTGTCTCAAATAACAGTCCGATAGCTAGGATAAACAACAAGTCACCCCACTCAATCGTCAGATGCCAATTTGTCGCATGATCGCCTATCCCCAGCAACAGTCCGATCGTTAGGATAAACAACAAACCTGATACCCAGAATCACCCCACAAATTTCGGCAATAAACAAAGAATGGTCCTGAACACTTGTGTAAACAAAGAATGGTCCCACGCTCTTAGTGGACTATTGGACTCAGCCAACGCCGCCGCCTGCGACGACGTCAATTATCCAAGCCTTCATCCAACATAATCAAATCATAGAAAATCAGTCTTAAGCCTAAGTCCAAACCATCCGGTAAAACTTCGCTTTAGCTCCGCGGAATTCACTCAGTCAGAATCTTTCAGTTATCATTAAGTTGTAATTGTAAAGTGACTTTAAATAAAAATTATATTTTTTTATACCGTGAGTGAAGGAAGTGTTTAATTGGCGCCCGAGCAGGGACCCTGCTAAATAAAACTTGATCGAGTGTTAGTGAAAGATATCAGTGGTCGTGACCGAGAAAACGCGTTAAATGCCTTAAAGTGTCAACGAAATAAAAACACTATATTGAACTACACTAACAGTCAGACAGGGTCAAATTTATCGCTGCAATTTCCTCCAAGATCCGTTCAGAGGAAAACTGATAACCCAAACGTGTTTGCCCAGGAGCGTTATTACCTTCAACGTTGGAAAAGCGAGCCCACCTACAAGCCGATCAGTACAAGCACCGAAGATGTTATTAATAATGTAAGTTAAGCAAAATAATTCTAAGTGAAAGAAAATCAAGAAAAGAAAAAAGAATTTGTGTAAACACAGTGAGAAAAAATTTTGTGAACCAAAACCAAAAGTTTAAATTTAAAAAGAAAAAAGAAAAACACAAGCTAAAATATTTATAAAATCCTTAATTAAATTTTTTCTCACTCAAGAAAAAAGAATCAAAAATTGAAAAAGAAACTAGTAATAAGTAATCCCAAAAAAAAGGGAAAGAAATAATTCAAAATTTAAAAAAAAAAAAAAAATTTTTTTGGTAAAAAAGAGAATAATTATTTAATATTGAAAAATTTGCATAATACCACAAATTAAGATTTAAAAAAATAATTTTGAAAAAAAGAGAATAATCATCTAATATTGAAAAATTTGCATAATACCACAAACTAAGTATTTAAGTACTAAAAACCATTTCCACCAAGATTAGCGGACATACCGCTATACCTTTGTCAATATAAACTGAAATCCAATTTTCGCGGCATTATATCGTTCGTGACGTCATAATATTCGCGATATCGTAACACTTATTTCCTTGAAAGAAACCTGGTTCGAAATATTTTTTCCAAAATGACTAATGACAACTGGGTTAAAGCAGCAGTCCTCCAGCAGGGTGGTAGTCAGGCAGCAGCTTCCGATGCTCCGACAGCATCCACCTCAGGTGCAGCAGCCGTAAATAGAATAGAGGCACTGTCGATACAAGGATTAGATGTAGCTATCCAAACAATTTTGTCATCTCAGCTACAGGAAATAGTGAAACAATTAAATTTTTCCCAGCCAGGACACATTCCCTTTAGGGACCAGACAGCTAGCGTCCAGGATAACTGGCATGAATTAGACAAAGTGCCAGATATCGTAAAAAATCTTGACAAATTCTCAGGTAGTCGTGAAGAATTCTCAACATGGTTTGCTTCCGCCACACGTTTGATGGAATTGTATGCTCCCATTCAGGGAACACCCAAATACTTTGCAATTCTGGTAACCATTCGAGGCAAAATTACAGGCCATGCGAATACACTGTTGAAAGTATATCGCACTGCTTTACATTGGGGTGCAATCTCTCAGTGTCTGTTATCCGAGTACTCAGACAAACGAGATTTAAGCACTCTAGAATATCAGCTATTCACCATGACCCAGAAAGGCGCATCCATTCATCAATTTTACTTCGCCGTTTACCAACAGATGTCATTAATACTAGACCAAATCGAAACATTGGGTTACACTCCCGAGACTATGGAAGCCATGGCAAAACAGGTCAGAGATAGGGCTCTAGATACCTTCATCGGAGGTCTTAACGGAGATCTATCAGACAGAATGAGCTTAGCTCAACCCAGAGATCTGAGGCATGCATTGCAACTGTGCGAGATGTTGGACAATAAAAGGGCTAGGAACAATATCAGCCATCGTGACACTCGTCCACCAGTAGGACCAAAACCCCCGCATTATGCAAAAAATTACTTGCAACCTCAACAATCATACATACCGGCAATTCCACCAAAACCTTATAATAACAACAACTTTTATAATCAAAAACCAATGCAAAACGTGTTCATTCCCCAAAATAAATTACCTCAAACGAAAAACCCCATGTTTTTCAATGCACCACCGAGGCCATTTGCTCCGAAGCCTCAGCCGGCACCAACTCCTATGGATGTCGACGGCTCTATTCTAACAAAAAAGTTGACTACATGAACAAGCCAAACGCTAATTCACCACAACAATTTGCTCTCAAAAGAGTCAACCAGTCCACCGGAAATTTTCCCAATAAAGTTCAGAGGCAATTCCATATCGAAACCGGTATGTCAGGTGAACAATATATCACCATACCGCCTCAAGAAGAGCATTACTCCGATATGTCCGATTATCAGTCTGCTTACCAAGGCCAAGAAGACCTTTACGAATTAGTCCCATATTCTGAGGTTCGTGAATATCAACAGCAGGAGGAATATTTTACCTCACAAGGTGACAACTCAGAGTTAGTCCCGCAGAATAAAGAGGAAACCAAATCACAATCACAGGAATCTCAACAGCCACAAATTGAGGACACCTTTAATTTTTTAGGTTAAAGTGTTCCTCTTTGCCGTACTTTGTTGTCCGGGACAAAGACGGAACCGCATACAATTTCTTAATAGACACCGGCTCCAACAAAAACTATGTCCAACCAGAAATAGCCAAAAACGTCAAAACAAATGAACACAAGTTTTACGCGAACACCGTAAGTGGTAGCATTCTAATCACCAGCCATATCCATTTGGGTTTATTTAACGAGCCCAACAAACCTATAACTTTCTTCTTATTACCTAATTTGAATCCGTTCCATGGGATTCTAGGTAATGACACACTAAGAGAATTAAACGCCATTATTGATATAGGGAAAGATCTATTATTTGTCAACAACTCTCACGTTGTTAAAGTAAAGCAGATGCGAGCTCATCAGGTCCATACGATCGAATCAGAGGAGCTCACCAATCAGCAGAAACTAGGGTTAAAGGCACTCCAAGAGGAGTACGAATCGCTTTTCGCAGACCCAAATAAGAAGTTGACTTATGCTACTAATGTCCAAGGAGAAATCCGAACGACAACAGACACTCCAGTCTACACCAAACATTATCCGTACCCAGCTTCTCTCAAAGAAGTAGTAGAAGACCAGCTACAAGAATTACTACGAGATGGTATAATACGACCCTCACGGTCGCCCTATAATTCCCCTGTATGGATAGTCCCTAAAAAGAGCGATAGCCTTGGGAATAAGAAATATAGGATGGTCATTGATTACAGAAAGCTCAATGCAGTTACAGTTTCGGATAAGTATCCTATCCCTGAAATCGGAGAAATGGTTGCGCAGTTGGGCAACAATAAGTATTTCTCTGTTCTTGATCTAAAGAGCGGATTTCATCAGATTTCCCTTAAGGAATCTGATATTGAAAAAACAGCATTTTCTGTAAATGGAGGGAAATATGAGTTCACAAGACTCCCCTTCGGTCTAAAAAATTCCCCATCAATATTCCAAAGAGCTCTCGATGACATCTTGAGAGACCTCATCGGAAAAATTTGCTATGTCTACATTGATGATATTATAATATTCAGTAAATCTGAGGAAGAGCATTTCCGACATCTAGCTCTAGTATTTTCTACCTTGTCCAAAGCGAATATGAAGGTCCAAGTAGATAAATGCAAATTCCTAAGACACAGTGTTGACTTCCTAGGCGTAGTTATCTCAAGGGAAGGAGTTAAAACCAATCCAGAGAAAATTCAAGCCATTAAAAAAGTTCCCCATACCAAAGAACCTAAAACAACTAAGGTCCTTCCTGGGATTAGCTAGTTATTACAGAAGATTTATCAAAGATTTTGCTAAGTTAGCTAGACCCTTGACGGCGTTATTGAGAGGAGAACATGGCAGAGCTAAAAAGAATGTCTCAAGCAAGATTGAAATCCGATTCGGTGAAGCCGAACTCGATGCCTTTGAGAAAGTAAAAAATGCATTAGTATCACAAGATGTGATGTTAGCATACCCTGATTTTAAACAAGAGTTCCATCTAACCACTGATGCTTCAAACTTTGCATTAGGAGCTTCTCTAGAACAGAACGGTAGACCCATTACATTCCTTTCCCGTGCGTTATCCAAGGCCGAAGAAAATTATGCTACAAATGAAAGAGAAATGCTAGCAATAGTATGGGCATTGGATAAGTTAAGGATGTATGTATACGGCAAATCCAAAGTGATCATTTACACTGACCACCAGACTCTCACTTATGCTCTCAGCCCGAAAAATAACAACACAAAGCTGAAGAAATGGAAAAGTTACCTGGAGGAATATAACTACGAGTTGAAATATAAGCCGGGTAGCTCAAATGTGGTAGCAGACGCACTCTCTAGAAACCCTACCAGCATAAATGCTAGCAGTACGTCAGCTACAGCCCATAGTGATGAAAGCTCAGGTCATGAACTCATTCCAGCAATGGAAGTTCCCATCAATGTCTTTAAAAACCAATTGTTTATCCTCACTGGTGATAACGAATCCACTACCTTTGAAATACCGTTCCCTACATATCATAGACATACAATAGTGAGAAGCAATTATTCCGAAGAAGATCTTGTAACCATCTTGAAAGAAAAAATGGATCCTAGAATAGTTAATGGTATTTTTACTTCTGAAAGTATCATGGGAAAAATCCAAGAAATATTTCCAGAGCATTTTAGGAATTACAAGGCAAGGTTCACGCATATTCAAACTATAGATGTCCATGATCAGATCCAACAACAAGATATCATAATAAAAGAACACCTCAGAGCACATAGAAATTCCGTTGAAAATAAAAAACAAATTTTATCTGAATATTTTTTCCCCGGTATGAAGAAAAAGATAGAAGCAATAGTAAACTCTTGCCAAACGTGCAAACTCTCTAAATACCAAAGACACCCTCCGAACCAAGAAATACAACCAACCCCTATTCCGAAATATCCAGGTGAAATTATTCATATAGATTTATATTCCACCCAAAATAAGATTATTTTAACCGCAATAGACAAATTTTCTAAATACGCGCAAGTTAAACTCGTAAACTCAAAAGCAGCAGAACATCTTAAAGTACCCTTACGTGAGTTGTTAATAGCCTTCGGTATGACAAAAACCGTGGTGATGGATAACGAAAAGGCTTTAAATTCTGCATCAATAAAATTTCTTTTGAATAATCAGTTAGGTATACAAGTCCACACTACTCCACCATATACTTCGTCTAGCAACGGCCAAGTAGAAAGATTTCATTCAACATATACAGAAATAATGAGATGCTTGAAGCTAGAGCACCCCGAAATGGAATTCGAGGATTTAATATTCAAAGCCGTTGACGAATACAATAAAACCATCCATAGTACCACCAACAAAAAGCCAATAGAAGCATTTTTTGGAACAAATTTAATCCATACTCCAGAAAAATTAGCACTTGAAAAGGAAAAGATTGCAGAAACCATTTTAAAGAAGCAAAATAAGGACCTAGATTACCATAATAAAACAAAAAAACCCGTCAAAATCTACGATCCAGGTGAAATCATCTACGTTAGGATTAATAAACGGCTAGGCTCGAAACTAACGTCTAGATATAAAAAAGAAATAGTAGCCGAAGATCTTAATACCAAGATTAAAACCAGGTCAGGCAGGATAGTTCATAAAAACCACTTGAAGTATTGATAAACATCCTCTTCCGACAGATTGCTCATGTTACCACTTTGCTGGGGTCACACAACCATACTAGACTATACTAAGTCAAGAGTGGTCATGTTGGAAACCGGGTTAGCCGCGCGCCAGAACGGAACGTTTAAAATCATTCACGTCATCGAATTAGAAAAATATCAAATGGCCATATCCGTTCTAAAAGAAGTCGTTAAGAATTCATCAAACCCTAGTCCGTATCAACCATTTTTGGCCTATGAGATAACTCGGATACAGAATGAATTAAGGAGGCTTCAGCCGATGAAATTCAGAAACAAAAGATCGCTTGATATACTTGGCACGGCTTGGAAATGGTAGATAAGATCAATGAACAATTGGAAAACAATAATCGGCAGGTCATTATTAATAATCTAATAGAAAATAAGATAAACGATTTAATTAAGATAACTAATACCATATTAATTAGAGGTAAACCCGAATATAATAATAAGTCAGAAGAAATCGAAATAACCAAATTTAAATTGAGTCTTTTAAGAGAAGAAATAACAAATATTATTTACGCAATTGATTGGGCTAAGGCCAATACCGCAAACTCATTAATACTGTCCTCTGCTGAAATAGATTTTAGTGACACAATTAAAGAAGAGAGCCTAACATTTGTAAACATTGAAGAACTAATAGAGTTTGCCGAGGTCAGCATAGCCTCAGACGGTAAATCACTCCTTTATATTGTTAACCTACCCAGAGTAATTAATGAAATTTGTAAACAAATCCTTGCAATACCAATTAAATATCAAAAATATATAGAAGAAATAGACTATGAGAATATCATGAAATGTAACAAGAAATACTTCGGGTTAATCAATAAGAGTAAATGTAATATTCATAATGGTAAGACAATCTGTAAACTGGAAGATCTGACTAATTTAGAAAACAGTAAATGTGTAGGAGCCTACTTGCAAAGAAGGAATCCACAATGTAAGGTCATCAACAACCAGCACGTAAAATCCCATTCGGAAATAATGCCCGGTACCTTGCTGCTGAACCAATTTCAAGGAGACATCAACATCAATGGAGAAAATATTACCCTAGAAGGCACCTTCATAATTCAAGCGGAAAACGCGACAGTCGTCATAGAAGACTCCTGGTATATTGTGAAGACACGCTTTGAAGTCGAGGTTCAACCGCCGCTGTTGCAATTACTATCAGATAAGCAGCAAAGAGGTGAAAGGTTATCTCTGGAAATGATCAAGGAACTACACATCAATAATACTAATAATCTGGAGAGAATCCAAAGAAACAACTTGATTATGTCTTCGTCAAGCTGGATTATTCTAACCCTTCTGGCAGCCGCAGTGATAACATATTACATCATCAAAAAATTCTGCAGCCACGAAACAGGCAACCATGGTCCACCAATGGAAGTCTCAATCGCGCCAGTTCAATATGTTGTTGCGACCGAGGACGTCCGCACTTAAAGGGGGAGGAGTTAAGCACTTCTATCATAACAAGGAGTCAAGTACTTATACCATAAAACCCAAGTCCGTCAACACATGCCCATTGGCCGATCCTATTTCATCATCACAAGCAATTCCCATTGGTCAACCCCACCCAGTCGTCACATGCCCATTTGTCGCATGATCGCCTGTCTCAAATAACAGTCCGATAGCTAGGATAAACAACAAGTCACCCCATTCAATCGTCAGATGCCAATTTGTCGCATGATCGCCTATCCCCAGCAACAGTCCGATCGTTAGGATAAACAACAAACCTGATACCCAGAATCACCCCACAAATTTCGGCAATAAACAAAGAATGGTCCTGAACACTTGTGTAAACAAAGAATGGTCCCACGCTCTTAGTGGACTATTGGACTCAGCCAACGCCGCCGCCTGCGACGACGTCAATTATCCAAGCCTTCATCCAACATAATCAAATCATAGAAAATCAGTCTTAAGCCTAAGTCCAAACCATCCGGTAAAACTTCGCTTTAGCTCCGCGGAATTCACTCAGTCAGAATCTTTCAGTTATCATTAAGTTGTAATTGTAAAGTGACTTTAAATAAAAATTATATTTTTTTATACCGTGAGTGAAGGAAGTGTTTAATTTATATGAACAAGAGATATATAGGCTAAAGTTAGAACATGTAACTTCGACGCAAATAAACTCAACACCTAAAGGGAGATCAATCGGCACCACACTTGAAGACAGATTCGAGTTGACAGCAATGAGTACTCCACCGCCACGACGACCAACACGATCAGCCTATAAGAAATAAAGTTATTAAAAAGAATTTCATTATCCAAAACAGAGGAGTTAAGCCAAGTTTCAGAGAAAGCTAATATGTCAGCCGAAAAGGTTTGGCTATCACAGAACAGGTTCGAGAGCTTGGTAAGAAGTCCTCTTACATTTTGATAATGAATGCAAAGACTAGACGTTATTAGTTTTTTGAAGCAGAAGATAAATTAGGAAGGTGGACAGGCAACGGACGAGAGCGCATATTGAGGACAAACTCGTGTACAACTAGGCCCTCTGGCCAAAAATTAGGGTTAACCATAGCTAAAAAGTACTCATTTGGTACTGTAATTTTAAAAGAGGAGATTTCGCGAGGCCTAGAAAACTTAAACTATTGAATTAAAACCTTAGCAGGGCAAATATTACCAATGTAAGCTGCCACAGACGACTCAGAAGTATCTGGAGCAAGCCTAGAGATAAATAATTGTTTGCGATGAGGCACTACAGTTAGTGGAGGCGGAGGAGCATTGGGATCCGCAAGTGATTGAGAGCCGGCATGATCCTGTGATTGATCAGAGTTCACGTGAGGGATAGATTGAGGTACACCAGTGCTTGTAATGGGTACTTCAATCTGAAAAGAAGAGCATAAAGAGGGACAAGAAGATGGTGTAGGCGAAAGTAAAATCGGAGAGGAAGTAATAGAGAGAGCTGGCGACTGCTTACGAGGCAACTCAAGGGTACATTTCTTGTGCAATTTCTCAGAAGGTGGAACAAACTTGAATTGCGACAATAATTGAACGCTAGAGTCACACTCGTTTGACAGCTGTTTGGCCAGTTTGTTTAAAGAAAGAAACTTTAAACGAAGATCCCTATACATACGGCTAAAATCAAGCTGCTGGCTGGCACAAGATGGGCAAGTCCAGCGCATTAAGCTGCAAGCATCAAGCTCAGGCTTAGACACAGACAAACCAGAAAATTTGTCGTAGTCGCGGCCATTGAGGCCAGCACATTTTAAGTGAATAAGATTATCGCAGAGCCAACAAGATATTGCTCTATACTGATCATCAAAACGATCAGAATGTTTGCAATTAGGTAGACAACAAGCCATTGAAAAGCCGAAAGAAAGGCAAAAAAAATTATATATATATAAGAATATATAGAAAAATTAAATTCACAGCACAAAGATAATTATTGATAAATAATCAAAAATTACAAATAAAACAAAGAGACAGCTAGAGTGCACAGCACAACAGAGAGTGCAAGAACAGTTATAAGCCGAGCTTTGAGAGGCGGCCTTACAAAAGTGATTACGCGGGAGAGAAGCTGAGCACAAGCACAAATCAGAGAGAACAACAAAGCCACCAAACACTAATCACGAAAAAGAAAAAATTGTTTAAACTGATTAATTTGGCAAATTATGGAAATAAAACACATGGGAGTCAAGCGAACAACACCAGCGAAAGCGTAAACAAACTAAGCACAATTAAAAATTGAGAAAAACAATAAATATTAATAAAAACTCAGGAGCTATGCAAAAAACACGACCGTCACGTCAGAGAGCAGAAAGCTTTTTTTGGTGGAGACATTTTGGGCCCTTAACGAAAGAAATGTAGCAAGTTAGAAATGAATTAAACGTGAGCTAAACGAGTTCTAGTTTTAAAAAAACACTCAAATGCATTAAGTTTCACTCAAGAGTTTAATAAGTGAGCTTTAATATGTAGATCGTTTCTCTATATGACAGTTTGATTACTTACTCCGCTGTGCTTAATACTTAGCACGTGTTAAAGCTTACGAGTGTATTACATGTGAGTGTAAAGCATGTAAAAGCTTTACGATCGGTAATGAGTCGCAATTGAGTCAAAACTTGAGTGGAAATTAATAATGTAAATTTACACACTCAAGTTGACTTAGTTTATGATAGGGCTTCAATGTAAATGTCCCACGATGATATGTCTTGCAAAGGCCAATGATGAAAAAGTCCGATGACGACTATCCAATATGATTATGTAATGATGAAGAAGTCCAATGACGGATGTCCAAGATAGTGATGTAACCTGAAAAGTCCAACGATGACTGTCCAAGATGATGTAACGATGAATGCAATGTAATGAACGAATAAACGACTTTAAATAGTTTTTAAGTTTTTATGTTGGGACTTGCGAAGTGCACGATCACGATCGCCAATGTTTGATCTGCCCAGTTGCAGATAGTACAAACTCCAATGCTCAATTGCATGTGGAGTGAAGTAAGGAAAAATAAGTCTTCTCCTCTTCGAATTCCAGAAAGAAGTCATTTTTATATTTCGTTTTCATGAGTTAGAAGCTCTTCATGTTTCTGTCTAGGTGGTTGCCAAGATAAGTGACATCCACGCCAGGTTGCTAACCATTCATCTACCACCTTTAGCTATTCCTCTAATTTTTCAGAGGCTTGTATTGGGCATTTGGATCTGCTGAGGATTGCTGTGTCATCGGCTAAAGTGGACGTTGTGAGTCCTACACTCGTTGGTAAGTCTGCAGTGTGAAGCAGGTAGAGCAATGGCCAAGTACACTGCCTTGCGGTACACCAGCTTTGATTTCAAAGTCAGCCGAGACGAAGCCATTACATCTTACAGCGAATTTCCTATTGTAAAGGTAAGATTCCATGAGTTTGTGGGTGTACTGTTGGAGTTTTTGCCGGATATTGAACATCAGATCCTCCAGCCAAACTCTATCGAAAGCCTGGTATTAGTAGTAGTCTTTTATTTCAAATGCTGTCCGTATTTCGGATGTTATGCGATTGACTTGTTCAATTGTCCCATGTTTTTCGCCTGACCCGAACTGGTGTGAAGGGATTGTGTTCTCCGATGCCAGAAATGAGCTTCGAAAGACATGGCAGCAAACTAATTGGCCTATAGGATAATAGCTGGGTTTTGTCCTTTCCCACTTTAGGAATCATGATAATAGTGGACCTTTTCCATGCTCTTGGGAAGTAGCCAATTCTTTTTATAGCGTTGAGCAGTTTTCAGATATATTGTTTAACGATGAAATGGAGTTCTAGATTCATTTTCGGTGTGATTAGGTCATGGCCAGGGGCTTTTTCGGCTTTAAGTGGTTTTTAATAACTGCAGAGATCTCATCCGATTGGAGTTCCGAGTACTCACTATCCGTTAATGTGCTCGAAGGGGGAAGTACAAATGAGTTTGATCTATTCCGCTGGAAAACCTTTTTAAGATGTGTGGCAAATACGGATGCCCTCTTTTCGTCACTGCGGGCCCATCCACCGGTTGGACTCCTTATCGGTGAAACTGTCTCTGTAGGAGCGCTTAAAGTTGGGTGGGCTTTCCACAGAGGATGTTTAGTGCTGGTTGGACTAAGCTGTTCTATGTATTTCCTTTGAACACAGCTTTCCTCTTGTCTTAACGCCTTGGAGAGGTTGCGATTTGCATGCCCTACGCGAAGTTCTGCTGCTGGTCAGCGAGTAGTCTTTCATTCTCTTCTTAAGCGTCGTTTTTCCGTTACAAGTTGTTCTATCCGCCGGTTCGTAGGCCTCTCGACAGGTTTAGTGTAAGAAGAGGCAGGTGGAGTAGATACTCTTGCTGCACCTCCCAGTATTGACTCAAAGGCAGAGACGCACATATCAATCTTCTCTATAGCATCCGGCTTCGGCGAACAGGCAATGTGGACACTCATGTACATTTTTAATTTAAGCCAGTTTGTTTTGTTGTTTGTAAGTTTATATGGGCGTTCAAGTACTTGAGGTCTTGTTAAAAGTGTGAATAGCACTGGAGAGTGATCGGAAGTTAAATCGAGCAGTGCATCCGCAGTGATCCGATTACGCGGAATCATCTTGGATACCGCGAAATCAATCAAGTCATGCACTGTCTGTGGATCTGTGGGCCAATAAGTAGGCCTACTATTGTGTTGTACAACTGCTTGCCTTTAGGATTCACCAGGCGATACCCCGAGTGCGTATGTTTGGCGTTATAGCCCCCTGCTGCAATGGAGCGATCTGCGGGTGTGTTAAAGAAATCGGTAAATTCTTTTTCAGAGATTGAGAAGCGTGGTGGGCAGTGCAGGGCAACCAATGTAGTGTTGCCTCAGCTGGTTTGGACGGTTATAGCAGTTGCTTGTAGGTGCTGTGTTTCAAATCTGTTGAGGAACGAGTGTTTTATACGGTTTTTGGATGGTTTGTTGCATAGAAGGTATATTTTGGTATTTGAAAATTATTTTTTGATGTTAAATGTGTTTCCGATATCAGCAAAACGTCGATTTTACTTGAGTCTAGGAATAGTTGCGGCTCATTTTTGTGCTTGGAGATGCCGTTAGCATTCCAAAGATATAGACGTTGGGAAGACATTATTTATTATCGATAATCTTCTGGATAAGCAGGATTTGATTCCGCATCAGTTCCTGCATACAGTTTTGCATGAACGTCATAAAAGCGGTCATGTTTTGAGTCAGTGAGATCAATAGGGACACTTGAAGTTTGCTGGCCAAGTTCTGGTGCGCTAGGTTGTGGATTCTAAAGATGGTGGAGTGACGGAGTCTCTTTCGCGGGCTCCGTCTGTCCAGTTCGGATCAAACTAGCGAAGGATACACTAGGACTGGTTGTAGCAGGCATGTTAGATGATTTAACAGCCTTGACGAAGAATACCTCCGGTGTAGTTTTAGAGGCGTTGAAGGTGATTTTTGGTCCAGCTGGGGGTTTGCGCCCGTTTAGGTGTGATTTAAGATCCTTGAAGACAGGACATCCTTTGTAGTTGGCCATGTGGTTCCCTCCACAGTTACTGCATAGTCGTGCCATATTCTTCTGTGCAATAAGAGCTAAAGGTTGTAGATTGGGTGCACTTAATTTGGCTTCGACCGCTTTGCATCTGGTAGGAGCTCGATTTTAAAGAGCGGCTGTGCGACTTTGTTCCTGTTGATGAAGTTGACAACAGACTTAACTGCAAAGTTTTTTTCGCCAATGCGTCTGCTATTTTTTGAGTTGGGACCGATGGCTCAATCCCCTTTAACACAACCTGGAGCCCTTAACTGCTTTTTAGTTGGTAGGTATAGAAGTTGATATTAGCATTACGGAGGTACTTTTCGATGATGCGGAAATTGTCCTCAGTTTGGTTTTGACATTTATGTTTTCCCTATATAGACTTAGAACAAAGTTATTTGCCCCTACTGTTTCTACAAGCTTCGAAATCAGGGCACTGCAAGTGGCTACACGAATGTATAAATGAGGTGGTCTAGCCGATTTAATTTTTTTTTAGCGCCGGCTTGATGGTCTTGCTAATCGGCAAGAATTTTAAAACGGTTTGGTTTAGTTATTTTCGGCGTATTGCCAATTGTTCTCTTTTGCGGGCTTCACTGCCGCTTAAATATTTTAATATATCTATCCATTCCAGTTTGGACAGAGGGCGTTGAGTTTATTGTTGTGGCTGACTCTGGGCGACTTGGCGTTGACGGCTTGTGGCAGGTCAATACTTCTGCAGACGTTGCAGTAGTTGCTGTCAATGAGCTGGTCGGTGCTGGTCGGTGTGATCGGTGACCCAGTTATCAATATATGGCTGTTTGCTGAGTGGCTTGCATTTTTGTTGTTATTGCTTACGGTAGCATTCAGTGGGGTCGGCGACACCACCGAAAAGTACGCGTTGTTCCGTTGCGACTCTCGGTCCACGTTGTTGTTGTACAATTTGATCTTGAAGCTGTTGCTGATGGGGATCGATAGAGCTTGAGCCCGAATTGGTGGTCATGGCTTTTACAAGATTGAGCAGTTTGTTGTTGCAACTTACTATTTGTTACTATTAGAAAAAACTAATAACAATATGATTGTAAATAGGTAAGGCGACTGAGAGCCGTACAAAATTTTTGCAAATGCGGTCTTTTTTATTTCACACTGAAGTTTGCAGAGTGCATTAAAAACACGAGGCGGCGGTTGAATAATAATAGGAGGAAGAGGCAATTAACACGTCCTGCTATATCAGGAATAGATGTACCACAAAAGGATTATCTAGAGAGTTGCCATACACTTATTGGACTGCAAAAGTTCCGAGTGTGAGACACATGCATACTTTTGGCACAAAAGCGTATGTACTAATGAAAGGCAAAAACAAGGGCAAGTTCGAGTCACGATCGGAAGAGTGTATATTTTTGGGATTTTCATCAAATAGTGTGAGATTTTAAAATCAACGATGCTAAATTTATAAATATTTCAGGATTCAGAAGCGATTTTCAATAATTCTATGACGAGTCAGAAAATGGCGTAGATATTCCACTAGGTGACCAAGTGGGTGAGACTCAGAGAAGTTCATCAAGCTACGAGGATGATACCGCAGAGGTAAATCAATCTGAGAGACATGGTAGAGGACGACCAAAGCTGCTGAGAACTGGTCAGGGAGGTAGGCCACGGAAAATCTATCAACAAGGAAGAATTGTTTCGGCAGATGAACACATTGATCAACAGGATGAAGACTCAGTTGAGGATATATTCGAGAAGTGCGAAATGGCATTTGCAGTAGCTACAGATGATACAGTAACCATCAAGGAAGCGCAAGGCAGTGGCGATGCTGTGAACTGAACTAGAGCTATGGAGGATGAGGCGGCGAATTAATGGCGCAAAGCTGTAACTGAGATGAGAGATGATACAATGGTATTGCAAACTGACAAGGAAGCTGCAAGAATCGGACTAGAGGCCACAGAACAGGATTCCTGCTTGTTTATGAAAATGACAAAAGGAAAACTGTTGATCGTCACGTTTTATGTTGATGATTTGCTAATAGCATCAAATCATCCGGAATGGTTGCAGCAAACGAAGGAGCATCTTAACAAGATTTTTAAAATGAAGGACTTTGGCACAGTGAAGTGACTTGTTTGGGCATAGAATTTAACCAGAACAAAGAGCAGCAGAGCGTTTTTCTATCCCGAAAGAAGTACATTGATGCTATATTGAAAAGATTTGGCATGACAGATTGCAAGCCGGCGATGACACCTATAGAGGCAAAATGCGCATTTTGGAGCCCGTTTGAATCTAATGAAGACGAGATGGGAAAGTATCCACATAAAAAATTAATAGGTTCTTTAATTTTTCTTTTAGTATCCACTCGTCCTGACACAGCGTATGCAGTGAGTTTCTTGAGTCACTTCAACTCAAATTACAAATTGCATTTTACGTTATCTTCAAGGCATAAAGATGACCGGACTCCTGTTCAGGAAGGTAAGAGATGATATTTTTGGCGTGGTCGATGCAGATTGGGGTGCCAATTTAACGGACCGCCGCTCCTACTCTGGCCAAGCGCTTATATTGGCTGGTGCCTCCAATAAGCTGGGAGCAGCGTACTGTTGCATTGTCTAGTATGGAATCAGAATACTTAGCAATGTCTGAGGCAGTAAAGGAGGCTCTTTACCCGAAGGCCCTACTACACAGAATAGGTATAGAATGTGTTTTTCTTGTTTCCATTTCCCTTGTATATAGCCATCAATCAAAAACTTATGCTGCAGCAATGGGTCGCATGTACCTATGATGTGTAAGTTTTTTTTATCGTATGTGTAGATAACTGCTGTATAATAAAGTTATACAATTTTGATAAAATTGTTAACATATCAATCTCTCATACATTAACTCTAATAGCCAAAGCGCTAAAAATAAAGCAGTTATTGACAAAACTCACTATTTTCAAGAAAAACTCCAAAATATTATTATGTTGTCATATTTCCGATATATTTTCGTTGCATACCTGCAACCGTCTTCACAGCAACTGTAATATACAAACAATTTCTTTTTTAATTTAAACAACATAAATCACAAAAAACATATCAACAAACAGCGATTTAGAAGTCTGAAGCGTTTCACGTGGTGTTTAATACTAACAGTTCTCTAATAAATGCCTGTATGAGAGGCATCTCTGGAGATTTTGAGGCAGTTTGTTTTTGAAACCCTATTTGGTTCACTGTTACTGCTAGAAATATCAGCTGTCACTATATACTTTAGTTGCTTTTTCGATTGCTGAAGATTCAAGTAGGGTTTTTTATGGTAAAAGAAAAAACAACCATTTTTAAACTTATAATTTGTGTACGTTTGTACTTTATAAAAATTAAATAAATCCGTTGAAATGCAATAAAAATGAACTTGTTTCAAAGAGCTCCAAAAATTATAATTGAAACCAAAAATGTGACAATATTTACCGCGGGCAACATTATTGCAGTGTTGACAACCCCAATTTTATGTCAACTAAAAATTGAACCTGTCAAAAAAAATTTAAATTAAAGAAAAGATATTTTATATTTTGTTGTCATAAGGCTTCAGGTCATTTGATTAAAATAAAAATAAAAAACCGCAGTTTCTAATTTATTTTTTACCGATATATTTCGGTTGCGCAGCGGCAACCGTCTTCAAGGCAACTATAATAGAATACATTTTACAATTATGTGAAATTTAACCAACTTCTAGCATACATTATTAGACATATCAGTATCGTTCAACGTAGAGTTAAGAACTAATTCTTGTCATGTGGGCGCAGTTGTTGCTATCAGTCTTAAATTTAAGTCGTGTAGCGCTCGGAGTATTAATGATATGTAGCAGCTCCATGGTGAACCTTTTGTTGTAGTGCCGCTCTTCATTATTGTTTCCTTATCAATTGCATAAAATTTTTAATATTTCTTCTATTTGTCGTCTCTATGTTGGATTTTGTTTTGTTGAATAAATGTTTGGGGGTATTGTTAGATTTGTGTGCTGTTTTTATTTGATCTTTGTCATAACATTCCGAATGTAATAGTCTTTCTGATAATTTAGGTGCATATGTGACAGATATGTAGGTTGAGAGGAACATTATAGACAAGAATAATGTCCCACACAACAAACAAGCTGCGATACATTCCAACGCTGCAACAAACGGCCAGATACAAACGCAGCCGAGACACAAACCAAAGATACGATATAAGACCAAGCACAGAATTGTCTGTATAAGAATAAAATCGGCTGTAGATGTACAAATGGAACAAGGCCGGTCAAACTTGGCCGATCGAACCCCACGCAACCGCTGGCGATTTCGTACAAGCGGGAAGATGCGTGGGAAACATAACACGATAAGTTCGGCCGTATAAGAGCCAATAAACGAGGCCGATCCAACGGGGCCAATCGAGCCACACGCAACCGCTGGCGATTTCGTACAAGCGGCAAGATGCGTGGAAAACATAGCATAATAAGTTCGGCTGTATAGGAGTGAATCAAACATGGCCGATCGAACCCCACGCAACCGCTGGCGATTTCGTACAAGTGGGAAGATGTGTGGGTAACATAATGCAAGAGTTTCGGCTGTATAAGAGCAAATGAAACAAGGCTTGAGGGCATAATTACAAGCAAAAAGGGCATTGGCCTATTAAGAAATCGAAGAGTACAGAGAGGTCGTAAGAGAAATATATGCATGAGAATGCCATGCGTGTGATGTGTGGAACAATGCGCTGGATGAGCATTACACGTATACTATGCGTGTGCGACCGCGAGAGAGGGTACCGGTGGCCAATGCAGGCACTCTCTGTCTACGTCACGCATGCGAAACGGAAAGCAGTTGGATCGCCAGCAGCCGAAATCATGCGAACAAAAGGGAGCAAAAGTAAGGGCCAAGCAAGCCCGAAAGACGGGTGCGGGGTACGGCGACGGGCGACGGCAACGCCGCCAGAAAAACGGAAAGCAGCGAAAGTCAACGGGATACGAGTGGCGGCCAATGGGAAGGTGACGCCAACATAAGAAAGTGATGGATCTCAGTGTATACAAGCGAGGAAGACAAGGACAAGGGAATGGATGGGCGCACAGCCTCAGAGAAAGTGGACATATGCGCCAAGGATTTACGGGACTTTCACCACGCATAGCAACAAGTGGATGCGTGGGTGAAAGCAGAGGGCCGATGGAAATGTACCAGCTGTATAGCGGTACTACACCAAGATATTCCTGAGGCCGTGGGAGCTGCCTATATAGGCAACGCCCATCAAGCAAATGAACAAGTCTACAAGTCGTGATCAACCAAGGGAGTTTTAAGGCCTTACGAGTAACCTTAAAGGCTCATACTAGTGAAACAAAAACGAGTGAAAGGATCAAGAAAGTTAAAATAATTTGAGAAGGCCTTACGAGTAACCTCTCAAATTATCCTGCAACCAAGTCCTTGGAATAGGACTAGAACACCGTGCCCAGGCAAAGAATAAGAAAAGTAAAGCTGCTCCAGGACGATTCCCAGCATATATCCTACTACCGAAAATCCCGGATTTATATATCGTGAATCTTGCCCTACGACAAACGGCCACAGGATTTATCCTTGGGGCTACGAGCACGCAAAGACCATCTTTGAAACGCAGTCAGAGGTGTAAGCACCGTCCCTAGAAGATCAGAATACGCCAGGAACGTGAGAGAAAAGCCATAGGATATATCCTAAGGCCTATTAAGGCGCCGGCATTATTCTAAAAAGGGAGATATCAGACAAGATATTTATATCACGAGTCTAAAACAGGAAACAGAGGAAACACAAGGAACGAGAGACGGACTGGGATCGAGCGTCGAGGAACCCCAGCCACAAGCAGCGCTGTCCAAGTTCGGGACTCCTTCAGAGAAACTTGTCATATCCAACCAAGCCCATAAATAATCGTAAATAAATACACCAACAAGACTAATAATTACACAATTTCACCGGGGCACAAAATAAATTTTGTTGTGCCGAACCTGGCCCAAGAGATAGCATAAATATCCCAAGGGACGAGAAATGATCGTTACAACTGGCGCCCAACGTGCTATACTGGTGAAATTTAGAAATAAAACTACAGTTTGTGAGTCAAAAAAAAAAAAAAAGGGTCAAAATGGGAAAAGGATGGATTTAGCACATGAAGAAGGAGGATCTGGTACAGACAGGCCAAAGGATCGGTATCGAGATGACCGGCACAGTGGAGGAAATGAGGAAACAACTAGGCGAGTGGGTAGAAAGAAATGAAACGGACCCAGACTGGAAGGAGGAAATAAATAGATTGGAGACAAAATACTCGAGAAATCCGAAAATGATAACAATAACAAATACAATAACAAATCAAAAACGTGCGAAAATGGCATAGACAAGGAGGCTGAGGAATTCCAGAAAATAAATATCGCCACACTAGCAATCCCTCCATATTTTCCACCAAGATGGGGAAGCGAAGGAGCCCTAGATAGCACGGAGACAAATAGGGACATAAGGAGACAAACGATAGACCCCAACAAAACGGCACCACATACAACAAACAAGACCACCGAATACGCTAAGGTGGCAAAACAAGTGAGGGAGTGGACCTTCAGATTCGATGGCAATTCCAGACCGCTAGAGTTCATAGAACAGATCGAGTGGTCAGCAGACATGTATGGCATCGAGCTGGACATTGCTCTCGAGCAATTCCAGAACTACTGAAAGACAGAGCACTCAAATGGTACGTCGAAAACAATAAGCAGTGGCGAACATGGAAGGAGTTTGTTGAGGGCTTCAAGAAATACTTGCTGCCGAGAGGATTCTTCAACAAATTGGCTGATCAAGTGAAAAATCGCAAACAAAACAGAAATGAGTACTTCAAGGACTATATGGTGGACATGCAAATATTGATGAGACCCCTTAAAATACCAGAGTACGAACAATTGGAGGTCATATTGGAAAATTGCACTCCAGATTTAAAAATATTCGTTCGGCCGCACAGTGTCAGAAACCTAGATGAGCTGATGCAGTTGGCAGAAGAACACGAGATGCTCGAACAGGAGCGATTCGATTTCCATCGCGAAAACAATGCTCAAAGAACACATAACAACCAATCAAACCACAGAGGAGGAAATAATCACGGGCCACCAGTCACACAGTGCCGAAGATGCCAGAACAACAGCATGGAGAATCAGTCAAGACCACACCAAGAAAACAAAAACATCCAAGACGGAAGAGTCTTGAGCCCAAATCAGGCGTGCCGGAGGTGCGGGGGAGCCGGACACTGGGCCAGGGAATGCAACAATCAGAGACTCAATTTCTGCTGGCAGTGTGGAAAGATTGGAAAAAGAACAAAAAAAATGTTGCTGGAGTTCGGGAAACGAAAGGCGGTTCCAGCTTATCCGGGGCGAGCAGGGACCCAGCCAACAAGCTCCTCGCCACTTATAGTTGAGAGGAAAAGGATCAATTGTCAGCAATTATCGAAGTAGCAGGAATCCAGATGAAAGCGACAATTGACTCCGGAGCCACGAGTAGCTTCATCAGCAAGCAGATGATGGAAACAGTGAGGAATAAAGGAAAATGGGAGAACACACACAAACAGGTATACATGGCAGTGGCCCGGTATTGGCGTGTCCAGACTTCACAAAAATGTTCGTGCTCCAGACGGATGCAAGTAACATGGGATTAGGAGCCATATTGGTACAAAACACGGAGGATGGAGAGAGAGTGCTATCATACCTGTCAAGGGAATTAAACCCAGCAGAAAAAAACTATTCTGCAACAGAAAAAGAATGTCTGGCGATAGTATGGGCAATAGGCAAATTAAGACCATACCTCGAAGGATACCGATTTAAAGTGGTAACAGATCACATGGCGTTGAAGTGGTTGAATAGTATAGAGAGCCCTACGGACCGTTTAGCCCGATGGGCACTTGAACTGCAACAATATGATTTCCAAATAGCATATCGAAAGGGTAAATTAAACATTGTCGCAGATGCTTTGTCAAGACAACCAATGGAAGGGTGCAAAAAGAATATTAGACAATGGTGCCAGATTACGACAAGCAAACAAAGAGTGTGGGTGGATTCAAGACATAATTGGAAAAATAAAACAACAACCACAGAAATATCCGGATTACATTATAGAAAATAGCCAGGTATACAGGAACATTCCGCACAGAGCAGGCCAAGAAGAAGTGGTATCGTGGAAACTATGTGTGCCAAAAACGCTACGGAATCAAGTAATGGCCAAAAACCACACTGCGACAACGGCAGGGCATACAGGAAGCAGGCGAACTATTGCCAGAACTGCATCAAGATATTACTGGCCAGGAATGCAACGAGATATCAGGACATTTGTAGGGAAAGTGGCCAATATGCCAACAATACAAACCCAGTCAACAGCAAGCAGCAGGAAATATGCTAACACAAATACCGGAAGAACCATGGGCCACAGTATGTGCTGACTTTGTGGGGCCATTGCCAAGATCGAAACACGGAAATTCGATGCTACTAGTAATCATTGACAGATTTTCGAAATGGACAGAACTGATACCTATGCGGAAGGCAACTGCAGAGAATCTAATTAAGGCCTTTCGAGAGAGGATAATATCTAGATTCGGAGCTCCTAAAGTGGTGATAACGGACAATGGAGTTCAATTCACTAGCAGGTGTTCAAAAGAATGCTAGATAATTGGGGATGCCAACACCAACTAACAGCACCGTACACACCACAAGAAAATCCAACCGAGAGAGCAAATATAACAGTAAAAACAATGATTGCTCAGTTTACGGGTTAAAATCAAGGCTGGGATGAGAATTGGCCGGAAATAACACTAGCAGTAAATACAAGCCAATCAGAGTCATCCGGATTTACGCCAGCGTATATAATACAGGGGCGTGAACCAAGAATGCCGGGTGCAATATACGATAGTGTCACGACAGGCACAGGAAGCAAATGATACCACCAGAGGCGAAGGTAAAACAAATGCAAGAGCTGTTTGAACTAATACGGCGTAATCTGGAGACGGCTGCGCAGGATCAGGCTCGGCATTACAATCTAAGACGAAGAGAATGGAGACCAATAATTAGAGCAACAGTATGGGCAAAAGAACACCACCTTTCAAATGCTGCAGAAGGATTTGTGTCTCCGGTCATATGCAAATTACGGCACAAAGAAACGGGAAAAAGCAGACAAGCACATATCAGCGAGATGAAGCAACAAATATGCGAGGAAGAGGATGGCAAGAAAGTAGATGAGCAATGAGTATGGACGACTCTAATGACATGGCAGCGAGAAATCTGCACAGACCGGCCGGCTGAACAGAGAACTCAAAAACATGAGAGCCGAAAACCTCAAAGTGTATCGCATCATAAAAAAAAAAAAAAAAAAATAGCAAAGTCGCAAACCACATCTCGAAGTAATAGAAACGGGCAGCGGATATACGAATATCGTAACGACACATAATATAATCAAATATGCCGGCAAAATAGAGACTTATGAACTAGCAGCGGATATACGAATAGCATAACGATACATAATATAACCAAATATGCAGATATAATGTATATGTATGTAAGGTGGCAATAACGCATGCACCGACGGTGTGGCATCCCCTAAAGAGGGCAGGCCTTCGGTCGGAGGTTGCCATCATGTGAGAAAAAGGAGTCCAGCGTCAGTAGCAGAAGAAGTCGCAAGTTGTCGGTCGAGAGTTAAGTGGCAAGTCGTCAGTTGTTTAAGTCGTCAGTTGTTTAATTTGCCTAAAGTTGTTCAAGTTGCCTAAAGTTGTTTAAGTTGCCCACTAGAAGTCGCAAAATATAAATATCCTAAGCTATATATAAACTTAATATAATAAAACTACACAATAATAATCTACATGTATGTATATGTATGTATATCAAATATACATAATATAATCAAATATGCAGGCAAAATAGAAACTTAGAAACGGGCAGCGGATGGATTCCAATTAGTGGATCCCGAAGAATTCATATTGGAGAGGAGCAGCGGTCGGAGCAGTCCGACAGAGTACGCGCCGTGGGACCAAGTGGAAGTACCTGAGCCAACGGCACAAGCTTGGGAGCCAGCACGGCCGCCGATTCCGCTTCGTATGGTGGACAATATGTCAGAAGCCAACTAATCGGAGGAGGAGGCCGTGGCTGAGGCATGTGAGGCTGATGGAGAGGCCAGCCAAACTCCAGGCAGTGACAGGGATGTAGCGATGTGCGATCCGCGGTGGCAACACATGTGGGTGTGCCAAAGGGTGGCAAAGTTGCGAGAGCAAGCGTTGCGTGAAGAAAGGGCGCGGCAGGAGGCGGTGCAGTTATCACAAGCCAGACAACGGCTGGCGGCGATAATGGAAAGAGAGAGGCAAAACCAACAGCAACGATAAGAACAGAACAACAAAATCAACAGCAACAACAACAGCAACAACAACAGCTCAAACAACAGCAACAACAAGAAATGCAATGGCAACTGCTCCAACAACAGCAACAACAAGAAATGCAACGGCAACAACGCCAACAACAACAGCAACAACAAGGAACCAAACAGCAACAACAAGAAATGCAACGGCAACAGCTCCAACAACAGCAACAACAAGAAATGCAACGACAACAACTCCAACAACAACAGCAACAACATGAAAACCAACAGCAACAACTCCAACAACAACAGCAGCAAGACCAAAATCAACAAGTGGAGTACCGAGAATGCCCGTGGGTGTGGCCAAGGCCGATAATACACAGACAAATAAGAAAGATGCGGAACGGGCCAAATCAAAAGGGGGAATAGAGAAAGAAAAGATGCCCTAATCCGCCACCAAGAACGAAAAGATACTCAATAATCGCCAACAAGAAAGATGCCAAAGCGCCAATAAAGATGCGATCTGAGTCACAAAAACACAAAAAGGCTTGACAAAGCCGTTGCATAGAAAAAAAAAAAACAAGGAAAACACACAAGCATCGAAAAAAAAAAAAAAATAAATGAGACAAGAAAATGCACACAGAAAACAAACACAAGGCACAAGGGACAGGGGAGGGCAAATCCCTCCCGAAGAAGGGGGGAGGTGTGAGGAACATTATTATATATCATTTTGTTAGACAATTAGTTAATGATGGCCAGATTATTTTAAAGTAAAAGTCTACAAATGAGACGATAGCTGATATCCTGACCAAGAATTTTCCGAAGAAGACGCATGTAGAGTTAACGAATTTGTCAAGTATAAGATAAATTTGTGGACATAATTGCATTGAGGAAGTTTCTTGAAATAATTCTTGCTCAACTCAATGCATGCATGATCACACACATATGTATATATTAGATGCGTAATGGAGAGCAGCGACTCGATGAGAGACAAAAGAAGTTGGTCGATAATAAACTGCACAGCCAATAACAATGCTCAGTACAGATTTTCTCGTACATTTTCATGTTTCTTCGTAATTCTCTAAAATTCTTGTCTGGAATCTGGTATACTCTCTATATATATATACTCTATAACATTTTCTTCATCTAATGTGCTCTTTTTCGCCAAACTCTTTATTTCATAAAAATATTCGAATAAACTCTCACTCTGTTTTTTCTTTCTATTCTCTAGTAGCTTATGTACTTGTTTTGTGGACAACTTGTCTGAAAATTCTGTCTCTAAAGCCGACTTTAGACTAATCCAATCGGTAAGACCGTTTTCGCTGCTAATAAACAATTTCGCAGCTCCTTTTTACAATTGTCCACTACAAATGAATTTCTTTACAACGTTCCTTTTGACTGTCTCTGCACAGTTCTCAAAATCTGCAAGCTAATTGTCGACATCTCGCTGCTGGCTGCCATCGAATACAGTTAACGAATCTTGGATATCTCTTAGTGTGAACGCCATTTTACTTTGTACCTCTTGTTGGTCGTTTACTACTTGTAAGCTACGCTCTAGTGAGTCCTCGTAGAAGGATGCTTCTTCAACTCCTGACTCGAAAAAAGATATTAGTCTTCCTTGTAACTCTACCTTGTTTCCCTTAATACTAAAGTTATTCTCTTTCAACTATTCTTTAAGTTCTGCTACCGTGAGCAGTGTTGCTCTCTGAAAACTCTTTGTCGTCGTGTGAGTGTTGCTCTCTGAAAACTCTTTGTCGTCGTTTGTGTGAATGCTGCTCTCTGGATTATCTTTGTGTCTTTTTTACTACTGTTCGCACAGTTTGTACCTCGTTGTTTGCACTCTCTGTGCCTCGTTGCCTTCTCTCTTAGGTCTTTGTCTTGTTGCTGCTTCGTTTTGCTGCTCTTCTCGTCATGTCACGCATACTACTGGGGGTGACGCACACTCAGTACTTCGTTTTGCTGCTCTGCGCGATCATTGCCGTGTTGCCGTCTCTGTCGCTCTTGTGGATTTCGCTTTTTTCTTCATACGACTAAAATTTTCAGTGTCCGCATTTTTTTTCCGTTTGTCAAGAATCTCTGCTGCTGTCTCACTCTCTCTTGAGTGCGACTTATTCTAGGAATTGGTTGAATTTCACATTTTGATGACTGATGTACAGTAACGGATATCAGACTGCAACTATTCGATGATAGATGGATAGTCCTACCGTCTAACGTTCCTGGATGAGTTGTGGACCTTCAGCCTTATCTCGGACGAAACTTCCTTGACGAGTCCCAAAGTTGAGGAGATTCGATTCACACACACTGGGTTTCGATTTTATTAACTTTATTTTATTATGTTAGTCTATTAGCTTATTGACAGAATTATTAAGTACTTTACAATGTTGCTGTTTATTCTTCGCATTCACTCCGAATCCAATGCACACACTTCGAGACACAACTTTACCAACTAAACAAGATGATGAGCTTATTGCATTGCTTATTAATACATTGCAATGGTCGAAATAAACTAGGACTACACTGAGTAAAGGACCAAACAACACGCTCAAATGTCTACAACAATAACTGAAAGTGGAAAAAGGCCAGTGTTATCAAAAATTTTTGATTTTCGCCATTAGAAATAAATGGGTAAATGAGTAATATGAGGGCTCTTTGATTGATATAAGTTTGTATAAATCGAATGCAAACTTTAATGAAACAAAAAATTTATTTTTCACTAGAGACAATATAATTGAAATACCTCCAAGTGCTTTTGAACTAGATAATATTATTAAATTTATTCAGGGTGGGCTCATTGATAGAAATATTTTGGATCCCAAGCTAGTCATTGAAGGTAATTGCTATACATATCAAGTGGATATTTATTAAAATCATTCAATACACTTTGATAAAGAACGTTCGATTGTTCCATGTTTGGATATGAAATAAGAGTACCAGCAGAAGGTATAAGGCACAGATTAAGTTTGCCATTGAACATTTGTAAGATGAATGTCATTCGTGGAATGGAATATTGATAAAGAAACTTATGTTAACAACCCTAAATCACATACAGCACATGAGTTTGCTCTCAACGTTCCAGGCTAGTAGTTAAGAGTGGAACTACCAAACCGGCTGCTGGTACTTCTCACGCATCATTTTTTGTCAAGATCATTGTTCTTTTGTTGTACTTTTGTTGTTGTAATTGCTGTTGCAAACTCACTTCTATTTTTAGCATCCGACATTTCTCGCAAATCCTTTACTCAGAAAAAAATTTTAAAAAAGAAGAATATAAAATATATAGACACAATACATTAAAAAAAGGTTAAAATAGCACTGTGTTTGTTTTCAAGAGTAACTTAAAATGCTGAAGCTGCTGGTTAAAAAAAAAATTTTTTTGTAAACATGAACCCGTTGACCTTCATATTTTACGCATAATAAAATTAAAAAAAAAAAATATTCCACGAAAATTTTTTTAAGATTTACAAAAGAAAAGTTTTTTTAATCTTTTTTCATGAAAATCATTTTCTTTTCAAAATCCACTTTTGTTTAACTTAACAAAAATTAATTTTTTTTGATGGGCCGCCAAAATATTGTGCCTAAGTTCTGATAAGCCCAATTTTACCGAAGAAAATGCCAGCTGCACTCTCACTTGCGTCGCAGGGACTGAGTGCACAGCTTTTGCCACTTGATTCAATTTCGGATTCTGCAATTTTTTTTCCTCCCAGTTATGCATTATATCTGCATTTATATCAATAGACTTCGGATTATAGCTTTCAATTTCTAGGTAAGCTGCCTTGAGTTTTCAACTGCTGTCATCATCTTGATCTATATCGCCTGAGAGCAGGTACTTGTTTCCTCCAAACTCGTTGACTAAGATGTCGATGCATTCGATGCTAACTTCTGCGATGGTTGCGAGCATAGTGTTGGTACATAGTCATTCCAAATATAGAATAAATTTACATACATATGAATATATTCAACAGTAGGTGCTTAGTATATTTTCTTACTTTTTGGTCCATACAATAAATCCTTATACATAAATAGATTTTTGAAATTTGTTCTGGAAAGCATTATTGTTAAAGGAGCCTGCAACAATACTTTTCAAATACTAGGATCCAAAAAAATGTTGCTAACAACAACCGAATTGTCCATTAAAAACGGCTCTCTATTTGCAACACAGTCGTGAAATATTTTGCTATGGTATGATTTAGTTGCGCTGACGGCAAGCTTGAGCTCCAACCACAGTTTATAAAAATCACCCATATATACTTGAGTACTCTGTAGTTTTTGGGTCGCAGAATATTCTGGTTCCAACGTGTTCACGAGGTGTTTAATATCAACCCATTTAGTGTTTGTCGGTTTCAAAGTTGCTTTAATGTGGTCAGCACAAAATTCCTCATAAATTAACAATGTGTTTAGCATTGTTTATTGAGTTCCAACGCGTAGCAACATCAAGCTCGGGTTTCGGCAGAGCCTGAGTTGCAATAAGAGTTTTGAAAGACGGTGTTCCAAACCTTTCTACAATGTTTCGCGCTTTTCCGACAGATTTCAAAGAGTCTACATGTTGATAAAAGTAATTGAATATATTTTCAAATCTTATAATAATGTCATCTCATCTAAAGTATTATCTACATTAGCACCATATTCAACCAAGCATATTACGTCAGTAGATACAGCGTGGACTTAAGATTTTTCACATGTATTTTGGGATGTGTGCGAATTTTGCAGCTCTTTTATTTCTAAAGTCACCACAAACCTCCTTGCAATTATAAAATTGAGCGTTTACTCCCAAGATTCCACGGAGTAGTCTGGTCGCTGTATCCATTGTAATACATAGCATTCGATTTGAAAGGAACTTATGGTGGACCGTACTTCTATTCTACTAAATTCATAACGTTTCTCGAGGTCCCGGGGGCTTATCCATGTCAGCAAATATTTAAGAAGTTAGCATTTTGAAACTGTTGGAGTTCAATACAGAAAATTGCATTTTTTCGGTGGTCACGAGATCAACGCATGCATCCTTCACTTCACTTGAGCGGAGCATCACCAAAAACTTATTTTTTTTCCAAAACTTCTTCAGTTACTTCATTGGCCAGCTCATATTCGGATTTTTGATGTTGATTAACTCCCGTAGTTCTTCACCTTGCCCAATCCAATTTGTCACACTTAAATTTGATACTAATATCCAGCGTAACACCAAATTAGATCAAAATCGGAAAAAAAAAATTGCCAAGTTATGCAAATAAACGTTTTTTCATAAGCCCGGAGTTGGCCGTTGGCTGGTGGCGGCGCTAGTGTGCTCATTTGCTTGGGTGGGCGAGATAGAGAGGTATGGTTGTAAAAAGCATGCGAACAGAATTTTTTTAAAATACGTATATTTGTTATTATAAATTTGAAATATTTGTTTTACTGGTGTATGGTATACCTAAGTCAGATAGACGACTTACTTCCTTCATTTTCTTAAATTTTTGGGTTAATCTAAAATTTGTTTGTTTAGTATTTCATTATGCTCATTCAAGTGTAAAACAAGTAGGTTAAAGGATATATATCGGGTTTACCTGAACTCTCTATGGAAAAGCCAGAAAATCATGTTGAGTTTAATTTTTAAGCGGAAAATTAATTTTTGATTTTTGCTTTTTATACCCTTGCAAAAAGGGTATATTAATTTTGGTCAGAAGTGTGCAACGCATAGAACGAAGCATGACGAGACGAGTTCAACTAGCCATGTCCGTCCGTCCGTCTGGATCAACGCAAACTCCTCCTAGACCGTAAGAGCTACAGAGCTGAAATTTTGCACGTAGGCTTGTATATACTGCAGGCGTTGTATATCTCGGATTCAGCCGGATCGGACCACTATATCATATAGCTCCCATACAAACCCCAAAGTCAGGAACAGTGACTTTTCTCAATAACTTCGTTATTTTCTTTGCTATTATCGTGAAACTTAATATTAGAGAGTTTACTACGCCTATAAGCGACTATGCCAAATTTGATCAAGATCGGGTGACTATATCATATAGCTCCCATACAAACGGCCAAGTCACAAACAGTGACTTTCTCAATAACTTCGTTATTTTCTGAGCTATTGTCGTGAAACTTAATATTAGAGAGTTTACTACGCCTATAAGCGACTATGCCAAATTTGATCAAGATCGGGTGACTATATAATATAGCTCCCATACAAACGGCCAAGTCACGAACAGTGACTTTCTCAATACCTTCGTTATTTTCTGAGCTATTGTCGTGAAACTTAATATTAGAGAGTTTACTATGCCTATAAGCGACTATGCCAAATTTGATCAAGATCAGGTGACTATATCATATAGCTCCCATAGGAACGATTGGTCGAAAACAGTGACTTTGATCAATATCTTCGTTATTTCCTATGATTGTAGGCCTTTCTTTCTCAAGCTTAAGCCTTTTTAGATAAAACGTTCTTCCACATTGATGGCTAAGAGGTAAGGATAGAGTTACCAAAAAAGTTGCAAGGGTATACAAACTTTGACGCGGTCGAAGTTAGCCCCGGCCCTCTGGTTTTTATATAAAATATAATTTTATGTGTGATTTTTTGCTCAAAATCGATGATATGGGCAATTCCGAAATCACTCACACGACTTTCGGAAGCAGAATAAAACTTTATAAGTGAAAGAAATCAAAGAAAATCAATATTTTACAATTAATCACTAATAATTTTTGAAAGAATTTTTAGGGTACCATCAATCGTATTAAAAATTTTGGGCCTCCTGTTTTTATCTGTTGAGAAAAAAAGCTCCAAAAAAAAACGGCCAATCACACGACATCAAATATACTTGAGATTATACATCATTGCTAACAACCGCCAAACTCTGCGAACTGTCTGAGAATTTTAAACTTTGAATATTTTTTGCATATATTAGAAATGTTAAGCTTTATTTGTAGACTTAAGATTTTTCCATATTGGCCTCGACCTTTTTTTAAAAATTATTTTTCTGAGTCACTTACACGACATTTTTTCCAGTACAGTTTTCAATGCATTTTCATAGAAAATTTTAGTTAATTTATTAGTATTTCAGCTATTAATACAAACCAAAAAAAAGGAAGGGATTATTTATGAGTTGATACAGACTAATAAATACTCTATACTCAAAGAAATATATATTAATTTATGTAGGATTTTTGGGAATAGGAAGTTCGGCCCCTTTTTATTTTCTTTTTGGTGTTTTATTAACTTAGGTTGAAAAAAACCTACTTTCGACTTCAATTGGGTTCTCTGCCTTTTTTTCCTGGAATTTCGGGGTAACTGTCTTTGTTTTTCTTTGATTTCGTAAGTTTTAATGGATCTCACTTTATTTTATTTATATTTTCTTTCTCCATCTAAATTTCAATTAAAATGAAGCAAGTAAGTCGACTCGTCGACTCGGGTATACCATACACCAGGTGAAACAAATTTCTTTAAATTTCGAAAACCAAATGTATGTACATATGTCTATTAAATTGTTTTTACATGCTTCATACTATGTGCTACCCCGCTGACTCTACAAACACACGAGCACTCTAGCGCCGCCACTAGCCAACGGCCAATTCTGGCCTTGTGAACCGCTTAGTAAAATACGTTCATACGCATATTTTGCATGTTTCTAGTCCGATTTCAATAAAATTTGGTAGTTTTGTAGAAATAGATAAGATTAATTAGTCTGCCGAATTTGAATGCGATAGTCAAAAAACTACAGGAGAAAATCGGTTTTTTCCTAATTATGGAGGCGGAAGTGGGCGTGGCAAAATATGAAAATATATATACTCTCCGCGCATACTAAGCCAGTATACATACTAAATTTGGTGACTTTAGCTTTGTTTGTTTTTGATAAAATCAGTTTTGTTTGATTTGCGGAGGCGGAAGTGGGCGTGGCAAAATTTTTAAATAGCCAGTTTCTGCGCGTCTATTAAACTAGTCTGAATACCAAATTTGATGTCGGTAGCTGTCATAGTTTTTAAGAAAACCAGTTTTATGTAAATTCCGGGGGCGGAAGGGGGCGTGGCAAAAAGTTTAAACAATTGGTTTCTGCGCGCCAACTAAATGAGTATATAAACCAAATTTGATGTCTCTAGCTGTTATACTTTTTAAGAAAAACAGTTTTATGTGATTCCTGGGGGCGTAAGGGGGCGTGGCCGAAATTCCAATTAACTCTGAACATGTGCATACTACACGAGTATACATACCAAATTTGGTGGCTCTAGCTCTTATAGTCTCCGAGATCTGCGTGTTCATACGGACGGACGGACGGACGGACGGACGGACAGACGGACAGACGGACATGGCTAGATCGACTCGGCTATTCATCCTGATCAAGAATATATATACTTTATAGGGTCGGAGAAGCTTCCTTCTGCCTGTTACATACATTTTGGCGACTTTAATATACCATTTCACCCTATGGGTGTATGGTATAAAAACGATAGCAATAACTTTACAAATAAATATAAATATAAGGGTTTGCACTTATGGTCACTCACACGACAAACTTTCGTAGTTCATAAAACAATAAATGATTTGACCAAAATTTTTTTTTTTTTATTATTGTTTAACCAATTTGACGCAAAAAATATATTTTCATCTATTCTTATGAAAAAATGTAAGTGTTCTTTTTTACTGTTTTTCGGTCACTAACACGACAAAAAAGATGACTTGACAAATAAGCGAAATTACGGTAATTACGTACTCTTACGGCTTTCTTTATATTTTTTACGGTTAGTTCACGTATCTAAGTTTCATTTATGAGCAGAACATTTACGGTAACATGTTGATATGGCAATACTGTGCTGTATCTGTCAGCCCTGTACAAGTGGCAACCCTAGTTAAGCTTATGGTAATAAAATGGAGCTCACTCTCATCTAAGCAACCAAACGTTGTAGTTCTACACTTTTCACAAACCAACAGGTTATGGGCCTCAGTGTTAAGTGTATTCACTAAAAAATAGTGTGAAAGTATTGAGTGGTCAAGATTCGTGTATTTTTCTCGGCATAACGGACATTGCAAGAAAAATGAGTTCGATGTACAATATTGAAAAGTTGGACGACGCCAACTATGACACGTGGTGCGTACTTGTGCGAAGCGTGTTGGTACATCAAGATTTGTGGTCAGTGGTTTCAGGAGAACTTGTGGAACCCAAAACTGATGAAGCGTTTGAAACATTGAAACGTCAAAACGACAAAGCCATGGCGGTGCTGTTTTTGTCAATAAGTGCGCCGCAATTGAAACTCCATAAAAAAGTGCGAAAGAGCTAGCGAGATATGGAAAGAACTAGAAAAGTTCCATCGACCAACAGGACCAGTGAGAAAAGTGACCCTGTTTAAGCAGTTATTAAACAAAAGAATGGCTAAAGGTGACAGCGTGCAAAAACACATATTGGAATTTTCAAACATTATTGAAAATTTGTCGGTGATCGATGTAAGTTTGCCAGAAGAGTTTACCGTAATTTTGTTGCTTGCGAGTTTGCCCATGTCTTATGAGAACTTTGTCGTGGCTTTGGAAGCTCGTGATGAGTTGCCGAGTTTCAGTGCCATTAAATGAAAGCTAGCCGAAGAAAATGAACGACGAAAGACGAACAATCAAAACGATGTTGTACAGGCATTCGCAGCATACTCTATCGGAGGTGAGAGGGGTAAGCGACGAGACAAGTCAGGGGCAGACAGGCGCCGATGCTTTAAATGCCAACCAGGGCATTTCGCGGCAAAATGCGCGATGAAAGAAGAGAATGAAAACAACGCAAATGTGAGAGGCGGGAAAAACAGCGGAAGATGCGAATATTCGAAGAATAAGAAGGGGCAACGATCATTTGCCGGCGTCGGATGGATATCGATGATTGGGTTATCGATAGTGGCGCCACATCACACATGTGTGCGCACCGTGAGTTATTTAATCAACTTCAACAAAATAATGAAATTATTGAGTTGGCAGGAAATTATTCCATGACGTCACAAGGCAGAGGAACAGTGATTGTACACAGCAAACTTGGGTACACAATAACGCTCAAAGACGTTTTATTTGTACCAGGCTTGCAATGCTATTTTATATCGGTGGGAAGAGCGGTTTCAAATGGATGCACCGCACTGTTCAATTCGGGAATTGCCAAAGTTAATGACGATAAGGGCATCAATATATTAATGGCCAAAAAGGTCTGTGGATTGTTTCTGTGTGAAACTAAAAATCACACAAAAAAAATGTGTGTTTCTAAAGCCTCCGATGAGCTCGAAAAATGGCATATGCGATATGGTCATTTAAAAGTGCAAAGTTTGCGTGAGCTGCAGAACAAAGGAATTGTTCGAGGTTTGACATCAAGCATTACTGGAGACTGCATAGATTGCATGAAAAACAAGTGTCATGTAAAGCCGTTTGAAGAATAGCTACGAAGTTGCTGGAATTAATTCATAGTGACGTATGTGGGCCTATGAACAAGGAATCCAATGGTGGGGCCAAATATTTTATGACAATGATCGATGATTTGAGTCGATATATTCATGTCTATCCCATGAAGTATAAGTCAGAGGTTACCAAAATAATTAAAGAACACGTTACCATGGTGGAGCGTCAGACAGGCCGGAAAGTGAAATCCATAAGGAGTGATAATGGAACGGAGTATGTCAATAAAGAGTTAGATGAATATCTGAAGTCCAATGGCATAAAGAGACAGCTCACAGTCCCCTACACTCCACAGCAAAATGGGGTAGCAGAACGCTGCAACCGAACACTCGTGGAAATGGAAAGAGTAATGCTGAATAGTGCAGGTTTAAAAGAAAGCTTCTGGGCAGAGGCAATACGATAGTTTGTGCTGCATATCTAAGAAATAGATCGCCAACAAAATCAGTTGAAGGCAAAACGCCGTTTGAAGTGTTTACTGGACACAAGCCTGTGGTTAAGCACTTAAAAGTATTTGGATGCGTCGCAGTTGCACTAGAAAACGGACCAAGGAAAAAGTTCCAGGAAAAGGGAAGAGAGTATATCATGGTCGGATATTCGGAATCTTCAAAAGCGTATCGTTTATACGATAAGAAAACTGGCGATGTCACAATAAGCAGGGATGTATATTTCATTGAGAACTGTCAGGATTAGAGAAAACTCTGAAGTTACAATGGTACTGGATGAAGTAATAGATGAACCCAACAATGTCGTCTAAGATCATGTTTCAACAGGAGACATTAGTTCTGAGGATACAGGTAATGGTAATCTGACAAATTGTGTAGGCGATGAGGCTGCAGATAATGATGTGGAGGTCTATGAGGAACCAAAAAGGGGCCCAGGCAGACCAAGAACAGTCAGAACGGGCCTACGAGGACGACCCAGCAAACAATATAATGTTCTGAATGTAATGTTGGAAACTAACGTAGAAGTACCAGAAACAGTGCAACAAGCACTAACGGGTCAACAAGCAGAGAAATGTAAGACAGCAATGCAAGATGAATATGAAGCCTTACTGCGAAACAATACATGGGAACAAGTTAAATTACCAGCTGGTGTGAAACCCATTGGATGCAAATGGATATTTACTCTGAAAGAGAATGCAACTGGAAAAATCGAGTTGGGATATGAGGCATGTGAAAGTGAGCCATGCTTATACACAAGATGTGCACCAGATAAGACGATTGATCGCCGTTTATGTTGATGACTTGCAGCTTGCGTGTTCAGACAAGGGTAAGACGTTAGCTACTAAACAGTCGTGCAAACGCATCGATGCTACGGAGTATCAATCCGACATTTTGCACTCGGTGTGCAAATTATCACAGAGGAATAAAGATCCCCATGGCGAGCATCTCGCAGCAGCGAAACAAGTGCTGAGATATCTGAACCAGACGCCAGATATGGTAATAACGTACAAGAAGACCGGCACTGCGATCACAGGCTATGCAGATGCAGATTGGGCAGGTGACTCAACTGATAGAAAGTCCTACACTGGATTTGCATTTACATATGTGAGGCGGCTCAGTAATCTCATGGACATCAAGGAAGCAAAAATCTGCGGCTCTAAGCAGTACCGAGGCAGAATATATGGCGCTGCATGCTGCAAAAGAGGCTATTTATATAAGAAAACTGATAAATGAGATGAAATTGTATTTTAAGCTTGATTGTATAATCTTACATGGCGATAATGTTGGTGCTTTAAATCTCGTAAAAAACCCTGTTTATCATGCTAGAAGCAAACATATTGTAAAGTACCACCATATAAGAAACTCATTTGAAGAGAATTTGATTAAGCTAGAATAATGTCCAACAACCGAAATGATTGCTGATATTCTTACTAAGAATCTATGTAAAGTTAATCATTTAAAATGTACGGTGTTGCTTGGACTAAATAGGTATTAGAACCCTGAATTGAGGGGAAGTGTTGATATGGCAATTCTGTGCTGTATCTGTCAGCCCTGTACAAGTGGCAACCCTAGTTAAGCTTAAAAAATGGAGCTCACTCTCATCTAAGCAACCAAACGTTGTAGTTCTACACTTTTTACAAACCAACATAACAGAACCTCTAATGCCGTAAACAATTTAAAGAGTAATCCCTTAAAAATGTAACAAGTTTACTAAAAACACAAACTCAACTTTTCTTACAAATATTTTGTACATTTGAACTTTTTTTTCACTACTACTATTCAAAAATGTACATTTGGAACATTTCTATTGTCTGGACGTTGACGCGTACAGTGCGAAGTACGTTCAAGTGGCCCATACGACACCAGGACATAGCCTGTTTCGCGCGAGCCCAAGCAGAGTGCTGTCCACCTCCCGCCCGACCGACCATGGGGCGCAGCCGCATATCGGACGGCACGATCGCGTGGACAAATACAAATAAAACGGACAAACAATTAAAAATATGATTAACTACAGCTTATTACGAGCTAAATGTGCTAAAATAGAAGTTTTCACAAGGGAAAGAGAGGATTCTGATCTGATTACGGGATACAGAAGATTGTAATCAGAACATAGGACTCGAAAAGGTTCATGCAAAGAATAGTTAGAACTACAGTGTTTTAAGGATAGAGGAATAAAATTTCTAGTAGGTCTACGGGGTACAGATAGGTTTAACTGGTTCAATAGCTCAGGAGAGTCTGTTTCACCTATTAAAAGTTTATGAATAAAGATAGCACCAAGCATTACTCTACGATTAATTAAAGAAGGAAGATTGATTAAAAGAAGCCTACTGGAGTATGATGGCAAATTGACATTGCGATCCCAATTTAGACCGCGAAGAGCAAAAAGCAGAAATTGCTTTTGCACAGATTCAATTTTACTTTGGTGCGTCTCATATTGAGGTGACCATATGCAAGATCCGTACTCTAAGATAGGACGGATTAAAGAAGTATACAGAATTTTGGTGGTGTACGGATCGTCAAACTCTTTTGACCATCGTTTCACAAACCCAAGAACATTCATAGCTTTACTATAGCAGAAATATGAGGATTAAAAAAAAAAATTAAAATTTATGGTCCATAAGAACACCTAAGTCATTGATAATATCTAACCGCTCTAAGGCAGTGTCGTTAAGATAATAAGTTGCTAAGTATGGAGTGCATCTATAAAAAGACATAACTTTACATTTAGAGCCGTTAAGGTTTAATAGGTTTGTTTCACACCAACTCTGAAGATCATTAAGATCCGATTGAAGTAGGCAAGAAGACGATATGTCTTTAAAACTGAGGTAAAGCTTGACATCATCCGCGTACATAAGCACCCGAGAATAGAATATAATGAAAAATATAAAAAAATCAAAGAAGCTAACATCGGCTATGCCGAAGTTTGTATACCCTTGCAGTCCTTGGTAATAATAATTTTACATGTTCAAAATTTGTTTTCTGCAACTCAATTCATCAATATACAAACAAAACAATTTTACTCTCATATTATCACATACGTAAATTTCATAGCATACTCGATTTTTATGAAAATGTTTCTTCTAGTTCTTCTAGAGCTATATTATATAGTGGTCCGATCCTTATGGTTTTCATACTTTATTTTTTTATTTATTTTATTTATTTTATTTATTTTATTTATTTTATTTATTTTATTTATTTTATTTATTTTATTTATTTTATTTATTTTATTTATTTTATTTATTTTATTTATTTTATTTATTTTATTTATTTTATTTATTTTATTTATTTTATTTATTTTATTTATTTTATTTATTTTACTTATTTTGTTTATTTTATTTATTTTATTTATTTTATTTATTTTATTTATTTTATTTATTTTATTTATTTTATTTATTTTATTTATTTTACTTATTTTATTTAGTTTATTTATTTTATTTATTTTATTTATTTTATTTATTTTATTTATTTTATTTATTTTATTTATTTTATTTATTTTATTTATTTTATTTATTTTATTTATTTTATTTATTTTATTTATTTTATTTATTTTATGTATTTCATTTATTTTATTTATTTTATTTATTTTATTTATTTTATTTATTTTATTTATTTTATTTATTTTATTTATTTTATTTATTTTATTTATTTTATTTATTTTATTTATTTTATTTATTTTATTTATTTTTTTTATTTTATTTATTTTATGTATTTTATTTATTTTATTTATTTAATTTATTTTATTTATTTTATTTATTTTATTTATTTTATTTATTTTATTTATTTTATTTATTTTATTTATTTTATTTATTTTATTTATTTTATTTATTTTATTTATTTTATTTATTTTATTTATTTTATTTATTTTATTTATTTTTTTTATTTTATTTATTTTATTTATTTTATTTATTTTATTTATTTTATTTATTTTATTTATTTTATTTATTTTATTTATTTTATTTATTTCATTTATTTTATTTATTTTATTTATTTTATTTATTTAATTTATTTTATTTATTTAATTTATTTAATTTATTTAATTTATTTTATTTATTTTATTTATTTTATTTATTTTATTTATTTTATTTATTTTATTTATTTTATTTATTTTATTTATTTTATTTATTTTATTTATTTTATTTAATTTATTTTATTTATTTTACTTATTTTGTTTATTTTATTTATTTTATTTATTTTATTTATTTTATTTATTTTATTTATTTTATTTATTTTATTTATTTTATTTATTTTTATTGTTATAATGAAAAACAGAATGCGTGTGGTTGGTTGTGCAGTTCATTCGCGACTGACTTCTATTTGTCTCTCATCGAGTCATTGTTCTCTTTAACGCATCTCGAGAGAGAGCATACAAAGTTACATATATATATTCATGTGTGTGATCATGCATGCATTGAGTTGAGAGAGAATTATTTCAACACCCTTCCTCAATGCAAGTATGTCCACAAATTTATCTTATACTTAACAAATTCGTAAACTCTACATGCTTCTTCTTTGCAAGATTCTTGGTTAGGATATCAGCTATCATTTCATTAGTAGACTTATACTTTAAAATAATCTGACAACATTAACTACTTGTCTAACAAAATGATATCTAATGTCCACGTGCTTCGTCCTTGAATGGTGTACCGGGTTCTTAGCCAATTGCTGCGCGCTGAGGTTATCGCCATACAAAACGGTAGATGTATCTTCCTCTCCGCAACCAATCTCGATGGTTAATCGACGCAATACAATGGCTTCTTTGCACGCTGTTGATAACGCCATGTATTCTGCTTCGGTGCTGCTAAGAGCAACACTCCGCTGCTTCTCCGATTTCCATGATATCGGTCCGCCAGCCAGAAAATATACATATCCTGTATAAGACTTGCGATCAATCCTATCGCCTGCCCAATCTGCGTCCACGAAACCAGTAAACGCCGCATCCGACTGCTTGTAATGAATCTTGAAGCCAACTGTCGAAGCCAAATATCTTAAAACATGCTTTATGGCTGCAAGGTGTTCATTATGGGGGTCCTTGTTACGTTGAGCCAACTTCGATACTGAGTGGAGAATATCTGGTCTAGTAGTCAACGCAAGCCACATTAGCTCGCCTATCATTGACTGATAAAGAGTTGCATCAACCCTTTTACACTCCATTTTATCGCAGGCTACCTGATACCCTGCTTCTAACGGTGTTGCGGCTCTTCTGCACTGAGCATAGCCATATCGTTCCAGTAGATCCTTGATGTACTGTGAATGACCCAATGATATTTCGCCAAGCTCGCCATCACGGTCAACCTCCATGCCAAGGAACAAACGCACAGGTCCCTTGTCAACACATTCAAACGCTGCCATAATAGCTGACTTAATCCTGTCAAGATCCGATTTCTCCTGGCATCCTATGAGAAGATCGTCTACATAGACAAGGATTAGAGATAGGTTACCTTTTGCTTGCTGTTTGTATAGACATGGTTCATTGTCGCAAGGTATGAAACCATTAGCTCGCAAAACACTATCGAGTTTGGAGTTCCACTCCCGTCCCGACTGTTTGAGTCCATATAACGCCTTTTTTAACAGAAGTACCTTGCTTTTGTCTTCAGTTGCATATCCTTCGGGCTGCCTCATGTATACGGTATCGCCCAAATCACTGTTTAAGTAAGCCGTGCATACATCCATCTGGTGTAAATACAATTTTAACTGCGCTGCTAGGGCCAAGATGAATCGAACACTCTCCAAGCGACATACAGGCGAGTATGTTTCATTGTAGTTCACTCCATAGCGCTGTGAACATCCTTTTGCTACTAGTCTCGCCTTAAAACGCTCGACTTCTCCCTTTGCATCACGCTTTACACTGTAGACCCACTTGCAGCCAACAGGTTTATACCCTTCCGGTAGCGTACTAAGCTGCCAAGTGTGATTTGACATCAAGGAGTCATACTCCTTTTGCATAGCCTCACGCCAATACGAAGCAAACGGACTACTAACCGCCTCATCATAGGTCTCTGGTATGATCACCTCACTTGTAATCAATGCGCTTAAAATGTTGAACTGCTTCTTTGGTCTACCAGGCCTTCCAGTTCGAATCAGCTTCGGCCTACCGGGTCCAACCCGTTGTTCAACCACAGGTTCTGCCACTTCTTGTTCAACTGCCATGTCGAAATCTTCGCTACTGCTGCCCTTCTCGGTGACCTCTGCATCAGACTCGTCTGTATTACTCAAGTGATCTGCTGCATCAACAAATACTGCATCCTGATCATCCGTATATGGAAAATCAAACTTGACGATATCACCATTCGAATCGCCATTGCCGAAACGCTCGTCGAACAAAACGTCTCGCTTCTCAACAACTTGCCTGGTTTCGGCGTCGTACAACCGATACCCTTTCGCATTTCGAGAATAACCAACCATTCGGTATTCTTTGCCCTTTGGATCAAACTTGCCCTTATGATGTCCTTTGTCCAGTGCCACTGCAATAGACCCAAAAACTTTTAAATGACTTATTGATGGTTTCTTACCATTCCATGCTTCCATTGGAGTCATGTTAACCAGGGCTCGAGTTGGTGACCTATTCCGCAGATAAGCAGCTGTATAAACTGCCTCAGCCCAAAGAGATTGATGTAGACCAGACTGGATGAGCAAGCATCTTGACATCTCCACAAGAGTTCTGTTAACTCTCTCTGCTACACCGTTCTGCTGCGGCGTGTATGGTACCGTGAGCTGCCGCAATATTCCATTGCCCTTGAGAAACTCGTCAAACGATTTGTTGACGTACTCGCGACCATTGTCGCTCCGAATGCACTTTAGCTTCTTTCCAGTTTGACGCTCTGCCATGTTTTTAAACTCGACAAACTTTCCAAACACTTCATCCTTTCCCTTCAGGAAATATACAAATATGCGACGAGACCTGTCATCGATAAATGTCAAAAAGTATCTGCTGCCTCCAAGGCTTTTTGTATCAAACGGACCGCAAACATCTGAATGCACCAGCTCCAAGATTTCCTTAGCTCTGTTCTTGGTCGAATCTGGAAATGGCTGTACTGTGATCTTGCTTACCATGCAGATCTTGCAGGGTTCCAACGACGTTGAGTCAAACGTTCCCATGCCACAGGCCAAATCCTTTCGTGCAATTTCAGCTAAACTGCCATAGTTGAGATGTCCGTACCTTTTATGCCACAAATCTTCGTAAGTCTGTTCAATGGCATAGCATTCGCTCGGTGCTGTTCCAAAAATATACAAACGGCCAACTTTGTCCGCTTTCAAAATGCATTCGCCCTTTTGGATCACTCGTGCATACTTTAGTCCAAATTCAACGATGCTTCCATGTTCAACTGCTTTGCTCACCGACACGAAATTACCTCTCATTTTGGGTACATACAATACATTCTTTAATGTAAGTATACGTGAAACCATATTCAGCTTTACCTCGCCCTTTCCTTCAGCCTGAAGAAAGTTATTATCAGCCAAAACAATTTTTTTCCGAATGTTTCTCAAATTTTGAAAACAAATTTCTGTTACAACACATATGGCTGGTGGCGCCACTGTCCAGACACCAGTTCGATCGTTCCAAACATTTCGCGTCCAACGCGTTCAGCAAACCTAACGATGACTGTACTGCCTTATTCGGGTTCGATGCAACCTTCCGACCGTTTACACTGGGACAATTTGCTTTAAAATGGCCTTTGCCGCCACACGCAAAACAGTTCCAAACTTTTTGCTTTTTCTTCCAATTGTCTCTCTGCATCGATTGCTTTTCCACCACTGTAAATGCTTTTGCGCTCTCGATCGGTTTTTCGCTCTCTCTTTTGCGTTCTCCTTCTTCTCTCAGCTTTATGCATAACATGTCGAAACACGGTAAACTGTCGCGTGTCTCTATGGCGACAACGAAATTGTCGAATTCGTCTGGAAGACTGGAAAGCAAAATAATCGTCGTGAGCTCGTCCAATATTTCGATTCCAACGCCAGCAAGTTTGTCCAAGATTTCCTTGAAATCCGACAAATAACTCGATATGCTTTGACCCTCCTGAATGCGTTTACTTAGCAATTTCTTGAAAAGTGCTACTTTTCTAACGGGTCCTCTGGGTTGATGAGCTTCCTGAAGCTTCTTCCAAGCCTCATGTGCACTTGCACAGTGCTTCACATGTCCCAACTGTGAAGTCTTGACGCTTAAGGTGATCATTGCCAATGCCTTCTGATCCAGCGTCGTCCATTCGGTGTTCTCCCCCGTAGTTGGCCTTGCCAATACGCCTGACGCCACATTCCACAAATCCGCATGCACCAGCACACTTTTCATCTGGATGCACCACGAGTCATAATTACTGTCCTCGAGTTTATCAATCTGATATAACGCCGACATTATACTTGTTCATATATACTTTGTGAAAAAACCGTCTAGAACACAGCGCGAAAACTAATTTCTTATAAAAATTACCACAGCAACCACATAGGCACGTTGCCTGGGCCCATAACCTATTGTTATAATGAAAAACAGAATGCGTGTGGTTGGTTGTGCAGTTCATTCGCGACTGACTTCTATTTGTCTCTCATCGAGTCATTGTTCTCTTTAACGCATCTCGAGAGAGAGCATACAAAGTTACATATATATATTCATGTGTGTGATCATGCATGCATTGAGTTGAGAGAGAATTATTTCAACAATTTTATTTATTTTATTTATTTTATTTATTTTATTTATTTTATTTATTTTATTTATTTTATTTATTTTATTTATTTTATTTATTTTATTTATTTTATTTATTTTATTTATTTTATTTATTTTATTTATTTTATTTATTTTATTTATTTTATTTATTTTATTTATTTTATTTATTTTATTTATTTTATTTATTTTATTTATTTTATTTATTTTATTTATTTTATTTATTTTATTTATTTTATTTATTTTATTTATTTTATTTATTTTATTTATTTAATTTATTTAATTTATTTTATTTATTTTATTTATTTTACTTATTTTATTTATTTAATTTATTTTATTTATTTTATTTATTTTATTTATTTTATTTATTTTATTTATTTTATTTATTTTATGTATTTTATTTATTTTATTTATTTTATTTATTTTATTTATTTTATTTATTTTATTTATTTTATTTATTTTATTTATATTATTTATTTTATTTATTTTATTTATTTTATTTATTTTATTTATTTTATTTATTTAATTTATTTAATTTATTTAATTTATTTAATTTATTTAATTTATTTAATTTATTTAATTTATTTAATTTATTTAATTTATTTTATTTATTTTATTTATTTTATTTATTTTATTTATTTTATTTATTTTATTTATTTTATTTATTTTATTTATTTTATGTATTTTATTTATTTTATTTATTTTATTTATTTTATTTATTTTATTTATTTTATTTATATTATTTATTTTATTTATTTTATTTATTTTATTTATTTTATTTATTTTATTTATTTAATTTATTTAATTTATTTAATTTATTTAATTTATTTAATTTATTTAATTTATTTAATTTATTTAATTTATTTAATTTATTTTATTTATTTTATTTATTTTATTTATTTTATTTATTTTATTTATTTTATTTATTTTATTTATTTTATTTATTTAATTTATTTAATTTATTTAATTTATTTAATTTATTTAATTTATTTAATTTATTTAATTTATTTAATTTATTTAATTTATTTAATTTATTTTATTTATTTTATTTATTTTATTTATTTTATTTATTTTATTTATTTTATTTATTTTATTTATTTTATTTATTTTATTTATTTTATTTATTTTATTTATTTTTTTTATTTTATTTATTTTATTTATTTTATTTATTTTATTTATTTTATTTATTTTATTTATTTCATTTATTTTATTTATTTTATTTATTTGACAGTAAAGACGAGAAAGCTCTTGCAAGTATATTGTTGTGCGTAAGTCCGTCGCAGATCAATGGTATAAAACATTGTAAAACCCCAAGCGAAGCATGGACAAAGTTATACAGTTGTTTTAGCAATTGCTGTATTCTAAAATGTTGGCTACAGAGAGTATTCGAGAGCAACTGAATAATTTTTCTAATGTCGTAGAAAAATTAAATGAAATTCAGGAACAAGTACCTGATGAAATGCTCGTAATAATTTTGTTAGCAAGTTTATGTGATGATTTTTAAATTTTTTAGTTGCCATAGAAACGCGGGACTCGTTGCCATCGCTAAGCGCTCTAAAAATTAAATTGCTTGAAGAAGGAGAGAGACGCAAGATTGGCGAAGTAGCCGAGAAAAATGAGAACAAAATGTATTCGTCGCGTCAAGAAAACGGTAAAAAGAACAAAGCAATGAGAGAACCAAAAAACATTGAATGTTGGTTGTGCGGTCGTCGCGGGCATTTCGCGTCGAAGTGTAGTTCGAAAGAGAAAAAAGATAACGCGAGCGACAATAACGGTAAAAAGTCTTTTTCGGTATTCTCTACTTCTGAAACAGGAATCAATTTATCGAAAAATGCATGGTATGTTGACAGCGGGTCAACAGCTCATTTGTGTGCGGACAAATCAATGTTTACGAGTAAGCGTGAGCACAAAGAGAAAACCAAGTTAGCCGGTGACAGTTATATAGAAGCCGAAGGTTGCGGTACAGTGGAACTAAAATGGAACCAGAGGGCCGGGGTTAACTTCGACCGCGTCAAAGTTTGTATACCCTTGCAACGTTGCGTTGATCCAGACGGACGAACGGACGGACATGGCTATTTGAACTCGTCTCGACGTGCTGATCAAGAATATATATACTTTGTATTGTCGGGGATGCTTAGTTCTATGCGTTGCATACTTCTGACCAAAAATAAATGTCACGATGGAATTGGTTGAATTGGTTTACATACAGCACGTAAAGAACTTACAATGTAAACACAACGAAAAACACAACGGTTTGTTTTTGTTTGAAAGTAAAACAATAACAGTGTTTGCTGCAGAAACAAATGTAAATCAGCTGGACAAGTGGCTTGATCGGTTCGGACATTTCAATTTCGATAGTTTAAATAAAATGATTAAGCAGGAAATGGTCTGTGGTCTTAATGCTAGAGTTTGTAGTACAAATGACCTTGTATTTGAAACGTGTGCAAAAAGTAAAATTTGCGTTAAGAAGTTTTCGGAAAGCCGCTCAAAGAATTTGTTTGGCTTGATTCATACAGATATTTGTATACCTATGCGTACAGCATCACAAGGTGGTGCGCGCTATTTCGCAACATTCATATACGATAAAATCAGACGGGTAAGCGTATAAAAGTCATACGAAGCGATAACGGTCGTGAGAACCTGAGCGATGTATTTGAACAGTTCTTGTTGAGCCATGGAATAAAAAGGCAACTCACTGTTCCCCACACTCCACAACAAAATGGTGCAGCGGAACATGATAGTGCATGCTGGAGTTGGCGAATCCTTTTGGGGCAAGGAAATAATGACGTCTGCATATTTACGGAATAGAGCAGATACTGCAACTTTGCCTGACAATACTCCGTACGTGGTTTGGTATGGGAAAAAGCCGAGCGTATCTCATTTTAAAGTATTTGGTATAAAAGCTATTGTGTTAGATAAAATTCATAAGAACAAGTTTTCGGCGAAAGGAAAGCAGCATATTTTGGTAGGTTACTCCGAAACTGCCAAGGCCTATCGTCGTTACAACCCTGTCAAAAGGACCGTAGTAGTATCCTGAGATGTCGTGGTTTTGGAGCACAAGTTCATGAAAGAGTTGGAGCAATCATCATGTGAGCCAGATGTGGTAATCTTTCAGCCAAGTGAAAAACTTGATTGCGAGTATATCATCATCATATCATAATGATGAAATCCAAGAAAATTCTGTGGAGCAGCAAATTTCAATTGTTGATGAGCAAAGTGGTGACGAAGAAAATGCTGAGGAGGAGCAAGCATATACCCGAAGAGGGCTAGGGAGACCGAAGATTGTTTGCACTGGGCGTGCTGGTCGTCTACGAAAAGAGTACAATATGCTGAATGTACTAGATGCTAAAGACGTTGTTGTTCCTTCCTGTATAAATGAGGCATTTAAGTCAGAGCAGTCGGAAATCTGGAAATCAGCAATGCAGAAGGAGTATGAAAAAATGAAAAAAAATATTAAGACATGGAGTTTGGTTGATCTTCCTGCAAACAAAAAGGTTATCGGTTGTAAATGGGTTTTTACCACCAAACGAGATGAGAGTGGCAAAGTTCAGCGTTTCAAGACAAGATTGGTCGCAAAAGGGTGCGGTCAGCAATATGGAATTAACTACAAGGAACCCTTTTCCCCGGTTGCACGTTATTCCTCAATCAGACTGGTGATTGCGTTGGCGGTGGAGCACGAGATGTACTTGCACCAGATGGATGTCTCTGCAGCTTACCTCAATAGTGAGCTACAAGATGACGTTTATATGCGACAACCTGAAGGTTTTGTCGATGCTGATCATCCCAAGCGTGTATTCAAGCTACATAAATCGATGTACGGCTTGAAACAGAGTGGGCGTGAGTGGAACCAAAAGCTGGAGAGCATTCTTTTGAAGATTGGTTTCGTTCAGTGTGCAAGCAAGCCGTGTATATACACGAGCAAAGTCAATTGGTATTTATCTATTATTGTTGTATATGTTGACGATTTTATACTTGCATGTACCAGAAAAGACGACGTGGCCTACATAAAGCAGCTCATATCAAACGAATTTGATGTGGTCGACGGCGGTGAACTCCATCATTTTTTGGGGATGGAAATCGAGCGAGATGGCAAGACTGGCAATGTCTCAATAGGCCACAAGCAGTACATCGAAGGCTTGTTGCATGAATATGGTATGCAGGACTGCAAGCCGAAAGCGACTCCTCTAGAGGTTGGGTTCCAGACGAAGTGCGATAGAAATGAGTGCGGTCAGGTGGGCAAGACACGCTATCAACCTTATTGGCTCGTTATTGTATTTGGCGTTGACTACACGGCCAGATATAATACACTCTGTGGCAAATCCGCACAAGGAACATGAGTTTGCAGCCAAGAGGGTATTGAGATATCTAAGAGGTACCTCAGATGTAAGACTTCATTATAGCAAAACTGGTGTTCCTATCCACTATTTTGTTGATGCGGACTGGGCTGGCGATTGCACCGATCGGAAGTCATTTACCGGTTGGTCATTTCTTATTGCTGGAGCAGCGGTGTCATGGGAATCAAAGAAAGCAAAATCTGGTTGCCCTTAGTAGCACGGAGGCCGAGTACGTAGCACTTTCTACAGCAGCCAAAGAAGCGATACAGATCAGAAAGCTGATCAACGAGATGGGATTCGTGTCGATGGATAAATTTCATTCACGTAGCAAGCATATTGAAAGAAAATATAATTTTGTAAGGGAGATGTATAAAGAAAATGTAATAGATATTAAATACATTCCCACAGATAGTATGACCTCAGATATTTTAACAAAGAACTTATGTAAGGTCAAACATGTAAAGTTTACAGAAATGTTGGGATGAAAATAATTCTTTTTTATAGGATAGACTTTGCGTTGAGAAGGAATGTTAAAATATATATGTATATCCACCGCAGTATGTCTATCTCTTTCTTATTATTATCAAATGATCCGATTTGTGAATTGTAACGGACATTCTTTCATTTCTGCTTTACATTCATTTTCTCGCTGCCTGCGCTGCATCGAATATTCTTATATTTGAATTTAGTCTCTAATAAACCTCGACTCGAATAAAAGATCCTAGACAAAATAAAAGCAAAGCGACTGTGGTGGTTTGTTTCTAACTACAAATTTATCCACAACAGTCAAACTGGATTCAAGAAGGGAAAATCTGATAAAGACAGTTTACTGCTGATAGACCATCTACTTACCAGATCCATCTCTAGAAAAAAACACACGTCCGTAATATCCCTAGACTTTGAAAAAGCTTTTGACAGAATCGGAACACACTTAATACTAAAATCTTCAAATACATAAAAAACTTTATGACGAACAGAAAAATTACAGTACGAATAAACACCAACACACTTAATACTAAAATCTTCAAATACATAAAAAACTTTATGACGAACAGAAAAATTACAGTACGAATAAACACCAACCTCTCCCCCTTCTATCCTATCCACATCGGCATCCCACAGGGCCCGCCACTCTCAGTGATTCTATTTATAAAAGCCTACAACAAACTTGCTGTACAGCCCACCCTACACCCAAATGTCAGCCTAAGTGCAGACGACTTTAAGATAATATTTAACCAAAAAAATAGAAAAAATATTTATATAAACCTAAATCCTATATATTTAGGTGCCAAACTATCCACCACCAAATGCAAACACATGCACGTTTGCATAAAGCACAACTGCATATGCACATTAGCAACAGGAGGTACACAAATCCAGAATGTTGCATCACTAATAATACTAGGACTTCACTTTAACAGCAAACACAGATAGAATAAACACACGGAACAACTCACTCACACCCTGCATCAAGCAATTAATATAATAAAATGTCTCGCAAGTCCAAAATTTAACTGTAACACATCCACACTCCAAGGCAGACTACGGCTTTCTCATCTATGGGCACTGCCCAAAAACAACTTTGCAACCTACAAAATCCAAGATTAACACAGGCCTCTGAATCGCTCTCGGGACATTCAAAACCACACCCTCACAAAACATTCTATACGAAGCAAGAGTCTTCCCACTAGAAGATAGACGCGATCTACGAATATCAAGAAGTCAATAATATAATATCGAGTATTCGATAACACTCGAGAGAACCAGGGAGGACTGTTAAACACCTCCTGTCTACCAAGAGGCCCACGAATATCAAAAAATGAACTGAGAGTATCATAAAAGAAGCGAACAGCTGAGTTCATATCTCTACAGTCGTAAAGATAAGCATAATCAGTAGTAACAATGTTTCCATTAAGGCTGTCAAAGTCAGTGTTTCGAAAGTAACGTTAATAGAGAGGGAAGATCGATTTTTTAAATTAATGTAGGGTGTAGGATGTAAATAAAATAAAATAAAATATTAACACAAAAAAAAAAAAATTCCCAATAGAATTTAAGACAGGATTGACAAACTGAATTGCCTCTAAATTTTTTAAATAGCCCACAATGTCTGACAATGGTTGAATAGAGAAGCAACTTATAAAAGTTCAAGGATTTAAAATTTATTAAACATCGACAAACTCAAAGTATGAACAGTAGAGTGTCCTGTATTATCAGTAGGTGTTGATTGATTGAATGTCTTTTATTGTATGAATTTGGTTCTCTTAGCTAAAGGCTTGCAAGCTGTCGGCGCAGCGGCAGAGCAGCTATTTTATATAAACATTATATATAAGTAAAGTAACAATATGTAAGACGGGCAGAGAGTGTGAGTTATGCATGCACATATGTATATTAGCGGTCAGCATGGGAAACATGCTGACCCGGCTCTAAGCGATGAATGCAATGAGTGCATATCAAATTACGTTTGCACTTGAAATGTGTGCAATAACTTGGCACGCTGTCGCTGAGTGACAAAGACATTGCCCTATGCATATTCGGCTAACAAAGTGTTGCCGCTCAATATTTATGTTGAGTAATAAGAACTCGTATGTGCATACACTATATTACATCTCCCTCCTTTTGAAAAATAACGTAATTTCATGAAGTTATTTTAATTCTTATTATCTATAGATTTAACAAATTTTATTTGTTTTTTTTTTTTTTTTTTTTTTTATTATTTTTTTTTTTTTTTTAATAAATGATGTTGTACTTAATAACGATAAAGAAAATGAAATGGTCAAAAATATTCATATATCAAAAAAATTTATATATATGCTATTAAATATGTATGTTATTATGAAATAAAAAGTTTTAATCTATCTTTATGAACTATCTGTTTTTTGTTTTTGTCATTAACTATTATAACATTATTTCTATCTCCCATTTCCGTTATTTATACGGACCAGTATATTTATAATCTAACTTATGACCTGTTTCATTTCTTAGTAATACTTTATCTCCTCCTGATATATCTATATTGTTTACTTTCTGATCATACAGTACCTTATTTTTATTCTTATGCTCTTCTAGCATTACCCTAGCTCTTTTATTTATTTATTTATTTACGTCAACTAACACAGCAGTCGACGAAAAAGCTTAAGCTAAAGACAGATAGTAATTAAATGAAGAAGGTAGCTTAGCTTTATACACAACTAAACATCCCCGTCCCGGTGGAGGTGTTTTATTTGCACAAGGTGCCAGCTATGCCCCGATTCACAGCCAATGTGGCCAGGTATGAGTTGCAGCCAATCCAAGTCCAGAATATTTTCATTGGTTTCGCTGTAGATGATTAAAAAGTATAGCGCGAAGAGAAGTGACAGAAAGATGAGGAGAAATAAGGTGAGATAAGGTGAGAAAGGTTGTTAAAAGATTGGCAAAGAACACGAAGAGGTTCGTGAAGAGAGTAGTTAGTCAGACATCTACTAAGGTGAATAGGAAAAAAGTTTCTGGTCCGACGTGAGGGAACACAAAAATACAGCGTATCTAGTAAATTGGTAGAAATGACTTCGCCGTTGACTAGTTTATGGAGAAAGAGAATGCCAAAAACAAGCCTACGGTTATAAAGTGAAGGAAGATTAATAAGAAGAAGTCTGTCAGAATAAGAAGGTAGGCGAAGACCCGGGTCCCAATTTAGACCGCGTACCGCAAACTTAAGGAATTGCTTCTGTACCGATTCAATACTACGCTGGTGAACATCATATTGCGGGTTCCACACTGGCGAGCAATATTCTAGAGTAGGGCGAACTAACGAAGTGTATAAAACCTTTGTTACATAGGGATCATCAAATTCTTTGGCCCAACGTTTAATGAAGCCGAGAAGGCTGCTTGCTCTGTTGACAATTGAAGAAATATGAACATTAAATGAAAGTTTAGGGTCAAACATAACGCCTAAGTCTTTGAATGATGGAACACAATCTAACAGAACAGACTTAATAGAGTAATGACCTAGGAGCGGAGACAAACGACTGAAAGTCATAAAAGAACACTTAGAGGCATTAAGGTGTAATTTATTAACGTGGCACCAATCACAGAACGCATCGAGATCTGATTGCAAGTACTGTTGGAAAGAAGGATCATTATAGGAATAACAAATCTTGACGTCATCCGCAAACATGAGCACGCGTGAATGAGCCAAGGCCAAAGGCAAATCATTTATAAACAATGTAAATGCCGCCTCTCAAAGCTCGGCTTATAACTGTTCTTGCACTCTCTGTTGTGCTGTGCACTCTAGCTGTCTCTTTGTTTTATTTGTAATTATTGATTATTTATCAATAATTATCTTTGTGCTGTGAATTTAATTTTTCTATATATTCTTATATATATATAATTTTTTTTGCCTTTCTTTCGGCTTTTCAATGGCTTGTTGTCTACCTAATTGCAAACATTCTGATCGTTTTGATGATCAGTATAGAGCAATATCTTGTTGGCTCTGCGATAATCTTATTCACTTAAAATGTGCTGGCCTCAATGGCCGCGACTACGACAAATTTTCTGGTTTGTCTGTGTCTAAGCCTGAGCTTGGCTTAATGCTTAATTTTGGTGAAAAACCCATGATGTTAAGTTTCGCGAGAAGCAAAGAATGATCAACCGTATCAAAAGCCTTACTGAAGTCAGTATAAATAACATCAGTTTGACACTTTTTACGAAAGCCATGGTGTACAAGGGTAGTCAATTCTAAAAGGTTGGTAAGCGACGAACGACCTTTCATGAAACCATGCTGACAAGGAGAAATAGTGGATCTGGATAGATGTTGAAGAGAAGACGTAATAATTTTCTCAAACAGTTTAGGTATTGCCGAAAGTTTGGCAATGCCACGGTAGTTGGAAACATCCGATTTGCTACCCTTTTTAAAAAGCGGAATAATAAATGACTCCTTCCAAATATCAGGAAATCTACAAGTCTCACTCGATATAAAGAATAACCGAGCTTAAGGCTTAGATAGGGAAATAGAACACATTTTAAGGATGCAACTAGGTATATCATCAGGCCCGGGAACGAAGGAAGACTTCATAGATGACAAGCTAGAGAGAATACAGTCTTCAGTAATACTGGGAAAAAACATACAATTTAAATGTGGGATCCGAAACAGTAGTAGAATATGTCGACTGAAAAAATTTAGCAAACAGATCTGCAATATCTAAATCATTATTAGCAGACTGGTCGTTAAGTCTAAAGGTGGAAGGTAGTACATTAGAGCGTCTTTTGGAATTGACAAAGTTGTAAAATCTTTTGGGGTTATTATAAAATTCAGCCTTACAGCGAACGAGATAATTGTTGTAGCATTGAGTATTTAAAAGACAAAATTGAGATTTGGCTATACAATAATTTGCATATTCAAGTCGCGAACCAGTTTTTTTAAATCTTTTAAAATATCTCGATTTAATGTTACGAAGATTAGAGAGCCTACGTGTGAACCAGACTGGCGAGCTGGAGACGGTAGAGACATTCACATAAGGATCGCATTTATCAATTAGAGAATTAAGAGCAGAATAGAAAAACTTCACTGCACAATCTATATCGCAGCACTCAAATAGAAACGACCAATCAAAAGAGAAAATAAGGCTGTTAAGAAGATTGAAATTTGTTTTACGAAAACATCTACGACGAGAATTTGAGATGTTTTTAAATAAATTAGTAACGGAATTGTAAGAAATAGTAACTTTAATGGTAGGATGATAAGGATCTTCAGGTTTCACTAGTGGCTGTGTTTGCGATACAGCACTAACAGTGGGATCAGAGACAAAAACAAGATCAAGGATTCTTTTAGAAGAGTTAAGGAAAGAATTCAACTGATATAGTGGACATTCAAGAAGGCTATCAAGAAAAACATGTTGAGATGAAGGAATTAAGAAAGATAGATTATCATCAACAAGCCAAGAAATATTAGGCAAGTTAAAATCACCTAAAACTATAAGAACATCACGATCTTTAAGACGACCAAAAATAGTTCGTAAAGCATCAGCATGGTGCACGTAGATCATGATATCAGAAGCTGGAGGAATATATGAACAAGAGATATATAGGCTAAAGTTAGAACATGTAACTTCGACGCAAATAAACTCGACACCTAAGGGGAGATCAATCGGCACCACACTTGAAGACAGATTCGAGTTTACAGCAATGAGAACTCCACCGCCACGACGACCAACACGATCAAGCCTATAAGAAATAAAATTATTAGAAAGAATTTCATTATCTAAAACAGAGGAGTTAAGCCAAGTTTCAGAGAAAGCTAATATGTCAGCTGAAAAGGTTTGGCTATCACAGAAAAGGTTCGACAGCTTGGTAAGAAGTCCTCTTACATTTTGATAATGAATGCAAAGACTAGACGTTATTAGTTTTTTGAAGCAGAAGATAAATTGGGAAGGTGGACAGGCAACGGACGAGAGCGCTTATTGGGCGCAAACTCGTGTACAACTAGGCCCTCTGGCCTAGTTAGTTAAATTAGGGTCAACCATAGCTGAGAAGTACTCATTTGGTACTGTAATTTTAAAAGAGGAGATTTCGCGAGGCCTAGAAAACTTAAACTTTTGAATTAAAACCTTAGCAGGGCAAATATTACCAATGTAAGCTGCCACAGACGACTCAGAAGTATCTGGAGCAAGCCTAGAAACAAATAATTGTTTGCGATGAGGTACTACAGTTAGTGGAGGCGGAGGAGCATTGGGATCCGCAAGTGATTGAGATTATATGCTACTTCTAATCTATATTTGCTTTCTTTAGCATAATCATCTATATTATATATTGCTTCTACGCTATCTATGCTATTAAATTGTTTTGGTAAATTAATTGTTTTACCAAATACTAGGTCGTATGGACAATAAGTATGTGCCATAGAGGGGGTCGTGTTGAAACAGAAGACAAAATATTGAAGCCATACGTCCCAATCAGTTTTATCAACCGATATGTAGAATCGTATGTATTCATTAAAAGTTCTATGACTTCTTTCTATTGTTCCAACTGTCTGGTGGTGGTGTGCTGTAGATGTAATATTTTTAATATCTAAATATTTGCACAAATTGTCTATAATTGTATTCTTGTACTCTGTTCCCATGTCGTAATGAATGAATGTCTTCATTGGACCGTACTTCAGGATAAAAGATTCAAATATTGCTTTAGCGACAGTATTAGCATTCTTATTCGGAACTGGTATGGCAAATTAATATTTAGTTAAATCACATATTAAAGTGACTGCATACTTTCCATTTCCCTTCGTTTCCATTTTCTGATTTTGGTAGTGGAACAATCGTGGGATCGTCATGGAAGTTAGACAAAATAGCTTCTTTATCTTTTTGTTTATCTATTAGGGTCACCGGGTTGAGTAGCGCTACTCTTAATATTTTTAATATTTTATTGCCCATTAATTTGAAATTATCTATTGAAGTATTTTCAAAGATATTTTCCCACGGTGCCACTTTGAGTTGTTTGATTTTATTTATACCGGCTTGCAGTTCAAGCCTTTGGAAAAATGGACCTAAGTCTAGGATTCCATTGGTATATAAATAGCTAACATCATATCTTGCAGTAATTTTTCTGCCATGTTTAAATAAACATAACATATCTTTTACATGCAATGTCACTACTTTACGTACTTCGTCATTGTTTATGACTTCATATACGTAGATTGCGTAGGCAATTCTTGTTCTTTATTTTCCGCGCGTATTTTCTATCTATTCTGATATCTTGTAGTGACTTTATTGATATTGCCAGTTATTTTTTGATGGTTATTCTTGATAACGCATCAGCTACATAGTTGTCTTTTCCCTTTAAGTATTCAGCTGTGAAATCATATTCTTCTAATTTGAGCCTCATACGTGTCAGTTTAGAAGTGGGATTGATCATCGAGAAGAGGTATATTAAAGGTCTATGGTCTGTTTTTATTATAAAATGTTTTCCATATATATATGGTCTAAAGTGTAATATTGCCCAGTCTATTGCAGCTAATTCCTGCTCAGTAGTACACTTATTACTTTCTCCTTTAGTGAAAAATCTTGATGCATAAGCAATGGGAAGTTGCAGTCCATCATGGTTTTGAGTTAAAACCGCTCCATATGCATGTTTGCTTGCATCCGTAATTATACAGAATTCTTTAAAAAAAGTCGGCGTATTGTAACAATGTTGGTTCCATTAGTTTACTTTTTAAATATTGGAATGCGTCTTGGCGTTCAACTGACCATTCAAAGGGAACATTCTTTTTACATAATCTTGTTATGTGTCGGGAATATTCGGCGAAGTTTTTAATGAATCGTCTATAATAATTGCAAAAGGCTATAAAACGTCTAGCGCTATCCGCATTGTGCGGGACTGGGTAATTCACGATGACGTCATATTTCTTGTCATCTGGAAGTATTCCTTTATCTGTGCATCTATGACCAAGAAAAGTCACCTCATGCGTAAAAAAATGAACATTATTCTGGATGTAGCTTTAGGTTGTATTTCGTGCATTTGTCAAAAACATCTGTTAAGTTTTTAAGCATGTGTTTTTTGGAACAACCTATAACTATTAAGTCATCCATGTAAAGGAATGCTTGTGAAGGTTCTAATCCAGAGAATGCAATGGTCATCATCCTCTGAAATGAGTTTGGCGCTATTTTTAAACCGAAAGGTAATCGCTTGAAACGAAACGAGCCGTTGCTGAAACTGACGTTATATCTCTTGAACTTTTTATACCCTTGCAAAAAGGGTATATTAATTTTGGTCAGAAGTGTGCAACGCATAGAACGAAGCATCTCCGACCATACAAAGTATATATATTCTTGATCAGCACGACGAGACGAGTTCAACTAGCCATGTCCGTCCGTCCGTCCGTCCGTCCGTCTGGATCAACGCAAACTCCTCCTAGACCGTAAGAGCTACAGAGCTGATATTTTGCACCTAGGCTTGTATATACTGCAGGCGTTATATATTTCGGATTCAGCCGGATCGGACCACTATATCATATAGCTCCCATACAAACCCCGAAGTCACGAACAGTGACTTTTCTCAATAACTTCGTTATTCTCTGCGCTATTATCATGAAATTTAATATTAGAGAGTTTTTTAAACTACTATACTATAAACTACTGTGCCAAATTTGATCAAGATCGGGTGACTATATCATATAGCTCCCATAGGAACGATCGGTCGAAAACAGTGACTTTTGTAAATAACTTCGTTACTTTTAACGCGATTGCTTTCAAATTAAACATTTGTTAGTTTAATATATCTGTTAATGACTGTGCCAAATTCGATAAAGATCGGGTGACTATATCATATAGCTCCCATAGGAACGATCGGTGGAAAACAGTGACTTTGATCAATATCTTGGTTATTTCCTATGATTGTAGGCCATTCTTTCGCAAACATTAGCCATTGCAATGGCTAATTGAAAGCTAATAGGTAAGGAAAGAGTTACCAAAAAAGTTGCAAGGGTATACAAACTTTGACGCGGTCGAAGTTAGCCCCGGCCCTCTGGTTTTTGACATATACTGGTTCATCATCCTTTAATCTCAGTTTCTGTTTGTAGAAATTATTTGTAGTGATTGGTTCTGTTTCCAATCCGAATATATCGCTGTATTTGGTGCATAAGCTTGAGAGCTGTGACTTAAATTGTGAAGGAAAGTTCTTTGATAGTTGAGATAATACACACTTTTCTCTAGTTTCATTATTAGTTTTCACTACTTCGTAGTTCGAAAGTGATTCATATGCCAAGTTATTTGTATTGACTACTTGATCTCTATTTGTAGTATTAAGTAGTCTTATGAATGCATTTTTTGATGTTGCTATTGTACCAGCTATGTAAATACCATCTTTAATTTCCTGGTTTGGAATCAATAGACTGTCTTCTTGGGAATTTAATTGAATTTTTCTAATAACTTGGAATCTTGCTGGTAACAGTATTGAGTTGTTGCCAGAACTGTATGTTATTGGTACATAAATTGGATATTTAAGGTTATCGGGTCTGATTATAAACCAATCTTCAGACGGCTTAAAGTCTAATTGACAGTTGTATTTCTTTATGAAGTCGATTTCTAATAGGCATGGAATAGCGAAATGTAAATCCACGATATGAAAGTCATGTTGGATTATATGTTTAGTTGTCTGTATCTCAATAGAGGTTAAACCTTTTGATTTTGTTACCTCCTGACTTATTCCTTTTATAACTATTATATAGTTAACGTTTATGTCATGATAGACATCAGAATTTTCTTTGACTATTGAAATGTCTGCACGTGTGTCTACTAGAAAAACCAGTTCTTTTCCTGTGGATACGTTAGCAAAAGTGACAAATATATTCTGACTGAGATTAATTGCATGAACCATTACATTTTCTACTGTTGGGCACTTAAAGGGGCTTGAGAGTTTCCCGATGTATTTTGGGCTATTCTCACGTTGTTATTGTTATTGTGGCCTTGATTTGAGTTACCACGTCCTCGATTATTTCCTCTGTATTGACCTCTTCCATTATTATTATTGTTGGTACCATTGTAGTTGTTGTGATTATTATTACTACCGCGATAGTTACCTCTGGAATTTCCACGTCCGCGGTTTCCACCACGCTGAGGATAATTTCCATAGTAAAGGACAGTATTTGGTTGTCCAGTTGCTTCCTTGCAACTGTTTACGAATTTGGATACGGCATCATTCATGGTGTTGAAGGTGCCAGCCTGCATGACAAGTTGTACCTTATCAATTGCGCAATTCTTCGTCATTGCCTTAACTGCAAACCGTGTAGAATAACTTCTGGCTAACGCAAGGGGTAGTCCGTCCGTTATGTACGCACTTTCTAGAGCTTTTGTCATCTGCTCAACTTCTGAAGTATATTGGTTAGCAGTTTTGTTGCGTTGCTGTAGATTCATCAGCTTAGCCGATAATACTTCTACAGTTTCGCCTTTGACATCGCTTCTTAGTCGGGAAATGACTTCTGATATAGTTGTCTCATTTCCGACTAGGTTTCTGGCGACACCTTTTAGCTTTGTTTTTATTATTGAAATAGCTAATTGTTCGTGTAAGCCTTTTATTGATTCTATAATTTCCAATGCATCGAGAAAACTTGTTAAGTTTTCTGCTTTACCATCAAATACTGGTATAAGCTTTGATGCAGTGTTGATAAAATCAGTATTTGACTGTGCCATTGTAATCAATTTCTTTTCAACTACACTCGAACTAGTGTCTGAATCTGTAGAATCGTATAAATCTGACATTAATATAGCGGGGATAGTGAGATTATCTATTTCTTCTTCTTCCAAATCCTTTTGGTCGATTATAATAACTTTGTTTGATTCTGGTTCTTCACCAGTTTCAATTGTTACTGAGGTATTGAGAATATTAGGTATTGATATATCGAGGTCGAATTTTTCTCTAATAGTTGTCAAATTGGATCTTAGTCTGATCAAAAACTTTGATACGTGAGACATCTTGAGTAAGTTTATCTTTGTGTTCATATATTAGTATCCGGGCATCATTGCAGCATTTAACTAATATTTCCACGTGTTTTCTAACTGTGGTTTTCTGTATCGGTCTATTTTGTGTTAGTGACTTATGCGATTTGTCGAATTCTGCTTTAATGTTTGATAATTCCTTTGATAATATTTGTGAATATTTCTTGGATACCATCATAACAATTACTCTACCTAAAATTGGATGTTCATCTATTCTTGATCTAACCTGCACACCCGGAATTGTTGTTAATACTATTGCTTTTTGGGTTCCAGTGCAGTGAAACAGTGGTGAGTGATAACAGTTAAATGTCTCTATATAAAGTATTTCTAACTCGTTTACACTAACAGGGGTTGTGGATACTAACTGCTGAACTCTTCTACTGAAATATGGGTCCCTTTCATTTGTTTTTCTTATGGCTCTTTGGGTATCCATACTTGATATGCATATATACATATATATATATATATATTGTTTTTATTTTTATTGCAAAAAGGGTATATTAATTTTGGTCAGAAGTGTGCAACGCATAGAACGAAGCATCTCTGACCATACAAAGTATATATATTCTTGATCAGCACGACGAGACGAGTTCAAATAGCCATGTCCGTCCGTCCGTCCGTCTGGATCAACGCAAACTCCTCCAAAAAATTTTGCACGTAGGCTTGTATATACTCCAGGGGTTGTATATCTCGGATTCAGCCGGATCGGACCACTATATCATGTAGCTCCCATACAAACCCCAAAGTCACGAACAGTGACTTTTCTCAATAACTTCGTTAATTTCTGTGCTATTATTGTGAAATTTAATATTAATATTTATTACGCCTGTAAACTTCTGTGCCAAATTTGATCAAGATCGGATGACTGTATCATATAGCTCCCATAGGAACGATCGGTCGAAAACAGTGACTTTTGTAAATAACTTCGTTACTTTTAACGCGATTGCTTTCAAATTCAACATTTGTTATTTTAATATGTATGTAAATGACTGTGCCAAATTTAATCAAGATCGGGCGACTATATCATATAGCTCCCATAGAAACGATCTGTCAAAAACAGTGACTTTTGTAAATAACTTCGTTACTTTTAACGCGATTGCTTTCAAATTAAACATTTGTTAGTTTAATATATCTGTTAAAGACTGTGCCGAATTTGATAAAGATCGGGTGACTATATCATATAGCTCCCATAGGAACGATCGGTGGAAAACAGTGACTTTGATCAATATATTTGTTATTTCCTATGATTGTAGGCCATTCTTTCGCAAACATAAGCCTTGTTAGATAAAACGTTCTACCACATTGCTGGCTAATAGGTAAGGATAGAGTTACCAAAAAAGTTGCAAGGGTATACAAACTTTGACGCGGTCAAAGTTAGCCCCGGCCCTCTGGTTTTTTCTTTTTCTTATATCATTTTGTATCGTTTGTTGTTTGTGCGTTTTTTTTTTTTAAATCTTGTCCAAGTCGTTTGCTCGGCTCATATATTTTTTTCTCAAACATTTATTGTGCAGTTTGTACAGTTTATAAAAACAGTTGGCATACATTATAATAACGATTATTAGAAGCATTATGTTTACATATTCCAATTCAATGTTATTTGGTTCAACTTTATTTATCACGTTAGCAGTGGAATCCACTGATTTAACGTCTAATAGACCTATTATGGTTTTGTTAAAATTATAATTAGAATTATGATTATTATCTATTTCCTCACTGAATATACTTATCGAGTTACTTCTCATCTATTTTATGCCGTTTACTCTTTTTTTTTACATATTTCCTACCTATAGTTTCGTATAGCTTTACGGGCTACACTTCTAAACGAGCTGAAAAGGTTCCACATGGTTTTACAAAATAATTGTTTTATATTTAAATAAAATATGTATGGATTATCCTCTGAATCCTGTGCGTCAGCTGGTCGTCGCCGGTTGGCTGCACTGTCGCTCCTTCGCAGGCGAACGTGGCGGTTTGCCCCTCTCGCTGTTGATCTGCTGCTGTTGTCCTGAGCCTATGGGCTCAGGCGGGGCCGGTGCCGGTCTTCGCACAGGTCTTCGACTTCATGCATGCGGAATTGCATGCCGCAGAGTTGAGAGGTCCGGGGCAGTCGGTCGGGCAGACTTCTGGTTGTTTCGGCAGTGGCTTGGGAATATTCGGTTTTGTTAAGGTTTTTTGTTTTATAACTTTTAACTGATGTGCCGAGTGAGTTGTGACTTGTGGTACTCTATTTTGGAGGGTCTCTTTTAAAAATCAAGCTCATTATAAAGTTTTTGCGCCGTCGTCCATGCGGGCGGTGTTGATTGAGCAAAAAGCAGCCACTTTATTTGTGCTATTCTTTTGTTAATTTTGTTTTTTTGACCTCCACGTACCATCACACACACTCTACTCACTCAGACGTTTTTTTCTATATCCTCCTGGTATAGTTGCCACAATCTTCCCGACACGCTGCTCCTTGTGACTCTAGTCACGGTCGCCATGTATTATCTGTAGGTGTTGATTGATTGAATGTCTTTTATTGTATGAATTTGGTTCTCTTAGCTAAAGGCTTGCAAGCTGTCGGCGCAGCGGCAGAGCAGCCGTTTTATATAAACATTATAAATAAGTAAAGTAACAATATGTAAGACGGGCAGAGAGTGTGAGTTATGCATGCACATATGTATATTAGCGGTCAGCATGGGAAACATGCTGACCCGGCTTTAAGCGATGAATGCAATGAGTGTTAAGTGTTTTTATTTTCTTTGAATGGTTTAAAAACATCTAAAAATACAGTTTCGTCTATTTAGAATAACGGCAACCCGTGCCATGTCGGTACTTCTATTGTACGGCGTGGGCATCCTGTCGCATTGATTGAGTGTAATTACTTCTTTGTTTTTTAGTAAGCGCGTAGTTTTCGTGTAGTCAACATGTCAATTTAGTTACGAAGTGCCAAAGAGAAAATATTTTAAGTAGGGGCGTAAAACATCAAATCACCGGATCTAAACTTCTCTCTGGAACTGGCAGTTTTGTTGTATAATATTCATCAACTGAATTTAGGTGTTAATCAAAGTGCAAATCTCACAATTCGTGAGTGTATTATTTACACAGTTGTTTAAGGGTGTAATAAACTCACTAATATTAAATTTCTGACAATAGCGCCTAAGAGTATTCACAAAAAGGTGGTTTTTAAAGTCGCCAAGATGTATGTAAATATATATATTCTTCAGGATCAGGATCAACAGATGAGTCGATCTAGCCTTGACGGCCTCTCCGTCCGTCTGTCCGTATGAACACCTAGATCTTAGAGACTGTAAAAGCTAGAGCCACCAAATTTGGTATGTAGACTCGTGTAGTATGTAAATTGGTCGAGTTTATTTCAAATTTTTGATACCCCCCCCTTCCGCCCCCGCAATTAAAAAAAAAACTCGATTATCTCCCGGATTTTTCTAACTGATGCAATCAAATTTGGCACACTTGAATTTGATACTAATATCCAGCAAAATACCATTGGATTGGATCAAAATCGGACAAAAAATAGTCGAGTTGTGCATATAAACGTTTTTCTATAGTGGCTAGTGGGGGCGCTAGGGTGCTTGGTGCATTTGTTTAACATTTACTGCATTTGCTTTACTGGTGTATGGTATACCTAAGTCGGCGAGAGACTTACTTACTTCATTTTAGCTAGGAATCGATTCACAAATGATCTTAGCAAAGCTTTCACCTTAACATAGTGAACAACGCCAAACAGTTACAACTAACAGTGATTTTCTTATCTTATAACAATTTTGCTATTTACGTAAACTAATATTTTTAGTAGTTATGTTTTATACTTACTAAGTTATATAAATTAGCCAGCACCTTATCGTATCATAGTAAGATATTGCCTTCTTTTCAGCCTGTCGATGGTCCTTTGGCTTGCAAGGGTCCTAGCCAGCCTGTTTGCATGTGTGTGCAGCCTGTCATTGGCGTTTATACCTTTTTTCTATTAGAATCTGCAGCCATTCTCCAGATTTGCACTCCATATCTCCAAGTAGAAGCTATTATCGCATTATATAGTGCCCGTTTGCAGCTCTCAAGCAGATGTAGATATTCTTGCACTCCATCAGCAGCAGAATAATCACAGGATGAAGAATAAAACATGCAGACCATGTCTGCATACAAAGCTAGAAGGGACTTGTTTTCTTCCTCAGACCTGGGTATATCAGATATATGTATAGACCGTGTATAGAAATAGTAGAAAGGGGAGAACACCTTGTTGAGGCACGCCAGCAGCCACATCATTTACTTAAATTTTTCTGCGTTCCAAGTAGGAGCGAAGAAAAAGGTAGAAAAGTGCATTTAGCTTTCTCTTCATTTTTGCAAGAAGGCCAACATGCCAGAATCTGTGGAATGCTAGCTTTACATCTACAAATACTCCATTGCAATATTTTTTTCTGTGAAACGCTGTCAGAATATGATTTACAACTCTGTGCACTTGTTCCACAGTGCCATGCCCCTTTCTTAATCCAAACTGGTGATTCGGGATGAGTTGCATGTTTGGAAGTTCAGTAATTCGAGTCACCATTACTTTTTCCCATACTTTTTGAAACACATGGTAGTAAAGAAATTGAGCGGTTTTCCACTGTTTTGGAAAATGCTGCAGTCTTAAAATTCCTTGAAATATTAAAACAATAAAAGGGAGTGCACGCTTGGGCAAAGCTTTCAAAGTGTAATGGCATTTCCGAGATTTGTGATTTGGCGAACCTTTAATTACACTGTGATAGTCGAAAAAACAGACATGGCAAAATTCGATGGTTTCATCCTATTTCGGATCCTGCGAATCGAACTGCATCATTAGTTTTTTAAGTTATGACGATGGTTACATACAAAATTTTTTGCGGAAGTTTTTCATCAAAGTTGCCATTTTTTCGAAAAGGATGTTTTTTTCATTTGCTTCTAACTTCTAAAATATTAATTTTTTCACAATTTTTTTTTCTTTAGCAAAGTTTCTTAGAATTGAAAGATACAAATATTGGGAAGACATCTAGCCTCTAAATCCGTCCGTTCCCGAGCATTGGGACAAAATGTAAAAAAAAATCCAATCTTGACCAAATTTTTTTATGTTTTCTTTCTCGCATTTTGCTAAAATTGATATTATTCCATTTGAAGCTTGGTCATTATATGAGAATTTATTTTGCTCAATGGCAGCAGAAGAGACACCAGACCTATCTAATTTACGATTTATAATATAACCACATAATCAAATTGAATTTTTTTTAGATACGTTAACAAAATTAAACTAAGTGTAGTTCTTTAGTTTTTGAAAAATATTTATACAGTCGGTATAATAACTGCATATAAATTGTTTGACAACAATAGTTGTCAAGGGCGTAGCCTGGATTGTGCATGGGGGAGGGGTGCATTTAAATCAATTTACTTAAAGGGGAACTTGATAATGCATTATAAAAGTTATGTTAAGAGAAAAAAATGTTACAAACTTAAATACTGGTTACGCCCTTGATATTAGAAATATTTATTTCCCATGAGCTTTAACTACGTAGGCCTTTTACCGCTATTCTACTGATATCGGTGGGTACTTATGAGACCAAAAATTACCTCTACTGATCGTGTAAGCATAGATGTTAATCGTAATTTTGACTTGCGAACAAAAGTCCCACAAATTTTGCCGGATTTTGCAATGTGTATGGAAAATTTACGAGCGCACAATGCAATAACAATTTGCAAAATTGGTCAAAAAGGTTGCGCCCAAAAATGGGTTTCGGCATTCCAATGATTTAGATAGAGTATATTACAATTACAAAGATGTCAAAGCCCAACAGAAAGGTATAATTCGCCAACATTTGTCACCGAACCTGAAGAGTTACTTTCAACGTATGATCCATCCCAAATCGATAAAACTTATCAACATCTCTAGATATCTTAAGCTCGATTATATACGATGGTAAGACAACTAAAATGGTCACAAAGGCAAGCGAACTCTTTAGCACATCATTTTCGATCTGTTAACATTTTGTCTAAGGATGTAAAAGTGTACCGGTATAGGAAGAGACTTTTGGACTTTTTCAAAATAAACGGCAATAATACGTTTGCATACTCCAAAAATATCGTTGGGTTAATGGAACATATGAAATGCACGTGCAAACTAAAGGAGTGGCGATTGTTTATCGATTCAATGAAGCTAATTTTGGATTGTGTTCAGTATAGAAAACATCAATGGAAAATATATACTGACCTAAAAGCTGTTCCTCTACTCACTGACTTGCAAGCGGGTTATACGAAAAATATGTGCTTCATTTGTCATGGGGATACCAGATTATACCGACTGTGTAAATATTTTTCAAAAACTAAAGAACTACAGTTAGTTTAATTTTGTTAACATATCTAAAAAAAAATTCAATTTGATTGTGTGGTTATATTATAAATCGTAAATTAGATAGGCCTGGTGTCTCTTCTGCTGCCATTGAGCAAAATAAATTCTCATATAATGACCAAGCTTCAAATGGAATAATATCAATTTTAGCAAAATGCGAGAAAGAAAACATATAAAAAATTTGGTCAAGATTGGATTTTTTTTACATTTGGTCCCAATGCTCGGGAACGGACGGATTTAGAGGCTAGATGTTCCCAATATTTGTAGCTCTTTTAATTCTAAGAAACTTTGCTAAAGAAAGTTTGTAAAAAGAATAAATATTTTAGAAGTTACAAGCAAATGAAAAAACCAAACTTTTCAAAAAAATGGCAACTTTGATGAAAATCTTCCGCAAAAAATTTTGTATGAAACGATCGTGATAACTTAAAAAACTAATGATGCAGTTCGATTCGCAGGACCCGAAATAGGGTGAAATAATCGAATTTTGCCATGTCTTTTTTTTTTTTTTTTTAAAAAACTATCACAGTGTTATCCTTGGATGACTCATTTGCAAAGGCGTTCTTATTCATTAAGAGTTTTGTAGTATGTTCAGTAATAAAATAATAATACCCGACGCAATGTAGAGTATTCGACATGTAAAAGCGTCATAGGCTCAAAACATGATAGTGTATACTATATAGGGACACTTTGTCGCTATGCATAAACAAGGCAATCGCATAATATATATAAATGTAATGCGACCCCACTAATGTGGGGCCGACCACCAGCGTGGGATCTGCCTCGTCAGCATATTCCCTAAGCCTTATGCGCCTGTCAAATATATATGCCGTATGCATATACATACATATATACATATATATATACATACATATATACATATATATATACATACATATATACATACATATATACATACATATATACATACATATATACATACATATATACATACATACATACTACGCTCTCTCGTTCTACTGCCTCCAGAGGCAGAACTTATATACTTAAGAATTCTTAGGCTAAGCACAAGAACATTTTTCAAATAAAATTCATTCGGTTTTTACCGTCAAGACAAAAGACAACATCATATTTCTACAGTTTCCTCAACTACTACTGGGTCAACAATCTGGAAAGGCTTAAAGCGATTTTCTAAATGGTCAGCGAAGACTGATGCTTGTTCATCAACCGATCTACAAAATTGTCCCAGTGGATGCCTAATGGGGATTCTTCTTATCGGCTGCCGCTTTGAAGATCTCATAGCTTTCCATAGAGAGTATCCGGAATAGACAGTATAGTCCATACTTTCGACTCTTCCTTTAAAAAAGCTAGCCCTTTGAAGATGTAACGCCTCTTTAAGTCTCTTACTCGTTTCTTGCCATGATGCCTTGTCGCCTGGATGATGAGTATTAATACGATATATTAACTGTTCTAATTCTCTATTAGGAAGCGGTTAGGAAGAGGTATTTGGGTTTACGATTTTCCCTATCCGGCTGAGCAGCCGCATTTTGAACTTTCATAGTAAAGAGATCAACTGCGGCATGAATATCTTCCCCAGTATTTAATTCCATGTTTAGATTAATGCTTTCGTTTAGTTTCCGCTGGAATTTTTAAATATTGGTTTTCCTAGTCAAAAGACCTGTTTGATATCGATTTTATACTCTTGGTAATCATAGTTATGATGAGTGCTGGTATACTGTATACTGCTCCTAGGTCTGATTCCCCCTTGTCAGTGCTAATGCTACGCAAATTTGATATCTTTTGTTGCTGATGGCCATCTGAGGAAAATGGGCCTGGCCCTCTCCTACTAATACTGCCACACCACCTTTTGCATATCGTTGGTAAATTAAGTTTGCTGGATGTGAGTCATAACCAAATAGTTTTGGAGAAGCATTATTCGCTAAACGAGTTTCGCTAAGAAGGATTATGTCAATTCTTTTACTAAGAGCATAAAATTCAAGCTCTGAAATTTTCTGGAAATTCTTAGAGAGGTCATTTTAAAATGAGGGATTTGAGCTGATTAACAATATGCATTTGCGTAAAAAGAAGCGGATTGGATTTCTACCAGATTTGTGATCGCTTTGCTCATATGTGTTTGTGGTTGTTCAGAAGAAGGTTGATGTGAAGGAAATTGTGTTTGTTGTAACGGAGGATCGAAGCCTCTTACAACATATGAAAACAGTGCCCCGTTTGGGATAGAATTCTGTTGTTATTTATTCTCTGTATTTGATTGTGTTTGATTTTGTGTCCTCTGCTGTAGTTAGGCCGATGTAGCATTAACGAAATTTGGATTTCTTAGCGAGGTGTTCTTCTTATTTGCACCACTTATTTTGAGATACTCATGTTACCAAGGACAGCCTCTATAGTTTGCTGGGTGATTTCCTGAGCAATGTGCACAAATTCCAGGAACATGTTCAGGTTGCTCACAATCTTTGATTTTATGTTTTTCGCTCCCACGTTTCATGCATCTAAACTTTATCCCGCCAAACCGGCTGTATGTCCATAATCTTGGCAATTTGAACGTTTTCTCATATGTTCAATTTTAACTCTTTTTCGGCAGATCGTTGATATGTAAAATAGCAATCATTACAAAAAACATGTTTAATGGATTCTGTGTAATATTATTTTTTGGGTTAAGTATGTGAAATAATATCCCTGTTTAGTGTTGAGTGATGTTGTCCTCTAATTACAAATATAAAGGGCATGTCTTACTGTAACTGGTAAGTATAGTACTTATTTTTTTGGTTAAGTATGTGAAATAATATCTCTGTTTAGTGTTGAGTGATGTAGTCCTCTAATTACAAGTCTAAAGGGCATGTCTTACTGTAACTGGTAATGTATTATACTATGTATTCAGTTTTTGAGTAGTTTCTCTATGAAAAAAAAAAAAAAAATAATTTTCGTTATCCACAATCGTTTTCATTATCCCCGACGGAACTACCTTTCAGTATTGCTTCATCGGGGGGAAACTCCACCTATGTCGGGGTTCGAACTCGAGCACATCAGAATTGTAGTTTTAGTAGGTCTCCATTGAGCCACCGACTAGGCTATGAGATTTGGCTCATATGCGAATGTACGTATGGTGTTTGATACAAATACGATTTTTTTCATATTTAAGCAAGGTTCTAATAATAGTTGTGTAAATATGAAAAAAAGGTTCTAATAATAGTATAAATCGTTTATATTGTCTGCATTTTTGACTTCAATAGGCGGAGGTTTTTTGATTTCAGTTTTCTTATTTGTATGGGCAGCAGCTGCACGCGCTGCAGCAGATGTTCTTGGCACATTATCGTTTAGCAGATAAACTGCTATGTTGTTATCTTCGAGAACGAGGCTTGAGTCAGATCTTGAGGATGTTTCGTCTATGTTCATATCCTCATTGGCAACTAAGGCAAATCAATTTATATTAATGTAGCGTTCAACATTAGGCGATTTGTTGTTGTCTAATTTTCGATTCATGTTTCTAGACTGAGCCATTATAATTCTATCTGCTACAATGCTGGATCCGTCATTCATATTTCATGAATTTGTTATATGAACAGATGTCTCAGCACCATTTGAAGTAGATTTCAGCACCGGATGTAACGGTTCTGTGGGTGCATTTTAATTTGTACTAAGGATCATACCTGGGGAGCATTTTTCTAATGTTTCTTTTGTGTTTTTGTCGCTGCACTCATTACCAACAACGGATTTACGTGAAACCGCAGTAATCATAGCTAGGTTGGGTTATCTTTAACTTTCCAAAACACGTCTGATCTCGTTGATGTCACCTATCGAACTCTTCGCTTACCTTAGATGTTATTCCCAAATAGTTTTTGCATTGAAGACATTGTATGGCTTTTGCAATTCTGGAGTTCTTTAGCAAAGTATGCTGATGACTTGGTGGTTAGAAAAAATAACCTGCTTATTTTTTATGCAGCCTATGATTTATCTTAGAACCTAGTGAGATTTATTGACATCAAATAGAAAAAAATAAATTGTATGCATATTGAGATACCGAAAGAAAAAATCAACGAAATGAATGAATTTGGGATATGTTGTAGAATACGCCATCATTTGAAGCTGTATGAAATATATCGGCACATTATTCTATATTTTCCTAATAAATCGCGCTTTAAGCTTTAGCTTTGGTGACTTATGGGTAAAACGACGACTGGATTTCAAGCAGCTTGAAGGCATAGAGTATAGAGGTCCTGCCTAAAATTTACGCCACTTGGTTCAATCCCCCGCCCAAAACTAGTTAGTTATGAATCATCGTTTTTTTGCTTTTTTAATAATTATTTTTTCAAATAGCAAAATAGGTCTGATGATGATTTGGTATTGGAAACATTTTTAATGCTTTTACGAAAACATAACCGTAATATAAACGAATATACATCGCATTCGCATTTTTGTTGCAATATGAATCACTAAAACATGGAATTTATAACGAATTTAATATATATTCAGTGTTAGTTGTTGTTGACAGGCGGATCGGTGTTCGATTCTTTTACCCTTGCAGAGGGTATTTGAAAATTGGGCTGATGTTTGTGACGCACAGAAGCAGATGTTTCCGACCCCATAAAGTATAAATATTCTTGATCAGCATGAGAAGCTGAGTCGATATAGCCAGATGAGTATGCGTTTTTCTCAGCCATATTAGAAGCTATTTGGATGAAAGTTGATATTGGAGCTACTTATAACCCGGGTAAGATAAAGTATAAAAATGATCAGGATTCCGATACTAAATAATATAATTAAAGAAGAAAAATACTGCAATACTGCGTCATTGCTCGAATTATCAGAGCTCACGCATACACCCACAACCGCGACGCTACATAAACTGTATGTGTATGCGTGTTAGCTTCTTTGATATTTTTTTTAATAGTATATTCCTTCACTACTATATGCTTAGGCCAAAAATCTGATCGAGAAAGTGTCAAAGATATTTTAACAACATTTTTAAAGGACGAAATGTCTAGAGAATGCGAAACTAGCCCTCAAAGTGTTGAAACTATCTCTATTCCGCGTCATAAATGTCGGCATCCGCAAGCATTCAGGTTATTAAAAATAGCCTTCAAAGTATCTATCAATTGGTACAAATCGGGAGTAAATGCTTCTCGGGAATGAGAAGAGATGCCGGCGGTTCAAGAGGTACACCCAATGGGATGGTATTTTTGTATTTTGGAGAGTCATAAGCGAGCGACGGAGTCTCCACCGCAGTAAACTAAGTTTTATTAAAACCAGCCGTCAAAGTATCTTAGCTACCTCAATTCCGACTCATATATGTCTGCATCCGCAAGCATCGCATTCATACTTCATGCCGGCATATTTAGCAATAGACACTTTAATTCTTCCTGTGTAACCTGCACTCTTAATGTGACTGCATTGTCACTCAACCAACAAAAAATATAATCATGGGAGTCAACCGCATTACTGGAGACCATGCAAATGCTTCTAGAACACACCACCATTATATCAGAATTTTTGTTTTAATTTACTTTAAAAGAAGAAAATAAAATTGATAAGAAGATCGAAATGTTTTCTAAGTTTCTAGTAGTTTTCTAGTCGGTCTGCCCATTCGTTGCCTCGGATTCCCTGATGGCTCGGTATCCAGTAGATGAACACCATTTTACTGATGTCGACTTTACAGTTTAGAAAATTTCAATGGATTTCTTATGGTGAGAGACTCCAAACGCTACATAATAATTGATAGGGTATGTGTAGTCATGCATTGCCTTCCTTGCCTTTTAGTGCGAATTATCTGGAATTGAATCGTTAACCAATAGAGACCATGAGACCATAAGAGAGAAGTCCAACAATGACGGAATAGAAATCTTTTTTGAGGGTTCCATCATTAGCCTCCTTTAAATTGTACCAATTCTTTATGCAGCATCCTGGATTTCAGTAAAATATAGATCCAAGACACAAGAGTTTGTGTTCCGCCAGGTTTGGGTGGAATGAAGTTTCACCGTCCTCTAGTTTACTCAATCGTGAGGGACTATGGTACTGCATCGTTAAGGCTGGAATCCAAGCCAAGAGTTGGATTCTTTTAAAATTCTTCCATAGCTGTTTTGTTTCAGGTTATTCCCTAGCTTTTTAATCTAAACTACCCCTTAACTCGACACTCTAATTTCCTGCGGGGCTCACTGCAAAGCCGACACACTCCTAGTAAAAGTGATTTTTATTTCAGATGGTTTACGAAGCGGTCAAATGAGAAATACATTCAAAACATTTTGGCAAGTGGTCGAGCAAAAATTAAGGATGGTACACTCATAATATCGGCTGTCGAAAAAACTGATAATGGAGCATTCTACTGCATTGCTACAAACTCAGAGGGCACCGAAACATTTGAAGCAAAAATACTAGTTACATACCCATTGGCTTCAACTATACAACCTAGTATACAGACAATAAACATCGGACAACCTGCTGACTTAGTGAGTAAAGTTTTAAAGCTTTAAGTAATTTTTCTGTTCTAATTTTATCGTTCTTACAGATTTGCAGTGTAACCGGGTTTCCAAAACATAATATTAGATGGTTAAAAAATGGGAGAACTCTGGGCTCTGGTTCTCGTGTAAGACTAATAACAAGAGAGCATGTACGCTTTTCATCTATCATAAAAGAAGACAAAGGAATTTATCAATGTTTTATTGACAACGACATAGACTCTGCACAAAGCTCGGCTGAACTAAGGCTAGGTGGTATGTCATGCTAACCAAATTCAGGATTCCCAAATGCATAATGCTGTACTATTGGACTGTCTTAATTTTTTGGCAAAAATATTGAAGTGAAACCTCTTTAAGATAGTTGCGACTAGAAATTAGATGCAGCTATTCTGTTGTTTTAAAACTAAAAAAAAATATTCGCACGAAATACTAAGAAATATGAAGTACGTAGCCTCCATAATTATGCACCCAGATATTCGTGGTGATATCAAATGGAAAATCCTGAGGACGTTTAATAATAATAATAAAATTTATTTTAATGTTTATTAAATAGATCTAGTTAGTTTGCTTAGATTAAAACAATGGGTAATCTGCTTGTGCTGTTGTGTGTCTTTCTTTTTTTTTTGACTTGTGCGTGTGTACAGTATATAGATTTATAAAAAGAATTTTTCGCATCTCTGACCCTTTTAACATCCTATCTACCATGTAGTTTCGAGCATTATTCCGAAACTATTTTCGCTTTTCTTTTAATTCTTTAAAAATGTTTTGTATTATTACTGCAGTTACTGCATTATCTCAAATGCTACATGTTATTCTAATCGCAATAATATAAAAATAAGTGAATCAATCTGGGATTATTATACATGGATTACAAAAATTTCAAGTAAAATTAATTTTCAAATCAATTAATCACTTTTTCAGCCGCTGTACTACGATATGCATATAACCGAACGTCTTTTGAGAAACCGCCAACTTATACGAGGATATTATTTTGATTGGCCCTACCCAATCGACATTGTATGTGACTAACGATCTATCGCCTTTATCGATTGGAGTAAATTACCCATCATGTTTACCGGCCTCAGTATTTATCCAAATTTATTCACAAAAATTTGATACCACTTCATGAATCTTAACCTTTAACTTTGGGATAAAGTTAGACTTTTCAATCAATTCCTGACTTTTCTTAACGAAAAAATGTCCATAATTGTATGCGATTTGTATAATTTCATTTTCCATTTGAGCCGGCACTACAATTATCCACGATACACGACCTGGATCCTTGAACCAAATTTGGTTGGAAATATAATAATCTTCGTATCTCTTGTATTCAACCAATTTTATCACAACCTTAGACCAGTCATCCATAGGTTTTGTGTTTTTTTAAATATGCGTCACTTAATCAGTTAAAACAAAACTTGACAATCTGTGTATTACTCGGTATATTATCGGCGTGGTCTTTTTATACCCTTGCAGAGGGATTGTTTTTGTGTGCTTTTTATTATCTGGAGCAGATCAAGTATGAAAATTATCAGGATCGGACTACTATATCATATAGCTGTAAAAGAAAAATTTTCATAAACTTTTTAGTATCGTTATGAAATTTACATATGTGATAATATTATATATAAAACCCCAGATCCCAAAATTTGAATCTGATCAGATAAATATAACACAAGTTACAGTCAGTATAATAATCTCTGCTCTGCTCCCAGCTCTGCAGGCAGCGCTGCTTACTGTCTATTACGTCATACGTCATCAACAGAGCACATGCATACACACACAGACGCAATGCCGGGTTTTTGTTTATCCCACCAGTGCGGTCGCGTCTAACGAACCTGAATTCGTGTGTGTTCCCTGCAACTAATAAAAGGAAATACTAGTAGAGGCTCATTGAGGAGGTGTCGCTCACCTGGCACCAAAATCAGCTGGGCCCATCCACCGTGGTGGAGTGCAACCGGTAACAAAATATTCTGTTTGCCTTAAAAAATTAGCCGTTCCAATCGGAGTTGGGCGCTCCGCAAGGGGTGAGGGGTCCATATTTTCCCGCACTTCTCTCGCCAAGGGCTGGAACTTTCTCCTTCTCCTTTGCCTTGTCGATCTTCTTTTGTTGCTGAACTTTCTAATATCAACTACCGCCGATAACAACAGTTGACAACTGCAGCTGTGCACCAGTGTTGGAAAGCAGAGCATTGCATACTTTCGGGAACAGCATTTTGACCGCCAAAATTAAATTGGAAATCGCCGACTGAACTACATATCTTCTTCTTTTCTCTCATTTTCTTTTTTCCCTTCGGGAAGCCCTAAATCCGCATAGCGTCTGTCCTCATATTGAGCGGCTTGTGGTCTGCGTTTGCTTCGCATCGGCCGGCAGCATATTAACGAACTTTCGTACCTGGCAGTAGGTATAAAATGCATCTTAGTTTATAAAAATATGGCTGGAAAAAACGAAAATACTCCAGGTGGCAGCCACAAAAGTGGAAATCCACCCGCGAATCAAACCGCGGCCGGGGCACGGATTCTGGAGGCCCCTACATCCATAAATATCAACAGGAAAACTACTGCATCGGTGGCACACTTGGCTGATACAGCGGACAATGCAAAAAGCAGTAATGGCTGTAAAATGCCAGCGGGAGCAACTGCCTTTTCTCGAAGCAGCTTAATGGCCAGAACGGCGCCAACAGCTACGCATTCGGCTCCCACGGCTATAAACTTGAGGTCTCTGCCAGCTTTTACACCAGCAGCAGTCGCCACAGTAGAGGATACGCCAAAAAGAGGCCGTGAATTAAGTCTACCTGGCGACGAATCAGAAGCAGCACCAAAAAGGCCAAGAAGCGTCCAGACAGGTCTAAAAGAACAGATCACTGAACTCGGTGCACTTGTCGACCAAGTAGCTGCAATGGTCGCTATTCCTGCACCAAGCCAGCATCCAATCGCAAATTGTGGCATGAAGGATGAATTGGAAAGAATGAAGACGGTTTTGGATGGTGTTAAAACCCAACTAGAAAGCAGACCTCGGTCCAATAAGCCAAAACAGGAGACGCGGCCACTGACGTTTGCGGCCATTGTGGCCAAAAGTGCTACACCAAATGTTGCAGGTACAAGGCAAAGGGCAAAGGATCGGAAAGCTGTGACACGGCCCAGCGTGGCGTTAAGACAGTCTACCATCCAAAATGCATCTGCTGTAGAATCGTTTGCGGAGTGCGTCAAACAGCAGCAGGAGAATTTCTCCTGGAGATGAAAAAGCATGACGACGGCGATACGCTAGTACTACATAAGGCGTTGCAGCAAGCGCTTGGCGACGAAGGGCGGGTCAAGCTTATCACTGAAAGAGTCACAGTCGAAATCAGGGATATACCGTTCTATTCCAAACTCGAGGATGTTCTTGATGCAGCCGTCAAATTAACGGAGGAAACTCTGCCAGAGGAATCGTTTCCCAAGATGCGGCATATAGGGGAAACGGATGCGGAAGGAGCACGAGGCCGGCAGCCTATGTTTCAACTGCGGAGAGAGCGGTCACGCATCTAAAGACTGCAACAACAACGCAAAGTTCAACTTATGTACTAGGCACAGCGAAAAGAACGCGGCACATAACACTTTGAGCAGAGGATGCCCGTTGTATGTCAAGGCAACAAACAAGTGCAAAAATTAAGTTTCTACAACTTTATATAAACCATTGCAGGGCTGCACAGGATTTGCTAAAGCAGACTGTTATTGATCTGGGCATCGACATAGCGCTTTTGTCGGAACCATATGGGGTAAAACCGGACGCAGCCTGGGTCCAAAACAACGTCATGGGCGCAGCAGTATGGAGTTGCGGACATTCTCCATTACAATTAGAGTGTGTTGGCAGACACAGAGGCTACACCAGGGCGAAACGCATCCATTTTCAGCTGCTACATAGCCCCAAGTGTGGATATAGACGACTTTGCAGCCATTATTGACTGTATAGCCGCCGACGCCAGAAGATCACCGCCAGTGATCATTGCCGGTGACTTTAACGCATGGGCGCTGGAGTGGGGCTTCCCCACCAAACCACGGCAAGAGGAAGAATCCTGCTGGACTCATTCGCCTCGCTGAACGTGAGTCTACTGAATATCGGCAACACACAAACATTTAGCAGAGCAGGACGTAACTCAATAATCGATGTTACTTTTGCAAGCACGAGCCTGGCCCGGAATGCTACATGGATAGTCTCCGACGTATATACGCACAGTGATCACAGTGCAATAATATTCGAGTGTGGTGGCCAAACAACGCGCTTGGCACGGCCTAAGTTCTCGTTATGGTCACAAGAAGCAGGAGGCATTCTTGTTCATGATGAACAACGCACAGCAGAGGAGTGCAGGGGATGCAGAAACCCAGGTAAAAAGGCTATGTTCTGCCATAAGCGAAGCCTGTGATGCGTCAATGATCGGCAAGAGACAAGGTGGAAGCACATGCAAACCAGTGCATTGGTGGAGCCATGAAATTACAGAAGCGCGTAAAGAATGCCTTAAAGCCAGATGCAAGCAGCAGCGGGCCAGAGGGAGTCCCTCGTTCCAAAGGCTACTGGACGCTTATAAGACGCGGCGTGCACTGTTAAACAGAGCCATAAAGCAAAGCATGGCTGACTTTTGGAAGATGCTCTGCGCGGATGCCGATGACCAACCCTTCGGAGCGGCGTACAAGTTGGTAATGGGCAAACTTGTTAAACGCACCTCCCCCACAGATGGTGTGCTGCTATTCCCAGAGCGGCCGAAATTGCAGCATCCAGTGGCAGGAGCCCAACAAGTGACTAATTCCGGGTATATTAAATGAAGAAATCGTGCTGGCTGCCAAGCGGATCAAAAGCAACAAATCGCCTGGCCCTGATGGATTTCCTGCTGGTGTCATCAACTCATCGCAATGAATCAGCCCTCAAAACTGGCCGATGTATTCAACTCCTGTCTGTGCCAAGGAGTCTTTCCAGCAAGATGGAAAATGCAGAGGCTGGTACTACTCCCAAAAGGAGGGAAAACGGACGAACCTTCAGCGTACAGGCCGCTGTGCATGATAGATGTGCTGGGAAAGGTGTTCGAATCGATCATTCGCAACAGACTATGTAGAAGCCCACATCGAAGCTCGGAATGGACTTTCGGAGCATCAGTTTGGCTTCCGAAAGAAGCGTAGTACGGTCGACGCAATACATACCGTCACCGAAATAGGAAAGGAGGAGGCAAAGAGTACTGCCTTATCACCACTCTGGATGTCCGAAACGCATTCAACTCAGCGAGCTGGATGTGCATAATTGAGTCACTACAGCGCTTAGCTGCACCAAAATACCTGATACCATGCTGCAGGATGCGCCATACGCTCCAAGCCGGCAATAAGATATCTCGGGGTGATGGTTGGCTCATCACCACGGTGGTACGATCCGTACTCCTATATGCAGCAAATGTGAGCTCCAGCGATGGCGATCCAGTCATACAGCCGCGCCTGGAGATCGCAAAACAAAGCCTGTGCGTTACGAGTCATATGTGGTTTCCGAACTGTATCCGAAGATGCTGCCTTGTCCATTCGCACATGGCAGGACCGCTGGCGCCATTCGTCCCACGGACGCTGGATAAACCGCCTTATACCTAATGTGCGGGAATGGGTGAGTCGGTCACACGGCCAAGCAGATTTTTATTTGACGTAACTCCTAACGGGACATGGGTGTTTTAAATCTTATTTGCATAGATTTAAGCACGAATCTGACCCCTACTGCACATATTGTACGGGGCCGATTGAGGACGCTGAGCATGTCTTTTTTGTCTGTCCGCGATTCACTGCTGAACGGGAAGAGCTAAGCCGAGGCAATGGAAGGCCATTCATAGTCCATGACTTGATGCATATCTTACTTAGCTCGCAAAACAATTGGCTCGCAGTTAGCCACCTAGCTGCGGTGATCATACAGTCCCTGCGTCGCGTTGAACGTCAAACTCTAGATGAGGCTTTCATGCCATCTCCCCCTCGTGAAGTAATAACTTCAGCGTTGGTTACGGAAGTAGTGTAGGTTTTAGTGCGGTGAGGTGACCCCTAACCAAGGTCGATACCAAGTCCCACACTTTTCGGCTTTCAATGCTTTCCCCCTATACAAAAAAAAAAAAAAAAAAAAACAGACGCAATGCCACATAAGCTCAAGAGGTGGTCGGATTCGTCCTTTATAGGTGACAGAATCTTCCAAAGATTTAAATATCCACAAAAAAATATAACTTACGATAATAAGATTCACAAAACTCTATAATAATTGTTGTTCTCGATGCTCCAAATTAGTATTAAATCAATGATTCGGCTCGATGGCCGAGAAAAATTTAGATTATATTTTGTTCTATTTTTCCTGGAGAAGCGGCGTAGTTAAAAGTTTTAACTTAAAACGTCTAGCCAGGGCAGAAAAGAGTGTGACCAAAGCATGCGATCGCTCATGATACCACTTCGCTAGGGTTGCACTTGTAAAACTATCGAACCTCTAACTTCGCGTGATTATTTTTATCGACGCAGTCCCCCACCACTTATTGAAATTGAAACTAACCCCTTAATTTCAAAAATAAAACGAACGGCATAAACTGGGCACTACAACCACAGGATAATACTAGTTTAATTTGGCACTAACACATTTTTGAAAGTTACTTTGGCTAAAATTACGTTTAAAGACTTCTTTACCTACTTTGAAATTAACCTCGCTAGTTCTCAGATTGCCATTCCTATATTTTTCTTGAGTAAATTCCGGCGTAATGCTAATTGATTGTCCTTTCGCAACACTTAATTCGGTTCATTTAGCATATTGATCCTTTCGAGAAGAGTGTAGTGAGAACCATGTGTGGCCATGTCAAAGCCAATCAAAGCATGAAAAGGAGAGCATCCTATACTCTGATTATACGAATTCCTTAGCGTCGCTAACCAATATCTCGGGAACTGCTTTTCTTGACTTGCACGTCTCACTAATCCATATATAATCACACACTCGTACCACCATGCCAGGCCAAAAAAATGTCCAAGAGCTCCAAAGTTTTTGTCATTCCGCCATGTGCAGATGTCTATCTTCATGAGCTCTTTTGATAACTTTTTTTGATAAATATTGTGAAATCCATAATTTCCAGATATTAAGTAGGCTGCATCGGGTACTACATTATCTTGACCTCGTCGGTGACCTAATTCAAAATTTGTAACCTTGCAGCTTCATGGCCCATCTTGCAAGTCTTCCTTTCAGATCTGATTTTCGCATTTACCAAACTAAACTGGAGTGATCGGTTATAACTTCGAAGTTAGTTCGAGATAGCAGCGGAATCATTCTACTGATTTCAAAGCAGCCAAGCACTCGCGTTCTGTTACCATATAGTTTCGTTGTGTAGTAATTACTAATACACATAGCAATAAGTAATACATGTATAATAAGAAATAGACAATAAGATACAATAAAATACACATGATCCACATGATATATATTATGTATGTATATATAATTATAAGCAAGCAAGAACAAAAGAGAATCAATAGAGAACATTCTGAGTTTGACATTGAAGAAGCGAGCATCGTGTGACTACAAACTTCAGAAGTGGGATTAAAAGCGAAAAAAAACCACAAAAACGCCTAAATGTGCTGCATTGAGATAATCGAAAAACATTTGCGAGTGTCACAAATAACAACAAATTAATAAGTGAAGTGCACAGACTTCGAAATGCAAGCAATCAAAGCAAGTGATTATACGCTGGCTGAACTAAAACGCTGGCTTGGACGTCTAGAATTGCCAACAAATGGAAGCAAGGCTGCTTTAGCGGCTCTTATTAGTGAAGTCCCATTAATAGAGCGTGGCGAGGGGCCGCCCCGCGCAGAGCCAGAAAATTCTGGTGAAATCGACGAAAATGACAAAGCAATGCAAAATCAAGACGGAGATGAAGACACCAACAACGCAATGCAAATTCAAGACGAAAACGAAGGCGCCGTTAGAATTGTAACGGAGAGTCTACACGAAAACGACCACAACAACAGTGTGCAAAGTGCAGACGAAAATTTGAACGACAGCGGCGCTGGAATACAAATTGGACGACCAGTTGGCGAAGGCACGGAGGAAGAAGAGAACGAAAACGACAGTGCAGAAGTACAACTGTTAAAAATGAGGATGAAACTCATAAAATTCAAAAATGAAATGTTGAAAAGATCGCAGAAAGAGAGCAACAACGGCAGTAGCAACATGGTGCTGAATGTTGTCAAAGACATGTTGCAAGAGTTTGATGGCAGAAGTTCCGCAACAATTTGGGTTGCGCAACTGAAGTCAATTGTTGCCATTAACAAATTAGATGACAACATGTTGCGAATGCTAGTGATGGTAAAATTAACTAGCGATGCGCGTGTGTGGCTGTACTCAAATGGAAACCATCTAGAGATGCCAATAGACGGGTTGCTAAACAAACTTTAAGACGTTTTTCACATGAATGAAGATTTTTCCACATTTTATCAACACAAAAATATGTTGGTTGCCAAAATAGAACTCATTGAGGAGGAGCTAATCGATAATTTGATCGAAGGTATTCCCGGATCGGCTGTTGCAGGCGTTTCAGAAGATAACGCTGACCATGACGACTTCGGCTGTGGGAAAGAAAACTGTCAAACCGGAATGGAAAGCTGCTCAACACTGTTATGGGTCGTGTTATGGCTGTGGCAGAGCAGATGAACGTGCTTCGAATACAAGAAGAAGGCTATGAACGATTATGTAAGAAATTTTAATATTTATGACACAGAATGCCTCATCGTCTCAGGGAGCCCAATAAGTTTTCTAAAATTATCTTATTTAAAAAAATTTATGTTTATAAAACTTCAATGAATGTTCCCTCAATGAAGAGACCTATGTTGGAATACATAACAGCAAATTACACGTTTATAAAAAAAATAAAATTCATTATTGTAGGAATTATTAAATTGGAATTCGACATGCATGTAGTGGCAAACGAGTCAATGAGTTATGCTGTGGTTTTAGGAAGAAATTTTATGGCAATATGTAAATTTAAGTTAATAAGCGAAATATTTGATGAAAAGGAAATTGAAAATGCAGTTAAACCGTGGTCAAATGATTGTACAAAAAATGAATGTGTTAAAAATTATCGTCTATCTAATGAGAAGTCAGAAAATGATTATATAACAAAAGAGAGTTGTAAACAAGTATTGTCGAAGGATTGTCCTATGAGTATGGGTTCAGTAAGTCAGTACAAGCAAGATTTAAATGAGTGTCAATTAAACAAAATGTTTAACAATGAAACGATAGAAAATGAAAGTCCAATAAATGATTGTCTTAAAAGATAAGATTGTAAAGAAGTAAGGTAGTAAGGTTAGAAAAAGAAGAAGAGGTTATGCAGTGTTATAATGTGTTGCTCTTGGATTATCCTAATACAAATGAAAGCGATGATTTGATAATAAATGAGAGTTACGATGAAAAGCTAAAAGAACGGTTTCGATATATATTTGCCAAGTTTTATAAAAATGCGGAATGGCCTTTGGTCCCAGAAAATAAATGGAAAATGAAGCTTTCTTTTGAAAATGTTAAGCCATTTCATTATCCACCGAGACGGTTTTCATATGCTGAAAAGCAACAGGTTCAGAATCTAATAGATGAATATTTGGAAAAAGGTAATATTAAGGAAAGTGAATCAGAGTTTACGTCGGCTATAGTGTTAGTAAGAAAAAAGAATCGTGAATTAAGAATGTGTGTTGATTATCGCACACTCAACAAAAGTATGCTGAAGGATAATTATCCAACTCCACATATTGACGACCTAAGAGATAAGCTTTCGAGAAAAAAATATTTTCTCGAAAGAAGTTAAATCCGGCTATGCCGAAGTTTATATACCCTTGCAGTCCTTGACAATAATAATTTTACATGTTCAAAATTTGTTTTCTGCAACTCAATTCATCAATATACAAACAAAACAATTTTAGTCTTCATACTACAATAGCGATTGCAACTTGTGTTCTATTTATCCGATCGGATTGAAATTTTGGGATCTCATGTTTTTATCCAATACTATCACATTAGCAAATGTGATACTATCATGGGGATACTCAATTTTTTATGAAATTTTTTTTTTAAATGTTTCTTCTAGAGCTATATGATATAGTGGTCCGATCCTGATAATTTTCATACTTGATTTGCTCCAGATAATAAAAAGCACAGAAAAATTTCAGCCCGATAGCTCTTAAGATGGCAGAGTAAAACGCAAACGCACGGACGGACACACGGTCAGACAAACAGACGGACATGGCTTTATCGACTTAGCTTCTCATGCTGATCAAGAATATATATACTTTATGGGGCTCTCCTTCTGTGGGTTACAAACATCTAACCAATTTTATAATACCCTCTGCAAGGGTATAAAAATGGCTATTTTCATGTTTATATGTATGAATAGTCCATGAAGTACACTTCTTTCACGACTGCAAATGCAATTTGGCCTTTGGAAAGCACCAGCTGTATTTCAAAGGTTTGTTAATAAGATATTTTCGGACATGATTAGGACAGACAAATTAATAGTATATATGGATGACATAGTAATAGCTACAGAGGACAGTGCATCACATTTGGAAATAATAAAAGAAGTGTTTCGTCGGCTAGTTGCAAATAAATTGGAACTGAGTCTTGACAGATGCGAGTTACTCCAATCTGAAATAAGGTACTTAGGCTACTTAGTATCAGGAGATGGAATTATGCCAGATGATAAGGGTCTGCAAGCAGTTAAAGATTTTCCAATTCCAAAGAAAGCAAGAGATGTCCAGAGCTTTTTGGGATTATGTTCTTATTTTAGACGATTAGTTAAGGATTTCTTTATGACCTTATTAAAAAAGATGGAGAATTTAAGTTTGGTAAAACAGAATTAGACTGCTTTGAGATGTTAAAAGAAAAATCTACAGGCACCAATATTAGCCTTATACAATCCGAACGACGAGACAGAGTTACATACTGACGCGAGCGCTCTAGGGTTTGGGGCGATTCTGATGCAAAGGAAAGCGGATGGAAAGATGCATCCTGTATTTTATTTTTCTAGAAGAACAACCGACACAGAATCAAGATATGATAGTTTCAAATTAGAAACGCTAGCCAAAGTATTTGTTTTGGAAAGATTTAGGATTTATTTACAAGGTATACCATTTAAATTAATAACTTATTGTAATTCGGTAAGTTTAGCAATAAATAAAAGAGCAATGAGCCCAGCAATTGATAGATGGTTGCTAGAACAACAAAAATATGATTTTACACTAGAGCATAGATCAGGAAGTAGAATGCAGCATGTGGATGCATTAAGTAGGAACACGCAGATTTTAACAATTGATACAAACACATTTGAGGAAAATATAATAGTACGTCAAAATAGAGATAAAAAATTAAAAGAATTAAATGAAAGTTTAGAAAAAGCCGAACACATATATTATGAAATGAGGAATGGGGTTTTATATAAAAAAAGAGAGAATAATAGTTTATTACTTTATGTGCCAGAAGACATGGAGAATCATGTTCTCTACAAATATCACGACGAATTAGGTCATGTGGGAGTAGATAAAATGACAGATATAATTTTAAAAAATTATTGGTTTCCAAAACTTAGGTTAAAAGCAAAAATGTACGTTAGTAACTGTCTAAAATGTATTGCCTATTCGGCAAAACATGGAAAACAAGAAGGTTTTTTACACAATATACCTAAGGGATCAGTTCCTTTCGAAGTTATTCACATTGACCATTTTGGTTCAGTTGACAAGGGCAGATCTAACAAACATGTTTTTGTCATTGTAGACGCATTTAGTAAGTTTGTTAGGCTTTACGCGACAAAAACCACGAACACGAAAGAAGTAATGAACGCATTATCAGATTATTTTAGAGCGTATAGCCGACCAAAGTGTATTATATCCGACAGAGGCAGTTGCTTTACGTCAAAAGATTTTGAAGATTTTGTGAATGAAAATGAAATAAGACATGTTAAGGTAGCAACTGGTGCACCTCAAGCAAACGGACAAGTTGAAAGAATTAACCGGAAGTTGGGATCGATGATAGCAAAATTAGTAGATACAGAGAGAAATTTACGTTGGGATATAGTTCTCGATGTAGTAGAACATGTTCTAAACAACACTTTACAAAGAACAATTAATCAATATCCGAGTAAAATGTTATTCGTAGTCATACAGAAAGGAAAGTCAACCGACACATTAGTAAATGAATTAGAAAATTAAATAATAAAGATGAGATTTAGCATCACACGAGCATCGTGTGACTACAGTTGAGCTGTTGTTAACTTTTCCGAAATAAACGCTATAGGTTTCTCAGCTCCTTATTCGTCTAATTGTGCCAACATTGCGCCGATGCCGTAGTTGCTTGCATCACAACATTTTCAAAACTGGCCAATTTTTTATCGCTTCTATTTTGGCATGGTCGGTTGATATTTCTACTCTTCCTATAATATAGCCGAGGTAATGCACTTCTGTAACACAAAACTTGGTTTTTTCTATATTTAAAGTTAGATTTGCCTTTTTAAATTGCTAAGGCATACGAATCAGAATCTGCAAATGAGTATCGAAATCTTCTGCCACCACGCAGAGATCGTCTAGGTATCCGGACATACAGTATTTCAGATCCGCTGGGATTAGATCGTCTTTTAAAAGCGCCATGGTTTGCGAAGCGTTGCATAAGTCGAACGGTAGTACACTACATTGGTAAAGGGGGCGGCCGAGTGTTGTAAAAGCTGTCATGGGTTTGGATTTTTCTGAAAAGGCAATTTACCAATAGGATTCTTTTAAATCGATTTTTGTTATAAAATTGGCCTTTGTCAGTCGCGCGAAAATTCCATCTAAGCTCTGCAGAGGATATGCATCCTTTTTTATGACTTCATTTATTTTTCTTGCATCCAAACATAATTTTACAACCAGACGCATAAGAGAACTCCAAGGACCATTGGCTCTCTCGATCACTCCCATTTCTGACATTAGGTCGATTTCTTTATACATCAACTGTTTGATCTGCACAGTTGCAGATGGTACAAAACTCCAATGCTCAATTGCATGAGGAGTGGAGTAAGGAAAAATAAGTCTTCTCCTCTTCGAATTCCAGAAAGAAGTCGTTTTTATATTTCGATTTCATGAGTTAGAAGCTCTTCATGAGCCATGTAACAGAAGCTTTTATTTTTTTTTTTTTTTTTTTCGCCAAGCCACACAGATTCGCCCAGCCACACTGAATTCGCCCAGCCAAAATGAACTTAATTTTTTTCGATTATCGAATCATTCGTTATATATCGATTAATTAATCGATTACAAAGGCTTAGAATGTAGGGTGTAGTGAGGAGGTTTGATTCTTTGATGTATTTCAGCACTTATTAATATTTATTTCTTATTGTTATTATTGTCTGGACGTTGACGCGTACAATGCGAAGTACGTTCAAGTGGCCCATACGACACCAGGACATAGCCTGTTTCGCGCGAGCCCAAGCAGAGCGCTGTCCACTTCCCGCCCGACCGACCGTGGGGCGCAGCCGCATATCGGACGGCACGATCGCGTGGACAAATACAAATAAAACGGACAAACAATTAAAAATATGATTAACTACAGCTAATTACGAGCTGAATGTGCTAAAATAGAAGTTTTCACAAGGGAAAGAGAGGCTTCTGATCTAATTACGGGATACAGAAGATTGTAATCAGAATATAGGACTCGAAAAGGTTCATGCAAAGAATAGTTAGAGCTACAGTGTTTTAAGGATAGAGGAATAAAATTTCTAGTAGGTCTACGGGGTACAGATAGGTTTAACTGGTTCAATAGCTCAGGAGAGTCTATTTCACCTATTAAAAGTTTATGAATAAAGATAGCACCAAGCATTACTCTACGATTAATTAAAGAAGGAATATTGATTAAAAGAAGCCTGCTGGAGTATGATGGCAAATTGACATTGCGATCCCAATTTAGACCGCGAAGAGCAAAAAGCAGAAATTGCTTTTGAACAGATTCAATTTTACTTTGGTGCATCTCATATTGAGGTGACCATATGCAAGATCCGTACTCTAAGATAGGACGGATTAAAGAAGTATACAGAATTTTGGTTGTGTACGGATCGTCAAACTCTTTTGACCATCGTTTCACAAACCCAAGAACATTCATAGCTTTGCTAACTGTAGCAGAAATATGAGGATTAAAAGTTAATTTATGGTCCATAAGAACACCTAAGTCATTGATAATATCTAACCGCTCTAAGGCAGTGTCGTTAAGATAATAAGTTGCTAAGTATGGAGTGCATCTATAAAAAGACATAACTTTACATTTAGAGCCGTTAAGGTTTAATAGGTTTGTTTCACACCAACTCTGAAGATCATTAAGATCCGATTGAAGTAGGCTAGAAGATGATATGTCTTTAAAACTGAGGTAAAGCTTGACATCATCCGCGTACATAAGCACCCGAGAATGTGACACTACCAATGAAAGATCATTTATAAAAAGAGTGAATAGCAATGGACCCAAATGACTACCCTGAGGTACTCCAGAGGTCACTTGGATGGCCTTAGAAAATGAAGACTTAAAGAGGACCTTTTGTGTACGCTTAGAAAGATATTGAAGAATCCAATCTAGCAAAAGGGTAGGGATGCCAAAAGCGTTCAACTTATATAAAAGAAGGATATGATTAACAGAGTCAACGGCCTTGCTGAAGTCAGTATAAATGACGTCAGTTTGCACGGCAGTCTTAAACCCTTTGATTGAGTGAGATGTAAATTCTAATAGGTTAGTAGTTGTCGATCTACGTTTTTTAAACCCATGTTGGGATGACGAAATGATTGAACTACAGAAATGCTGCAATTGAGATGTTATTATTTTCTCAAATGCTTTGGGTATGCAAGACAATTTAGAAATACCCCTATAATTGGAGGCTTCGGACTTCTTCCCCTTTTTATGAAGAGGAATAATATATGATTCCTTCCAGATAGGCGGGAAGGCGGAAGATGTGACGGACAATGTAAACAACTTAAGTATTGGCTTACATAGGGCCTCCGCGCAAAACCTAAATACGCAGCCTGGTATTCCATCAGGGCCAGGTGCATATATTGGTTTGACGGAACTGAGCACGCTAAGAACCGAACTTTCATCAAACACAGGGTCTAAAATGCAATTAGACGATTGCAAGTGATGAGGATAAGGAGGATTTGCTTGATAAAGCGAAGAGCAATAAGTTGTTTTGAAAAAATCAGCAAACATGTCGGCAATTGCCTGATCATTGTCAGCTTTATTGTTTTCGAAAGACAAGTAAGACGGGTGCACCGATGTCTTACGTTTAACATTTAGAAAATTTATAAAATTGCTTAGGATCGCGAGAAAACCTGAGTTTACATCGCTGAAGATAATCCTTATAACACTGTGAATTCAGCACCATAAAATTTGATCGAGCAACTACATATAGGGAAAAATCCGATGCTTTACCGGATTTTTTAAATCTTTTATAACATCTCGATTTTACGTTCTTCAAGTTACATAACTCACGTGAGAACCAAGCAGGTCTATCAGACCATCCTAGAGTCACACGCGGGACACAAACATCAAAGAACGACTCAAGAGTTTTATAGAAGACAGAAATGGCCGAGTCCATATCCGTGCAAGTATACAGATATGTCCAATCATTAGTTAACAAAAGTTTTTTAAGTTTAGTAAAGTTTGTCTTTCGAAAACATCGGTTTGGAGGCATCGAGTTATTATGTCGAGACATAACACCAAAAGGAAGGTCAATGGTTATATCCAGAGTTGGATGAAAGTTGTCTTCGGGGATAACTAAGGGATCAGTCCTGGAAATATCGCAGTTGGAAGAATCCAACACAAATACCAGATCTAGTGATCTGTTACGACTATTCCGGACAGGATTTATTTGAGTTAGGGACAACTCAAGCAGACCATCTATGATACAATGTGACAAGGAGGGCAACAGTAATAAAGAATCAAATGAGAGGGTCCAGGCAATCTCAGGTAAATTAAAATCTCCCAGAACAACGAGCAAGTCTTTGTCAGAGAGATATGAGGATATAAGTTGAATAGCTTCCAAATGGTGAGTGTATACTGCCAAGTCGGACTGTGGTGGAATATACGAACAAGTAATATAGGCAGAAAAAGAATTAAACGAAATTTTAACACAAACAAATTCAATCTCCTGATTAGAGGACTGGACAATTTCAAACGAGAACGCCGAGTCAACAGCGATCAAAACGCCACCACCATTACGGATAGTCCGATCATGTCTATATATTAAATATTTTGAGGGGAAAATTGAAGCATCAGCAATATCAGGCTTCAGCCAAGTCTCAGTAAAGGCAAGAAAATGAAAGTCAAAATCTAAATTTTTTACATATAGTCTAGAGAGTTTAGACTTTAGTCCCCGTACGTTCTGATAGGCCAGAGTTAGGGACGAAATTAGTTTTTTGACTCGCCAACAGGTGCAGACGAGCCGGAAGGAACGTTATTCACAGAGGCAGGTAGCAAACTAATCGGAGGCCGATTCTTCTTTTTTATTGTATACTCTTTTACAACAAGGTGTTCCGGCCAAAAATCTTTATGACATATTTGGCCAAAAAGATCTGGGGAGACACCTATTTTAAAGGACGAAATGTCCCGAGTATATGAGAAACGGAACTTTTCCACCGCAATGTTTGGTGCTTGAACTTTGCCCTGGATAAAGGCTATGACTTCTTCAGAAGTAGTATTGGGATCAAGCCTCGAAATAAAAATTTGCTTTTTGGGTGGAACTACAACAAGGGAACTAGGAATACTAGGCACAGCTGTAGCGGCTACAGCAGACGCGGCAGCAGCTGAAGCAGCCAGCACTTTACTAGCTCCTCTTGTAACTACTTTATTGGCAATATTCCTGGAAACGGATGTTTGCCCGGACGGTTCGGAAACTACAACCGATAGTGTTAGTAGGTGGGATACTGTCTCGAGGGGAAATGGGAAGAGACTCCACACCTGCCAAAGCCGGACTCCTAAACGACATCAGCTGCTGTACATTTGGTGACATAGGGTCAATGTCGAAAACCGGAACTGGTAGAGATCGATGTGCCGACGGACTGAGGGACGCGCCCTGAAACCTGGCCCTCGTTCGCGTCGGAGATTCAATCAAAAGTTTAGAACTTCTGAATTGAACCTCCATCGCCAAAAGCTCCTCTTGGAGCTTTTGAACGCCAGCTGACAGGGTTTTAAATGCATCCACAGTCGGTTTCATAAAACTTCGCATCTCGAGCTCCAAGCCACGACACGAATCACAGCCCCATTTAAGGCCGCCACCCTGTGCAATACTGTCCCGCACCTTGACTGTGTAACCAGCACATTTAAAGTGCATTACATTGTCACACAGCCAACAGTAAAGAAAGTCTTCACTGCTCTTGCTGGGATTATTGCAATTATATTTGCAACAGACAGACATTATTAAATAATTGATTTATACAAAAACAAATTATAAATCAATATGTAAATAAAAAGAAAACTGTATATGTATGTATGTAAAGAGAGACGTATACAAACCAAGGCAAAAAGCTAACTGCAATATGCAAATTAGAAAGAGAAAACAAAAAGAGAGAATATTTGTACTTATCTGTATTAAAACACACAACAACAAAAACTTGTCACAAGCGCGAAGTTAACGGCCGCGAGCGCGATCAAAAGAGAAAACAAAAGAATAGAGAGCACCAACACCACACAAACAAAAGCAAACTATGAACTGTAAATTGAGAGCGCGGGTGGGAGCAAAAGATAGAACGAAATCAAAAACTAAGCAGCGCAACAACAAAATTATATTTGCGTTTGTTAAAGTTTTGGTTATAAATTTATATAAATGTTTGTAAATTTAACGCAAACTTCGCGATGAGTATAGCGATTTATTAAGAATTAGTAAGGAATGAATTTAAATTGAATATTATAAATTAGCTTCACGAAAGAATGAAAAACAAAAATTAAGCGAGAGCGCAAAAAAACACGACCGACTTCGATGAGTGACAATATGTTATTATATTATATTTTAGAACATGTTAATGTAAATACAGTGGTAGAAATTCCAACAATCTTAAACAAATAATATAACAAAATTAAATATATACAAATCTAAGTTAACGATGACGGCTGAAGGATGAAGTATGACTCCTTCAATTTATTTAAACGTCATCTCTCAAAGGCAATGGAGCAAGTTTGCAGATTGGGCGGCGAATAATTCCTATATTGGTGCGAACATCGGCTACTCTGACCCTTCCATCTGCACCAAGTATGGCTTCGACCACACGACCAGTAATCCAGCATTGCGGTGGAAGATTGTCTTCATGGATGAGAACTAATTGATCCCTTACCATGTTGTTTTCGGGATGCAACCACTTAGAGCGTTCTTGTAATTGATGTACATAGTCGCGCTGCCAGAGTTCCCAGAAGCGTTGCTTGAGATATGTCACCCTTTGCCAACGAGATAGATAAGAAAGATTTGAGTCATTTACTACCGGTTCAGGGATCGCTTGCAGTGAACATCCGATCAATAAGTGTGCTGCCGTCAGAGTCTCCCCGTTATTAGGATCATCGCTGTGAATGGATGTTGGACGGGAATTCAATATCGCCTCCACTTCAATTGCAATCGATTGAAGTTGAATTCAAAGCCGGCATTTCGGCTAAATTCCTCCAGATTTTTTGCATTGAGTTCTAAACAGAATTGCCGTTTGAAGCCTTCAAGTTGCGAACATGCTCCGACAAAGTCACAATAAATTAAATTGTTCAATTGAGATGAATGGATTTAATTTTTGAAGTTCCGGCTTCAGACTTCGTCCTGCTTGTAAGTCCTTTAGTTCTTTCGCAAACACATCACTCTGAATGGAAGAGATTATATGACTAAAAGCAAATTTGAATTCTTCTACTGAAATGTATTATTGCGGTTAATAGGAACTCGGTTAAAAACTCGTAGAACGTATGCTAAGACTCTCACAATCATACGAAACGATGATAGTCTACTAATGATCTGCTCAACTATGCTCTTTTCTTTATAACTAGTGCTACATTTCAATACAAGAGTGTTTCGCAATTCTAATTCTTTTAACTCAAAATCTGTCTTTCTTTCAATTTTCGGCCAATGTAATGCATCAAGTGTTAAGAACTTTGGTCCATGAAACCAAATTGTTTGCATCAAATCGCGCGCTGCACAGCCACGTGAAACAATGTCGGCTGGATTATCCTTTCCAGGCAAGTGACTCCAAATAATATCCTGCGATTGAGTTTCTATGGTTGATACGTGATTGGCAATTAAGCATTTCAATCCAATGAAGAACGACAGTTGAATCTGTCCAAAAATATGTTTTGCTGACAAGACAATTTAATTTGTGTTTGATTTTAGTCCATGTTTGGCAGAGTAAAACGGAAGCAGAAAGCTCTAAACGAGGTATGCTTTGTGATTGAGTGGGCGCAACTCTCGATCTCGAAATGATCAATGAAGTTACATATTTTCCGTTGTCCAAGACCCTTGCGTATATGCAACATCCATACGCTCGATTTGAGGCATCCGAAAATCCATGCATTTCACACTTATTTTTTTGGTGATGTGTTAACAAATCGATTTACACGAACCATGTAAGATTAGATAAATCAGCTTCAAGTTGTTGCCGTAAGATCTCTGCCAACGGTTCGTCTCATTCCAAGCGCTCGATTCACAAGTCTTGGATCAAGATTTTATAGCGTACTACGACTGGAGCTAATAATCCAAGCAGATCATACAGCCTGGCCATGATCGATACTATTTTTCGATTTGTTGGTATTGCAGTTAATGGGAGATCAAATCGAAATAATATAAGATCTTCAGTTGGCAGCCACGACATGCCAAGAGCCTTGGTGACATCACTATTGTCGATATTGAGTTATATTCATAATCTGTTGGTGCCCCACTAAAATTCCACTTTGTCAATTCTAAGCCTGCCTTGGAGAGCAATTTGGTAACTTCATTCGTCTTAGCATTGAGTTCTTCGATTGAGTCAGCTCCAAAAAGTAGATCGTCGACGTACACATCCTCAGCTAATACAGCAGATCCAATTGGAAACAACTCCTTATACGTCTCTGATAAAAACCCTAAGGACCTGATTGCGGGAAATGGAGAGCACGACATCCCATAGGTAACAGTATTCAATTGAAATAATTGAATAGGTTCTTGCGGTGACTTTCTCCACAAGATTTGTTGGAAACTACTATCCTCAGGTGCGACGAGAAATTGTCTCTAGATTTTTGTTATGTCAGCGGTAACGGCATGGCGATACAAACGAAACGAGAGTAATGTTAGGATTAGATCTCGTTGAATAGTAGGACCAACCTTGAGAATATCATTTAATGATATATTTGATGATGATTTAGACGACGCGTCAAATACTACGCGAAGTTTAGTTGATGAGCTCTGCGGTCTAAGGACACAATGGTGAGGAATAATGTAATGATTTCCCGATTGCAAATTATCTAACAAAGCTATCTCCATGTGATTCAACTTAAAATATTCATCTAAAAAAACCGATGTACATTTTCTTTAATTGGTGTTGAAATGCAAGTTGAAGAAAACGTCTTTTTTGCACAGGACAACGAGTGTCCAAGTTGTTCAGGCGATTCCTTGAAAGGCAGCCGAACCTGTATGCGCCCTGAATCCAGGAATTGTGTGTGCACCTGAAAGTGAGTTTCACATGCTTGTTCTTCTGAGGATAACGAAATATCTTTATTTTGAATTCCATGTATTTCATCCATTTTCCAAAACCTTTCTAATGATATGTTAAGGTCTTGCTGTTGCGTTAAATTACAAGTGTAGTGTGGAGTTGATAGAGGTTCAGCAATCTTACCCCCGACGATCCATCCTAATGCAGTTTCCACTAGATGAGGAAGACCAATTCCTAAACAAATTTTACCAGTCTTGAGTAGATCAAAAAACTTCTTTACGCTAAGCAATAAATCTACCTTTCCGGGCTTATAAAAGAATGGGTCGGCTAACTCAATTTCTTTGGGAATGGCCCAATTTGACACATCTAGTCTCTTTTCAGGCTGAGGTAGAGATATAGATTTAGGCACGATTAACTCCATATTCCATTCATCTGGAGATATTCTTGAACGAATTTTGGTAGATACGGAATGTTTCATATGTGTACGTATTTCACCGATTCTAGCAATCACATAATGATCGTAACGAAACGGAAGCTGAAGCCTTTTCTTAATTCTTCAGTTATAAAGGTAAGCTCAGAGCACGAATCAAGCAATGCTCTTGCGAGCTGAAAACCACCAAGTTTGTCTTGAATAAGAACTATTGCTGTTGGAAGTAATCCCCGCCGAGCGTGGCGAGTCAACATCAATATGTTGCAAATGTTTTACTATCGTCATGTGTATTATGAATGATTTGTTGCGTTTGATGATTAATAGAAGGTCCATCTGGTTGATAATTTCGCTGGACGTTTGAATCCTTATGCATGTTTGTATGATGTAAACCTCCACAATGTCGACATCTATTCAATGAAGGACACTTTGAGGCTGGATGACCCTTATTGAGGCAATTCAAACAAAGTGACGCTGTTTTAACAATTTTAAATCGCTCAATAAAAGGTAGCGAAATAAAAACTGGACAGAATGCTAACCTATGTTCAGTTGACTGACATTGAATGCATCTAGTTTGGGCTGCAACAAATACTTTTGAAGTATTATGAAATTCGTCTCTGGCGGGTCTTTTTTCTTGTCGGTTTCGCAGATACCCTTCCAAATACTGGCAGCGTCGACTGAGAATTTGATAACAGTCGGCACAGTCTGGCAATTTATCGTATTCTTGAACCCGATCGTATGCTTGTTTGGATTCAAGATCAATTTTTGATAAAACATCAGCTTTAGACCCAAGAGACAACAATGATCCGCGTAGAGCTGCCTTTTTCATGCTAGCAATGTTAAATAAACTTGAAATATGTTCTACGAAAATAAGAACTTTCTTGTCATATCGCTCGTTGAGGCGATGCCTTGGGATAATTTTCGTCTGATACTTGAAATGGCGAGACTACGCTTAGAGCTTGGCCAGATAGACAACTTATTAGATAGTTAAATTTGTCTACATTGGACAATGAGTTGTCTTCATGTACCTTATTTGAAATGAAGTAATAAATTTATTGAATTCCTCATATTTGCCGTAAAATTTAGGTAATTTGAGGGATGGAAGCCGATCCGCCATGGTAAGTCGATGAATTAAAGAAACTAAGTTTTTCTGGTTTTTCGTTTTTACTTGTTTCGATAAAAAGATTTTCTATCTCTGCCCGATTCGCGTCTTCTAGATCTATCTTCTCAATATTGGTTAGAACTTGTAATACCTATTTAAAATACAACTCAACAATTTGACTGAGACAATCTAATATAATAGGGACATTTTCAAGATCGATTCTAGCTCTTAAACTTTGAATATTAGATTGCAGTTGATTCCGTTGCTGTCTAAGAGGTAGAAGCTGCGTTTCATTTGGTGGAGACATTTTGGGCCCTTAACGAAAGAAATGTAGCAAGTTAGAAATGAATTAAACATGAGCTAAACGAGTTCTAGTTTTAAAAAAACACTCAAATGCATTAGGTTTCACTCAAGAGCTTAATAAGTGAGCTTTAATATGTACATAGATCGTTTCTCTATATGGCAGTTTGAGTACTTACTCCGCTGTGCTTAATACTTAGCACTTATTAAAGCTTACGAGTGTATTACATGTGAGTGTAAAGCATGTGAAAGCTTTACGATCGGTAATGGGTCGCAATTGAGTCAAAACTTGAGTGGAAATTAATAATGTAAATTTACACACTCAAGTTGACTTAGGTTATGATAGGGCTTCAATGTAAATGTCCCACGATGATATGTCTTGCAAAGGCCAATGATGAAGAAGTCCGATGACGACTATCCAAGATGATTATGTAATGATGAAGAAGTCCAATGATGAATGTGCAAGATGATGATGTAAGCTGAAAAGTCCAAAGATGACTGTCCAAGATGATGTAACGATGAATGCAATATATTGAACGAATAAACGACTTTAAATAGTTTTTAAGTTTTTATGTTGGTACTTGCGAAGTGCAAGATCCTGTCACGATCGCCAATGTTTGATCTGCCCAGTTGCAGATGGTACAAACTCCAATGCTCAATTGCATGTGGAGTGGAGTAAGGAAAAATTAGTCTTCTCCTCTTCGAATTCCAGAAAGAAGTCGTTTTTATATTTCGATTTCATGAGTTGGAAGCTCTTCATGAGTCATGTAACAGATACTTTTAAACCATGTTAATGTAAATACAGTGGTAGAAATTCCAACTTCTTAAACAAATAATATAAGAAAATTAGATATATACAAATCTAAGTTAACGATGACGTCTCCTACAACATCAACATCAACCGCTGACGAAATGGAAATGGAGAGCACGACATCCCATAGGTAACAGTATTCAATTGAAATAATTGAATAGGTTCTTGCGGTGACTTTCTCCACAAGATTTGTTGGAAACTACTATCCTCAGGTGCGACGAGAAATTGTCTGTAGATTTTTGTTATGTCAGCGGTAACGGCATGGCGATACAAACGAAACGAGAGTAATGTTAGGATTAGATCTCGTTGAATAGTAGGACCAACCTTGAGAATATCATTTAATGATATATTTGATGATGATTTAGACGACGCGTCAAATACTACGCGAAGTTTAGTTGATGAGCTCTGCGGTCTAAGGACACAATGGTGAGGAATAATGTAATGATTTCCCGATTGCAAATTATCTAACAAAGCTATCTCCATGTGATTCAACTTAAAATATTCATCTAAAAAAACCGATGTACATTTTCTTTAATTGGTGTTGAAATGCAAGTTGAAGAAAACGTCTTTTTGCACAGGACAACGAGTGTCCAAGTTGTTCAGGCGATTCCTTGAAAGGCAGCCGAACCTGTATGCGCCCTGAATCCAGGAATTGTGTGTGCACCTGAAAGTGAGTTTCACATGCTTGTTCTTCTGAGGATAACGAAATATCTTTATTTTGAATTCCATGTATTTCATCCATTTTCCAAAACCTTTCTAATGATATGTTAAGGTCTTGCTGTTGCGTTAAATTACAAGTGTAGTGTGGAGTTGATAGAGGTTCAGCAATCTTACCCCCGACGATCCATCCTAATGCAGTTTCCACTAGATGAGGAAGACCAATTCCTAAACAAATTTTACCAGTCTTGAGTAGATCAAAAAACTTCTTTACGCTAAGCAATAAATCTACCTTTCCGGGCTTATAAAAGAATGGGTCGGCTAACTCAATTTCTTTGGGAATGGCCCAATTTGACACATCTAGTCTCTTTTCAGGCTGAGGTAGAGATATAGATTTAGGCACGATTAACTCCATATTCCATTCATCTGGAGATATTCTTGAACGAATTTTGGTAGATACGGAATGTTTCATATGTGTACGTATTTCACCGATTCTAGCAATCACATAATGATCGTAACGAAACGGAAGCTGAAGCCTTTTCTTAATTCTTCAGTTATAAAGGTAAGCTCAGAGCACGAATCAAGCAATGCTCTTGCGAGCTGAAAACCACCAAGTTTGTCTTGAATAAGAACTATTGCTGTTGGAAGTAATCCCCGCCGAGCGTGGCGAGTCAACATCAATATGTTGCAAATGTTTTACTATCGTCATGTGTATTATGAATGATTTGTTGCGTTTGATGATTAATAGAAGGTCCATCTGGTTGATAATTTCGCTGGACGTTTGAATCCTTATGCATGTTTGTATGATGTAAACCTCCACAATGTCGACATCTATTCAATGAAGGACACTTTGAGGCTGGATGACCCTTATTGAGGCAATTCAAACAAAGTGACGCTGTTTTAACAATTTTAAATCGCTCAATAAAAGGTAGCGAAATAAAAACTGGACAGAATGCTAACCTATGTTCAGTTGACTGACATTGAATGCATCTAGTTTGGGCTGCAACAAATACTTTTGAAGTATTATGAAATTCGTCTCTGGCGGGTCTTTTTTCTTGTCGGTTTCGCAGATACCCTTCCAAATACTGGCAGCGTCGACTGAGAATTTGATAACAGTCGGCACAGTCTGGCAATTTATCGTATTCTTGAACCCGATCGTATGCTTGTTTGGATTCAAGATCAATTTTTGATAAAACATCAGCTTTAGACCCAAGAGACAACAATGATCCGCGTAGAGCTGCCTTTTTCATGCTAGCAATGTTAAATAAACTTGAAATATGTTCTACGAAAATAAGAACTTTCTTGTCATATCGCTCGTTGAGGCGATGCCTTGGGATAATTTTCGTCTGATACTTGAAATGGCGAGACTACGCTTAGAGCTTGGCCAGATAGACAACTTATTAGATAGTTAAATTTGTCTACATTGGACAATGAGTTGTCTTCATGTACCTTATTTGAAATGAAGTAATAAATTTATTGAATTCCTCATATTTGCCGTAAAATTTAGGTAATTTGAGGGATGGAAGCCGATCCGCCATGGTAAGTCGATGAATTAAAGAAACTAAGTTTTTCTGGTTTTTCGTTTTTACTTGTTTCGATAAAAAGATTTTCTATCTCTGCCCGATTCGCGTCTTCTAGATCTATCTTCTCAATATTGGTTAGAACTTGTAATACCTATTTAAAATACAACTCAACAATTTGACTGAGACAATCTAATATAATAGGGACATTTTCAAGATCGATTCTAGCTCTTAAACTTTGAATATTAGATTGCAGTTGATTCCGTTGCTGTCTAAGAGGTAGAAGCTGCGTTTCATTTGGTGGAGACATTTTGGGCCCTTAACGAAAGAAATGTAGCAAGTTAGAAATGAATTAAACATGAGCTAAACGAGTTCTAGTTTTAAAAAAACACTCAAATGCATTAGGTTTCACTCAAGAGCTTAATAAGTGAGCTTTAATATGTACATAGATCGTTTCTCTATATGGCAGTTTGAGTACTTACTCCGCTGTGCTTAATACTTAGCACTTATTAAAGCTTACGAGTGTATTACATGTGAGTGTAAAGCATGTGAAAGCTTTACGATCGGTAATGGGTCGCAATTGAGTCAAAACTTGAGTGGAAATTAATAATGTAAATTTACACACTCAAGTTGACTTAGGTTATGATAGGGCTTCAATGTAAATGTCCCACGATGATATGTCTTGCAAAGGCCAATGATGAAGAAGTCCGATGACGACTATCCAAGATGATTATGTAATGATGAAGAAGTCCAATGATGAATGTGCAAGATGATGATGTAAGCTGAAAAGTCCAAAGATGACTGTCCAAGATGATGTAACGATGAATGCAATATATTGAACGAATAAACGACTTTAAATAGTTTTTAAGTTTTTATGTTGGTACTTGCGAAGTGCAAGATCCTGTCACGATCGCCAATGTTTGATCTGCCCAGTTGCAGATGGTACAAACTCCAATGCTCAATTGCATGTGGAGTGGAGTAAGGAAAAATTAGTCTTCTCCTCTTCGAATTCCAGAAAGAAGTCGTTTTTATATTTCGATTTCATGAGTTGGAAGCTCTTCATGAGTCATGTAACAGATACTTTTAAACCATGTTAATGTAAATACAGTGGTAGAAATTCCAACTTCTTAAACAAATAATATAAGAAAATTAGATATATACAAATCTAAGTTAACGATGACGTCTCCTACAACATCAACATCAACCGCTGACGACACGGAATAGAAGCGTTGTTTGATTGGAGTTGCTTCTTTGATCTCTATGTCATGAACGATAAGTGGAGTTCGGCCTAATCCTTGTGGTTTAAAATGCGGAAATAATTGAATAACATCACTTAATCTTTTTTCCTGCTCTGGGGTTAATAAACATTTCTTTTCGTGGGAGTCGTACAATGAAATGAAAATCCTGGACATAACTTAAAAAATTTCCAGAAATCGATTCCTAAATTAAGTCTTTTTTGCCAATGAAGGGATAATAAAAAGAGAAAGAGGTTTTTGCTTGCTTTCATATTGCACGTCTGTTCTTACCATTCTGGTAACTGAGTGTCTTTTTCCGTCAGCTGTGGCCACACTTGACATAATAGTTAAAAATCCAGAATATTTCGTCTAGTTTTTGCTGCTTAATCTGATCCGATACAACTGTAATTGGCTCCAGTATCCAATAGACCAAGCTCAGAAATTTAACTGGAGCTTAGAAACGACCATCTGCGGCTTTAATAGTTATAAATGCCATTATAAGTGTTTAGACATCTTTTACTTTTTTCCAAAAAGAACTGGCAAGTTGCAACCTCCTGTGCAAAGATTTTGTCTCGACAAATGGTTTTGCAGCCGTTGATGGTATGGTAGTCTGTGATATGGCTGTATTTTACTTTCCCGCCGATTCGCTCCGGTATTATCTAGGCATACATCACATTGTGGTTTGTAGACATTTTTCTTTCCACATCCGTAGCACATGTCCCATCTGTGTCCTTCGATGTCAGAATTCCAACAAATGTATTTTTTTTCTTTGACGTGAATTGCATTTAACTCCGGTCTTTTCCCCCAGGATTTTCGTCTGTCTCTTCAAGTAAAGCGATATTCTTTCTAACATTTGTATATTTCGTAATGAGTTTTCCTGATTCTTCACGGAGAAATTGCTCTCGGCGGTGCACCAATTGGCGTAGTTTAGATACCGATTCTATGGGAACATACATATAATAACGCTTCTCGTACTTCAGAAATCAGGTTTCTTTGTAGCTGAAGTACGAGTCGTTTGTCCTATATAGGTATTACCAATCTCGATAACAAAATCATTACGTCTTCATAGTAATGCGTTACCATTCCCCTGTTTTCGGCTGCGTATTTCTTCTAGAATCAAATCATCATCCTTAAAATCGTCATATTCCAGATTGCAAACCAGACAAAACTCCTCCCAAATAACGTCATCATGTTCTCTTCGATAGCGCCAATGCCGTGGATCGTGGTTACTAGATTGTCCCACTGAATTATTTAAATTCAAATTTCCTAATTTCTGATCAATTAAATATTCCATTCTCTCAAAAATTGCATCACAGTTTCCTCAGCTGCTCGACTTGAAGTTGATTGTTGCTGCGAACGCTGGTTGTGTTGATTCGAGTTCTCCGGTTTACGTGCCGTTGAAGATTTGGGGTCCTCCTCCTATAGCTTCTGATTTTAATTGCGCAGCCGGAGATGCTTCATTACTAGATTGTAATTGAGCTCTAGTATTGTGGGTCTTTTTGTTTCTCTTACTTAAGGGACCCTCTGTTCGATCAGACATTGTGAATTGGACTAAATATTTCTGGTGGCATACTTACTTACAGCAATGACATTCCTGATGTTATTATATATAATTTTCTATACACTTCTGGTAAAAAACATGATTTCATTTAGTAATCCTAAGCCCCTCTTTTTTAACAACACTTTCAAGCAAATTGTACATTCTGCTTCTGGTAGCACAGTCAATTCTTCATTACTCCTAATTATTGTAATTTTCTTATTTTTCTACGAACAAATTACTATCCGTACTTTATTTGATTTGTTTTAATATATTTAATTACATAACGATTACCTTCCTTGTTTTGAAAATGAGGGTAAGCAAAATTATAGGTGCGGTACTAATACAGAGAGAGAATTGAACTAATTTAAAGTTCAATCTCAGAAAAATAATGTGTGAAGGGATAGCGAAATCGTCGCCAAAACGAAAAGCCTAGTCTCAACCAATATCATAAACTGAACTCACTTTGTTTCATCGGTCAGAATTCGGGGCTCGCCAAATATCTGCTGTTCCAGATGATTAAGCAGTCAATTCATTGATATCTGCTGAAACATGTGTTTAATTGTAATTAAAAGAAAAGGAAAAAATAAATAAACTACAATGCCGACGCCGACATCAAAAAATTTTTATGCTTTACTGGTCGTAAAATCGAAACAATCAAATTGACGAATTCCAAGAAAAACACAGCCTATAATATACGACTGTCATTATATTGTAGAGTTTGTATTTGTTTCTAAGTATATTTACCGATTCATGTCAAAGTGCCTCATCACTGGTCAGAACTCGGATTCTCCAAATATCTGCATTCCTAATGAATAAGTTACTCAAACAGCTACCCATGAATGAGGCTGGGGGATCTTATAAAGAGATAAAGTAAGAAGTAGCAGAAGGAAAAAAGGAACCTGAAATTCTTGAACACTTGAATCCTAAAAAGAAACACCGATGAACCGAATAACTGTAAACAAGTCTAACAAGTCCATTTATTGGGCGCCAAAATTATGTAATGTACAAATCCGAAATGATTCCAAATCATGTACATCCCCTCTTAGTTCTTTGAATCAAGAGGGGGTCGGGTTCGTCCTTTATAGGTGACCTCTCTCTCGCAGTCCCTATACATCAGATGTCACGATGGGCAAGAGCACCAAAAATCAGGCCAAAGAAAGAGGTGGCTTGCCCACTATAGGATCAAAGGCCGATCTGGTGGCGCTCTTCAACAAAGGTCCAGCATATGAAATGTGATGTTTGTAGATTGGCTTGTGCTAGTCGGTGTACTATCCTGTCTGATACGGTCTTAACTAACATTGTCCGATGCTCATAACCATTTATAACGTCTCGCGCGATAATTAATATAGCATAAGCTTTTTTCAAGTTGTTGCGTTGAGTTGATGTTTCAAACCGGTTTTTTCACTGACATTAAACCAGCTGTCCGAGAAAAAAAAAGTGTTTGCGACACCCTTTATGCCAACTTTTCTTGACAACCTTTTTTTGATGAGGCTTTCAAGAATGAGTAGTTTCTACGATTTCCACGAAACAATGGAGCCAATATGCTCTATGCTCCACTGCAACATTTTTGATAAGATGGTTTTGGTTTGAGACGCTTTTTAACTTAATTTGAATATTTTCTTAGATGTGCGTTTTACATCGCTCCAATTGTCGGCGTGTTCGTTTCTTTAATTGTGGCAGCATCTTTCTAAGGTCGGAATACAGTAAAAATAATAAAAACTTGAAATAATAGATAAAGCGATACTGTTTGAGGCATCTTACTACGTTTTGTATTTGTGCAAACTAATACATATGGGCAATTCCGAAATCACTCACACGACTTTCGGAAGCAGAATAAAACTTTATAAGTGAAAGAAATCAAAGAAAATCAATATTTTACAATTAATCACTAATAATTTTTGAAAGAATTTTTAGGGTACCATCAATCGTATTAAAAATTTTGGGCCTCCTGTTTTTATCTGTTGAGAAAAAAGCTCCAAAAAAAAACGGCCAATCACACGACATCAAATATACTTGAGATTATACATCATTGCTAACAACCGCCAAACTCTGCGAACTGTCTGAGAATTTTAAACTTTGAATATTTTTTGCATATATTAGAAATGTTAAGCTTTATTTGTAGACTTAAGATTTTTCCATATTGGCCTCGACCTTTTTTTAAAAATTATTTTTCTGAGTCACTCACGCGACATTTTTTCCAGTACAGTTTTCAATGCATTTTCATAGAAAATTTTAGTTAATTTATTAGTATTTCAGCTATTAATACAAACCAAAAAAAGGAAGGGATTATTTATGAGTTGATACAGACTAATAAATACTCTATACTCAAAGAAATATATATTAATTTATGTAGGATTTTTGGGAATAGGAAGTTGACGCAAAAAATATATTTTCATCTATTCTTATGAAAAAATGTAAGTGTTCTTTTTTACTGTTTTTCGGTCACTCACACGACAAAAAAAGATGACTTGACAGATAAGCGAAATTACGGTAAAATCGTACTCTTACGGCTCTCTTTATATTTTTTACGGTTAGTTCACGTATCTAAGTTTGATTTATGAGCAGAACATTTACGGTAACAGAACCTCTAATGCCGTAAATAATTTAAAGAGTAGTCCCTTAAAAATGTAAAAACTTTACTAAAAACACAAACTCAATTTTTCTCACAAATATTTTGTACATTTGAAGTTTTTTTTCACTACTACTATTCAAAAATGTACATTTGGAACATTTCGTAATAGAATATAATGAAAAAATACCGATATTTGGTACTTTATGTTTGGGTCCTGTGGTTGACCTCTTTCCAGAAATGCCCATATGGTATTTATTAATATATTATGGTAGAGTACAAATCTGAGAAACGAACGTATAACGATCCTTTCTCGTCTCTTGGGATATTTCTATTATCTCTTGAACTAGGTTCGGCACAACAAAATTTATTGTTTAATGGTTTTAATGGCTGGATATGACTAATTTCTGTGGAGAAGTCCCGACTTGGGCAGCGCTGATTGTGGTTTGGGTCGTTCGCTGCTTGCTCCAGTCCTTCTCTTGTTCCTTTTGTCTCCGCTGGTTACTATTCGGCTGGGTATGACTAATTTTTCTGGAGAAGTCCCGACTTGGGCAGCGTTGATTGTGGTTTGGTTCCTTCGCTGCTTGCTCCAGTCCTTCTCTTGTTCCTTGTGTCTCCGCTGGTTACTATTTGAGACTCGTGATGTAGATACTTTGCCTTGTATCTCCCTCTTTAGAATGTCACTGGAACGTTGATTTACCTTAGGATAGATCCTATGGCCTTTATTTCACGTTTCCTGACGTATCCTGATCTTTTAGGGATGTTATTTCCACCTCGATGCCTTCAGCTGTGTTTGTAAGATGGTCTTTGTGTGCTCGTTGCCTCTAGGACAAATCCCGTGGCCGCTTGCTATGAAACAGAATTTTTCCCAGCGATTGGTATTCGTCAGGATATATAGATCCTGGAATATATATATCCTCGTGCCTTCCAATGTGCTGTGAATCGTCCTTGAGCCGTTTGACCTCTCTTCTTATGTTGCTTGGGCACGGTGTTTTGGTCCTATTCTAAGGACTTGTTGGTTGTCTGATAACTTGAGAGGTTACTCGTAAGGCCTTCTCAGTTATTGTATTTCTCCTTGATCCTTTGTACAGGACTTGTTTCACTTGCTTGAGCCTTTAAGGTTACTCGTAAGGCCTCAAAACTCATTGGTTGATCACGACTTGTTGACTTGATGATTTCCTTGATGGGTGTTGCCTTTATATAGGCATAACTTGAGAGGTTACTCGTAAGGCCTTCTCAGTTATTGTATTTCTCCTTGATCCTTTGTACAGGACTTGTATCACATACTTGAGCCTTTAAGGTTACTCGTAAGGCCTCAAAACTCATTGGTTGATCACGACTTGTTGACTTGATGATTTCCTTGATGAGTGTTGCCTTTATATAGGCTCCCACGGCCTCAGGAATTGATTGGTGTAGTACCGCTATACAGCTGGTACTCTTTTATCGGCCCTCTGCTTTCAGCCACGCATCCACTTGTTACTATGCGTGGTGAAAGTCCCGTAAATCCTTGTCGCATATGTGTCCACTTTCTTTGTGGCTGCGCGACCATTTGTTTCCTTGTCCTTGTCTTTCTCCCTTGCCACATAGTTTCTCGGTTGTTGATTTTCGCTGCTTTCTTTTTTCTGGTGACGCTGCCGTCGCCCGTCGCTCCCCTTGATCCACTCGTCATATCCAACTTCGCCCAAATTCCCCCCACACTAGAACTAGACATACATATATTTGCTATATTCAACTTAATTTATTATTTCATGCTAATTAGCCTGTTTATTTTAATAAGTATTAGTGGCTGATTTTATCTGTATCGCAATCTAATGCGCATATCTTATCCATTGGCTTCCCCATTGCTCATGCCTCCTCCTTCGGGTTGCATATTCCCCTTACAAATCCACAAGCCCATATTGTTTCTTGCATTTATGCTTTCCCCCTACTCCCCGATTCACAAGCATAGCCCTCACTTGGTATCCTTTCGGTAACATGCATACCCCGCACCCGTCTCCCAGGCTTGCTTGGCCCTCACTTTTGTTCTTTTTTGTTCGCATGATTTCGGCTGTTTGCGATCTAAATGCTTTCGGTCTCGCATGCGTGACGCAGGCAGAGAGTACCTACATTGGCCACCGGTACTCTCTCTCGCGGTCGCACACGTGTATAGTGTGGGTGTATGCTTATCCAGCGTATTGTTCCCAAACCAGACGCATGGTATTCTAGTGCATGTACTTCTCTTATTGCCTCTCTGTGCTTTTGGATTTTCTAAATAGGCCAATGCCCTCTTTTGATTGCAATTATGCCCTCAAGCCTCGTTTCATTTGGTCTTATACAGCCGAATTTCTTGTATTATGCACACATGCCACGCATCTTCCCGCTTGTACGAAATCGCCAGCGTTAGCGTGTGATTCGATCGGCCATGTTTGATTCACTCTTATACAGCCGAACTTATTATGCTATGTTTTCCACGCATCTTGCCGCTTGTACGAAATCGCCAGCGGTTGCGTGTGGCTCGATTGGCCCCGTTCGATCGGATTGATTGCGTGCCCCGAATACTTTCGGCAGGCGAAACCCGGTGGCACAGTTGATCGAAATGATGTTAAGTAATACGGTGATCATATAAACAAACATTGTAAGAAATGGGGACTGTCTGGTCTACAATTTCGCCATATATCAACTTCGGACCGGGGGCGTAGTTACGGACCCATACTGGAGCACCAATAGGAAACTGCTTATCATTTGTTTCCTTGGGTTGAATTTTGTCGAAATATGACTTAAGCTCTCGGTTACAAAGTAGTTCTGCAAGGGTACGGTTTGTCGTGGAGTGAGGGGTGGTGTGTTGGCTAAAAAGATATCGCGCCAGTGCGATATCTATGTTAAGATTTCTGTCAAATTTTTTCAGCCATGCGCCATGCGCTCGGGTTGCCCATTCGTAGTAGGATGAAATGGAGCCGACCGAATGTGTCGAATCACGTTGTTGCTCATAAAGATCCTGAATTCTTCAGACATGAATGCAGTGCCATTGTATGACAATATTTCGTCCGGTAATCCGTGCTTCGCAAAAAGTTAGATCACCAAATGTAACTTCGAGACATGGCTTTTATTTTTACAATCTCCGGGTGTGAAGAATGCTACACTTGTAGTAAAGCCGGTCTAGATGGTTCGGGAATCACGGCTCGGTGGCCCTATACAAGAAATAGTTTGTTTGCTGAAGGGTCGTGCTGTCGAAAAAAATATTAGTAGAGCTGATCTGAACGATAAACTTTTCCATTGAGCCATCCCCTTAACACCTAGTTCAGAACCTTTGATTAGTGCGCTTCTTTCTTAGTCTGTAATGCTAGAGTTTAAGCGCTGATAAGTGAAGTTTCAGCCCATTAAATTATTAACATTTCTTCTGTAGTGTTGCCTTCGCCTTGTTGTGGTAATGGGCATCGGCTTAAAAAGTCGGCGTTGCCCATTTTTAACAAGTTCGGTAAATTAGTTTAAAGTAATAACCATTCAAAAATATCGCTCTTCGAAACCTCTGTGTACAAATTATATGTGGTGTTTTCTTGGCCGTTGTAAATATTCCGAGCAATGGGCAATGATCTGTGACAATAAAAATCGAGGTCCTCGGTAGGAGGCATGGCCACTCGATGTGTTGAATGCTTTACGACCCGGGTCTCTTACAGACTCGTATAAGATGACCTGTACGGTGACAGGCATGGCACACAGTGTTCCGATGTGGGCACAGTTTCCGCAAGTGAGCACCCCCGCAACCATCGCATGTCTGGTTGTGCTGATTGGGTCAGCTTGGACGGATCGCGTTGGTCTATTTCGCATGGCCCAAGCGCTGTGAGCAGCGGCCTCACTAGATATGGCGCGTGCCATCGAGCGTTGAACTGTTAAATATGCCTCTGTTAGCGATCGCGCAACATGCGATCCAACGCACCGCCCAATTTGCAGTCGACGGCGAGAGTCCTAAGTGCAGCCATGTAGTTCGCAGCCGATTCATCTATTAATTGGTCTCGTTTATGAAATTGGTGGTAGGCCGCAATTTCCGTTTGACATGGAGACAAATGTTGGTTGAGTAAGTAATATATATTTCCGATAAACTCAAGTCACTAACCTGAGTGGGGGATGCCAATGACGTTAGAAGCTCGATCATTGGAGCGCCAGCCTATAAAAGCAATGCAGCCTTCTTTCGTACTTCCTCCGTAACGTCATTGGCCAGAAGATACAGCTCGAATGATATTATCACCGATTTATTTGTTGTTTTGCGTTTTGTAGCAATATCCTTTACCTTTGCAGTCTTTTCCTCATCTGATTCCAAATCAGACATTAGTCGTTGAATTCGATCGTATGTATGCAAGCATCAATTCATAATTGCAGTAGTCATAATGCCGTTATGTGCCGTTCTAATACCGTTTCTGTATTCCAATAAAATTTTGCGCCAGCACGCATGCGGTTTTCGCGTCTCTTTGTTCGCTTTCGTCTATTGTAACTGTACACACGATATATATATGCAGGATTCTAGTATTGTAATTATTTAATTCGATATTATTTAAGGATGTGATTTCCTTATTTAAACTTTTTTATTATTTATTAACAATGTTTCTTTGTGTTAAGAATACATATATTTATTAATTATTATAATGGCCTTAGCGACAAATTTGGGTGTGCGATGTGATCGAGGCGAGAGTATGATTGCGAGTGCTTTATTTTCATGAGTGAGTCCACCAGATAGGTACGGCCGCTGCGTGTCGTTCTGTCTCGCTCACTCGGTACCAAACGATTGCCATGATTATGCCTGCCTGACACTTCATTTCCTACAATCGGCTGTCCTGGCAAGTCATTCGACCCGAATGATCCTAGCCAAGGTTTCATGAACTCAGCCACTGTTGAGGTCTTACAAGGTCCTTCACCGTCGCCAACCTTCTCGACGTCGTATCGACCGTGCCTATTCACCTTCGTAACTTTATATGGTCCTAAGTATTTACCTCTCAACTTTAGACCTGTCCCATACTGCGTACGTTTAATCGCCACTAACTCGTTTAAATTGTATTTTCTTTCACATTTCCTGTTTTTGTCGAACGTTCTTTTCACTTCCTGCTGTATTTAATCGATATTCTTTCGAGCCTCCGCTCTAATCTCATCACGACCACAGTCTAATTCTTCTATTAACGAATCGGTTATCAGCTTTCTCATTTTGGGATCATTAGGACTACGCATCTCTATTCCTGTCAAAATCTTAAAAGGTGTAACTCTTGTACTTCTTGGAGCAGTATTATTAATAAATTGTTGCACACGACCTACATACTTGTACCAGTTTCCCTCATTCTCTTGTCTTAAGTTTGAAATCATTGGAACTATTATATTATGCATCCTTTCTACTTGGCCGTTGCCACGGGGTACACCTGTTGCTATCAGTAAATGCTGTATATTCTGTCTGTTACAATATTCCTCAAACGCATTGGACGTGAATGCTGCTCCCCTGTCAGAAATTATTTTCATCGGGTTACCAAAAATTATGGCCTGCCTTTCAAGAGAACTAAGTACTTCCTCGACTCCTGTTCCACGAGTCGGATACAACCATACAAACTTAGAGAACCCATCAACAATAACAAGTATATGATTGTAACGCTTTGTTGTGACCTCCATCGGGCCAACGTGATCAATGTGATATGTCATCAATGGCTGATCTCCTTTACTTATTGCCATCAAATATCCTTCCTTTTTGCCGGTCTTGGCATTAACAATAAGACATTCCACGCAACACTCAACAACACGGACTACCTTCTCTTTTAATTTTGGAATATAATACGATTTTTCTACGATATCCTGAGTCTTTCTAGCTCCAAAATGTCCTTGTTTATGTGCAATCTGTATTATTTCCTTTTCCATCTGCGAGGGAACGACAATAAGTTCTCGATTAGGGTCCTTTAACAATATTTCGTTTTCAATGTAAAAATCTTCATATCCTTTCTGTTGAACTAAGCTCCTAATCAATTTGGTCCAATCATCTGACAACTGTGCTTCTCTTAATTTATGGGTTATAGTGTCAGTTAGCAGAAAACAAGATAAACGGCTCAAGGCATCCACATGCCGCATCTTTGAACCTGAACGATGTTCGATCTGATAATCGAAATCTTGTAGGTACATTGCCCAACGTGCTACACGCAACGGAACCTCTTTCTTTTTCATTGTCATCGTGAACGCATTACAATCTGTGACAATCTTAAATCTCAATCCTAACACATATATACACCACTTTATTAATGCTCCAATAACTGCTAAAACCTCAAGTTCATATGAATCATACTTCTCTTCGCAAGGTTTAGTTTTCCGACTTATATATTGTACCGGATGGAATAAACCATCTTCTGAATCTTTCTGTAAAAGCGCAGCTCCGAAACCGTGTTTCGAGGCATCAGTGTGAATTTCAGTCTCTAGCTTAGGATTGTATAGCTTTAAAACAGGACCTTTGATCAATGCTAACTTCAATTGCTCAAACGCTGCCATTTGCAATTCTTTAAACTTAAACTTGTTGTCCTTTCGCAAAATGTCAGTCAAGGGCTTAGCTGTTACTGCGTATCCTTCGATAAATTTACGGAAATACGATGTTAACCCTAAAAATCGTTGAACTGACTTCTTATCGTGTGGGATCGGGAATCTTGAAACGGCATCAGTCTTCTCCTTACTTGGCTTAATACTTCCATTTTCAACTATATAGCCCAAAAAATTTACTTTACTCTGCAGTATTTGACATTTCTCCCAGTTTATTCTCAACCCATTTTCCGCAGCTATCTTCAACACCCTTTTAAGTTTAATTAGACCATCATTCACGCTAACACTTGGTATAATTATATCGTCCATATACACCACTGCATCTCCATTCTTTACTGATTCTCTCATTACTGCCATTATAAATCTGGTAAAAACTGCTGGAGAGTTGGAAATTCCGAATGGTACGTACAGGAATTCATACTGACCATTCTAAGTTACGAATGCAGTGTACTTCTGAGATTTTTCCTCAACAGGAACATGGAAAAACCCGTTTGTTAGATCTAAAGTAGTGTAAACCAACGCACTTTGAAGTTTTTCTAATACGGTGTCCATCTGTGGCATAGGAAAATTATCTCGGACCACTTTCTCATTTAGCTTTCTGTAATCGCAGCACAGACGCTTTTTCCCATTCTTCTTTGTTACAAGTACAACAGGCGAAGCATATTCGGAAAAACTTGGCCTTATTATCTTCTCCTCTAACCATTCTTGTACTATACTATCAACGATTTTCTGATCAGACTCTGCTAGACGCCTTGGATGCTGATAAACTGGCAACTCATCCGTTAGTACAATCTTCATTTCTATAGGAGTGTTTGTATTTCTATTAGGTTTGTAACTATTAATCAACTTCTTGACTTCACTACCGATTTCTGCACTGATATGTGACAATTCACTCTTGATTTCCAATTTATTCTGTTCTGCACTGTGCATACACATACTTTCAAATTCCTCAAACAACTCAGCACAAGATTTATTCGCGTTACACAGTGATTCTTTTCTGTTGATGCTCACAAACTTTGTACCTTTCTTGGTAACAACCAAATCGACGTGATCTAATATGGTTCTACCTAAAATTGCCTCATATGCCATGTCTTCATCAGGAACGATATGAAACTCGACTTCCATCTCAATGCCGTCTATCTTGACAGTTATGCTAAAACTACCGAAGGTCATCACATGACTTCTACCAATGCCTGTAAGAGTCTTCGAATATCCAGTTAATGACTTAATTCCGAGTTTAACAAACACGCTTTTACGTATGAGACTCAAATTTGCTCCTGTATCAATTAGACCGTTGAACTTAATCGATTTATAAGTTACTTCTTTCAACTCCAAACCCGAATCAGTAAATTTACCTGATGCTTTTATTAATTTATCATCTACAACATTGGTGCTTTCAACTTTGGTGGTATCTTTATCTTTACATTCCAACGAACGATGGCCTGTTTTGCCACATTTAAAACAAGTAAACGTTTTCTTTTTACAGTCTCTCATCATGTGTGAAAGATCACAACACTTAAAACATTTGCGATCATCTTTTGTTGTCGAATTTTTCTCTCTATTATCTCTACCTTGCTTGTGAACAGATGACTCGAATGTTGTTTTCTTTGACGACTTTCTAGGATCATAGGATTTTAAGTAGGTCTCTATTTGAACTTTTAACGCATCCACTGTTCTCGCCTGATACAATAATGCCTTATTTGCTCCCATGTCTGGTATACCTTCTACGAAATACTCGATTAAACTTTCGTCATCCAAATCGATTGGCTTTGCGATTTCCATTAACGAATACAAAAACTCATACAAGTTCTCACCTCTCTTTAACTGTCGATTGCTCAGTCTTCTATGAACTTCTGCTGATGAAACCTTTACTCTAAATTCGTTTTTTAAAGCTACTTTCAGGGACTCCCAACTACAAATATCTCTCTTACTACGTATAAACGATAATGCAGCTCCCTTTAACAATTGTTTTGCATACACAAAAAGCTGTAACTGACTCCACTGTACGGTTAAAGCGCATTCTTCTAGCTCCCTAATCCATTGTACAACATCAATCGAACCTAAACCGCAAAACTCTGAAATGCTTCCCTCCACATCTTTTAGTGTGAACCATGACCTTTGCCCATCTGTGTTCGGGACTTCTCGAATTGTTCTAGCCGAGGCGAAATCTGCCTCCTGCCCGTCATTCTCAATTTCTATTAGATCGTAGTGAGCGAGTAGACGCGTTTGCAGCTCTGCTTTAAGGCCTGTAGTCTCTAGCCCTAACTCTCTCAATTTAGTGCGCAACTCCTCAATACGCAACGTTAGAATCTCACCTCGATCCATTTCACTCAATTACAGTTATATTGCTTAACAAGGTTGGTATATTAATATATAGGTAGTATTAATCAATCAAATTTGTTACGACTTAACAAGATTTACACACTATGTTAATGTAGGTCAAATTGTGTTAGGTTATGGTTTAATTCAGACGATTCTTAGAAATGTGCTCTCTGCAGCTCGCATCAATTTCGTCGATATTTTTGCCACCGGTCTGGTTTCGCTGTGCAAGCAAAGTAACTCACACTCAAGACAATAATTAAACAGCTCACCCAACTATAGTCGTCCTGCTCTATGGAGCCACTCAATATCTCTGTAGCAACTGTTCGGTTCGCTCTCTGTTGCCACTCACTCTGTTGTCGCTACTCACTCGGCTGTTTTCCACTCGTTCTCGTGATCTCTCTTTGTCTGCTTCCACACCAATTGTCTCAACTTCGTGTCTGCTGCCTTCTCGTTTGGTCTTGTCGGCGTCGTCTGCTTTTGTAACGGTTTCTGTTTTCCGATTTCTGTTCTCCTTTGGTTTTCCGTTTCCACAGTGAACACTAGTTATCACCAACTTCGTGCTCTCTGTCTGCTCTCTCCGTCTGTCTGCTTCCACAGTGAACACTGGTTATCATCAACTTCGTGCCCTCTGTCTGCTCTCTCCGTCTGTCTGCTTCCACAGTGACCACTAATTATCATCAACTTCGTGTCCGCTGTCTGCTCTCTCCGTCTGTCTGCTTCCACAGTGAACACTAATTTTCATCAATTTCGTGTCCGCTGTCTGCTTTCTCTTTTCCTCTCGAGTCACCACCCTTCTCGAGCTGCTTTCAACTTCAGCCGCCGACTTTTGCCGAAACGGCGCCAAAATTCTGGGCGACGCTCTTCTTGCGTCCACTCGTCGCCTCTCGTACAGTCACGCCAACTTCCACTAGTTTTTGAACTTGTAGTGGTTGCGTCTTTTGAAATTCGTTCGCCAACAACCTTGACTTTGTATGTTAATGCATGCAATTTTAACAATTTTCTGTTCATTTGCGAACTTCACACACACACACACACGATTTTCACTAATTGTCTTGGGCCAGAAATCTCGGTTGAGCCCCCCAGTTTGCAGGATTCTAGTATTGTAATTATTTAATTCTATATTATTTAAGGATGTGATTTCCTTATTTAAACTTTTTTATTATTTATTAACAATGTTTCTTTGTGTTAAGAATACATATATTTATTAATTATTATAATGGCCTTAGCGACAAATTTGGGTGTGCGATGTGATCGAGGCGAGAGTATGATTGCGAGTGCTTTATTTTCATGAGTGAGTCGACCAGATAGGTACGGCCGCTGCGTGTCGTTCTGTCTCGCTCACTCGGTACCAAACGATTGCCATGATTATGCCTGCCTGACACTTCATTTCCTACAATCGGCTGTCCTGGCAAGTCATTCGACCCGAATGATCCTAGCCAAGGTTTCATGAACTCAGCCACTGTTGAGGTCTTACAAGGTCCTTCACCGTCGCCAACCTTCTCGACGTCGTATCGACCGTGCCTATTCACCTTCGTAACTTTATATGGTCCTAAGTATTTACCTCTCAACTTTAGACCTGTCCCATACTGCGTACGTTTAATCGCCACTAACTCGTTTAAATTGTATTTTCTTTCACATTTCCTGTTTTTGTCGAACGTTCTTTTCATTTCCTGCTGTATTTAATCGATATTCTTTCGAGCCTCCGCTCTAATCTCATCACGACCACAGTCTAATTCTTCTATTAACGAATCGGTTATCAGCTTTCTCATTTTGGGATCATTAGGACTACGCATCTCTATTCCTGTCAAAATCTTAAAAGGTGTAACTCTTGTACTTCTTGGAGCAGTATTATTAATAAATTGTTGCACACGACCTACATACTTGTACCAGTTTCCCTCATTCTCTTGTCTTAAGTTTGAAATCATTGGAACTATTATATTATGCATCCTTTCTACTTGGCCGTTGCCACGGGGTACACCTGTTGCTATCAGTAAATGCTGTATATTCTGTCTGTTACAATATTCCTTAAACGCATTGGACGTGAATGCTGCTCCCCTGTCAGAAATTATTTTCATCGGGTTACCAAAAATTATGGCCTGCCTTTCAAGAGAACTAAGTACTTCCTCGACTCCTGTTCCACGAGTCGGATACAACCATACAAACTTAGAGAACCCATCAACAATAACAAGTATATGATTGTAACGCTTTGTTGTGACCTCCATCGGGCCAACGTGATCAATGTGATATGTCATCAATGGCTGATCTCCTTTACTTATTGCCATCAAATATCCTTCCTTTTTGCCGGTCTTGGCATTAACAATATGACATTCCACGCAACACTCAACAACACGGACTACCTTCTCTTTTAATTTTGGAATATAATACGATTTTTCTACGATATCCTGAGTCTTTCTAGCTCCAAAATGTCCTTGTTTATGTGCAATCTGTATTATTTCCTTTTCCATCTGCGAGGGAACGACAATAAGTTCTCGATTAGGGTCCTTTAACAATATTTCGTTTTCAATGTAAAAATCTTCATATCCTTTCTGTTGAACTAAGCTCCTAATCAATTTGGTCCAATCATCTGACAACTGTGCTTCTCTTAATTTATGGGTTATAGTGTCAGTTAGCAGAAAACAAGATAAACGGCTCAAGGCATCCACATGCCGCATCTTTTGAACCTGAACGATGTTCGATCTGATAATCGAAATCTTGTAGGTACATTGCCCAACGTGCTACACGCAACGGAACCTCTTTCTTTTTCATTGTCATCGTGAACGCATTACAATCTGTGACAATCTTAAATCTCAATCCTAACACATATATACACCACTTTATTAATGCTCCAATAACTGCTAAAACCTCAAGTTCATATGAATCATACTTCTCTTCGCAAGGTTTAGTTTTCCGACTTATATATTGTACCGGATGGAATAAACCATCTTCTGAATCTTTCTGTAAAAGCGCAGCTCCGAAACCGTGTTTCGAGGCATCAGTGTGAATTTCAGTCTCTAGCTTAGGATTGTATAGCTTTAAAACAGGACCTTTGATCAATGCTAACTTCAATTGCTCAAACGCTGCCATTTGCAATTCTTTAAACTTAAACTTGTTGTCCTTTCGCAAAATGTCAGTCAAGGGCTTAGCTGTTACTGCGTATCCTTCGATAAATTTACGGAAATACGATGTTAACCCTAAAAATCGTTGAACTGACTTCTTATCGTGTGGGATCGGGAATCTTGAAACGGCATCAGTCTTCTCCTTACTTGGCTTAATACTTCCATTTTCAACTATATAGCCCAAAAAATTTACTTTACTCTGCAGTATTTGACATTTCTCCCAGTTTATTCTCAACCCATTTTCCGCAGCTATCTTCAACACCCTTTTAAGTTTAATTAGACCATCATTCACGCTAACACTTGGTATAATTATATCGTCCATATACACCACTGCATCTCCATTCTTTACTGATTCTCTCATTACTGCCATTATAAATCTGGTAAAAACTGCTGGAGAGTTGGAAATTCCGAATGGTACGTACAGGAATTCATACTGACCATTCTAAGTTACGAATGCAGTGTACTTCTGAGATTTTTCCTCAACAGGAACATGGAAAAACCCGTTTGTTAGATCTAAAGTAGTGTAAACCAACGCACTTTGAAGTTTTTCTAATACGGTGTCCATCTGTGGCATAGGAAAATTATCTCGGACCACTTTCTCATTTAGCTTTCTGTAATCGCAGCACAGACGCTTTTTCCCATTCTTCTTTGTTACAAGTACAACAGGCGAAGCATATTCGGAAAAACTTGGCCTTATTATCTTCTCCTCTAACCATTCTTGTACTATACTATCAACGATTTTCTGATCAGACTCTGCTAGACGCCTTGGATGCTGATAAACTGGCAACTCATCCGTTAGTACAATCTTCATTTCTATAGGAGTGTTTGTATTTCTATTAGGTTTGTAACTATTAATCAACTTCTTGACTTCACTACCGATTTCTGCACTGATATGTGACAATTCACTCTTGATTTCCAATTTATTCTGTTCTGCACTGTGCATACACATACTTTCAAATTCCTCAAACAACTCAGCACAAGATTTATTCGCGTTACACAGTGATTCTTTTCTGTTGATGCTCACAAACTTTGTACCTTTCTTGGTAACAACCAAATCGACGTGATCTAATATGGTTCTACCTAAAATTGCCTCATATGCCATGTCTTCATCAGGAACGATATGAAACTCGACTTCCATCTCAATGCCGTCTATCTTGACAGTTATGCTAAAACTACCGAAGGTCATCACATGACTTCTACCAATGCCTGTAAGAGTCTTCGAATATCCAGTTAATGACTTAATTCCGAGTTTAACAAACACGCTTTTACGTATGAGACTCAAATTTGCTCCTGTATCAATTAGACCGTTGAACTTAATCGATTTATAAGTTACTTCTTTCAACTCCAAACCCGAATCAGTAAATTTACCCGATGCTTTTATTAATTTATCATCTACAACATTGGTGCTTTCAACTTTGGTGGTATCTTTATCTTTACATTCCAACGAACGATGGCCTGTTTTGCCACATTTAAAACAAGTAAACGTTTTCTTTTTACAGTCTCTCATCATGTGTGAAAGATCACAACACTTAAAACATTTGCGATCATCTTTTGTTGTCGAATTTTTCTCTCTATTATCTCTACCTTGCTTGTGAACAGATGACTCGAATGTTGTTTTCTTTGACGACTTTCTAGGATCATAGGATTTTAAGTAGGTCTCTATTTGAACTTTTAACGCATCCACTGTTCTCGCCTGATACAATAATGCCTTATTTGCTCCCATGTCTGGTATACCTTCTACGAAATACTCGATTAAACTTTCGTCATCCAAATCGATTGGCTTTGCGATTTCCATTAACGAATACAAAAACTCATACAAGTTCTCACCTCTCTTTAACTGTCGATTGCTCAGTCTTCTATGAACTTCTGCTGATGAAACCTTTACTCTAAATTCGTTTTTTAAAGCTACTTTCAGGGACTCCCAACTACAAATATCTCTCTTACTACGTATAAACGATAATGCAGCTCCCTTTAACAATTGTTTTGCATACACAAAAAGCTGTAACTGACTCCACTGTACGGTTAAAGCGCATTCTTCTAGCTCCCTAATCCATTGTACAACATCAATCGAACCTAAACCGCAAAACTCTGAAATGCTTCCCTCCACATCTTTTAGTGTGAACCATGACCTTTGCCCATCTGTGTTCGGGACTTCTCGAATTGTTCTAGCCGAGGCGAAATCTGCCTCCTGCCCGTCATTCTCAATTTCTATTAGATCGTAGTGAGCGAGTAGACGCGTTTGCAGCTCTGCTTTAAGGCCTGTAGTCTCTAGCCCTAACTCTCTCAATTTAGTGCGCAACTCCTCAATACGCAACGTTAGAATCTCACCTCGATCCATTTCACTCAATTACAGTTATATTGCTTAACAAGGTTGGTATATTAATATATAGGTAGTATTAATCAATCAAATTTGTTACGACTTAACAAGATTTACACACTATGTTAATGTAGGTCAAATTGTGTTAGGTTATGGTTTAATTCAGACGATTCTTAGAAATGTGCTCTCTGCAGCTCGCATCAATTTCGTCGATATTTTTGCCACCGGTCTGGTTTCGCTGTGCAAGCAAAGTAACTCACACTCAAGACAATAATTAAACAGCTCACCCAACTATAGTCGTCCTGCTCTATGGAGCCACTCAATATCTCTGTAGCAACTGTTCGGTTCGCTCTCTGTTGCCACTCACTCTGTTGTCGCTACTCACTCGGCTGTTTTCCACTCGTTCTCGTGATCTCTCTTTGTCTGCTTCCACACCAATTGTCTCAACTTCGTGTCTGCTGCCTTCTCGTTTGGTCTTGTCGGCGTCGTCTGCTTTTGTAACGGTTTCTGTTTTCCGATTTCTGTTCTCCTTTGGTTTTCCGTTTCCACAGTGAACACTAGTTATCACCAACTTCGTGCTCTCTGTCTGCTCTCTCCGTCTGTCTGCTTCCACAGTGAACACTGGTTATCATCAACTTCGTGCCCTCTGTCTGCTCTCTCCGTCTGTCTGCTTCCACAGTGACCACTAATTATCATCAACTTCGTGTCCGCTGTCTGCTCTCTCCGTCTGTCTGCTTCCACAGTGAACACTAATTTTCATCAATTTCGTGTCCGCTGTCTGCTTTCTCTTTTCCTCTCGAGTCACCACCCTTCTCGAGCTGCTTTCAACTTCAGCCGCCGACTTTTGCCGAAACGGCGCCAAAATTCTGGGCGACGCTCTTCTTGCGTCCACTCGTCGCCTCTCGTACAGTCACGCCAACTTCCACTAGTTTTTGAACTTGTAGTGGTTGCGTCTTTTGAAATTCGTTCGCCAACAACCTTGACTTTGTATGTTAATGCATGCAATTTTAACAATTTTCTGTTCATTTGCGAACTTCACACACACACACACACGATTTTCACTAATTGTCTTGGGCCAGAAATCTCGGTTGAGCCCCCCAGTTTGCAGGATTCTAGTATTGTAATTATTTAATTCTATATTATTTAAGGATGTGATTTCCTTATTTAAACTTTTTTATTATTTATTAACAATGTTTCTTTGTGTTAAGAATACATATATTTATTAATTATTATAATGGCCTTAGCGACAAATTTGGGTGTGCGATGTGATCGAGGCGAGAGTATGATTGCGAGTGCTTTATTTTCATGAGTGAGTCGACCAGATAGGTACGGCCGCTGCGTGTCGTTCTGTCTCGCTCACTCGGTACCAAACGATTGCCATGATTATGCCTGCCTGACACTTCATTTCCTACAATCGGCTGTCCTGGCAAGTCATTCGACCCGAATGATCCTAGCCAAGGTTTCATGAACTCAGCCACTGTTGAGGTCTTACAAGGTCCTTCACCGTCGCCAACCTTCTCGACGTCGTATCGACCGTGCCTATTCACCTTCGTAACTTTATATGGTCCTAAGTATTTACCTCTCAACTTTAGACCTGTCCCATACTGCGTACGTTTAATCGCCACTAACTCGTTTAAATTGTATTTTCTTTCACATTTCCTGTTTTTGTCGAACGTTCTTTTCATTTCCTGCTGTATTTAATCGATATTCTTTCGAGCCTCCGCTCTAATCTCATCACGACCACAGTCTAATTCTTCTATTAACGAATCGGTTATCAGCTTTCTCATTTTGGGATCATTAGGACTACGCATCTCTATTCCTGTCAAAATCTTAAAAGGTGTAACTCTTGTACTTCTTGGAGCAGTATTATTAATAAATTGTTGCACACGACCTACATACTTGTACCAGTTTCCCTCATTCTCTTGTCTTAAGTTTGAAATCATTGGAACTATTATATTATGCATCCTTTCTACTTGGCCGTTGCCACGGGGTACACCTGTTGCTATCAGTAAATGCTGTATATTCTGTCTGTTACAATATTCCTTAAACGCATTGGACGTGAATGCTGCTCCCCTGTCAGAAATTATTTTCATCGGGTTACCAAAAATTATGGCCTGCCTTTCAAGAGAACTAAGTACTTCCTCGACTCCTGTTCCACGAGTCGGATACAACCATACAAACTTAGAGAACCCATCAACAATAACAAGTATATGATTGTAACGCTTTGTTGTGACCTCCATCGGGCCAACGTGATCAATGTGATATGTCATCAATGGCTGATCTCCTTTACTTATTGCCATCAAATATCCTTCCTTTTTGCCGGTCTTGGCATTAACAATAAGACATTCCACGCAACACTCAACAACACGGACTACCTTCTCTTTTAATTTTGGAATATAATACGATTTTTCTACGATATCCTGAGTCTTTCTAGCTCCAAAATGTCCTTGTTTATGTGCAATCTGTATTATTTCCTTTTCCATCTGCGAGGGAACGACAATAAGTTCTCGATTAGGGTCCTTTAACAATATTTCGTTTTCAATGTAAAAATCTTCATATCCTTTCTGTTGAACTAAGCTCCTAATCAATTTGGTCCAATCATCTGACAACTGTGCTTCTCTTAATTTATGGGTTATAGTGTCAGTTAGCAGAAAACAAGATAAACGGCTCAAGGCATCCACATGCCGCATCTTTTGAACCTGAACGATGTTCGATCTGATAATCGAAATCTTGTAGGTACATTGCCCAACGTGCTACACGCAACGGAACCTCTTTCTTTTTCATTGTCATCGTGAACGCATTACAATCTGTGACAATCTTAAATCTCAATCCTAACACATATATACACCACTTTATTAATGCTCCAATAACTGCTAAAACCTCAAGTTCATATGAATCATACTTCTCTTCGCAAGGTTTAGTTTTCCGACTTATATATTGTACCGGATGGAATAAACCATCTTCTGAATCTTTCTGTAAAAGCGCAGCTCCGAAACCGTGTTTCGAGGCATCAGTGTGAATTTCAGTCTCTAGCTTAGGATTGTATAGCTTTAAAACAGGACCTTTGATCAATGCTAACTTCAATTGCTCAAACGCTGCCATTTGCAATTCTTTAAACTTAAACTTGTTGTCCTTTCGCAAAATGTCAGTCAAGGGCTTAGCTGTTACTGCGTATCCTTCGATAAATTTACGGAAATACGATGTTAACCCTAAAAATCGTTGAACTGACTTCTTATCGTGTGGGATCGGGAATCTTGAAACGGCATCAGTCTTCTCCTTACTTGGCTTAATACTTCCATTTTCAACTATATAGCCCAAAAAATTTACTTTACTCTGCAGTATTTGACATTTCTCCCAGTTTATTCTCAACCCATTTTCCGCAGCTATCTTCAACACCCTTTTAAGTTTAATTAGACCATCATTCACGCTAACACTTGGTATAATTATATCGTCCATATACACCACTGCATCTCCATTCTTTACTGATTCTCTCATTACTGCCATTATAAATCTGGTAAAAACTGCTGGAGAGTTGGAAATTCCGAATGGTACGTACAGGAATTCATACTGACCATTCTAAGTTACGAATGCAGTGTACTTCTGAGATTTTTCCTCAACAGGAACATGGAAAAACCCGTTTGTTAGATCTAAAGTAGTGTAAACCAACGCACTTTGAAGTTTTTCTAATACGGTGTCCATCTGTGGCATAGGAAAATTATCTCGGACCACTTTCTCATTTAGCTTTCTGTAATCGCAGCACAGACGCTTTTTCCCATTCTTCTTTGTTACAAGTACAACAGGCGAAGCATATTCGGAAAAACTTGGCCTTATTATCTTCTCCTCTAACCATTCTTGTACTATACTATCAACGATTTTCTGATCAGACTCTGCTAGACGCCTTGGATGCTGATAAACTGGCAACTCATCCGTTAGTACAATCTTCATTTCTATAGGAGTGTTTGTATTTCTATTAGGTTTGTAACTATTAATCAACTTCTTGACTTCACTACCGATTTCTGCACTGATATGTGACAATTCACTCTTGATTTCCAATTTATTCTGTTCTGCACTGTGCATACACATACTTTCAAATTCCTCAAACAACTCAGCACAAGATTTATTCGCGTTACACAGTGATTCTTTTCTGTTGATGCTCACAAACTTTGTACCTTTCTTGGTAACAACCAAATCGACGTGATCTAATATGGTTCTACCTAAAATTGCCTCATATGCCATGTCTTCATCAGGAACGATATGAAACTCGACTTCCATCTCAATGCCGTCTATCTTGACAGTTATGCTAAAACTACCGAAGGTCATCACATGACTTCTACCAATGCCTGTAAGAGTCTTCGAATATCCAGTTAATGACTTAATTCCGAGTTTAACAAACACGCTTTTACGTATGAGACTCAAATTTGCTCCTGTATCAATTAGACCGTTGAACTTAATCGATTTATAAGTTACTTCTTTCAACTCCAAACCCGAATCAGTAAATTTACCCGATGCTTTTATTAATTTATCATCTACAACATTGGTGCTTTCAACTTTGGTGGTATCTTTATCTTTACATTCCAACGAACGATGGCCTGTTTTGCCACATTTAAAACAAGTAAACGTTTTCTTTTTACAGTCTCTCATCATGTGTGAAAGATCACAACACTTAAAACATTTGCGATCATCTTTTGTTGTCGAATTTTTCTCTCTATTATCTCTACCTTGCTTGTGAACAGATGACTCGAATGTTGTTTTCTTTGACGACTTTCTAGGATCATAGGATTTTAAGTAGGTCTCTATTTGAACTTTTAACGCATCCACTGTTCTCGCCTGATACAATAATGCCTTATTTGCTCCCATGTCTGGTATACCTTCTACGAAATACTCGATTAAACTTTCGTCATCCAAATCGATTGGCTTTGCGATTTCCATTAACGAATACAAAAACTCATACAAGTTCTCACCTCTCTTTAACTGTCGATTGCTCAGTCTTCTATGAACTTCTGCTGATGAAACCTTTACTCTAAATTCGTTTTTTAAAGCTACTTTCAGGGACTCCCAACTACAAATATCTCTCTTACTACGTATAAACGATAATGCAGCTCCCTTTAACAATTGTTTTGCATACACAAAAAGCTGTAACTGACTCCACTGTACGGTTAAAGCGCATTCTTCTAGCTCCCTAATCCATTGTACAACATCAATCGAACCTAAACCGCAAAACTCTGAAATGCTTCCCTCCACATCTTTTAGTGTGAACCATGACCTTTGCCCATCTGTGTTCGGGACTTCTCGAATTGTTCTAGCCGAGGCGAAATCTGCCTCCTGCCCGTCATTCTCAATTTCTATTAGATCGTAGTGAGCGAGTAGACGCGTTTGCAGCTCTGCTTTAAGGCCTGTAGTCTCTAGCCCTAACTCTCTCAATTTAGTGCGCAACTCCTCAATACGCAACGTTAGAATCTCACCTCGATCCATTTCACTCAATTACAGTTATATTGCTTAACAAGGTTGGTATATTAATATATAGGTAGTATTAATCAATCAAATTTGTTACGACTTAACAAGATTTACACACTATGTTAATGTAGGTCAAATTGTGTTAGGTTATGGTTTAATTCAGACGATTCTTAGAAATGTGCTCTCTGCAGCTCGCATCAATTTCGTCGATATTTTTGCCACCGGTCTGGTTTCGCTGTGCAAGCAAAGTAACTCACACTCAAGACAATAATTAAACAGCTCACCCAACTATAGTCGTCCTGCTCTATGGAGCCACTCAATATCTCTGTAGCAACTGTTCGGTTCGCTCTCTGTTGCCACTCACTCTGTTGTCGCTACTCACTCGGCTGTTTTCCACTCGTTCTCGTGATCTCTCTTTGTCTGCTTCCACACCAATTGTCTCAACTTCGTGTCTGCTGCCTTCTCGTTTGGTCTTGTCGGCGTCGTCTGCTTTTGTAACGGTTTCTGTTTTCCGATTTCTGTTCTCCTTTGGTTTTCCGTTTCCACAGTGAACACTAGTTATCACCAACTTCGTGCTCTCTGTCTGCTCTCTCCGTCTGTCTGCTTCCACAGTGAACACTGGTTATCATCAACTTCGTGCCCTCTGTCTGCTCTCTCCGTCTGTCTGCTTCCACAGTGACCACTAATTATCATCAACTTCGTGTCCGCTGTCTGCTCTCTCCGTCTGTCTGCTTCCACAGTGAACACTAATTTTCATCAATTTCGTGTCCGCTGTCTGCTTTCTCTTTTCCTCTCGAGTCACCACCCTTCTCGAGCTGCTTTCAACTTCAGCCGCCGACTTTTGCCGAAACGGCGCCAAAATTCTGGGCGACGCTCTTCTTGCGTCCACTCGTCGCCTCTCGTACAGTCACGCCAACTTCCACTAGTTTTTGAACTTGTAGTGGTTGCGTCTTTTGAAATTCGTTCGCCAACAACCTTGACTTTGTATGTTAATGCATGCAATTTTAACAATTTTCTGTTCATTTGCGAACTTCACACACACACACACACGATTTTCACTAATTGTCTTGGGCCAGAAATCTCGGTTGAGCCCCCAGTTTGCAGGATTCTAGTATTGTAATTATTTAATTCTATATTATTTAAGGATGTGATTTCCTTATTTAAACTTTTTTATTATTTATTAACAATGTTTCTTTGTGTTAAGAATACATATATTTATTAATTATTATAATGGCCTTAGCGACAAATTTGGGTGTGCGATGTGATCGAGGCGAGAGTATGATTGCGAGTGCTTTATTTTCATGAGTGAGTCGACCAGATAGGTACGGCCGCTGCGTGTCGTTCTGTCTCGCTCACTCGGTACCAAACGATTGCCATGATTATGCCTGCCTGACACTTCATTTCCTACAATCGGCTGTCCTGGCAAGTCATTCGACCCGAATGATCCTAGCCAAGGTTTCATGAACTCAGCCACTGTTGAGGTCTTACAAGGTCCTTCACCGTCGCCAACCTTCTCGACGTCGTATCGACCGTGCCTATTCACCTTCGTAACTTTATATGGTCCTAAGTATTTACCTCTCAACTTTAGACCTGTCCCATACTGCGTACGTTTAATCGCCACTAACTCGTTTAAATTGTATTTTCTTTCACATTTCCTGTTTTTGTCGAACGTTCTTTTCATTTCCTGCTGTATTTAATCGATATTCTTTCGAGCCTCCGCTCTAATCTCATCACGACCACAGTCTAATTCTTCTATTAACGAATCGGTTATCAGCTTTCTCATTTTGGGATCATTAGGACTACGCATCTCTATTCCTGTCAAAATCTTAAAAGGTGTAACTCTTGTACTTCTTGGAGCAGTATTATTAATAAATTGTTGCACACGACCTACATACTTGTACCAGTTTCCCTCATTCTCTTGTCTTAAGTTTGAAATCATTGGAACTATTATATTATGCATCCTTTCTACTTGGCCGTTGCCACGGGGTACACCTGTTGCTATCAGTAAATGCTGTATATTCTGTCTGTTACAATATTCCTTAAACGCATTGGACGTGAATGCTGCTCCCCTGTCAGAAATTATTTTCATCGGGTTACCAAAAATTATGGCCTGCCTTTCAAGAGAACTAAGTACTTCCTCGACTCCTGTTCCACGAGTCGGATACAACCATACAAACTTAGAGAACCCATCAACAATAACAAGTATATGATTGTAACGCTTTGTTGTGACCTCCATCGGGCCAACGTGATCAATGTGATATGTCATCAATGGCTGATCTCCTTTACTTATTGCCATCAAATATCCTTCCTTTTTGCCGGTCTTGGCATTAACAATAAGACATTCCACGCAACACTCAACAACACGGACTACCTTCTCTTTTAATTTTGGAATATAATACGATTTTTCTACGATATCCTGAGTCTTTCTAGCTCCAAAATGTCCTTGTTTATGTGCAATCTGTATTATTTCCTTTTCCATCTGCGAGGGAACGACAATAAGTTCTCGATTAGGGTCCTTTAACAATATTTCGTTTTCAATGTAAAAATCTTCATATCCTTTCTGTTGAACTAAGCTCCTAATCAATTTGGTCCAATCATCTGACAACTGTGCTTCTCTTAATTTATGGGTTATAGTGTCAGTTAGCAGAAAACAAGATAAACGGCTCAAGGCATCCACATGCCGCATCTTTGAACCTGAACGATGTTCGATCTGATAATCGAAATCTTGTAGGTACATTGCCCAACGTGCTACACGCAACGGAACCTCTTTCTTTTTCATTGTCATCGTGAACGCATTACAATCTGTGACAATCTTAAATCTCAATCCTAACACATATATACACCACTTTATTAATGCTCCAATAACTGCTAAAACCTCAAGTTCATATGAATCATACTTCTCTTCGCAAGGTTTAGTTTTCCGACTTATATATTGTACCGGATGGAATAAACCATCTTCTGAATCTTTCTGTAAAAGCGCAGCTCCGAAACCGTGTTTCGAGGCATCAGTGTGAATTTCAGTCTCTAGCTTAGGATTGTATAGCTTTAAAACAGGACCTTTGATCAATGCTAACTTCAATTGCTCAAACGCTGCCATTTGCAATTCTTTAAACTTAAACTTGTTGTCCTTTCGCAAAATGTCAGTCAAGGGCTTAGCTGTTACTGCGTATCCTTCGATAAATTTACGGAAATACGATGTTAACCCTAAAAATCGTTGAACTGACTTCTTATCGTGTGGGATCGGGAATCTTGAAACGGCATCAGTCTTCTCCTTACTTGGCTTAATACTTCCATTTTCAACTATATAGCCCAAAAAATTTACTTTACTCTGCAGTATTTGACATTTCTCCCAGTTTATTCTCAACCCATTTTCCGCAGCTATCTTCAACACCCTTTTAAGTTTAATTAGACCATCATTCACGCTAACACTTGGTATAATTATATCGTCCATATACACCACTGCATCTCCATTCTTTACTGATTCTCTCATTACTGCCATTATAAATCTGGTAAAAACTGCTGGAGAGTTGGAAATTCCGAATGGTACGTACAGGAATTCATACTGACCATTCTAAGTTACGAATGCAGTGTACTTCTGAGATTTTTCCTCAACAGGAACATGGAAAAACCCGTTTGTTAGATCTAAAGTAGTGTAAACCAACGCACTTTGAAGTTTTTCTAATACGGTGTCCATCTGTGGCATAGGAAAATTATCTCGGACCACTTTCTCATTTAGCTTTCTGTAATCGCAGCACAGACGCTTTTTCCCATTCTTCTTTGTTACAAGTACAACAGGCGAAGCATATTCGGAAAAACTTGGCCTTATTATCTTCTCCTCTAACCATTCTTGTACTATACTATCAACGATTTTCTGATCAGACTCTGCTAGACGCCTTGGATGCTGATAAACTGGCAACTCATCCGTTAGTACAATCTTCATTTCTATAGGAGTGTTTGTATTTCTATTAGGTTTGTAACTATTAATCAACTTCTTGACTTCACTACCGATTTCTGCACTGATATGTGACAATTCACTCTTGATTTCCAATTTATTCTGTTCTGCACTGTGCATACACATACTTTCAAATTCCTCAAACAACTCAGCACAAGATTTATTCGCGTTACACAGTGATTCTTTTCTGTTGATGCTCACAAACTTTGTACCTTTCTTGGTAACAACCAAATCGACGTGATCTAATATGGTTCTACCTAAAATTGCCTCATATGCCATGTCTTCATCAGGAACGATATGAAACTCGACTTCCATCTCAATGCCGTCTATCTTGACAGTTATGCTAAAACTACCGAAGGTCATCACATGACTTCTACCAATGCCTGTAAGAGTCTTCGAATATCCAGTTAATGACTTAATTCCGAGTTTAACAAACACGCTTTTACGTATGAGACTCAAATTTGCTCCTGTATCAATTAGACCGTTGAACTTAATCGATTTATAAGTTACTTCTTTCAACTCCAAACCCGAATCAGTAAATTTACCTGATGCTTTTATTAATTTATCATCTACAACATTGGTGCTTTCAACTTTGGTGGTATCTTTATCTTTACATTCCAACGAACGATGGCCTGTTTTGCCACATTTAAAACAAGTAAACGTTTTCTTTTTACAGTCTCTCATCATGTGTGAAAGATCACAACACTTAAAACATTTGCGATCATCTTTTGTTGTCGAATTTTTCTCTCTATTATCTCTACCTTGCTTGTGAACAGATGACTCGAATGTTGTTTTCTTTGACGACTTTCTAGGATCATAGGATTTTAAGTAGGTCTCTATTTGAACTTTTAACGCATCCACTGTTCTCGCCTGATACAATAATGCCTTATTTGCTCCCATGTCTGGTATACCTTCTACGAAATACTCGATTAAACTTTCGTCATCCAAATCGATTGGCTTTGCGATTTCCATTAACGAATACAAAAACTCATACAAGTTCTCACCTCTCTTTAACTGTCGATTGCTCAGTCTTCTATGAACTTCTGCTGATGAAACCTTTACTCTAAATTCGTTTTTTAAAGCTACTTTCAGGGACTCCCAACTACAAATATCTCTCTTACTACGTATAAACGATAATGCAGCTCCCTTTAACAATTGTTTTGCATACACAAAAAGCTGTAACTGACTCCACTGTACGGTTAAAGCGCATTCTTCTAGCTCCCTAATCCATTGTACAACATCAATCGAACCTAAACCGCAAAACTCTGAAATGCTTCCCTCCACATCTTTTAGTGTGAACCATGACCTTTGCCCATCTGTGTTCGGGACTTCTCGAATTGTTCTAGCCGAGGCGAAATCTGCCTCCTGCCCGTCATTCTCAATTTCTATTTTATCGTAGTGAGCGAGTAGACGCGTTTGCAGCTCTGCTTTAAGGCCTGTAGTCTCTAGCCCTAACTCTCTCAATTTAGTGCGCAACTCCTCAATACGCAACGTTAGAATCTCACCTCGATCCATTTCACTCAATTACAGTTATATTGCTTAACAAGGTTGGTATATTAATATATAGGTAGTATTAATCAATCAAATTTGTTACGACTTAACAAGATTTACACACTATGTTAATGTAGGTCAAATTGTGTTAGGTTATGGTTTAATTCAGACGATTCTTAGAAATGTGCTCTCTGCAGCTCGCATCAATTTCGTCGATATTTTTGCCACCGGTCTGGTTTCGCTGTGCAAGCAAAGTAACTCACACTCAAGACAATAATTAAACAGCTCACCCAACTATAGTCGTCCTGCTCTATGGAGCCACTCAATATCTCTGTAGCAACTGTTCGGTTCGCTCTCTGTTGCCACTCACTCTGTTGTCGCTACTCACTCGGCTGTTTTCCACTCGTTCTCGTGATCTCTCTTTGTCTGCTTCCACACCAATTGTCTCAACTTCGTGTCTGCTGCCTTCTCGTTTGGTCTTGTCGGCGTCGTCTGCTTTTGTAACGGTTTCTGTTTTCCGATTTCTGTTCTCCTTTGGTTTTCCGTTTCCACAGTGAACACTAGTTATCACCAACTTCGTGCTCTCTGTCTGCTCTCTCCGTCTGTCTGCTTCCACAGTGAACACTGGTTATCATCAACTTCGTGCCCTCTGTCTGCTCTCTCCGTCTGTCTGCTTCCACAGTGACCACTAATTATCATCAACTTCGTGTCCGCTGTCTGCTCTCTCCGTCTGTCTGCTTCCACAGTGAACACTAATTTTCATCAATTTCGTGTCCGCTGTCTGCTTTCTCTTTTCCTCTCGAGTCACCACCCTTCTCGAGCTGCTTTCAACTTCAGCCGCCGACTTTTGCCGAAACGGCGCCAAAATTCTGGGCGACGCTCTTCTTGCGTCCACTCGTCGCCTCTCGTACAGTCACGCCAACTTCCACTAGTTTTTGAACTTGTAGTGGTTGCGTCTTTTGAAATTCGTTCGCCAACAACCTTGACTTTGTATGTTAATGCATGCAATTTTAACAATTTTCTGTTCATTTGCGAACTTCACACACACACACACACGATTTTCACTAATTGTCTTGGGCCAGAAATCTCGGTTGAGCCCCCAGTTTGCAGGATTCTAGTATTGTAATTATTTAATTCTATATTATTTAAGGATGTGATTTCCTTATTTAAACTTTTTTTATTATTTATTAACAATGTTTCTTTGTGTTAAGAATACATATATTTATTAATTATTATAATGGCCTTAGCGACAAATTTGGGTGTGCGATGTGATCGAGGCGAGAGTATGATTGCGAGTGCTTTATTTTCATGAGTGAGTCGACCAGATAGGTACGGCCGCTGCGTGTCGTTCTGTCTCGCTCACTCGGTACCAAACGATTGCCATGATTATGCCTGCCTGACACTTCATTTCCTACAATCGGCTGTCCTGGCAAGTCATTCGACCCGAATGATCCTAGCCAAGGTTTCATGAACTCAGCCACTGTTGAGGTCTTACAAGGTCCTTCACCGTCGCCAACCTTCTCGACGTCGTATCGACCGTGCCTATTCACCTTCGTAACTTTATATGGTCCTAAGTATTTACCTCTCAACTTTAGACCTGTCCCATACTGCGTACGTTTAATCGCCACTAACTCGTTTAAATTGTATTTTCTTTCACATTTCCTGTTTTTGTCGAACGTTCTTTTCATTTCCTGCTGTATTTAATCGATATTCTTTCGAGCCTCCGCTCTAATCTCATCACGACCACAGTCTAATTCTTCTATTAACGAATCGGTTATCAGCTTTCTCATTTTGGGATCATTAGGACTACGCATCTCTATTCCTGTCAAAATCTTAAAAGGTGTAACTCTTGTACTTCTTGGAGCAGTATTATTAATAAATTGTTGCACACGACCTACATACTTGTACCAGTTTCCCTCATTCTCTTGTCTTAAGTTTGAAATCATTGGAACTATTATATTATGCATCCTTTCTACTTGGCCGTTGCCACGGGGTACACCTGTTGCTATCAGTAAATGCTGTATATTCTGTCTGTTACAATATTCCTTAAACGCATTGGACGTGAATGCTGCTCCCCTGTCAGAAATTATTTTCATCGGGTTACCAAAAATTATGGCCTGCCTTTCAAGAGAACTAAGTACTTCCTCGACTCCTGTTCCACGAGTCGGATACAACCATACAAACTTAGAGAACCCATCAACAATAACAAGTATATGATTGTAACGCTTTGTTGTGACCTCCATCGGGCCAACGTGATCAATGTGATATGTCATCAATGGCTGATCTCCTTTACTTATTGCCATCAAATATCCTTCCTTTTTGCCGGTCTTGGCATTAACAATAAGACATTCCACGCAACACTCAACAACACGGACTACCTTCTCTTTTAATTTTGGAATATAATACGATTTTTCTACGATATCCTGAGTCTTTCTAGCTCCAAAATGTCCTTGTTTATGTGCAATCTGTATTATTTCCTTTTCCATCTGCGAGGGAACGACAATAAGTTCTCGATTAGGGTCCTTTAACAATATTTCGTTTTCAATGTAAAAATCTTCATATCCTTTCTGTTGAACTAAGCTCCTAATCAATTTGGTCCAATCATCTGACAACTGTGCTTCTCTTAATTTATGGGTTATAGTGTCAGTTAGCAGAAAACAAGATAAACGGCTCAAGGCATCCACATGCCGCATCTTTGAACCTGAACGATGTTCGATCTGATAATCGAAATCTTGTAGGTACATTGCCTAACGTGCTACACGCAACGGAACCTCTTTCTTTTTCATTGTCATCGTGAACGCATTACAATCTGTGACAATCTTAAATCTCAATCCTAACACATATATACACCACTTTATTAATGCTCCAATAACTGCTAAAACCTCAAGTTCATATGAATCATACTTCTCTTCGCAAGGTTTAGTTTTCCGACTTATATATTGTACCGGATGGAATAAACCATCTTCTGAATCTTTCTGTAAAAGCGCAGCTCCGAAACCGTGTTTCGAGGCATCAGTGTGAATTTCAGTCTCTAGCTTAGGATTGTATAGCTTTAAAACAGGACCTTTGATCAATGCTAACTTCAATTGCTCAAACGCTGCCATTTGCAATTCTTTAAACTTAAACTTGTTGTCCTTTCGCAAAATGTCAGTCAAGGGCTTAGCTGTTACTGCGTATCCTTCGATAAATTTACGGAAATACGATGTTAACCCTAAAAATCGTTGAACTGACTTCTTATCGTGTGGGATCGGGAATCTTGAAACGGCATCAGTCTTCTCCTTACTTGGCTTAATACTTCCATTTTCAACTATATAGCCCAAAAAATTTACTTTACTCTGCAGTATTTGACATTTCTCCCAGTTTATTCTCAACCCATTTTCCGCAGCTATCTTCAACACCCTTTTAAGTTTAATTAGACCATCATTCACGCTAACACTTGGTATAATTATATCGTCCATATACACCACTGCATCTCCATTCTTTACTGATTCTCTCATTACTGCCATTATAAATCTGGTAAAAACTGCTGGAGAGTTGGAAATTCCGAATGGTACGTACAGGAATTCATACTGACCATTCTAAGTTACGAATGCAGTGTACTTCTGAGATTTTTCCTCAACAGGAACATGGAAAAACCCGTTTGTTAGATCTAAAGTAGTGTAAACCAACGCACTTTGAAGTTTTTCTAATACGGTGTCCATCTGTGGCATAGGAAAATTATCTCGGACCACTTTCTCATTTAGCTTTCTGTAATCGCAGCACAGACGCTTTTTCCCATTCTTCTTTGTTACAAGTACAACAGGCGAAGCATATTCGGAAAAACTTGGCCTTATTATCTTCTCCTCTAACCATTCTTGTACTATACTATCAACGATTTTCTGATCAGACTCTGCTAGACGCCTTGGATGCTGATAAACTGGCAACTCATCCGTTAGTACAATCTTCATTTCTATAGGAGTGTTTGTATTTCTATTAGGTTTGTAACTATTAATCAACTTCTTGACTTCACTACCGATTTCTGCACTGATATGTGACAATTCACTCTTGATTTCCAATTTATTCTGTTCTGCACTGTGCATACACATACTTTCAAATTCCTCAAACAACTCAGCACAAGATTTATTCGCGTTACACAGTGATTCTTTTCTGTTGATGCTCACAAACTTTGGTAACAACCAAATCGACGTGATCTAATATGGTTCTACCTAAAATTGCCTCATATGCCATGTCTTCATCAGGAACGATATGAAACTCGACTTCCATCTCAATGCCGTCTATCTTGACAGTTATGCTAAAACTACCGAAGGTCATCACATGACTTCTACCAATGCCTGTAAGAGTCTTCGAATATCCAGTTAATGACTTAATTCCGAGTTTAACAAACACGCTTTTACGTATGAGACTCAAATTTGCTCCTGTATCAATTAGACCGTTGAACTTAATCGATTTATAAGTTACTTCTTTCAACTCCAAACCCGAATCAGTAAATTTACCTGATGCTTTTATTAATTTATCATCTACAACATTGGTGCTTTCAACTTTGGTGGTATCTTTATCTTTACATTCCAACGAACGATGGCCTGTTTTGCCACATTTAAAACAAGTAAACGTTTTCTTTTTACAGTCTCTCATCATGGGTGAAAGATCACAACACTTAAAACATTTGCGATCATCTTTTGTTGTCGAATTTTTCTCTCTATTATCTCTACCTTGCTTGTGAACAGATGACTCGAATGTTGTTTTCTTTGACGACTTTCTAGGATCATAGGATTTTAAGTAGGTCTCTATTTGAACTTTTAACGCATCCACTGTTCTCGCCTGATACAATAATGCCTTATTTGCTCCCATGTCTGGTATACCTTCTACGAAATACTCGATTAAACTTTCGTCATCCAAATCGATTGGCTTTGCGATTTCCATTAACGAATACAAAAACTCATACAAGTTCTCACCTCTCTTTAACTGTCGATTGCTCAGTCTTCTATGAACTTCTGCTGATGAAACCTTTACTCTAAATTCGTTTTTTAAAGCTACTTTCAGGGACTCCCAACTACAAATATCTCTCTTACTACGTATAAACGATAATGCAGCTCCCTTTAACAATTGTTTTGCATACACAAAAAGCTGTAACTGACTCCACTGTACGGTTAAAGCGCATTCTTCTAGCTCCCTAATCCATTGTACAACATCAATCGAACCTAAACCGCAAAACTCTGAAATGCTTCCCTCCACATCTTTTAGTGTGAACCATGACCTTTGCCCATCTGTGTTCGGGACTTCTCGAATTGTTCTAGCCGAGGCGAAATCTGCCTCCTGCCCGTCATTCTCAATTTCTATTAGATCGTAGTGAGCGAGTAGACGCGTTTGCAGCTCTGCTTTAAGGCCTGTAGTCTCTAGCCCTAACTCTCTCAATTTAGTGCGCAACTCCTCAATACGCAACGTTAGAATCTCACCTCGATCCATTTCACTCAATTACAGTTATATTGCTTAACAAGGTTGGTATATTAATATATAGGTAGTATTAATCAATCAAATTTGTTACGACTTAACAAGATTTACACACTATGTTAATGTAGGTCAAATTGTGTTAGGTTATGGTTTAATTCAGACGATTCTTAGAAATGTGCTCTCTGCAGCTCGCATCAATTTCGTCGATATTTTTGCCACCGGTCTGGTTTCGCTGTGCAAGCAAAGTAACTCACACTCAAGACAATAATTAAACAGCTCACCCAACTATAGTCGTCCTGCTCTATGGAGCCACTCAATATCTCTGTAGCAACTGTTCGGTTCGCTCTCTGTTGCCACTCACTCTGTTGTCGCTACTCACTCGGCTGTTTTCCACTCGTTCTCGTGATCTCTCTTTGTCTGCTTCCACACCAATTGTCTCAACTTCGTGTCTGCTGCCTTCTCGTTTGGTCTTGTCGGCGTCGTCTGCTTTTGTAACGGTTTCTGTTTTCCGATTTCTGTTCTCCTTTGGTTTTCCGTTTCCACAGTGAACACTAGTTATCACCAACTTCGTGCTCTCTGTCTGCTCTCTCCGTCTGTCTGCTTCCACAGTGAACACTGGTTATCATCAACTTCGTGCCCTCTGTCTGCTCTCTCCGTCTGTCTGCTTCCACAGTGACCACTAATTATCATCAACTTCGTGTCCGCTGTCTGCTCTCTCCGTCTGTCTGCTTCCACAGTGAACACTAATTTTCATCAATTTCGTGTCCGCTGTCTGCTTTCTCTTTTCCTCTCGAGTCACCACCCTTCTCGAGCTGCTTTCAACTTCAGCCGCCGACTTTTGCCGAAACGGCGCCAAAATTCTGGGCGACGCTCTTCTTGCGTCCACTCGTCGCCTCTCGTACAGTCACGCCAACTTCCACTAGTTTTTGAACTTGTAGTGGTTGCGTCTTTTGAAATTCGTTCGCCAACAACCTTGACTTTGTATGTTAATGCATGCAATTTTAACAATTTTCTGTTCATTTGCGAACTTCACACACACACACATACGATTTTCACTAATTGTCTTGGGCCAGAAATCTCGGTTGAGCCCCCAGTTTGCAGGATTCTAGTATTGTAATTATTTAATTCTATATTATTTAAGGATGTGATTCCCTTATTTAAACTTTTTTATTATTTATTAACAATGTTTCTTTGTGTTAAGAATACATATATTTATTAATTATTATAATGGCCTTAGCGACAAATTTGGGTGTGCGATGTGATCGAGGCGAGAGTATGATTGCGAGTGCTTTATTTTCATGAGTGAGTCGACCAGATAGGTACGGCCGCTGCGTGTCGTTCTGTCTCGCTCACTCGGTACCAAACGATTGCCATGATTATGCCTGCCTGACACTTCATTTCCTACATATATATATAGAAGTTTGACGAAATTATCCCATCCTTGTCGCCAATTTTGTGTTTGTGCAAACTTATATACAGGGCCATTTAAAGTGGAAGCATCTGGTAAACTTTTTGGCAGAGATGTCAGATTAACAAATGTCATACCGCATTGGAAGCTTCATTTCAGTACAATTTTCACCATTGAACAATACACACCTACACAACGCACTGAAATTGTGCAGCTTTACATTCAAAATAACTTTTCAATTGGAATTCGTGGAAAAATAAAAATAAAGTTAAAACATCGCCTGGAGACAACACTGTACGTCGATTATATGCAAAGTTTATATCGTCTGGTAGTGTTGGTAATGCCAGTCATCTGTCCAGACAACGACCAAGACGTTCCGACGAGAATATTGTTCAACGGCCCGTACTTCTTAAAAAACGAAAATGGAGCAATGGTAACCGTGAATGGGGAGCGTTATCGGACAATGATAACCGTTTTTTTATTGCCATTTATTCGTGAAAATGAATTGAATAATTACTGGATCCAACAGGACGGCGCTACATGCCACGACCAATTTATTGCTCGAAATGTTCCCCGGAAGATTAATATCGAAAAACGGCGATTATGACGTGCCACCGAGATCACCTGATTTGACGCCTCCTGACTTTTTTTATGGCGATATTTAAAATACAAGGTATACACTGGTAAACCAAGGACCCTGGCTGCGCTGAAAGACAATATCCGACAAGAAATTGCTGCCATATCGGCCGAAACATTGGGCAAAGTGATGCGAAATGCCGAAAAAGAGGCGGTTATTTACGAGGTATCTCATCAAAAAGTAGTTAGAACAAATCTCCTTGGACCTAAATAAATGAAATAAAAATAAAAAAAATTTTAAATTCCACTTTTTACTTTGCTATTGCAAAAACAAATACTTCCACTTTAAATGGCCCACCCTGTATGAAGTGTTTATTTATTTATAATGGTAGAGTACAAATCTGAGAAACGATCGTTACATATAAGAATATAGCAGTTCCCTCGCAGTAGCCATGGTTTTTTCCTCGCTCAGCCTAAGGTTGATATCAGAGTGGCCGCGGTAAGCGATGCGATGCTACAAGCGATAATTATCGCAGCGATCTGCATAGCGATGACATGGCAGAGTGAAAGCTTTCCGCAAAGCGAGAAACCTAGCGAGTGTTCTAATTTAAGTCTCAGTTGCAATCATCGTCGGCATGGATTCAGACGAAGAATTTATGCGTCAGCAGCAGTTTTAAATGTTGTAATGAAAAAACCACCCATCCACTGAATAGAAACCGTTCAAAAGGAGAGTTTAATAGTTTGTATAAAAATTTAAGGCAGTATCCTGACGATATTTTCAATTATACTCGAATGTCGATCAATACATTCGATTATATTTTGACGAAGGTTCATTCAAAACTGGAAAAGTGTTGGACAAATTTTGTTGTTAATCCCATAACGCCATGTGAAAAACTTATTCTAACTTTGAGGCAACTTTGTAATTATATATATTAATTTTTTTCGCAACAAAAATGTTTGATTTTTTAAATTGTTTTCGGAATTATTTCCGTTTGCAAAATGAGAAAATACCACCTTTTAAATTAACATTCTGCAAAGCATTTTTTTCGCAAGTCCATGTTACTGGAGCAGCTGGCCTCCAAATGTCCACACGCACTTGGGAGGAGTTGCAGCCAAAGCACATGCCAAAGCCTTCAAAAGAAATGATTACCGAGATGGCTGATGACTTTTGGAAATTGTGGAACTTCCCAAATTGTGCTGGGGCTATTGACGGAAAACACATTCGTATTCAGTGTCCACCTCATTCTGGATCCATGTTCTACAATTACAAAAAATTTTTTTCTGTTGTTCTTCAAGGAGTGGCTGATTCAAACTGTAAATTTATTGCAATTGAAGTTGGAGAATATGGCATACAAAGTGATGTTGGCACTTTTAATGCATCACAGTTTTATCTCGACAATTTATGCCTCCAGATACTAATTTGCCAGGATCAAGTATTAAAATGCCCTACGTTTTTGTAGGCGATGAAGCATATCCGCTATTGGAAACTCTGTCAAGGCCATACTCAAGCCGCACTATTAATGCTGAAAGAGAGTATTTCAACAAGCGACTCTCCCGAGCTCGCAGTTGCATTGAATGTGTTTTTGGAGGTATGACTTCCAAATGGCGTTTTCTCTGGAAGCCAATTGAAACCGATCCAGTTGTCGTCGACATTATTGTAAAGGCAATTTGAATTGTGCATAATGCAATTATCGACCTTGAGTGAAGTCCCAATGTCAATCAAGACACACACACAAGCAATGAAAATAATGGAAGTGAAGAGTTATTTCACCCAACAAGTTATAGATGCCTTTTGCAGTTTTATGTGTACAAATAGGTTTTGATATTAAAAATCCACAAATACAGTGCTTAACACAATGATAAGACACATTAAAAATTTGTTTTGTTTTTCTTGCTAAACAGTTATTTTTAAGAATTTAGCGAAAAACAATATACCGAATGAAAGATCAAAGCAACAGCTTTGGAAAAGTACCGTTGGTTGTATAATAAAAGCAAAACTTACTTGGTACTTGGAAACTTTTCTCAATCTCTTTCCAATTCTTTTCAAACACCAGCCGACTGTGGTAATTTTTTACATTTTTGGTCCCACAAAACAGAACGACAAAAAATTTCCGTTATTAAGTCCTCAACATTTATGGTCGGACTCGAACTCATTTTAGCATTTGCTTCTTTGGACTGTTTAATTGCATTTGAAAGCAAGAATACGACGTTCTGGGCGTCCTCAGTTGCTCCTTCAGGACACGCAGGACACGTTGAGAAGTGTTCATGGCCAAATCTATTTAGGTATTGGCGGAAGCAGCCGTGTGCGCTCAGCACCTGCGTGAGGTAGAAGCTCACCTGCCCGTGCATTCTGCCGACCCAAGCCTCAATATTAGGGATGAGGCGATGCGTCCATCTGCCGTTTGGTGCAGTGTCCCATCGGTCCTGTCATTTCCTCAAACTGAGCCTTCTAGCGTCTGCTTTGGCGAGACTCTTCATAATGCCCCTGCTGGTGGCCTCTGCAGTGACCCGAACTTCGGCTGCCAAGATGTCGAAGGGCACTATGCCAGCGACTACTAAGGCTGCATCCTCCGAAACAGTCCTAAAGGTGCTACAGACTCTGAGAGCACAGAGTCGGTAAGTCGGACTGATGAGGCGACGGTAGCTTTCGACTTCCATGGCCGGCGCCCATATCTGGGCTGCGCACAATATTTGTGATTTGACCACGCTCATCAGCAACATTCTCCGCTCCTGTTTGGGCCCTCTTGTGTTGAGCATGATCCTGGCGAGTGCTCTACCCGATTCCACTGTCTTCCGCTGTACCGCCGCTAGGTGTTCTCGGAAACACAATCTCGTCTCGAGCCACACTCCTAGGTAACCAATTGCTTCAGCCGATTTTAGCTCGATACCGTCGATTGTAACGGCGGCCGTTTCCATTAACTTCCAGCTGCTGATTAGCACCGCTTCTGTCATGTGCGCCGCTAGTAGTAGGCCCTCCGAGCGCAGCCAGGTCGTGATGGATGCAATGACTGTATTTGCCGTTGACTCTACATCCTTCAGTTCCTTGCCCACCACTACGACCGCAACATCGTCCGCGTAGCCGACAAGCTGACACCTACTCGGCATGTCTAGTGGAAGGATGCCCTCTTACATGATGTTCCACAGAATGGGACCTAGAACAGAGCCCAGAGGCACTCCTGCAGACACCTGCCGTTCAACGGATCCAGTCGACGCAGCGTACACCAGCTTTCTCCCCGAAAAGAAGCTCCATATCACCTCGTACAGGTACGATGGAATCCGGAAGCTTCTGGCAGCATCAAGAATGCAGCCCCAATCCGCCGAGTTGAAGGCATTCTTCACATCCAGGGTGATCACCAGGAAGTATTCCTTCGCACCTCCTTTTCATCGAGAGCCTTAATAGCATCGACCGCTGTACTCACTACTCTGCTGACCGCGTCTATTGTGGAGCTTGCCTTGCGAAATCCGTACTGATTGGCGGACAGGCCAACCCATGCGTTGATTGCCTCGCTCAGTCTGCCACTGATGAGGCATTCCAGCATCAGTGGAAATCCTGTCGAACTCTATCCGTAAGATCAGCTCCAAGCACAGCCGCACATTGTTCCGGCCGGGGCAGTGTCTGCTTTTCAAGAGGAGGCACTCTCGACTTTGCTCACAACAATCTGACCGAAATTTGGCCATTTTTATAGGTTCATCAAATATAAACTGCCGCTCCAAACGCCTTTTTTTGATGCATCAACAAATGTATGCAGTTCCTTTGTAGTGGGGACCTTACCATCAAAAAAATGCCTCGGAATTTTCATGTTGTTTAATGCCTTTTCATCGTCTCGGTTCTCCAAATACGGCGGCAGGTTGTTGGAAAATATGATTCTGAGAGACCCCGCGATATTGGTCGCGCAGCTATGTATAAGTGAAAGGTCAATACACTTATTTGCGAATATACATATGTAACTTTATTAGAACTTAACTACACATCTGTACAGTGCCAAGAACAGAAGCCAACTCTCTTTCTCTGTTAATCGCTGCTAGATCTCCTTAATTATACTAGGGATGCCAGATTGCCACTTTGATATAAAATGCTGGCGCTAAATTCGAACACGGGTAACCATCCATCTCAATTCGTTTGGTAGCAACATGTTGAAGAAACATTTTCGCTCTTACCACTACTGGTGCGTACAGGCCTAGACGATCGAAAATTTGACTTCAGATAACACCACTAATCTGGTTATTCCTTTTGTATGCCTTTGAGCCTTTCCACATATTTGATGTTCTTTGGGTGCCCATATGATTCTCAATTTTGTGGCGAATCACATTACTTTTGTCATCCAACTACACCCATGTAGGGCCCCTTTTTCTTGTTATTCCTTGTTTGATACGTCCATGGAGGGCACATCAAAATATTCCAACATCAAAGCTAACTGTAGTTCTTTGGTTTCGGATAGTCAATGCTTACGATCAGCGTCTCTTTCTTTCTAGCTAACGTCTTGGTGTGGCTGCAGCGTCGACGCGTCGCGGAGAAGGCACCTTCTCGACAGCGCTACGATGCATGCCGACACTAGGGAGCCCATAAAAAAATCAAAAGTGAAAGAGAGGGACGGCGATCGTGACGCGTGCCAAAGCATAAGACGCATCGTATGTTTTCACCGTAAGGATATAAGTAGGCAGAGCAAGGGTAGGTTTGAGCAGGTTTGAGGTCACTTCGCAAGTGACCATCAAAGTGTAAAGTTACTAAAGAAACAAGCAAGAGTAGTAATACAGAACAGCAGCGGGTGAAAAAGAAGGATTATCAGGTGAGCCCATTTCCCCTTTTAGCTTGAGTGCGGTAGGGACCCGAAATAATAAATAATGTTCAGAATTAGTTTTAGCTATTAATAAAAATCTGTAGTCTTATCACTTAACCCACTCAGCATTTTTTTTTTTTTGTAACCAAAACTATGTCTACCCTTTCCCTTTCCCTTCTCCTTGGTCACTTAATATTTTTGAGTGTAGCCGAAGGATCAGCGGACTTCGGCAGGATGAGTTTTCTCCTGAAGAAAAAGTCAGTCGCTGATCTCAAGGCTCAGTCACTCTGGGTGAAGAGGCAACGGATCTTGGCCAAGCGGGCTTCGCTAGGCAGACAAGATCAGTCGTTGCAGTTTCTCTTCACCGTTCCTTTCCAATAACTCCACTAACGTTTCCCTCCATGCCTCCCTTTCCCAGTCTAAGAGGCAACGGATCTTGGCCAAGCGGGCTTCGCTTGGCAGACAAGATCAGTTGTTGCAGCTCCTCTTGGACTCTCCTCATACCCTTTCCCTTCCCTTTCCACCACTTCATGTGGTCTCAGTCTCATATCCTAATACTCATCAAGGTCTCCAGATCAAATAAATGTTCTGCAGACGGGACTCTGGGACTGAGAACTGTACCCCAGCCAGAGCTTCCTTACAGATGGCGGCCGAGCAGAGACCTTGATGAGTATTATGAAGGAAATGTTAAATTATATATATATATGTATGCACATTTATGTATATATTTACATATATATATACATATATGAGTCCACACAAGGCTGAAAATTTTTTACGTATGCATATTCATTAATATATATATATAGTAATATATCCGCCACTCCATCCACTCACACCACTCAATTTCCCACTCCAATCACCCACATAACTTGATCCCCCTTTAGTCTAGAAAACAGCGGATGTTTACTGCAAGCGAGACTAAACAAAAATCCTATAAACAAATGTCCCCAAAAATCTTCCAAGCGTGAGAACGCTTAGTTAGCAAAAATCAATAAGCCAATCAAAATCCAGATCCCTTGTCACCAGATAAAAAGCTCCCAATACTAATATCAAAAGCTTTTTAACCGAACTTTAATCATATCTGTATGAATAATCATAAGTCAGTTCTTAAGACGCTTTGTTTCAATAAAGATCGTTTTTGAGTCTCACCAATCCAAATTTTTTTTTTATCAATGAAAGAATCGGATTTATAACTGGCGCAGTCGGTAGGATAAAACGAAATAACTTAGTGCGTGCAAAAATTTGTGTATAAGTGACCGTTACGGATATCGAATCTAAGGTTGCGTAATAAGCAAAACTTTTTTGTATCATTAAATAAATTGTGCGAAACTTGTGTCAAGCCACCGCTACAGATATCAAATCTAAGGTTGGCCCGTGATCAAGACTTTTTGTGCTAAAAACAAGTAAAGGAGCTGTAAGCAACTAAAGCCCAAAGCCCTCGAAAATTTTTTTTTTTCGTTTTATCCGCAAAAGAACCTTTCGTGCAGTCAAAAGCGCGACATCGAATCTTGAAGTTCTAAATATATTCTAATTAAAGATGACACTGGAACTATCAGAAACACATCTGAACCAGGCACTTACCATGCTTAGACAGTTGCCCAATTTCGATGGTAACGCTTTGACCCTGAGCACGTTCATACGGAGAGTTGACTACATTCTACAACTCTACCCGACGAGGGACATCCGTCAACATAGCTTGATGTATGGTACTATAGAGATGCAGCTCACTGGAGATGCACAACGGATATCACAACTAGCGCACGCCAACAATTGGAGCGAGTTGCGGGCCGCCCTCATCAGCGAATATAAGGTGCAAACGCCTTATGAAGAGTTACTACGACGGCTATACCATACTTCCTTTGGAGGAAACCTTCGTAAGTTTATTGAAGATTTAGAACAAAAGTCTTTTATTATAATTAATAAGTTAGAATTAGAAGGCGATGCCGCCAATACCATTTTATACACAAATGCCATGAATAACACAGTCAAAGAAGTCATTATTAAAAGATTACCAGACAAGCTTTATATGACATTAGCGAAGTTTGATATTTCAACAGTGTCTAATTTGAAACAAGTAGCCCAGAGAGAGGGTCAATACGAAAACAGCTCCACAGAGAAACCCAAAACTAACAATCAAAGTAATTTAGGAAATTCGAATTACAAATCAAACCAAAACCATTCAGGGCAGAACTATTATAAGCAAAACCACCAATACAATAATTCAAATCATACCAATTCCCAAAATAACAAAATCTCAACAAAATCTTAATCAGGGCAGACAAGAAAATCCCCTTAATTATCAGATTCAGAATCAACCTCAGAATCAAAACCCTGTGGTAAATTAACCCACTAAAAGGCAAAGAGAGAGTACCAGTGGTCAGAGTAAAATGGAATGGTCCGAAAATTTTCATCAATCAGCCTCGGATCAGATATCTCAGACAGAACAGTTGGATCAAATAGATCAACCGAATACCTCCAATCAAATCCCTATGTCCAACTAAAAATCAATAACATTCCTTTAAAGTGCGTTATAGATACAGGCTCTTCAATAAATATTATCAACGAAAATTATTTCAATTTTCCAGAAACATCAGAAAATTTAAATGTTCAAACAATAAAAGGAATAATTGAGCTTAACAAAAGCGTATCTTTTGCACCAAGCAAGCTTTGCCCCAACCATCAAAAATTTTATTGCCATAAATTTTCATCAACATATGACATACTATTAGGTAGAAAATATCTCAAAGCATGTCAGGCCGTTATTAATTACGAAGAAAATAGTGTAACATTATCAAATCACAAATTCTATTTCAAATACACTAATAAAGAAGAAAAAGAAGAATCAATACCTTATCCTCCCCCAGAGTTTGAATATGAAGCATTCGCACATGAAATAAATAACGGTATCGAGGAAAGAAACGAATTTAGACTTGATCATTTAAATTCAGAAGAAATAGAAATGTTAAAGAAAATATTGCATGAATTTAGCGATATCCAGTATAGGAAAGGTGAAAATTTGACCTTTACCAGTACAATAAAACACAACATCAGAACTAAACATGAAGACCCAATTTACAAACACCCATACAAATACCCACAAATCTTTGACGAAGAAGTCAATAAACAAATTAATGAAATGATAGAACAGGGAATCATTCGGAAATCGAAATCGCCCTATTGTTCACCAATCTGGATCGTACCTAAAAAGAGGACGCATCCAAGGAACAAAAGTTCCGCCTAGTAATCGACTATCGTAGTCTAAATGAGATTACCGTCGATGACAAGTTCCCAATACCAGTAATGGATGAAATATTAGACAAACTTGGAAAATGTCAATATTTTACAACCATTGACCTCGCCAAGGGATTCCATCAAATCCAAATGGACCCTAAATCAATCGAAAAAACCGCATTTTCAACTAAACATGGTCATTATGAGTACACACGAATGCACCACCAAAAATGCACCAGCAACAATCCAAAGATGTATGAACAATTTATTAGAAGATTTAATCTATAAAGATTGTTGAGTCTACTTAGACGATATTATTGTTTATTCCACCTCATTAGAAGAACATTTGGCATCACTAAAAAAGGTCTTTGCTAAATTGCGCAATGCTAATCTAAAACTACAATTAGATAAATGCGAGTTCTTGAAAAAGGAAACAGAATTTTTAGGTCACGTCATAACTACAGAAGGAATCAAACCAAACCCAGACAAAGTCAAAGCTATTCTAAAATTTCCAATCCCGAAAACCCCGAAAGAAATAAAATCATTCTTAGGCTTATGCGGATTCTTCCGTAAATTCATTCCAAATTTTGCACACATTGCAAAGCCTTTAACCCTTGGATTAAAGAAAGGAGCTAAGATTAACATAACCGACCCACATTATATTTCATCCTTTGAAAAATTAAAATGCCTTCTTATGAACGATCCCATACTTGCATATCCCGATTTTAAAAAACCATTTTTTCTAACCGCTGATGCTAGCAATATAGCTTTAGGTGCTTTCCTCTCACAAGACCATAGACCTATTTCTTATGGTAGCAGAACACTAAACCAACATGAACTTAATTATTCAGCCATAGAAAAGGAATTACTATCTATCGTATGGGCAACCAAATATTTTAGGCCATACCTCTTCGGTAGACATTTTGAAATCCTAAGTGATCATAAACCCCTTGTCTAGTTGGACAATATCAAAGAACCTAACATGAAATTACAGAGATGGAAAATAAAATTGAACGAATTTGATTATAAAATAAAATACTTACCAGGAAAAGAAAATTATGTGGCAGACGCCCTTTCCAGAGTAAAAATAGATGAAAATCTTTTAGGTGAAGAAATAAGTAGTTCTAGAGCTACAGTACATAGTGCTCAAGAAGATAACGAAAACCTAGTAGCCATTTCAGAAAAACCCCTGAATTATTACAATCGTCAAATAGAATTCAATAAATGCAACGAAAATAAAGTCAACGTTACTCACTATTTTCACGAAACGAAGATAGAAATATCATATGTAGAAATGACCAATCAGTTTGCTAAAGAAATTATTAAGGAATATTTATGCTCAAAAAATAACACACTTTATATTCAAAACGACACAGATTTTCAAATACTTCAAGAAGCTTATCTTGAAATAATTAGCCCAGACAGCCAAACAAAAACATTGAGAACTACTTACAAATTAAAAGACATTCCCACTTATGCAGAATTCAAAGAAATTATTCTTAAAAACCATAAATCATTGCTTCATCCAGGTATCACTAAAACTCAAAACTGGTTTAAAGAAAAATACTATTATCCAGACTATCAGAAATTAATTCAAAATTTCATTAATGAATGCCATATTTGCAATTTATCAAAATCAGAAAACCGAAATACCAAATAATCTTTTGAAACCACCCCAGAGATATTTAACGCTAGAGAAAAATACGTGATGGATTTCTATTTGATCGACAATCATCAATTTTTATCTTGTATAGATATTTATTCAAAGTACGCGACTTAAGTCGAAGTCAAAAGTCGAGATTGGCTTGAAACAAAAAGAGCAATCACAAAAATCTTTAACGATATGGGTAAACCCTTAGAAATCAAAGCAGATAAGGACTCAGCTTTCATTTGCATAGCTCTTCAAAATTGGCTACAATCAGAAAACGTTAATATAAGTATAACATCGAGCAAAAATGGTGTTTCAGACGTGGAAAGATTCCACAGAACTGTAAACGAAAAGCTAAGAGTTATTAATGCAGAGTCTAGTATAGAAGACAAGCAAACTAAATTTGAAACTATCCTTTACACATATAACCATAAAACCAAACATCTAACGACAAACAGAACACCAGCAGATATCTTTATTTACGCAGGCACACCTCTTTATAATACACAAGCTAACAAAGCAAAACAAATTGATAAATTAAATGAAAATAGGAACGATTTTGAAATAAATACACAGTATAAACAAGTCCCTTTAGTTAGATCGAAAACCACAACACCCTTTAAGAAAACAGGGGAAATTACCCAAGTTGACGACAAACATTATATTAAAATAAACCGAGGTAGACAAACAACACACTACAAATCGAAATTCAAAAAGAAAAAGAAAACTCATCAAAGTAAATATACTAATTAATTTCAGAGATCCCAACATTACTATTTCTACTCTTATCAATGGTACACTCGACGCATAATCAAAGCATTGAAATTAATCCCATAAAGGCACCTAATGGATATCTTGTATTCAAAACAGGAACCATGGATTTACCCTCAGATTTCGAATATCATTATTTAACTGTAAACTTAACCAATATACAAACCACTTACAACAACTTGGTTGAGCAGTCAGAACCATATAAAAACATAGTCCACATTCAGTATTTAGTCGAAGCGAGGACTTATTAACATAATAGGCACAGCACATAAATATCTTTTCGGCACCTTAGACCAATACGATTAAGAAGAACTTGAAGAAAAAATTGATAGTCTATCAGCAAATAGCGCCCAAAATAATGAACTTAATCATATCATTGAAGCAGTCAACAAAAACATAGAACTCCTAAATAATCTTACTATTCAACAGGATGCAGACAAAAAACTAAATATACTAATGTTCAACTTAGAGCATTTTACAGAATACATAGAAGACATAGAGTTAGGAATGCAGTTGACAAGACTAGGAATATTTAATACAAAACTTTTAAACCATCAAGAAATATTTAACATAAATACAGAAAAACTTTTAAACATAAAAACATCTACTTGGTTAAAATCAGACACAAATGAAATATTAATAATTTCGCATATACCTAGACAAATATCTAAAACATCGCTATTCAAAATTATATCCTATCCAGATGAAAATAATAACACTTTAACAGAAAACATTCAAGAAACTATATTCAAAATAATAAAATTTATGCAAAATCAACCAAAAAACAAGAAATAAATGAGTGTATAGTTGGCATTATTACACAAAAACCAGCAGAATGCAAATACACAAAGATGTTCAAAACCAATTCAATTAGTTATGTAGAACCAAATATTATCGTAACTTGGAACTTGCCCAAAACAAATTTAAAACAAAATTGTAACCAAAATAAAATATTCATAGAAGGAAATAATATAATAAAAATATACGACTGTGCTATGCAGTTAAATGAAATATCAATAGTAAATACATTACAAGATTATACCCAAAACATTTATGTAACCAATAATGTAACAAAACTAGAACCAATCTCTTATATCCAAGCTAAACAAATCATTTCCGAAAAAACTGCATATAACAAAATATTTAATATCATAACTACCACAACATTTATAATTACAATAATAAGTTTAACCCTATATCTTATCTATAAATTTAAGTCAATATCAAAAAAAATAATTATTACACAAATTAAAAATGAAACTTTTGTACAATCAAGTGACTCAGCTTTTGACAATCCCGTTTTACATGAATTGTCCCCATCCAAAGAAATTTCACTTGCAACACAGCAAGCACATCCAACTCTATACCCTGTATTTCCCGCCTGAGCACAGGCTATTTTCTACGTGTTGGGGGAGTAATATATCCGCCACTCCATCCACTGACACCACTCAATTTCCCACTCTAATCACCCACATAACTTGATCCCCCTTTAGTCTAGAAAACAGCGGATGTTTACTGCAAGCGAGACTAAACAAAAATCCTATAAACAAATGTCCCCAAAAATCTTCCAAGCGTGAGAACGCTTAGTTAGCAAAAATCAATAAGCCAATCAAAATCCAGATCCCTTGTCACCAGATAAAAAGCTCCCAATACTAATATCAAAAGCTTTTTAACCGAACTTTAATCATATCTGTATGAATAATCATAAGTCAGTTCTTAAGACGCTTTGTTTCAATAAAGATCGTTTTTGAGTCTCACCAATCCAAATTTTTTTTTTTATCAATGAAAGAATCGGATTTATAACTATATATATCGGAGTCAACACAGAAGTAAAAATTTTTTTTTTATATATATATATAGGTATATTTGTGGTTAGGGTATTTTAAAGGTCGCATATACGTTGTCGATGTGCCCGGCCGTTTTAGTTTTCTTTGCAAGCGACAGTTACATGCGAGAAAGAGACAGGGATACGCGAGCGGCCAGTAAGAATGAGACTAGACAGTTCACCGTTTGATTCGGGGCGTATGTGGGAGCTACGAGCATTCTCTTGCCATTTCTCTCTCACTCTTACACACAGCTTTGATTCAACCGTTTTTTTTTTTGTTGGTCATTACTTCATTCACACTGATTTGCACACTGAAGTACAGTCGCGCGTTGGGTTTCGTGTTAGTGTAGTTTTTTTTTTATTGTGCCAAAAAAAAAAAAAAAGAAAAGAGTTTTCAAAGTACGTGTGTGTGTGAAAAAAAACGATGATGCTCGTGTGCATTGGCTCTCACATGTGTGATGTCGCATCCGATCGTGTGAGTGTGTATGAGCGTCGCTGACTCTCGTGTATGTGTGCGCTCACGATACGAATTGTAAAGATTAGCCTGAAAGTGTCAGTGTGTGACGCTTACGTCACACATTTCTTCCAAGGCATAAAAATTTCTGGTTCACTCGTGACTTACATATGCGTGAAGAGGCGACCCATAGACATTGGACACATTCGTATAGGTATTCGTATGGAAGGGTATGCATGGGTATATCGCCTAGGTTTAACACACACATGAGCAAAAGAAAACAATTCGTTTTGTGCAGACTCGTATGATTACTTTTTTTTTTATGTTGAGTACAGTGAAATGAAAGCAACAAATTAAAAATAAAAAAAAAAAAAAAAAAGTGTATCACACGCACAACGTCATGCCATGCTAGGTGAGAAAATCGGCAAAGTCTCTGGCAGGGTTTCGACAGAATTATCAGCAGAGTTTTCGACAGGATTAATAATCTCATCAACAGTATTTTTCGGAGAGAATTATTAATTGAGTCAGCTACTGAGTTACCGACAGAGCTAGCAATAGGGTCATCAGCGGAGCCATCGACAGAGTCGCATATAGAAATTAGTTTTATTAAAATACAAATTTTTACAAGAGAGAAGAAAAAGAGCTAAAGTTACCAGAAGCAGATAGAGCGAGTCAAGGTCATTATTGGGACTGTAACCTACCGCTCTTCGAGTTGAACGGGACCTGGGTATGGGTGACATAAAAATCCACCACTCTCACTCAAAGCAGCAGACTAAAAGAGACGGAAGAGTAAAGCACAAGGGGCCATTTAAGTCCAAGCATATGCACTGGAAAAGGCAGTCAGTGTTTGGAACTCAGCAAGATAACATCGAGGAAAAAAAAAAAATGCTTCAATCCGGAAGATTAACAACTTGACAAGAATCATCAACAGTACTACTCATCAGTACAAGGATTCACAACGGAAGGATCAACAAGGACATAGGACAAGGACATTCACCGCTAAGGTGAACTAAGCTTCAAGGATACCTCAGCACCAAAGGAGATTAATGCATAGGACATCAGGAAATTCGGCAGCAAGGACCATTACTTTCTCAAAGATATTCTAAACATTAATCGGAGTAAACGCTTATTTACTTTGGGAAACATCGAGGGAGATTTAATCGCTTCTTCAATACCTATATTCTACATTCAAGGATTTTCCCGATTCAAATAAACAAGCGGGATCTTATTCTATCACCAGGCAAGATCTTTCTTATATATTCGAACCATCGCAAAGATTTTGTTCAAAACCACCTTGAAAGTTTCCATCGCGGCGATAATTCTCATTTACGCGTCACCTATACTTACTTTTCTTTGAACAAACATATATATTTTTATATTTTCTGACCCCTCCCCTGCAGAATTTATTAAAAATTAAATAAAATATATATACGCATTGGTCAACTTGCACATCTATCGGTTTACCGTAGCCATCTTTACCTTGTATCGCGTAGCCTACTGGGCGAAGTCCGATATTCTTTGGCCGCTTATCGCTTATATAACGATCCCGAGTCCTTACTAATATCCTAGCAATAAGCGTTCATTGGATAAACCATCGTCGCAAAGCCGAAATGGAAGTACTTTGTGACGAATTCGGATTAGACACCGGTGGAATACTGGAGGACCTAAGGAATCGTTTCAGCGAGTTCGCCTCAAGGGAGGATCATCATCCCGAGGTATTGAGTCGACCTGCCGAAATCGAAGACCAATTTAGCACCGGGGACAAGAAATTTGATGTAAAACCGCAGTCGAAAACACCGTCGCCTACTCATGAAGGAATTGTTTCCCAACTACCGGTGCCGAGAACACCGGTCTTGCACTAACTATCGTTCTGAATCGCATTCTGGTTCTCGCTCCGGTTCTCCGACACCTTTCTGTATTCCTGGCTCAAAGATCAACATCGAACTTAGTGAGCGGAGTCGAGTCCATGAATCTATGGTAGGCTATGGATCGCGGAACCTTCGATTAATGATGAAGAGAGCTCCTTACTCGACGTTACAGGAACTCGACAGGATCTACGAAAATCTATTACCAGACTACAAGCTGTATACCCGACGAAATGATTTCCAAACGGTACCCGGCTTAACCAAGTTGGTGGTATATTATGAGACAATTCGATTGGAGCAAGGTAGCGATGACCCCGCGCATTCGTGGAAAAGGAGCAACGCCGTTCAAAATAAGCCCTTGGATCATATGCCTTCCAGCCTAAACGGGACTGCTATATGTCAACTCTCCGAAGCACTAGTGGATACCAGTATATCTTGCCGCAAATGTGCGGGAGCTGGTCACTTCGCACGAGAATGCACGAAGCCCCGTGTATTGTTCTGTTGGCAATGCGGACGAAGGGGGGGTACGTACTATCGAATGTTGCCATCGTTCGGGAAACGGACCGAAACTCCGTCTCAATCTGCGCCAGACGGAGGGACCAGACCAGGACCCCAGCCCAGTAACCTCCTCCTCCTAAGGAATGGCCGCATCCAACTGCATGTCTTCGTCAATAGAAAACCAATGGTAGCTACCTTGGATTCAGGAGCGAACAAGAGTTTCATAAACGAGGAAGTGGCTCTTCAGCACTTCGCCCCGTTCCTCTTGCGAGACATTCATACTATTATTAACCTTGCTGATAATACTCGTGCAGCGATCACAAGTTCTCTCATGACAAGCATCGGTCTCGGGGCACAGACCGTACATATGACATTGTTAGCGATTCCATCGATGATGGACCCTCTTATTCTGGGAATAGATTTCCTTCGGAACAAATGAGCTTCTATACGTTGTGGAGGTTATCTGTTACAGTTGCCCCCTTTTCGATAAGCCCCACAGTCAAGTCAAGTCTATAATTCAGCTATCGCTAGTGTCGGAAGACCACACCCGGTCTAATGCCCTTATAAATCGACTGGGTCCTTCAGAAACGCCCGCTACGCCCAAGGATACTTCCGGCTTTCAGCATAGCAGCAAACCAGTATGTCAGTCGGGCTTAGTCTGGCCGCCTCCAGCACCTGACGCTGTCCTTAAGAACCCATTCCGCCAGCCTGGTGAAGAAAAGAAGCCAGCAACTAAGGTGGACACCCGATTAGCTTCGGTAGAAACCGAGGTTCGTGAGGAGGATTTGAAGCCAAAGGAATCATCCACCATGGTACATGAGAGCCAACGCAATACCTCCCAACACCGAGGCCACCGACTAAAGATTTTTCAAGGGGGACCACTTGTTGGTGGATGCGCCTGCCCAACGTCCCCCTCCCTCCTAAAGAAGGGCTCTTCGCGCTGATACTCGGCGTAAATTATCTAAACATTGTATCTTAGTTTTAATGGTAGCATGTTTGTAAATCGCACTCGTAGGGTCTCGTTAGGGCAACCCACAGCACAGGGTAGTCACAGCATGTCGCAACCAAGTAAAGAAAATGATGATTATGAGGCAAATATGTTTCCATATGTGAGAGGGAATAAGGAGCAGTAGTACTCATCGTACCTGGTGCACAGTAGGAGATGAACCAACCCGACACCCCGATCCATCTTCGCCGCATGGAGGTGGTCGCCCCCGGTCCTCTAGAGGAGCAATCGTCAGAGGGACAAACCCTACAAACAGGAGAAAACAATCGGACTACGTACCATCGACGCTGGGCGCGAAACGAACGGAGTGGTCAGTTATCATGCCAGTGGTCATACTTCCACCTGTCCTACGGAGGATCCACGCAGGCAGGACCTGTCTCACACTGGACACCCCTCCGCGGTCCGAGTACGAAACTGTCAACCCTTGGTGGACACTAGGCGTTCCCCTGATGGTCATCAGTCAGAAAGAGACCGACTCAGACCCCAACGACGAGGAAGCCCGACCTCGGCTATCGACACGCACTCCAAACATCGGTATCACCCAACAACCCAGTAGGAGCGCCGGCCCAAGCTCACGACGGAACCATTGCTTCTTGGTGTGGGCGTACCACCGGTTTTTAGAATCCAACTGAAGCCGTACGGACGGGTCACGGGCCATTTTGTCCACGCGAAGAAAGGATACCGATTGACGAGTCACAATACTTGACAGCGTCTGACACCCCGTTACCGTTCCCCTTCTGATGTACATATTTAAGTGAACTACGCCAATGCAGGGCCCTTCTGTTGATTATCTTTCGTTACGCGCATGGAGGGCATATTTAAATGTTCCAACATGGAATTAACTGTAGTTCATGTAGCTCATGATCTAAATCTATCTCTTTCTAACTAACGACTTGGCGTGGCAGCGGCGTCGACGCGTCGCGGAGTGGGCAATCTCTTTGCTTCGGTCGCTGCGCCGCGAGCCGACGCCAAATGGAAAAGCAAAGAAATCGAAAGTGAAAGAGAGGGACGGATATCGTGACGCGTGCCAAAGCACAAGACGCATCGTATGTTTTCACCGTTAGGACATAAGTAGGCAGAGCAAGGGTGGGTTTGAACAAAAAGTTGGAATTAGGAGAAAATCACTTCGCCAGAGACCACGAGAGTGCAAAGTTAAAAAAAGTGAGCAACCAGCAGCAGAAAACAAGGACATAGAACCATAGGAAACCATGAAGTGAAATACCAGGATTAGCAGGTGAGCCCATGTCCTTAGATCCCTTTTGTTTTGCTTGAGTGCGCTAGGGACCCAAATTTCAGAAGATGTTTAGAATTAATTAATTAACAATAAACTCTAAATTATTATCGTTTAACACACCCAGCATTATTTCTTAATTTAAGAACAAATTTATGTCTACCCTTTCCCATCCCTTTTCCCTTGTCCCTTAACTGTTTGAGTGCAGACGAAGTCAGTTGCTGATCTCCAGGCTCAGTCACTCAAGGTGAAGAGGCAACGGATCTTGGCCAAGCGGGCTTCGCTTGGCAGACGAGATCAGTCGTTGCAGTTCTTCTTCACCATCACTCTTTAATAACCTTACTAACACTTCACGCTTCCCTTTCCCAGTCCAAGAGGCAACGGATCTTGGCCAAGCGGGCTTCGCTTGGCAGACAAGTCGTTGCTACTCCTCTTGGACTCTCCTCCTACCCCTTTTCCTTCCCTTTCCACCCCTTCATGTGGTCTCAGTCTCATATCCTAACAGTGCTGCAGAATGAAATTTTTTTTTTATACGTAGCTTGAACTAAAAATCTACGTATTTTTACGTATCCAAAATTTGGTCAAATACGTAGATCTACGTATTTTTTTTTTAAAGTCAAACAAAGCCAGTTATAAAGGGTATTTTAATTAAATATATGCCATATTTGTTTACATATAAGGAGTTTTTATTAATAAAATTAACATTTTTTTTAATATTTAGTAGTGAATATTTTTATTAAAATAGCTTAGGTGCTCTTTCGATGGCTCAGATGATATTTGCTTTAAATGGTCTTTTGTGAATAATAATCCTTTTAGGGTTTCTGTGCCGAAACAATTCCTTTTATTCGTTTTAATTAAAGTTATCTCAGAAAAAATTCTTTCAACATTTGCGCTGCTATGCGGCAATGTTAAAATATTTTGAGCAAACTCTGACAAAAAAGGAAAAAGAAGGGAACCATCGCCTTTTTTAATATTTGCAATATACGCCCAAATTTCTACTTCCTTAGCATCTTCCCCAGTAAAGGGCAGATCTGTATTCCGTAAGATACGCCACTCCCTGTCGAGCTCATTGAAATTTCGCGTGCACAGTCCTGTCATGAAAATGCATGTTTATTAGAGGTTATATAAAACAATACATTTTAAAGTAGTTACCTGGAAATGAAAGTGCAGCTTGTGTAATCGATGGTATGTTGCGTATTAATTTCTTGTTTAAGAATACCGCAGGATTTAAGAACTGCAATTGCTTCATTTTTTGCATGTGTTCGTTGTTAAATGGGAAGCGCTTTTTTATTTGACGAAGACTCTCAATAAAAAACTTAAGACAATTTTGCCAGACGAGATCAGTCGTTGCAGTTCTTCTTCACCATCACTCTTTAATAACCTTACTAACACTTCACGCTTCCCTTTCCCAGTCCAAGAGGCAACGGATCTTGGCCAAGCGGGCTTCGGTTGGCAGACAAGTCGTTGCTACTCCTCTTGGACTCTCCTCCTACCCCTTTTCCTTCCCTTTCCACCCCTTCATGTGGTCTCAGTCTCATATCCTAACAGTGCTGCAGAATGAAATTTTTTTTTATACGTAGCTTGAACTAAAAATCTACGTATTTTTACGTATCCAAAATTTGGTCAAATACGTAGATCTACGTATTTTTTTTTTAAAGTCAAACAAAGCCAGTTATAAAGGGTATTTTAATTAAATATATGCCATATTTGTTTACATATAAGGAGTTTTTATTAATAAAATTAACATTTTTTTAATATTTAGTAGTGAATATTTTTATTAAAATAGCTTAGGTGCTCTTTCGATGGATCAGATGATATTTGCTTTAAATGGTCTTTTGTGAATAATAATCCTTTTAGGGTTTCTGTGCCGAAACAATTCCTTTTATTCGTTTTAATTAAAGTTATCTCAGAAAAAATTCTTTCAACATTTGCGCTGCTATGCGGCAATGTTAAAATATTTTGAGCAAACTCTGACAAAAAAGGAAAAAGAAGGGAACCATCGCCTTTTTTAATATTTGCAATATACGCCCAAATTTCTACTTCCTTAGCATCTTCCCCAGTAAAGGGCAGATCTGTATTCCGTAAGATACGCCACTCCCTGTCGAGCTCATTGAAATTTCGCGTGCACAGTCCTGTCATGAAAATGCATGTTTATTAGAGGTTATATAAAACAATACATTTTAAAGTAGTTACCTGGAAATGAAAGTGCAGCTTGTGTAATCGATGGTATGTTGCGTATTAATTTCTTGTTTAAGAATACCGCAGGATTTAAGAACTGCAATTGCTTCATTTTTTGCATGTGTTCGTTGTTAAATGGGAAGCGCTTTTTTATTTGACGAAGACTCTCAATAAAAAACTTAAGACAATTTTGCCGAAATAATAATAAATTCGCACAATCAATGGTTCCGCTTTTTTGAAGAGTTAGGGCAGCCACATTGCCTCCCAAATAAATGTCATTAAAGTCCAAGTGTAGATCGGAATTTTCAAATTCGCAATTCAAAATTTTTGATTCCATAGCCGCTTTTTTGTTGCTATTTTGTTTGGGTTCCTCCTCAGACAATTCTATGTGTTCTGGCTTTATGAAACATTCCATTATTGTTTTATAGGCACGAAAAACGTTCTCGTAAAGCAAATACATAGAACCATAGGAAACCATGAAGTGAAATACCAGGATTAGCAGGTGAGCCCATGTCCTTAGATCCCTTTTGTTTTGCTTGAGTGCGCTAGGGACCCAAATTTCAGAAGATGTTTAGAATTAATTAATTAACAATAAACTCTAAATTATTATCGTTTAACACACCCAGCATTATTTCTTAATTTAAGACCAAATTTATGTCTACCCTTTCCCATCCCTTTTCCCTTGTCCCTTAACTGTTTGAGTGCAGACGAAGTCAGTTGCTGATCTCCAGGCTCAGTCACTCAAGGTGAAGAGGCAACGGATCTTGGCCAAGCGGGCTTCGCTTGGCAGACGAGATCAGTCGTTGCAGTTCTTCTTCACCATCACTCTTTAATAACCTTACTAACACTTCACGCTTCCCTTTCCCAGTCCAAGAGGCAACGGATCTTGGCCAAGCGGGCTTCGCTTGGCAGACAAGTCGTTGCTACTCCTCTTGGACTCTCCTCCTACCCCTTTTCCTTCCCTTTCCACCCCTTCATGTGGTCTCAGTCTCATATCCTAACAGTGCTGCAGAATGAAATTTTTTTTTTATACGTAGCTTGAACTAAAAATCTACGTATTTTTACGTATCCAAAATTTGGTCAAATACGTAGATCTACGTATTTTTTTTTTAAAGTCAAACAAAGCCAGTTATAAAGGGTATTTTAATTAAATATATGCCATATTTGTTTACATATAAGGAGTTTTTATTAATAAAATTAACATTTTTTTTAATATTTAGTAGTGAATATTTTTATTAAAATAGCTTAGGTGCTCTTTCGATGGCTCAGATGATATTTGCTTTAAATGGTCTTTTGTGAATAATAATCCTTTTAGGGTTTCTGTGCCGAAACAATTCCTTTTATTCGTTTTAATTAAAGTTATCTCAGAAAAAATTCTTTCAACATTTGCGCTGCTATGCGGCAATATTAAAATATTTTGAGCAAACTCTGACAAAAAAGGAAAAAGAAGGGAACCATCGCCTTTTTTAATATTTGCAATATACGCCCAAATTTCTACTTCCTTAGCATCTTCCCCAGTAAAGGGCAGATCTGTATTCCGTAAGATACGCCACTCCCTGTCGAGCTCATTGAAATTTCGCGTGCACAGTCCTGTCATGAAAATGCATGTTTATTAGAGGTTATATAAAACAATACATTTTAAAGTAGTTACCTGGAAATGAAAGTGCAGCTTGTGTAATCGATGGTATGTTGCGTATTAATTTCTTGTTTAAGAATACCGCAGGATTTAAGAACTGCAATTGCTTCATTTTTTGCATGTGTTCGTTGTTAAATGGGAAGCGCTTTTTTATTTGACGAAGACTCTCAATAAAAAACTTAAGACAATTTTGCCGAAATAATAATAAATTCGCACAATCAATGGTTCCGCTTTTTTGAAGAGTTAGGGCAGCCACATTGCCTCCCAAATAAATGTCATTAAAGTCCAAGTGTAGATCGGAATTTTCAAATTCGCAATTCAAAATTTTTGATTCCAAAGCCGCTTTTTTGTTGCTATTTTGTTTGGGTTCCTCCTCAGACAATTCTATGTGTTCTGGCTTTATGAAACATTCCATTATTGTTTTATAGGCACGAAAAACGTTCTCGTAAAGCAAATACAGCTTGGGGCTTTCTGATTGCATCTCCAAATTCAGTTCGTTAAAAATTGGCGACACAAAATTCATAAATTCTAAATAAAATTCAGTGGTTGGCTCGATGCACATTTTTAGCTGTGTCAGGCAACATAGATAAAATTGTTGGTTGATGGACGCCTTGAAATTAATGTATTAAAAATATTTATATATATGCATTAAAAATATGTATAACGTTTGTTGAATAAACACTGGGTTTAGTTCCTCCTGCACAAGGACAAGTTGTTAAAAACACATAAAAACATAAATTAAGATACAGACATAACAAACTCGAAGACAACAGACACAAATGAATAAACAAAATACATACTTCTCTCGTTGTTCTTATGTTTTGTACAATTTACGTATCTAGAACTCTTGTACCTGCACCACATTTTAAGTCTATTTTGCAAATTTTGCAAAAGAAAAAATTGCTACCTTTGACGCTTCTTTTCAGCCAGCCGCAATATTTTTTTTCGTGCTCCCAACTATCCGAAAAAAAAAAAAAAAATTTACATGTGCTGCACAGCTGAGAATAATGAATATCGTTGCCAGCCTGTTCTTTCTGGCAACATTAGGCAACATCTTGACTAAAGCCTGCTGCTAGCACACTGTTAGTGTTGGTAAATTGCAAATTACTCGTTTACTTTTAAATTAAACATTTAAATTTTTGTTTATATCTAAAAAAATTTGCTAAAATTTTTTTTTGTACAATTTAAAAAAAATACGTAGATTTGGGAGCTCTATACGTAGATACGTAGATCGGGGCTGAAAATACGTAGATCTACGTAAAAATACGTAGATTTTGCAGCACTGTATCCTAATACTCATCAAGGTCTCCAGATCAAATAAATGTTCTGTAGACGGGACTCTGGGACTGAGAACTGTACCCCAGCTAGAGCTTCCTTACACTCCTTTTAAATGTCAGGACTCATTCACCGCTCTTCTTATGCCTACTTCACGAGATTCTAAAAGGTATGAAGCCTCTTCAGCAAATGGAAGCTTTACAATTAGTCGATTATCAGCCGCCATGTGTAGGTTATCAGGGAAGAATTTTTCACAATACTCTTCCTCCCAACTTCTGTGCCTTTTGATTGGCTCTAGTGTGTCTAGCTGCCAGAACCTTTCAAGAGATTATTCTGGATTTGTCATGCCTACGAATGTGATTGCAGCTGACGTTGCCATGTTAATTCTGCCAGCAACTATCTATTCCAACTCTGAATTTTGTAATGTTGGATGGTTTCGATTGCTCCGTCCTCTTTCTGGTAGCAGTATAGCGTACTGATCATCAGCTCCCAACAGCATATCAATTTTTCCAGGCTTATTAAATGTTGGATCCGCTAACTGAATGTTGTCTGGTAATGTGGGTTGGTTCCCTATTATGTGTGGCAAGACAAATGCCTCAACTAGCATTGCGAACGAGCCTTGCTTATCTGTCGTTGACCACATACTCCATTTATGTGCACATGAGTCTCGTTAATTTTTAACGATAACTTCTTCACCAGTCTCTCTGAGACGAGATTTACATGTGAGCCGCTATCCAGGAGTGCTCGACATTCTTTTTTCCTTTCATTGATCCCTTTTACCACTACCTTGACCGTTGCCAACAGCATGTATTGTCTGCTTATTCCATGCGCAGAAGCTGCAGAAACAGATGTAGCCATTTCGTTGCCTGTTTCCAAACGCAACATTGTGTCATGTTTTTTATCGCATTTGAAGAATCCTCTCCATGAGCAATTTTTTGCCATATGGTACGGCTTGAAGCGAATGACTCGCAGAAAGCACACAAGGTACTGTTTGTTCCAGATGCTACTGCGCATGTCTTCCTTGGATTAAGTTTTTCAATGCTGTTATTTTCGTTTCTTGGTTTCCCAATCGCCTTTTAATGTTGGAAAGCGCTGATCCAAGAATGATAGGAAATCCTTTACATCCTGCTGATCCCTTGTGTTGGAAAGAGAATGCTCATATAGTGCGACATAATGACATATTTTTAAAAGCTTGCAACGATTCAAAAATATTATCGTGCAAATTCTCTATAGAAGCTGCGTCATTTCCCATATTTGGGTGATCAAACAGCTTTATCAGTATGGCTGTTACTAGAACTCGCTAATTATTAAATCGTTCCTGCAATACTGACCAAACAGTTTTGTAATTGGTTTCTTTTTATAGCGGACGTTGACGATACTATGCGCAGTACGTTCAAGTGGCCCCTACGACACCAGGACATAGCCTGTTACGCGCGAGCCCAAGCACCACCTCCCACCCGACCGACCGAGGGGTGCAGCCGTATAACGCACGGCACGAATCGCGTGGACAAGTACACAATAGAAAAAAACAGACAAACAAATAATACTACAGCTATCTATTAACTAAATGGGATAGGATAGATGTTTTAAGCATATTAATAGAAAACTCTGAGCCGATTACAGGGAATAGAAGGTTGTAATCAGAGCAGAGGACCCTAAAAGGTTCATGCATAGCATAGTTAGAAGAACAACGACTAAGGGATAAAGGTATCAAAGGATGTCTACTCCGTCTACATGGTACCGACAGATTCACCTGAGCTAATAACTCAGGCGAGTCGATATCACCAATTAGGAGCTTGTGCATAAAAATGACACCAAGCATAATTCTACGGTTAGTTAGGGATGGAAGGTTAATCAAGAGAAGTCTACTAGAATACGAAGGCAAATTGACATTGCGATCCCAGCTTAAGCCACGAAGAGCAAATAACAAGAACTGCTTTTGAACGGATTCAAGTCTAATCTGGTGCGACTCATATTGAGGTGACCAAATGCAAGATCCATACTCTAAAATAGGACGGACAAGCGAAGTGAAAAGAACTTTAGTTGTATAGGGGTCATCAAATTCTTTTGACCATCTTTTAATGAAACCCAGGACACTCATGGCCTTTGCGACCGTGGTGGAAATATGGGTGTTAAAATTTAACTTATGGTCCATAAGTACGCCCAAATCATTCATATTATTTAGACGTTCCAGAGGGCTATTGTTTAGAAAATAAGTGACCAGTTGAGGAGAGTTACGGAAAAAAGTCATTACCTTACATTTGGTAGTGTTAAGATTTAGTAGATTAAACTGGCACCAGGATTGAAAGTTTTTAAGATCAGCTTGTAGCCGACTAAATGAATCTGTATCTTTATGAGTAAGACAAAGCTTGACATCGTCAGCATACATAAGCACACGCGAATGAACAATGACTGATGGAAGATCGTTAATGAATAGTGTGAAGAGCAGAGGGCCAAGATGACTACCTTGAGGTACACCAGAAGTCACAGGAATGGAAGCGGAAAAAGAAGACTTAAAAAGTACCTTCTGTTTTCTATTTGTTAAATATTCACGAACCCAAGAAAGGAAAAGGGGTGGAAACCCAATGTCGCTCAGCTTAGAAAGTAATAGGGTATGATTAACGGAATCAAAGGCTTTGCTAAAGTCAGTATATATTACATCAGTTTGTTTACCATTTTTAAACCCCTTGATAATTACTGATGTAAATTCTAAAAGGTTAGTGGTTGTAGATCTACGTTTCACAAACCCATGTTGGGATGGTGAAATAATAGAACTGCAAAAATGTTGCAATTGAGAAGTTATAATTTTCTCAAAAGCTTTCGGAATAGCGGACAATTTTGAGATACCCCTATAGTTAGAGGCTTCGGACTTTTTGCCATTTTTATGCAGAGGAATGATATACGACTCCTTCCAAATAGATGGAAAAGAGGAAGATTCGACAGACAATAGAAACAATTTTAAAATGGGTTTACATAATGCGTTTGCACAGAACCTGAGTACGCATCCAGGAAGACCATCTGGCCCCGGAGAATAAACAGGTTTAATTCCAGATGCCGTATCAAACTGTCTGCTAAGCAGACTCTGCTTTGACTTTGATTTTAAGTACCACATTTTCTCTATTGTGGACACATTTGACTCATGAAACACCTTTTTGCAGATGTCATAAAATTGTTGCCATTTCAGATAATCCCCATCAAATTTTGGAATAGGAATTTTAAGAAGTTGCTCATTGAAATCCAGGCGGTGATTGTATCATTACATTTTCTGCTGGTGTCACACAGAATTTAAGCATTTTATTTTCTGCGGCCTCAAACGTAGTTACTTCCTATCCAGCTCCGGCCGGGTTTTGCTCATTTTGCATCTATAATTCGTCGACAAAAGATTTGTAGTTCATTTTTTATCCAGATACTAATTATTTTAACGTCCTGGACAACGACTCTAGCAGAGCATTTTTCTTGCGCGAGTCGTGTTCGAGGAAAAAGAGTAACTTTTCCCTGTGTTTATTTACTTTTTTAGTATTTTATTATAAAATTAAAACCTCCGTCTTGTTTGACGTTCAACACACAATTATTATTTTTATTTGGCGACAATGCCGTTCTCTCCTTCAGTTAATTATGTATATATGTATGTATGTATATATGTATGTACGTATATATGTAAGTGTCTATATATGTATGTATGGATATATGTATGTGTGTAAATATGTATGTACGTATATATGTACATATGTGTTATTTGTTGCCCTTTTTGATGTGTTGTCCATGGTTTGTGTAGTTGAAGGTGAATTCGTTGGTGTGGTGACCGGGTAGGTAACTCCTCCCCCACTGGATTGAAGTGAGGGCCATAGCGGTGGTCTGAACGTAATTAGTAGCGACTGGTGGTGGTTTGAGAACAATTGATCCTCTTCAAAGGATTAAAATATAGTTGCGCTTTGATTGCTTTCAGGTGAGGTTGTCTATGCTAGGTTTTAAGTCTATTTAACACCAACAAAACAAACTCCCTTTCTGGTTCCAGAATTTCCGGTTGTTCTGTCCATTCATGATTTCTTGTAGATAATTTGTATCCCACGTTGGGGCAAAAAAAAAACATAATTTTATCTTTAAGAGGCTTAATACTATATCTATTATAAATAACATGTTTAGGTATTTTCAGATATTTAGTCTTGTCATTGGCAATGGTATAATGAATGAATTTATAGTCTTTAATTCTGAACATTGGAATTTTTATGTAAAATATTACATTAGTTTTGTTTACAAATGTATCTATTTCAAGTAATCTATATAAATGTTCTTGCGATGAAATTGTGACATTTCGTTTTACTAAAATTTCTGTGATTTTGTCTTCTTTAGTTGAAAAAAAATAAGTTTTGGGATAATTTTAAGCAAAACAAAAAAAAAAAAAAAAAAAAAAAAAAATAAAGTATTATTTACATGGTTATACATAACATCAATGCTAAGGCCAATTCTATTTAAATATTGAAGAACATGGATTTCGTTGTGTTCAGTGCTTAATTCCTTATAGATCTTATTTTTATAGTTTTTATTTTATTTTTTTTTTTTTTTTTAAATTACTTATAATATTCTGTTTGTTATTATCGGTTGATCGGTAATGTTTGAAAATCTTATAATTATTTTATTATTAACGTTTCATTGATGATTGACATTGTTTATTCATTTGTACATGCTTTAATTTCATGCTGCTTTAATTTCCCTAAATTCCTTTCTTTTTTTTTTATTCTTTTTGTGTAATAAGTATGTTGATGTACAATAATTAGGTATGTATGTATGAAAAATCGTATTTAATTATTTTTTGTTTGCTTGTGTTTTTGTATTTTATATTATATATACATATGTATACCTGGTTTTTGCTAAGGCTTTCTTGTCAATCGTTTTATTTTTGACTTGTGAATTTTTTGCTTTTTCTTTGTAATAAATGTGACCCCCTTATCTTTAGTGACAATATGTTTTGAAAAGCGAGGAGTCAATTTATTTCTTCTATTTTCTATTCTGAATACTGTCTCGTCAGTTTCCACTTCTGGTGGATCCTTCCTTTCCTCGTTAAGTTTTAAAGTTCGTTTTTTATTTTGATCAGATATTTGTTGAGCAATCTTGGGGTATATTTTTTTCTGATAAAGGTCTAAGTCTTGTAAATAATCGTGTTCGTTAGTAAATTATAATGCTTTTTGAAACAGGTGGGTTCGACCCGAGAATAATTCAAAGGGAAATTAGTTGCAGAGTGTATAGCATTGTTGTAAGTGATCAATGCTTCAGAGAGGATATCGTCATGTATTGTGGGAGTTTTTTCAGTTTTCCTCTTTTCCATTATTAGTCTGTAAATTTCTGTTAAAGACGAATGAAATCGTTCAACAGGGGCGTTACTTGAAGACTGTTGAAAAGATGTGACATGTCTGGTGATATTGTATTGAGTGCAAAAATCAATGAAAAGATTTCCTGCGAACTCTGCACCCTGGTCACAAACAATCTTTTTAGGTATGCCATGAGTGCACATAAAATGTCTGATTGATTTTACTATATTTAGGCTATCTCTTGCTGGTATAGTGTACCCATCAGCAAATTTTGAAAACTTGTCTATTATTGTTAAAACATTTTGATGGTTAATGGTGTACAAATCGATATGAATTATGTCTAATGGGAGTTTTGGAACCTCTGTTTCCTGATAGGAAACTTTTTGCGGATGTCTATCGTATTTCAGGGTTTGGCATAAGTCACAATTGTTTATTGTTTTTGTAATTTTTTGCTTCATATGTGGAAAATATACTGTTCTTTTTAAATGGGCTAGAGTTTCATCAATTCCCCTGTGATTATTATAATAGTGATAGTCTCTAATTTCTTTTTCTTGTTTATCCTGTGTGGTACGTTCTTCCAAAAACTCTGTGCATCTAACAAGTTTATAGAGTGTACTGTTTGAAAAAACTGTGAAAAAACCTCTTGTACTATTTTCAATATTGTACCAGTGGTAAAAATTGCACAAGTTTTATTTGGTTTTAAAATAGTTTTCAAAATTCTAATCACGACTTTTTTATTTAAAATGGGTTCTGATATAAAGCGGCGAAGTTTGTTTTTAAACGGGCTTTCGATTTTAATGTTAGAAACTGGATCTTCGTTAAGGATAATTTGGATATTAAAATCGTTTAAACATTTTTCCGAAATTGCAATAAGTTGTGAAATGTTCTCCAGGCCTGAATGTACGGTTTCCTCACATGTCGCCTCGACTGATTCTTGGTCATTTAAGTTGATATCAAGTGTTGTTCTGCTCAAGGCGTCAGCAATCACGTTTTGAGACCCCTTTTTGTATATAACTTCGTAATCGTACTCTAACAGTCTGAGCTTCCATCTCACCAATTTGGAATTTGGTTCCTTGAAACTCATAAGCCATGTCAGGGGCTTATGGTCAGTGACAATTTTAAATTTTTGACCAAAAAGATACGGTCTAAAATACTTAATTGCCCAAATTATGGCAAGCATCTCTTTTTCGACGGTAGAGTAGTTCACCTCGGTGTCCGTTAGTGTTCTGCTAGCGAATGAAACTGGCTTGTCCGATCCCAAGTTTCCTTGAGATAAAACAGCCCCTAAAGCGACATTACTTGCATCTGTAGTAAGTATTAACGGTTTATCAAAATCAGGGTATATTAGGATCGGGTCATTACATAACAAGGTTTTACAATATTCGAAAGTTTTGATAAAGTCCTCGTCAACAGTAACCTTTGATTTTCCCTTCAGTTGTTTAGTTAGTGGTTTTGTTATTTAAGCAAAATCTTTAATAAACTTTCTATAATAACCCATGACACCTAAGAATGATTTAATTTGTTTCTGTGTAGTAGGCAAAGGGAATTTCTTTATTGTCTCAATCTTTGTCGGGTTTGGCTTTACCCCTTCGGGGGTAACAATGTGACCCAGATATTCGATTTCCTTTTTCAGGAAATCAGACTTATCCGGTTGTAATTTTAAATTTGCATTTCTAATTTTCTTGAAGACTTTTTTTAAATGTTGAATATGTTCCTGTAAGGATGGCGAGAAAACAATGATGTCATCCATATATGCAAGGCAACAGGTTCCAAATAAGTCACCAAATAAGGAATCTATTACCCTTTGAAAAGTTGCAGGTGCATTAGTCAGGCCAAAGGGCATTCTGATAAACTCGTAATGTCCTCCCTCCGCCGAAAATGCTGTTTTCTGGATGTCGTCCTTGTGCATCTCTATCTGATGGTAACCACTGGCTAAATCCAGTATTGAAAAATATTTCGATTTCCCAAATCTATCCAAGACATCGTTTATTATTGGCATAGGGTACTTGTCTTTAATGGTTTTCTCATTTAGCTTTCTAAAATCTACAACTAGACGCCACTTTCTTTTTCCTGAGGCATCGGCTTTTTTTGGCACAAGCCAAACCGGTGCACTCCAAGGAGAGTGACTATGTCTTATTATTTTATTATTGAGTAATTTTTTTAATTGTTCCTTTACCTCAATTCTTTCATGGAACCCATACCTATAGGATCTTGTATAAATCGGGATATCATCTTTAGTCAAAATCTTATGTTTGACTTCGTTTGTAAATGATAGTTGCTTACTGTCATCATAAAACATGTCAGAAAATTCAACACAAATGTCTTTTAATAATTGGATTTCTTCTGAGTTGATATGTGCAGTTCTAATTACTTTGTTAAAATCAAATGAGCTTAAATCTGTTTCATTATCATTTTGGAAAGTGATGTTTACTTCTATATGCTGACCTTTGGAATATGAATTTACTTGAAGTGGTTGGTCAAAACATATACTTTTATGTGAGTCGGAGTAATTTGTTATTTCGACCCAACTGAAGTTATTTTCTGCTGAATATAATCCGTTTGAAATAAAAAGGTCATTATCTAGTTGTATTTCCTGACAAAGAAAAGTGCCTTCTTTAAGGTTAACAAAAATCTTGATTAGTTTTCTAGTTGAATGCTCAATCTCTAGCTTTTCTCCTGCTAAATTTTCTTTTGTGAGTATTGGGAGTTTAGCATTTTGTGTGATCAACACGAAATTTTCTAAGTCTACTTTTGCTTTCAATGTTTTTAGTAAATCGACTCCTATAAGGCCATCGAAAAATGAATGGAATTTAAATAATAAAAATTTTAGTGTACCATTTTGGTTAAATTCATTAAACATGTCTAGTAAACATGCTGAATATAGTGCATGTGTATTTATAATTGTTTTTATAATTCTTGGCTCGGTTAGTTTAATATGTTGTTCACTTGGAACAAATTGAGGGTCAATAAAAGAAGTAGTAGACCCTGTGTCGATTAAAAGGTTTAATTTTTTACCAAATGGGAATTGAATTTGAACATATGGTAAAATCGAGCCATGTGTGTGCTTGGTTATGTAGCCTGCTTGGATGTTGAGGCTACATACTGAAAATTTTGGTCATCATTAATGTTGTGTAACTCATCTCTTTTTTTATTTGATTACTGTTGTTTGTGTTGGATTTTGCAGACTGGTTAGAGAAGTTGGAATTTCTAGTTTGGGTACTATAGTTTCCCCAATTTTTCTGTCTCTGTCGGTCACTTTGTTGCTCATTGTCGTACTTTTTTTGTTTAAATGGTCTTTGATTGTTGTTACTGTAATTATTTGTTTTTCCCTCTTGAGACCAATTTCTCTCCCTTTTTTGTTGGTTTCGGGGCCCAAACGATTCCGAATTTCGACCATTATACGTTGTTCTTTCAAAGCTCTGATTTATTCGCCTAGCTTCTCTTTGACTAGGATAAACTTCCTTTTCCGCAATTGCTATTTCATATGCTGTAACGATATCCGTGGGGTCTCTGCCTCGAACTATTGAACCTAAAGGTCCACGAAGTCCCTTCAGAAAAGTGGTTAGACATTGGTTAAGAAACAATTCTTTCTTTGTTTGTATGATAGTTGGATTGGTATCCTTTTGGTCAATGATGTTTAGTAGAGCTCTTTGAATATTTGTGATTTTTTCGTATAATATCTCTACCGGATGGCTTTGCAGTGTTAATATTCCAAGTTCGGCTATTAGATTATACTCGGTTTTTTTATCGACAAAGTGTTTAATTAAGGTATCTTTAATTTCATTCCAATTAAGTCGCACATTTGATTGATACAAGACTTCATGAGCTTTACCCTGAATTTTGTTCCTGATTGCTCTCAAAATCATGACCCCTGCAGGTGTCTGATCTGCTCCTTTAATAAGCATTAAAAACTCCTCAACATTGGTAATGAATTCTTTTAGTCCCTCTTTATTTCCCTCATATACAGGCATAGACTGAATCAATTGTAATAAATCGGATATCTTAAACCCACCCAATGGCTCCTGTGTTTGTGGGCCAGTGGGTTGGGCTGGAGGAATCTCCTGATCTAAAGGCATTGATAATTCGAAACTTATTGGTAATTCGAAAACTTATTTTTTTTTGTATTTGTTTTGTTACTATCTAGTCTCTTAGATCGTAGCTTAATATATCTTTCTTACTTATGTTTTATTGTAATTAGTGTTATGTGTAAGCAAGGTGTCCTTCCTTCTTTTTTTTTTTTTTTGCTTTTTATCTGTTGACTCACGAATTGTTGTCCCTCCGTGTGGCAAGCGATGAAATGATGGTTTTAAATAGTTGTTGTTTTATTTCGCGGTTGTGCTGAAGCTAACTGAGATTGTTGCTCGTTGCAGTAGTAACAACTTTTTTTTTTTTGAATCTGTTGACTCACGAATTGTTTTCCCTCCGTGTGGCAAGCGATGAAATGATGGGTTTAAATATTTGTTATTTTATTTCGCGGTTGTGCTGAAGCTAGCTGAGATTGTTGCTCGATGCAGTAGTCCCAACTAAGAGCGGACAGTCATCAGCCGTGAATTTCACCAGATTAAGACTTGTTAATAAAAAAAAATTATTTTTTTTTTGAATAGACAAGCTTTTATGTGTATTCAACATCTTTATTGTTGTTTCAAAATTGATATATGTATAGTTTTTTATTTTTTTTTATTATATTTTTATTTTAATTTTTTTTTATTTTTTTTTTCGGTTACACATACACACAAACTTGTGGGCACATATAACCGTCTAGCGCAATAAGAACACGAAAACAGCTTATGTATCGTTTAGCTATTTGTTCTTCTTTTTTTTTTTTTTTTTTTGAGTATGAAAACCAGAGGCTGGTTTGCCCCCCTTTTACTTTGGAGGGTCCCTTGGGAATCACAAAGTTGGGGAAAGTTATACTATTTTTATAGTAGTGTTTTTTGTTTATAGTTTTACATATTTTATTTGAATCAATTTTGTTGTTGGTTTCTTTTTTTTTTTTTTTTATTTCTATATACAGTGGTGGTCAGCGGGTAAGCCCCTTTTTGTTTTTTTTTGACTTTGAATTTGATTTTCTCGGCTCTCAAGAAATTTAATAAAGAAATTTTTTCAGTTATTTGTTGGTTATTGTATTTAGATGATGACACGTAATTATTGTCATGCCAGCTTTCGACGTTTTTTTACAGGTGCGTTTGAAAAAAAAGCTCCCCCAAAATTGTTGACAATAGTTTAGCCCGGTCATTCCAAAATCTTTAATATTATAGTTAGACAAAAATTTTCATTTTAGCCCCAGTATTTATTTTGGGGCCTATCGAAATTTCGGGATTTTGTATGTAATTCTTGAGGTCTCTTTGTTTGACGACGTTTTACGATCCCAATTTAAACTAAAGTAATATTTTCTTATTCTAAGTATGAAAGTGAATTGAATTACCCGTCAAATGATACATGTTTCATAAAAATCCGACAAAAATTAGATTGATTTCACCGCCCATACTTAAAAAAAAGACTAGAACTAGCAAAATTTCCCACACATCCTCCGTCTCTTTCTTTGCACGCATGTATGGGAAATTTTGCTTACCTGTTTTTTTTTAAGTATGGGCGGTGAAATCAATCTAATTTTTATCGGATTTTTATGAAACATGTATCATTTGACGGGTAATTCAATTCACTTTCATACTTAGAATAAGAAAATATTACTTTAGTTTAAATTGGGATCGTAAAACGTCGTCAAACAAAGAGACCTCAAGAATTACATACAAAATGCCGAAATTTCGATAGGCCCCAAAATAAATGCTGGGGCTAAAATGAAAATTTTTGGTATGCAGTTTATCTTAGATTACCTAGATCTACAACTTTTTCAAAGAATACACATGTCTAACTATAATATTAAAGATTTTGGAATGACCGGGCTAAACTATTGTCAACAATTTTGGGGGAGCTTTTTTTCAAACGCACCTGTAAAAAAAACGTCGAAAGCTAGCATGACAATAATTACGTGTCATCATCTAAATACAATAACCAACAAATAACCGAAAAAATTTCTTCATTAAATTTCTTGAGAGCCGAGAAAATCAAATTTAAAATCAAAAAAAAAAAAGGGGCTTACCCGCTGACCACCACTGTATATATATATATGTATCTTACCCCTTTCACTTTCGGCTAATATTGTTGGGCCTTTGCTCGCTCCAGTTGACAAACTTTAAGCATTCGAATTTCACAGCTTGTTGTTTAATTTGCACACACTTTGACTTCTGTCTACTTTTCTTTTATATTTTTTTTTTTGAAGATCGATGTTGCTTCCAAGGCGGTTGAAAATTAAATGACTCGCTGCCCAAAGGTTAGGAAACTACAAAACTCGCTATCGTTCTGTTCTAACGGAACACGTAAAGCCACCAAAATGTGCGACTCGCGACGCGGTCAGACGAAAAAGATGATGAAATAGAGACGCTTGTCGCGAAGCAACTTTGTACCGTTGCGGCATCTCCGTCACTCTGACGAGACATGCAAGTCTGCAAAATGTAGCAAACGACAATGTCGCCTGTTACGCAGCTTGTAGCTTGATGAAGTAGAGACGCTTGTCGCGAAGCAACTTTGTACCGTTGCGGCATCTCCGTCACTCTGACGAGACACGCAAGTCTGCAAAATGTAGCAAACGAGAATGTCGCCTGTTACGCAGCTTGTACCCATATACATGTGTGTATGTGCTTAACGGGAATTGTTGAATTCGGGGAACAAATACACCCGAAGAAAAATTTGAAAAAAATGATGAAATATTTTAAATTCGAGTGAAATTGAAAGGCAACACCAACATCAATATCATGGAGTGCATAGTACACATTGACGATTTATACATATGTATGTATATGTATGTACATATGTACATGTTTTGTTGTCTTTATCGCTCTGTCCGATACAGTGTGTTCAATCGCAAATGGTTTAGCGCACTTAACAATCTCTAGCACGATTAGGCAACAATTTATGCATTATTATAAAAATTTTTTTTTTTTTTTTATTACCAATGCAATATTTGTGAATCATTATTTAAATACTTTTCTTTTTTTTTTTTTTTTTTTTACCAATCAAATATTCGTGAATCATTATTTAAAACCTTTTTTTTTTTTTTGATACTTAGATACTTATGCATGAACGTAGGTTCCTTCGGGGCACTTTTTCCCGTCCCTGAAGTCGTTTAGCTGCGCCAGTTAACATCTTGGCCAAGTCGTGTTCGAGGAAAAAGAGTAACTTTTCCCTGTGTTTATTTACTTTTTTAGTATTTTATTATAAAATTAAAACCTCCGTCTTGTTTGACGTTCAACACACAATTATTATTTTTATTTGGCGACAATGCCGTTCTCTCCTTCAGTTAATTATGTATATATGTATGTATGTATATATGTATGTATGTATATATGTATGTGTGTATTTTTTTACGAGCTTGCCTTTCTAGTATTATTTTCGCCAAATTCAATCTTTCACTGCATTATTTAAAATAGCCTTCATCTTGCTGAAAGAGTCCGTTATAAAGTAGTCATTTTCTGTTAGCACGTAATTTTTTTTTCAAAATTTTCCCACTTGTACTCCAGAAGGACAAGTTTCTCCTCGAAATAAAATTAAATCTCCTGGTGAATTTCTTTTGGCATTTTGAATTAAGCACTAAATCGACTCTCCTCGTTGAGTCTGCTGTTTATAAAACTCCTCCATTATATTAGTACTTGACCCAAAATTTATTTATTTTATCAAAGACAAGGCTCCGGCTAGTTTCTTGAATTGGACAAGTCTAGCACAAATAAAAATAAGAAATAAATAGTAGTCGACTCTTTGTTTGGTGTTTTGAAATAGTTTATTTCATTTCCAGTATTCCTACTTGAATGGGAAAATTTCAATACCACAACTAAAAAAAAATTCAAAATAAGAACTGATTATGTTTAAAAAAGTAGGGGGTATATATAAAAAATCTACCCATTTTGAATATCCACACTTACCATTTTTAATGGAAGAGCTTTCATTAACTTTCGCAACACAATCGCCTGAAGATGTCTTTTCCATGGGTTTCGCATCTTTATATTAACTTTTACCTCATATTTCCACGTTTTAGATTAAATTGAGGACACGCCACTTATTTTTGTATGTTGTTTAATTTTAGGTTATTGTAATACTTATGCGGCCTCTGCAGACAACGTAGAGAGCTCTTTAAGTTTTATATTCTCAATTTACATTTTTTATTTGTATAAGGGCAGTAGCCTACAGTGTTTGTTGAGCCGTTACACAGTTTTAAACTCTATCCAGCATTTCTTTAAAATGGAGTATAGTATGGTGTTTTTTTTTTAATGCACAAACAACAGAACATTTGATCAGTGCACCCTTTATTGCTTGAATACTTCAAGCATCTTGTACAAAGTTGTACTTTTTGGCCATTTCAAACCTTTCCTTAGGTGTCAAACCTTTAAACTTATAGCACTTATAATCGGACAGTTATCTTCGACCCGACGTTTTTTGTAATAGTTTTTTCTCTTCTTTGCTCATGGCACTTAGCGAACAATATTTTTGTTTTGTTTTGATAGCAATTGTGTCTGCCTTGTTTTTCTTATTTTTTTTTATTTTTTTTTTTTTTTTTTTTTTGTTTATTAAGTTACTTCCCAGCTTTTGCTGAATGAAAGATTTGTTTGGCCTCCCCGATCTTAAGGGTTAACACAAAATTGAAGGAATAGAAAAAATTTTTACAATTATATGTTTTGTCGATTTGTAAACGTTGTTATCGATTTTTTTCTTGTTCTCGTGCTCTCATCACTAATGATAAAAACATATGGTTGTTAGTTTTGATGATATGTTAATATTTTGGTTAGTATGTTTTTAGTTCATAAATCAATGTTAGCTAATATTGCGAATGATGTTAATAATTTATAATTGTTAATTGTCTCGTCAGCGAGGAACTGATAAATGTCATTGTATCGTAGTAGGTTTGGAAAATTTTTCCCTTTGAGCGTAAATTTGGTGCAGTTTAATAATAAGTGGGATATATCTTTTTTACATTGCAGGTGTCAATAAATCATTGTTGTTTATTTTCATTTTATGAAGTGTATGTTTGTCGAATGCATGTCCGCTCAGGATTCTGTTTAATTGTTCAATTTCCGAGGAATGGAACGATTTCTTTTTTATGGAATCATGGAACCGACGAAACAAAAGGAAATACCAAACAATAACCTCTGTTTCTTTCAAAGCAAAAAGCATTATACATACTCATATTCCCAGTCAGATTTAATTTTTTTATATAAATAATTAATCGCGTCCACTTGGTCGTTTTCTTGTATGTCGACGTGGCTTGGTATGTCATGGATTTCAATACTGGTTATACAAATACTGGTAAATATTTCATCTTCTACTTTTTTCAAAATAACTAAAGCTAAGCAATTGTCGCTGTATCTGCTGTGTTAGGATAGCAGTTTTTTGAAAATAGTTTTTAATTGCAAAGTCTATTGCCTTTCCTAAAGCAATAACTTAACGATGAGGCAAAAATTTTGACAATTTCTTTTGCTGTTGCAAATTTCATCCTGTATTCAGGTGGCATTTCCGCAGCTAGGTGATATAAAATGTTCATAGGTGTAGATCTAATAAAGCCTAAACATTTCCTCAAGTGGACATTAGCATGGGTTTTTATGCAATTAATTGCTGCTTTGGACAATTTCTTTTGCTGTTGCAAATTTCATCCTGTATTCAGGTTTCATTTCCGCAGCTAGGTGATATAAAATGTTTATAGGTGTAGATCTAATAAAGCCTAAACATTTCCTCAAGTGGACATTATCATGGGTTTTTATGCTATTAATTGCTGCTTTGGACAAAGATGCAAACGATGAGCATGCATATTCGTACTTAGGTCTGACAAAAGCTTTGAAGAAATTAAGGGTTTTGGATGGATGAACTCCGACCCTACAACCGCTCAACATCTGTACAAAAATATTAGACTTATTAGAGTGTGATAATCGTGATTTCATATGATTTATAGGGGAATTGTTTGTACTAATTATTCTACCTAGATAGTTACTTGATCAACATCTCTGATTGAGGGATTTCCTAATATTAGGTTGAGATTTTAACGTCTTCGGTTGAAGTGTAAAACTGAAGATTTCCTGGCGTCAAATGTTAAGTTTATTGAATTGCATAGCTCCATAAAATCTTTAATTTTTTGTTCAAGTGTGTTTCTAGCCGTCAGGAAGTCTCTATGAAAGGTTATTAGAAAGAAATCATCAGCGTACTGAAATAAAATACTATTATTGTCATTGATTGTGTCTAGGTCAGCTGTGTATAGGTTAAATAATATTAGACTAAGGCAGCTGCCTTGGCTTACACCTTTTTTCACATTGACTGAAGTGTTGAAGTCTTCTATTTGAAAGAAAATTAGTAATAAAGTTATTATATAAATGATTAAAACCGCAGTCTATCAGTACTTTACCTAAAATTGGAACGTTTACAGAGTCAAATGCCTTACTAATATCTAAGACAGCTGCTGCAACTTGAAATCCTTGGGCCTTCAAGTTAGTAATGTTATTGATAACTTCATTGATACAGTTTGCTGTCGAGTGATTACGCCTAAATGCGTATGATCTCTTTGGTAATAAATTGAATTTATTTATATGTGCTTCCATTTTATCTTTAATAAGACCTTCTAGACATTTAAACGTTACACTTAACAAGCATATTGGTCTATTATTTGTGATTAAGGAAGAGTCCAAATTTTATTTTGTTACTGGGGTAATTTTTATATTTCTCCAGGCATCCGGAATGAGTCCGTTGTTCAAAATCACATTTTTCCCCTGGTGGAAGGGTGAGCAACATATTGTAAGAGATTCTATCTAGGCCTTTGGCCGAGTGCAAGCTGCGTGTTTTTAAGAATTGAAGGAGGACACCTGAATTAAAATTGGCTTACTTGTATATTGAGTGTGGGTAACGTTAATTGAATGCATTTATTGGTATCCGGTTTGGAAGCTATTTGCTGCAGAAAGTTAACATGATCTTGTTCGTTAAATTGGGTATTGGATGGTTTAATTTGTTTGTACTTCCTCAGTGATTTCATTGTTGCCCATAATTCTTTGGGGGATGCCGAGTTTGATAAGTTTTCAATAACTTTGTTGAAATTCTCCTTTCTGACTTTATAAATATGAGCGTTGAGTTTTTTGTTGATGTCAAAATAGATTAGAGCATCAGACAATAATTTAGTTTTAAAATATTTCTGTCGGCTGGCATTACGCAATCTTAATAATCTTTCGCAATTCATGTCCCAGAATTTGTTGGGTACATATTTGTTATGTATGTATATGACCCATCTCTAAGAAACTGTTATCGTCGCACTGTTAAAAGGTCTGTTAACAGCTGTACTCTCAGTCGTTCTACTAATTGCTTCGGAACAACATCGGACTCCCCTGCTACAACTACGAGGGATTTCTACTACTGGACTTCTACTACTACTACTACAACAACTACATATCCCAGAATTCTACTGTACCATTATCTATTAATAAACCATATATATATAAGTTTCCACAAACACAAAATTGGCGACGAGGATGGGATAATTCGTCAAACTATATATATGTCGTGTAAAGTTACAATCGAGCAAGCGGAAGCGAACAAAGAGACGCCAAAACCACATGCGTGCTGGCGCTAAGTTTATTGGAATAAAGAAACGGTACTTTTCCAACGCGCGCATTCGCAGACAGACGCGCTACGACTACTGCAATTTGAATTGATGCTCACACACACACACATACGATCGAATTCAACTACTAATGTCTGATTTGGAATCACATGAGGAAAAGCCCTCCAAAGTGAATACTGCTACAGAACGCAAAACAACAAATAAATCAGTGATAATGTCTGGAGTGGGTCAGTTAGAACCATTTGACTTAAATCACCCAAACAAATGGACAACTTACAAGCAGCGTTTTGAGCTGTATCTTCTGGTCAATGACGTTTTGGAAGAAGCACGGAAGAAGGCTGCATTGCTTACGCTGGCTGGCGCTCCACTGTTCGAGCTTCTAACGTCATTGGCATCTCCTACAGGTGAGTGATTTGAGTTTATCGGAAATATATGAAATACTCAACCAACATTTGTCTCCATGTCAATCGGAAATTGCGGCCTACTACCAATTTCACAAGCGAGACCAACTAATTGATGAATCGGTTGCGAACTACATGGCTGCACTTAGGACTCTCGCTGTCGACTGCAAATTCGGAGCTGCTTTGGATCGCATGTTGCGTGATCGCTTCGTATGTGAAATGAAGGATGAGGGTCTCCAGAAGAGTCTGCTAGCAGAGGCAGATTTAACAATTCAACGCGCGATGGATCGCGCCACATCTAGTGAGGCCGCTGCTCACAGCGCTTGGGTCATGCGAAATACAGCTGAGAGCACTGAGTCGATACACGAAGTGCAGACCAACGCGATCCGTCCAAGCCGACCCAATCAGCACCACCAGCTATGCCCACATCGGAACACTGTGTGCCATGCCTGTCACCGAGCAGGCCATCTTCAACGAGTCTGCCGGTCTGTAAGAGACCCGGGTAGTAAAACATTCAACACATCGAGTGGCCATGCCTCCTACCGAGGACCACACAAGCAAAACCCGAATGAAGAATACAGTGTCCACAGCATACTACCGTTGATTTGCCCAAAGGAAATCGTTACAATAATTATAAATAAACGAAAATGCCAATTCGAAGTGGATTCGGGGTCTGCGATCACTATGATAGACGAAGCCATGTTTCGTTATATCTGGCCAACCGATAGACCGAATATTGTTCTCTAGAGTTTACGGATTACCAGAAAAACCGAATTCCAGTTATTGGCATCGTGGATACATCTGTCCAGTACGATAATAAATACATTCCGAATCTTCCACTGGTTGTTACATCAAGCGGTGGATCGAATTTACTTGGACGCAACTGGTTTATGCCCTTAGGCATCAGCATAGAAGGAATACATGCCATTAACGCTAAACTTAGCATCGAGGCAACTCTGGCGAAGTATAAGGATCTGTTTTCGTCGGAATTAGGCCGTTTCGGGGGCCACCTGTGTCATTACATATCAATACTGATGCAACACCAGTCCGACTGCCAGCAAGACGCATTCCATTTGCAATTCAAGAATTATATGAAGAAGAAATAGACCGTCTGTGTTCCCAAGGAATCCTAGTACCCATTGAATACTCCGACTGGGCGACTCCTACAGTGCCAGTAATTAAAAAGGATGGTACTATTCGCATATGTGGCGACTACAAGTCTACAATTAATAAAGTGATTAAGCAACACGGACATCAAATTCCTCCAATGAATTCATTATTAGCATCAGTTGAAGGAGGATCCATATTTGCGAAAATCGACTTGGCTCAGGCGTACCAACAACTAGTGGTAGATGAGCAGTCTGCGTTGATGCAAACTATATGTACACACAAAGGTTATTTCAAAGTAACCAGACTACAATTTGGAATTTCTTCAGCCCCGGGCATATTTCAGAGCTGCATCGAACGTATATTGCAGAACGTTTCTGGTGTTTTACCCTACTTCGATGACATAATTGTTATGGGAAAATCAGAGGAAGAGCTAGCGGTGCATCTTAATGAGGTGCTTTCAAGATTTGATAAGGCCGGACTACGCCTACGCAGAGACAAGTGTCAATTCGGAGTTCCATCAGTAGAATTTTTAGGTTTTAAAATCGATGCACTGGGTATAAGACCGTGTGCCAGTAAGGATAAGAAACAATTACAAGCATTCTTGGGACTCATCAATTTTTACCACGCATTCCTGCCACATAAGGCAACCGTTGTTGAACCGCTTCACCGTCTACTGGATAAAAATGCGCCATGGGTATGGGCCCATAAACACCAATATGCCTTCATGAATCTAAAAAATCTTGTAACTTCACAAAATGTGCTAATGCATTTCGATGGCAAATTGCCAGAATCGTTAATCTGCGATGCATCTCCGTACGGAATTGGAGCGGTGCTGAGCCACAAACTTCAGGATGGATCAGAGAAGCCTATTGCCTTCTATTCTAGAACTCTCTCCAAGACAGAAAGAAACTACTCGCAAATCGACAGAGAAGCCGTTGGGCTTATATCAGGCGTTAAAAAATTTCAAAATTATCTATATGGCCGTTCGTTTACTCTCGTCACAGATCATCGCCCATTGCTCGGAATATTTACAACGGCCAAGGCAACTCCAAATGTAATTTCCACACAGATGCTTCGAAGAGCAATATTCTTGAATGCCTATGACTTTACACTAATTCACAGACCTGGATCAAAAATGGGCAATGCCGACTTCTTAAGCCGATGCCCATAACCACAACAAGGCGAAGGCAGCACTACAGAAGAAGTGTTAATGATTGAATGGGCTGGAACACCACTTGTCAGCGCTCAATCTCTAGCATTACAGACTAAGAAGGACGCGCATTTATCAAAAGTTCTGAACTGGGTGTTAAGGGGATGGCCCAATGGAAAAGTTGATCGTTCAGATCAGCTCTACTCGTATTTTTCTCGCCGATATGTGCTTTCAGCAAACAAAGGAATTCTTGTATGGGGCAACCGGGCTGTAATTCCCGAACCATCTAGACCGGCTTTACTACAAGTGTTGCATGCTTCACACCCAGGGATTGTAAAAATGAAAGCCATGGCTCGAAGCTATGTTTGGTGGCCTAATATTGATGCTGAAATAGAGCTACTTGTGAAACGTTGCAATCTCTGTCAGCAAAACCAAAACGAACAGCCTCATGCAACTACACATCGTTGGGAATCTGCCAGACAACCTTGGTCACGCCTTCATATAGATTGGCTGGCCCCTTTAATGGGAATACCTTCTTACTAGTCGTGGATTCATTTTCGAATTGGCTAGAAGTCTCTGTTGTGAAATCTACATCATCTGCTGCTGCTATTAAATTCTTGAGACAGCTGTTTGCAACGCACGGATTACCGGACGAAATAGTGTCAGATAATGGCACTGCATTCACGTCTGAAGAATTTAGGATCTTTATGAAAAACAACGTGATTCGACACATTCGGTCGGCTCCATTTCATCCTGCCACAAATGGGCAAGCCGAGCGCATAGTACAAAGTACCAAGAATTACCTGAAAAAGTTTGACAGAAATCTTAACATAGATCTCGCACTGGCGCGGTATCTTTTTAGCCAATATACTACCCCTCACTCCACGACAAATCGTACCCCTGCAGAACTACTATGTAATCGAGAGCTTAAGTCATATATCGACAAAATTCAACCCAAGGAAATAATATACGGAAAGGTCTACGACCCAACAAATGATAAGCAGTTTTCTATTGGTGCTCCGGTTTGGGTCCGTAACTACGCCCCCGGTCCGAAATGGATAGAAGGCGAAATTGTGGACCAAACAGGTCCCATTTCATACAACGTTCGTTTACATGATCGCCGTATTATTAAACGTCATTTCGACCAACTTCGCCATCGGGTTCCGCCTGTCAAATGTACTCAACACACGGAATCAATCGATCTACCTGCTGAAGATGCAGTCTCGATATCTGATGATATACCCGACTGTCCTGAATTGTCTGAACCGGCACCATTGTCCCCAGCTCCAGTGACTCCTCGCAGATCGAGTCGGAAAAGACAACCCCCGGAATTCTTTAACCCATCTGGGTGTTAAGGGGGTGTTATGTATGTGACCCATCTCTAAGAAGCTGTTATCGTCGCACTGTTAAAAGGTCTGTTAACAGCTGTACTCTCAGTCGTTCTACTAATTGCTTCGGAACAACATCGGACAACTTATTAGATAGTTAAATTTGTCAACATTGGACAATGAGTTGTCTGCATGTACCATATTTGTAAATGAAGTAATAAATTTTTTGAATTCCCCATATTTGCCGTCGAATTTAGGTAATTTGAGGGATGGAATCCGATTATGAAGTCCCCCATGATAAGTCGATGAATTAAAGAAACTAAGTTCTTCTGGTTTTTCCTTTTTACTTGCGCCAATGCGCCGTAATATGATTGCCTTTGTTTCGATAAAAAGATTTTCTATCTCTGCCCGATTCGCGTCTGCTGGATCTAGCTTCTTAATATTGGTTAGAACTTGTAATGCTTGTTTAAAATACGACTCAATAATTTGAGACTGACAATCTAAAATAATAGGGTCATTTTCAAGATCGATTCTAGCTCTTAAACTTTGAATGTTAGATTGCAGTTGATTCCGTTGTTGTCTGAGAGGTAGAAGCTGCGTTTCATTTGGTGGAGACATTTTGGGCCCTTAACGAAAGAAATGTAGCAAGTTAAAAATGAATTAAACGTGAGCTAAACGAGTTCTAGTTTTAATAAAAACACTCAAATGCATTAAGTTTCACTCAAGAGCTTAATAAGGTAGATTTAATATGTAGATGGTTTCTCTATATGACAGTTTGAGTACTTACTCCGTTGTGCTTAATACTTAATAGCACGTGTTAAAGCTTACGAGTGTTTTACATGTGAGTGTAAAGCATGAGAAAGCTTTACGATCGCTAATGAGTGGCAATTGAGTCAAAATTTGAGTGGAAATTGATACTGTTTATTTACACACTCCAGTTGACTTAGGTTATGATAGGGCTCCACGTAAATGTCCACGATGATGTCTTGAAAATCCCAATGATGAAGAAGTCCGATGACGACTATCCAAGATGATTATGTAACGATGAAGAAGTCCAATGATGAATGTCCAAGATGATGTAACGACGAATGCAATATAATGAACGAATAAACGACTTTATATAGTTTTTAAGTTTTTATGTTGGGACTTGCGAAGTGCAAGGTCGCCAATGTTTGATCTGCCCAGTTGCAGATGGTACAAAACTCCAATGCTCAATAGCATGTGGTGTGGAGTGAGGAAAAATAAGTCTTCTCCTCTTCGAATTCCAGAAAGAAGTCATTTTTATATTTCGTTTTCATGAGTTAGAAGCTCTTCATGAGCCATGTAACAGAAGCTTTTAGAACATGTTAATATAAATACAGTGGTAGAAATTCCGCTAATCTTAAACAAATAATATAAGAAATTTTAATATATACAAATCTAAGTTAACAATGACGTCTCCTCCAACAGTGGTGTTTGAATTTTTGTGTCTAAAGGCACTGCCCATGAAGTCCTCTGACACTGAGCCATCTGTAAAAAAAAATTTCATATCCTCCCTCACGGAGTGTGTTAAGTTTATCTCCGAGTAGAGCAGAAATAGTTTCTTTATTGGCAGATTTTTTATTATGGCAGGTTCATTTGAAGAAGTTAGGGTCAAATGTAAATTTATGTGATGAGGGTCTGTTAATGTTAATATTTGCTATAGTGTCGAATATCTTTATAATCAATATATACTTTTCCATAGCTAGTGTTTTTAGCCATGAAATTGTTAAATAATAAATTGGCTGCTGGAAGCCCAAAGACAAAAATTTTGGCAATTTCTTTTGCTGTTGCAAATTTCATTCTGTACTCAGGTGGCAATTCCGCAGCTAGATGATATATAATGTTTATAGGTGAAGATCTAATAAGCATGCATATTCGTATTTAGGTCTGACAAAAGCTTTGAAGAAATTAAGGGCTTTGGATGGTAAACTCCGAACCTACAAACGCTCAACATCTGTAGAAAAATATTAGACTTATTAGAGTTGGATAATCGTGATTTCATATGATTTGCAGGGGAATTGTTTGTACTAATTATTCTACCTAGATAGTTAACTTGATCAACATCTCTGATTGAGGGATTTCCTAATATTAGGTTGAGATTTTAACGTCTTCGGTTGAAGTGTAAAACTGAAGATTTCCTGGCGTCAAATGTTAAGTTTATTGAATTGCATAGCTCCATAAAATCTTTAATTTTTTGTTCAAGTGTGTTTCTAGCCGTCAGGAAGTCTCTATGAAAGGTTATTAGAAAGAAATCATCAGCGTACTGAAATAAAATACTATTATTGTCATTGATTGTGTCTAGGTCAGCTGTGTATAGGTTAAGTAATATCGGACTAAGGCAGCTGCCGTGGCTAACACCTTTTTTCACATTGACTGAAATGTTTCCCATTTGAAGTCTTCTATTTGAAAGAAAATTAGTAATAAAGTTAATATGTAAATGATTAAAACCGCAGGCCATCAATACTTTACTTAAAATTGGATCGTTCACAGAGTCAAATGCCTTACTAATACTAATACAGCCACTGTAATTTGAAATCCTTGGGCCTTCAAGTTAGTAATGTTATTGATAACGTCATTGATGCAGTTAGCTGACAAGTGATTTCGTCTAAATGCGTACGATCTCTTTGGTATTAAATTGAATTTATTTATATGCGCCTCCATTTTACCTTCGAAAAGACATTAAAACACTACACTTAATAAGCATATTGGCCTATTATTTGTGATTAAAGAAGAGTCTACATTTTTTATACCATAAACCCATAGGGTGAAATGGTATGTTAAAGTCGCTAAAATGTATGTAACAGGCAGAAGGAAGCTTCTCCGACCCTATAAAGTATATATATTCTTGATCAGGATCAACAGCCAAGTCCATCTAGCTATGTCCGTCTGTCCGTCCGTCCGTCCGTATGAACACGCAGATCTCGGAGGCTATAAGAGCTAGAGCCACCAATTTGGTATGTATACTCGTGTAGTATGTAAATGTATAGAGTTAATTGGAATTTTGGCCACGCCCCCTTACGCCCCCAGGAATCACATAAAACTATTTTTCTTAAAAAGTATTACAGCTAGAGACATAAAATTTGGTTTATGTACTCGTTTAGTTAGCGCGCAGAAATACATTATTCAAACTTTTTGCCACGCCCCCTTCCGCCCCCGGAATTTGCATAAAACTGATTTCCTTAAAAACTAACAAAGCTAAAGTCACTAAATTTAGTATGTATACTGGCTTAGTATGCGCGCAAAGTATACATCTTTTCATATTTTGCCACGCCCACTTCCGCCTCCATAATTTAGAAAAAACCGAATTCCTCCTGTATTTTTTTGACTATTATTATCTATTTCTATCAAACTACCAAATTTTATTGAAATCGGAAACATGCAAAATATGCGTATGAACGTATTTTACTAAGCGGTCCACAAGGCCAGAATTGGCCGTTTTCTAGTGGCGGCGCTAGAGTGCTCGTGTGTTTGTAGAGTGAGCGAGATAGCACATAGAATGAAGCATGTAAAAACAATTTAATAGACATATGTACATTTGGTTTTCGAAATTTAAAAACAATTTAATAGACATATGTACATTTGGTTTTCGAAATTTAAAAACAATCCGGTGTGGAAGCTATTTGCTGAAGAAAGTTAACATGATCTTGTTCGTTGAATTGGGTATTGGATGGTTTAATTTGTTTGTACTTCCTTAATGATTTCATTGTTGACCATAATTCTTTGGGGGATGCCGAGTTTGATAAGTTTTCAATAAATATGAGCGTTGAGTTTTTTGTTGATGTCAAAATAGACTAGAGCATCTGACAATAATTACGTTTGAAAATATTTCTTTCGCAATTCATGTCCCAGAGTTTTTCGGGTACATATTTATTATTTTCAGCTTATGTGATGGTGTTTTTTTCTAGGATGAACTTGGCAGACTGAGCTAAATTATGGATTGAAGATATTTTTATTTTAGAGAAGTCCACTAAGACTTTAGTTTCTTTTATGAATTTCTGACGTGCTGTTACAGTGTTTTCATTGATTCACATGATTTAAGGGAGGTGATTGCTATTTGAAATTTTACTTTTAATAACAGACCAACTGATTTGAGACTTGTCTTTATTTATAAAAGATAGATCTAGTATTGAGTTGTACGAAGGGTTGGGCGCGTACGTAGGGGATCCATCATTAACGCATTTAAAGCCTGAAGAGGCCAACAGCTGTTAAAAAATAAGACCTTTCGTGTCATGAGAAGGATTGCCCCAGATGGAAGATCTGGCATTGAAGTCTCTTCCCACAACAGACTGTCAGTCTGTACATCCCCTTTCAAAGCTGTTAGTATCTAAATTGGGAGGCGAATAAACGCTAAAGACGTTGTGATTTTTTTTTAGATTAATAGTTGAGATGGCTATTGACTCGAAATAGCAGTTGCTATTGGAGAATTTGAATTTTAAAAATTAAAAAAATTTCCTTTTCCTTCGACTGGAGTATTTTCATGGTTGTTGTGAGTGGTTCTTAAATATATTAATTGTGAAGCACTAGACTTTTATAACTGATGCTTTACTTGGATTTAAAATAGATTTTCGGTTGATGAATAGATTTTGCTGATTTGATGATGATAAATTAGATCTAATGTTTTCTAAAAATTTTCTAATATCAGGTGTGAGACTAGAGTTATTTGAGATAAGGTACGATGATATATTTGATGAAATTTCATTTAGGCTAGTTTCAGTTGTTTCTAAAACTAATTTTTCTACTGTATGTTGGCGTTGACTTGGCTCTTGAGAGTTTCTAGAAGGCACATATTTTTGGTTCAGTTTGTATTCGTGTTCTTGAGAAATATTTTTCCATTTGTCCATGGTAAGCTGAGGGTTTATTCTTTCTCTAATTGGATTGGAATTGTTGCGTACAACCTTGTTATAAGGATTCAATATATGGATATTTTCTGTCCCCGTTTTGCAGTTGTTTTGAGCACTAGAGTTTATTAAATTGGTTTGCCAAGGTGGCAGGGGAAAAGCGTCATTGTCAAATATGTCTGTAGGTTGTTGAATATCAAATAGTGCTGGATATCTAATTTTGACTTCTGATCTAGATAGATGTTCTACTTCCATACACTTTTTAATGGCAAAAGCTTTTTTCCTAGCCGGACTGTTTAGAGAGGTAGCAATGTGTTCCTGTTTACAGTTTATACATAAAGTATTTAAGCAAGCTTCTTCTTTGGGATAGGTCTGTGAGCACTGATTTTAACTTTTGAGTATAAAAAGTCAACTTCTTCAGGAATTTAAGAGCCATTGAAAACAATTTTTACTCTACTCGTTGGGACTATGTCTTTATTTTCATTCTTTCTTGTTACACGGATTATCTCATGAATTTCAATAGTTGAAGATATATATTATTTTAATTCAAAATCAGAGAACCTTACTGGAATTTGGAACATTAAACCCGTTTTGTAAATAAAATGTTTCAGAATTTTCGGCTCATATTCTGTACCTTTTAATCTAGAGCACATGAGGTCGTTTGCTGCTTTGGTTGTCTTGCATTCTGCTTTGCACCGCCCATAACCTATTTTGCTCACTTTTAAAATATCTTTAATTTTTTGTTTAAAAAAAATAGCACTGAGGTCCAATGGATTAATAGCTTTTCTACCAAATCTGTCAGTATTTTCATCACCACTACCGCCTACCACGTCTAAATATACTATGTATGGGCCCAAATGATTATTAGGATATAAAAATTTTGCAGTTACTTGTTCTTCCTTATCCTTTTCTTTTTCCTCCATGTTTCCATTCCTTGTTCTTTTTATTTGATCCACTTCCAATTTATCTTCATCCTGGAATGTTGATTCCATTTTATTTGTATTGTCGTTCCTTGGTCTCAGTATCCTATTTTCTTGCCAGTCATCATTTCTCTCTTCAAATGGCCATCCGTCCTCGAGTTATTATAGTTAGACTATTCGAAGAATTTGCTCAGTATTTAATAAATATATCACAAGCTTTTGGTATCCAGAACGATAAATTTGATTTTTTTTTTTTTTTTTTTTTTTTGTCTTTTCAAATTTTTTCCGCAGAGAAATGACTTTTACCTCGTAAGTGTGACCAGCTAATGAATGTGTTTTTCTAATTTGACTCTCATATAATTGTAGAGTCTGTCTGTCAAATTTCCATAGTAGTATTTGTGCGAATATTACATCTACTTTATCGGATACATTTTTTTAAAATTTTAATTAAGTGCACTGACTCATTAACTATATCAATCACTCCCATTAAACTTTTTGCTGATTTATTTTTTATCATCGGTAAATCAATGCTCCGATTTAATTGCTCGGTAAATACGGCAGCACTATAATTGTCAGCTGAACCTGGCAATAGATGAGCTACCATGCGTCTCGCTTCGCCCTTTAACTCGGATTTTAAATAATTGAACTTGAAAGTAAAACTTAAATCCTTTTTTATACCCTTGCAGAGGGTATTATAAAAATTGGTCGGATGTTTGTTACGCACAGAAGGAGACGTTTCGATATAGTCGATATAGCCATGTCCGTCTGTCCATCCGTCCGTCCGTCTGTGCAAATCACCTTCAGCCCGTCATCTTTAAAGCTATCGAGATGAAAGTATGAAAATTGTCACGATCGGACGACTATATCATATAGCTCTAGAAAAACACATTTGTGTAAAAATTGGAGGATCCCCATGAAATTTACTACGATGATAGTATTGGAAATAAAAACTCAGATTCCAGAAAATCTGGAGTATCCTTTAAATCTGATAGGATAAATAGAACACAAGTTACAGTCAATATAAATCGGTTCAACCGCTGCCGGCAGCGCTGCTGGCTGCCTACTACGTCATCATCAAATCAACAGAGCACATACACACACAGACGCACCGCTACATGAACTGAATGTGTATGCGTGCCGTGCTTTGCTTAGGGAATGATGGAAGAAGATAAAAAAATTGTAGTAAAAAGAGTTATAATGTTTTGTTTGTGTATTGATGAATTGAGTTGCAGGGAAAGAAATTTCAAAAAGTAAAATGTTATTGCCAAGAACTGCAAGGGTTTAAAAACTTTGGCATAGCCGAAGTTAGCTTCTTTGATATTTTCTCAATCAATTTAGCAACCCCGGTAGTTTTTCGCGCACGGTTACATTCTTAATCTAACAATTTTCCCTTTTGTTAATTTTCAATTCTACTACTAATAATGAATTCCGAATGAATGAATTCATTTGTTAATGCCTGGCACGCCTGTACCTTTCCCATAAATAATTTATTTTGTTAATATATGTTATCCATGTACCATTGCCTGTTGATTTCAGCTCTACTACATCCAAATATTTCTGGACCTGCCGGACGACATTATTAAATATCTCCTGGTTATCATCAAACATCTCTGACATATTCGCTTCTGCCTCTGACTGTCCTGTGGCTATAATTTGGGCAACTATCTTAAACACCTCTTCATGTAGATTTTCTTTGTATTACTGATGATCAAAAGTCCCATACTGAAGCAATTTGTCATGATTAAGTATTCATCGCTTAATTATATCTTTTGCTTCCTGTATAACTTTATTTGTTACGTTTCTAGAGCCTAATGTGTATATATGGTGTCATATGAGTACATACATATGTCCGGAGAGATGGCAGCCCTGGATGCGGTGCGACAATGTGGCGTACAATATACGTGTGGACAAGTGAGCGCGGGTACCGGTGAATGATGCGAACGCGCTCTATGACGCTGGTGAGCGAGTTCATGAGAGGCGTAAATCAAATGATGGAAGTGAGAGCCAAAGTGAGGGCTATGCATGTTGAACGGGGGGTAGTGGGGCTGTGTGCATACGAAACCATGTAAGAATATCGTTGATCAAGTTCAATGAAGAAGAGGGGAATTAAGTCTTGGGGAAGCCACAAATATGAGACGTATATATTGATGACGTAGAAGAATTTAGTCCTTGAATTAGTTTGAACGGGAGACAGAATGGATGCGGCTGCGCCAAGGACTTTTACGGGACTTTCACCACACATGGCAATAGCGTGTATGAAAGCGATGGGCTGATGGAAAGTTACCGGCTGTATAGCGGTATCACACCAAGTGATTCTAGAGGCCCCAGTATGCCTATATAAGGCCAGCAACAAATCTCGTTTGGCCTTACGAGTAACCTTAAGAATATTTGGCGCCTATCAAATTACCATTACAAGCAGGACATCGAGTTTATAAGGCCCTTTATAACCTTATGAACTCCACGAGCATCAACAAATCTGAAACATAAAATAAATAATCACGTATCCCGTGTAATCAGCAACCAAACCAGTAAAGAAAATACATACATACATATATATTTAATCAAACCCAAAAGTATACGAAATAAATATAAACACACGTTTAAACTTATAAATCGTTGAGTTCTAATTTCACCGGGGCGCAAAATAAATTTTGTTGTGCCGAACCTCGCCCTAAAAGATTGAAACTATCCCAAACGACAAAAAAAGGATCGTTACAGGGAGAACGAGAAAAGGAACGATAGAGACCAGACGTATAAATAGTTAAAGTTAAAGTTGTTAAAGTCAGTATATAAAGTTGTTGTGTTAGAGTTCTTTTAAACCCAAATTGTTCAACCGACTATTTTGCTATCAAACTATTTTTAATTTTAATAAACAACAATTATTATATTCGCACAATAGTTCTTACATTTGATATGAAATCATATTGATATGTGTATATAACAAGAAGAATGATTTTTCTTAATAAGTATTTAAATCTATTTAATATTATATCTTATCTGATGATTATGTTGGTGGTCCGCCAATGTAAAGTAGGTAGTGCCAACTTGTGCTTCAACTGTTTAAGCCCAAACCTCAGGATTGCAACCTGTCCTGCAAAAAATACATGTCGAGTATGTCAAAGAAAGCATAACACCCTGATTTATGCAGCGCAGCAGACGACTGGCCGTGAATTCAGAGATAGCGCGGTGCGAGTTCATCAGCCTGAGAGCCCAGGATCTAACGATGAATCCCCGGCTATTATTAGTCATCATGTTCAAACTGCACGAAGTCATCAAATAGCAGTTCCAAAGCACAGCAAGAGAGTTTCTCGTCACACCCTGGAGAATATTCCGTATGCAGGTTCGCAAACGCTTTTTCCCACCATTCTTACATCAGTGAAAGACGCTCGGGACAAGATCTTCACTTGCCGAGCTCTACCTGACACATGGGTCTACAGTCTCGTTGGCAACGGAATCATTTGTCCAGCGGATTGGGATGCGACGTACCCATGCAAAAGTTCCAGTTCGTGGTCTCGCGGCTAACAGAGCCGGCGTCACCAGAGGACTCGTGAAGTTTCGAATCTGCTCTTGCAATTCGGATCACAGCATTGAGGTCGAGACGTACATCCTCAGCACCCTTACATCAGCTCTCCCAGCTCAAAACGTGGCCATGAGCTCAACGCAATGGAAGGAAATTTTGAAGTTACCCTTAGTTGATTCGTCTTTCGGCACAGTTGGTGCGGTAGATGTCATTTTTGGATCAGATCAGCTCTGGGTCTTGCAGGTCCATATAGTACATTCGGGGAAAACCAACCACTGGCAATCACTCATCATGTTCACCTGAACCTCGATTCGCAGGTGCGAGATCGAGATGGATAGCATTCCATAGAAAACATCGACATTAGAGATATTTGATCCGACTGAGCAACACTTTATCACCACTCACACCTGTTCCCAAACTGGCACGTATGTAGTAGAATACCCATTCAAAGCCCGATGCCACCAATTGGCGAAACCCTTCCACAAGCTGTTAGCCGATTGCAGTCACTAGAACGCAAGTTTAGTCGCGACCCAAGTCTCATGAGAGAGTATATCGCTTTCATGGACGAGTATCTGAAGAGCGGTCATATGGAATTATTACTGTTTCTATCTGCCGCATCACGCCGTCTTGAAACTGGAAAGCATCACTACCAAACGCCGAGTGTTGTTTGATGGACCTGGAAAAGATAGTAGCGGAGTGTGACTCAATGAGCGTCTTCACATTGGGCCTCCCATTCAACGAGATCTGTCTGCCTTCGATTCAGACAACATCGTTATGTTTTCTGTTCGGATATAGAAAGGAGTTTCTTGAAGTCGATCCCAAAAGAAGATTGTTTACATGGACATGCGTCGATCGAGGACAACGTTAAAATATTGGGCATTCCTTGGAATCCTGGTCGAGATGAGTTATTAGTTAATACACCGATGATTGCAACCAAACAGGCCTTTAGCAAACGGGCGCTATTATCGGATCTGTCAAAAGTCTTCGACCCACTGGGCTTTGTTGCGCCTACCACTGTGTTGTTAAAGCTAATATTCCAAGAATGCTGGTTCAGCGCTATTAGCTGGGATGACGCAATACCGGAAACTCTTCGAAGGCGATGGCAAGCAATCGTAAAGGAATTACCCCTACTATCTCACTGCCGAATTTCACTATACATAGCCGCTTCATTGCCGCACATTGAACTTTGTGGTTTCGCGGATACATCCACTCAAGCCTATGGCGCTGTCATTTATAGTCGCGTTCTTACAACGAATGGTTACCGGAGTCGGTTGGTGGCTGCCAAGACCCGAGTAGCCCCTCTTAAGCCTATCTCTATTCCCCGTCTTGAACTCAATGCCGCTCTTCTACTTAGCCGATTACTTAAACTTGTAACAGAATCTCTAACTATACCCATTTCCAGCTCACATTGCTGGACTGACTCGGAGATAGTCTTGCACTGGTTATCATCGCCAACCCGTCGTTGGAATACCTATGTTTGTCATAGAGTTGCTGAAGTTGTGGAGGACTACCCACGTCGCTGCTGGAATCATGTTCGCTCTGAAGAGAATCCTGCTGACTGCGCATCACGAGGTCTAAGTCCAACTCAGTTGTTGAATCATGAGTTATGGTGGAACGGACCCTCTTGGATTACCAAACCACAATCGGAATGGCCACTGGACATGGCGACTGAGGAACGACGCCAGCCAATTACTGTGCTTCATGGAATGCTTGAGGACAGCATTCACGAGTTATTAATCAACAAGTTATCGTCCTGGAGCCATCTCTTACGGGTAACCAGCTACTGTTACCGATTTATTAAGCGACTTAGATGCAAAGGAACACTCTCCTATAAAACATTCCTTACATCTGTTGAGTTACAATCAGCACGATGTCTAAGGAGTCACCGATCAGCTTGTTATTAATTAGGCACATTTATCAAACACATTTTCATACTGGAGTCGATGCCACATTCACTATTCTTCGGCAACAATATTGGATTTTGGGTGCACGTAATCTAGTGCGCCGAGTGGTTTTTCAATGCAAGCTCTGCTTCTTGCAACGACGAGCAACTCATACTCAGCTAATGGGTAATTTGCCTCTACCTAGAGTTCAAGCAACTCCGTGTTTCCAGCACACTGGCCTAGACTAAGCTGGTCCAATTGCAATCAAGGAGAATAAGGGTCAAACACCTCGTATTGGAAAGGCTTGGTTTGCCATATTTGTCTGTCTCGCAACAAAGGCAATACACTTGGAGGTCGTAATTGACTTAACAACCAACGCTTTCATTGCAGCATTTAAACGATTTATTTCTCGCCGAACGAGACCCACTGATCTCTACTCGGACAATGGTACCACCTTTCACGGAAGTAGACGTGCGCTAGACGAGATGAGACGTTTGGCCATCGATCACATGAAGGATAAGGAACTTGCTAGTTTTGTCGCGAGTGAAGGCCTCACATGGCATTTCATACCGCCGTCGGCACCACACTTTGGCGGCATATGGGAATCTGGAGTGCGATTCGTGAAACTACATCTCCGTCGGCGCTAACGCACTGACCTTTGAGGAGTTGTCTACTGTGTTAGCGCAAATAGAAGCTGTATTAAACTCAAGACCACTCTCCTCAAACGGTTACAGCTCTCTGGACCCTCTGACACCTGCTCATTTTCTTGTTGGGTCATCTTACACTGCGCTACCAAAGCCCTGTTAGTTGGACATGACATTCAACCGTGTGGAGAGATGGAATCAACTTCAAGCTATGGTACAGGTGTTCTGGAAGCGCTGGTATATGGAATATCTCACATCATTGCAAGACCGAACCAAATGGTCATCAAAAGAGAATAACCTTTGCATTGGAACTCTTGTGGTGCTCAAGGAGCCACATCTTCCACCCAGCAAATGGATATTGGGACGAGTCTCTGCGGTCTATCGTGGAGACGATGGATTGATTCGGGTAGGCACTGTAACTACTACCCATGGATCTTACAAACGCCCTATCACTAAATTAGCGGCCCTCCCTATGTGCTGAACTAATAGTTCAGGGGGCGCCGGTATGTTTCTGAACGAAATGCATTATTATTGTTAGCATATAAGAAATTTGATTTGTATTCCATATTGTTAGTGCAGTAAGATAAATATCGAATTGCAGTGTCATATTACCATGAAATTGTTATCGAGTTCGCTGGTATCGATATGTAATCGATATCGGGTAAAAGCTTAGGTTTAGAGAAGACCATTGAATTGACCGGTTGTAACTTTATACAAAGTGCAAATATATTGAACAATAAATCAAATAGGCGGTCCCGCCTTAAACAGTCTAACTAGGCAGTTGGTTTCCGAACATATATGATATATAAACAATAGATTGTTTTCTCTTAAAATGTACTTCTATTTATTATATCTATTTAAAATTATATCTTATCTGATGATTATGTTGTTGACACTGTTCGCCAATGTTATTTGCCACCCGCGGTCGAATGCCTGTTTCACATCCAAAAACACAGCTAGGCAGTAATGTTTTTCTTCATAAGCTTTCACAATATGTTGCACGACTAGGTGGATCTGCTCAGGACTACCGTGCTGACCTCTAAAACCAAATTGATGGTTTTGTAATATGTCTTGGTTATCGAGCTCCGCCAATGTGCTCTGCAGGAGGACAGGCAGAAGACTGATTGGGCGATATGATTCGATAGCTTCGAAAGGTTTACCTGGTTTTGGGATCATTTTGATTTCAGCATGTTTCCAGGATATTGGGAAATATGAGATATTTAGCATGGCATTGTAGAGTTTAACTACAAACTCTATACAGTTTTCTGGAAGTGCCCTTATAGTCCTGCTGTCAATTTTGTCCAATCCGGGGGATTTCTTAAGCTTTAAGGCTTTGATAGTTGCTGTGACTTCTTCGATGTTAGTTTCTCTAGTTGATGTAGCTGCACTTGTAGATCCAGTTCTGTTTTCCGAGAGGAGTACCTCTCTCCTCTCCACAGTAGTGTTAAGAGGCCGAAATGTCTGTTACAGATGAAGAGAGGAGGAGAGCCAACGGCCTTGCCTGTGATGCAGCATTAGTGATCATTTCAACCAATTTCCTAGTCGCAAATGGGGATTTGATGGATCATCTGGACAAAGCGCCTACAAGCAGATTAAACACACAGAAGACGAAGCTATTTCTGATAAAAAAATATGTTCGTGGCTTCTGTACCTCCTTTGCGCCTAAGAAGTGAAAGTTCTGAATATTGAAGAAATCTTTGACCGTCATTTTTTTTTAAATGATTAAAACTGCTCAACTTTTGACTGAATTGTATCCGCAAAAAAAGACGTACACCAACGGTACATAGAGTTTTGGCTCACGGAAAGGCCACAATAGTGGATTGGTGTTCGAAAATTTAAGAGTTATTCAAAACAGCACAGGAATGTAAAAACATGGACTACAAGTAGTATATAATGCCGGCAGCCTCTTCGGACCAACTTTTTGATTCGCTAAGACACTTGCTATCATGAAAGGATTTGAAAAATAGGAAATATAGTTCCGAAAGTTTGAGGTTATTAGATATTCATATTAATCCTCTAAGTCTCATGATGATCTTGCAATGCCTTTGCTCTTGTACTTTATAAGTTTTTCTGGAATTTACTGGCGCCAGTGTGGTGCTCTCTCTCTTTGTCTCTCTTTATAAACCTATGTGTCCTATGTAGTTTCTAACGAGATATTAAACACAGTGGTTTATTATTCATTAATTAACCTTTATTTTGATGAAAATTAAATATCAATAACAAACATTCAAAATTAAGCTAAGAAAAATTTCTAATTAATCTAAGCTAATCTAAATCTAATTAAAACATTTAAAAACGCGTTTAAAACAATACGAAATTTTATTTGGGTTGAAAAAAAACCGGTTTTTATTAAAATTTTAGAGGAAAACCATACTTCAAAATATTTTCTGACTTTGACCTTAAATCTTACAACACCACGGACAACCAGCAAATTTGGCAAACATTCATTTTGAGGAATTAGTAGTTTTGCGTAGCGTATAATTACGCTTCTTAAATTTTTTAAATCGCTCTATCGGTTTAGAAGCTATGATTTTTGTAATTTAAAATGTCAAAATGCCCCACTGTGCGATGCTCAAAACTACTGCCCACGACCATAAGACCTGATGATCAGACAGCTAATGATTTTTTAATTTTGTTTCAACGTTGATTATATTTCTTAATTTATTTTCTTCGTTGTCTGCTTCAAACTAATAACGTGTAGTCCTTGCATTCGTTTTCAAAATGTAAGAGGACTTCTTGACCTCTAGTTGCTGAGAATCTATCAGTACTTTTCAGTTCTGCTCATTGACCCGGATACGCCAGGCTGCTATCCATTCCTCTACCACTCTTCCTCTAAGCTTGCAAAGGCTTGTATTATCGGCTGCCTTGTGTTACACCAGCTTTGATTTCGGAGACAGCTGAGACGGAGCCACTACATCTAACATTCTATAATTTTGTTGGTGTACTGTGAGAGTTTTTGTCGGATTTTGAACATCAAACAAACTAGCCACAATCTATCGAAAGCCTGGGCAACATCGCGAAAAATAGAGGTACAGTATTTTTTTTTAGTTTGAATGCTGTTCGTATTTCGGATGTTATGCGATTGACTTGTTAAATTGTCCCGTGTTTTTTGCGGAAGACAAATTGACATGAAAGGATTGTGTTTTAGGATGGCAGGTTTTGTCACATCTGCAGTACCTTTTCAAAAAGCTTCCGAAGACTTGACAGCAAACTAATTGCACTATAGAATGATGGGTGCGTTTTGGCCGCTTTAGGGGAAGTAAACAAGTTTTATAAAAACGTTGAACAGGTTGCAGATATATTGTACGGTGATAGTTGGATGTTCTAGGATCATTTTTGGTTTAGTTTAATCATAGCCAGGAACTTTTTTCGGTTTTAAATGCTTTTTAACAAGTGTAGAAATCTCATTCGTCTTTTTGTTTGCCAGTTTGATGTTGGGTTTGCCTGGAAAACCATTTAAAGATTTGTGGCAAAGACGGATGCCGTCTTTCCACAGAGGATGTTTAGTGCTGGTTAAACTAAGGTTTTCTTGCTTCTATGTATTTTGTTTAAGCACAGCTTCTTTCTGAACGTCTTGGAGAAATTGCGGTTGGCATGCCTTAGAAAAAGTTTTGCAGGTTCTAGCATTGACATAAGTGCTGAGACACACAAGTTAATGTCCTCTGCAACATCCAGTTTCGGCGTACAGTCAATGTGGCCACTCATATACATTTTGAAATAAAGTCAGTTTGTATTGTTTTTTTTAGGCCTATAATAGGCGGTCAGGATTTTCATCAAGTACTCTTGGTTCCTGCAAAATCTTACCGGTGAGACGCCATCAATCTTATTGAGTGAGTTCATTATTGTGTTTTATAAATGATTCCTCTTTAGGATTTACCAAGCAAGATTCCCAAGCGATCCCCGAGTGTGCGGTAGAAAATAGTAAATTCCTCTTCGGAGATAAAGAAGCATACTGGGTAGTACCCTTGTACAACAGATTGCCGTCTGGATAATTTGTTGCATAAAAGATATATTTTAATATTTGAAAGTTATTTTTTGTTGTTAAATGTGTTTTAACAAATTTGGCAGTGCATCCGCAGTGATCCGATCACGCGGAATTCTCTTGGTTACTGCAAAATCAATCAAGTCAGGCACTTTCTGTGGGCCAGTAAGTAGGCCTACCCGGTGAGACGCATTCCATCTTATTGAGTTGACTATTGTGTTGTACAGCTGCTTGCCTTTAGGATTTACCAGGCGAGATCCCCTGTGCGTATGTTTGGTGTTATAGTCCCCTGCAGCAATGAAGCGATCTCCGTGTGTATTAAAGAAATCGGTAAACCAATTGTAGCTTGCTGGCCAAGTTCAGGTGGACTAAGTGACGGATTCGATGCATAGTGAAGGGACGACGTCTCTTTAGTGGGTTTCGTCTCTCCAGTTCGAAAAATACCCCCCGGTGAAGTTTGGGAGGTGTTGTGATTGGCCGTTGGTCCAGCTGGAGGTTTTCGCCCGTTTAGGTGATATTTAAAGTCTTAAAAGTTATTAAAGACAGGACAGGACAGGACATCCTCTGTAGTTGGCCGTATGTTTCCCTTCCTTCTGTGTAACAGGAGCTGAAGGTTGTAGATGGGGTGCACTTATTTTGGCTTTGGTTGCTTTGCAGCTGGTTGGAGCTTTTGTTACTAATGATGACATTGAAAACGGATTTAACCGTGAAACACAACCTAAAGCCTTTTACTGCTTTTTAGTTGGTAGACATAAAAGTTGATGTTAGCATAAGAGAGGTACTTTTCGATGATGCGAAAATTGCCCTCAGTATGAGTTTGGCATTTAATGTATTTTATGTTTTCTTTATTGAAAATGGCTACAACAAAGCTATTTGCCCCTACTAGTTCGACTAGTTTCGAAATCAGAGCGGTGCAGTTGGCTCCACGGATGTATAGTGGCGGTGGTCTAGCTGATTTAATTTTATCCACAGCGCCAGCTTAGCCGTCTTGGTGACCGGCAATAATCTTAAACCGATTCCCGCTTAGGGGTGCTATGCATTCATTTGGTTTTGTTATTTTGTGCGTATGCTACTTTTTTCTTTTGCTGGCTTAGCTTCCGCTTAGTTATTCTTATGTAGTACTCTTAGTACCCTCTACAAAACAGAGGATTTATACTTCGTTAGTTCGCCGTACTTAAGAATATTTCGCGCCAGTGCACGGTGGGCGAAACGGGTGATTTAGCTGCGATTCATTTATAACTTCTGTAAAAATAGTGCTACTTTTGTACGGTTAATTGTTTCGTAGATGTAATAACACATCAAAAATAATAATTTTTTTTTTTTTTGACGATAGGAAGTTTTTTTTTTTGTTTATAACTTCTGTAAAAATAGTGCTTCTTTTGTACCGTTAATAGTTTCGTAGATGTAATAACACATCAAACTACATTTTTTTTTTTTTTGACGATAGAAAGTTTTTTTTTTATTTACTATTTAATTCTGTATTTTAGCTTGATCTGAAATTAATAAATAACGTGTTTTGTAATACACGATATTATGGTATTGAAATAAGTACACATAGGTCTAATTGAAAACAGGTACTTTACATATCCGATGGATGGAGTCTTTTTAATCTTCTCCTTGCTTTATCCTTGCCAAGCTCGTTGTTAGGGTGTTGTAGTAAATTGTCAAGGTGTCTCTCTGTCATTTTGCTGGCGATCAAAGCGATGTAGGGAATGTCTAGATCGCAGTGTAACGTGCTTCCTCGAAGACACCAGGGTGTGCCTGTCATGGCGCGCAGGGCCATATTTTGCTTGACTTGGAGGCGTTTTATTTGGCTGTGTGATGCTGTCCCCCAAATTTGTATGCCTTAGCGCCATGTGGGTACAATTACATCTCAGGCTTAAGCCGTTTTTAATGCAGACATCAATTTAGTTTGTTCATTCTGTAGCTGTGCTTCTTTACTAGTGTAGATATGTGGGGTTTTCAAGTTAGTCCTCATTTTGATTCAGCACGCTTCCATGATTTTGGGAAAGACGAGAGATTTAGCATGGCATTGTAAATACCTGAAATACTGAGGTACTGTGCTAAGAGGCCGAATAGTCTGTTCCAGATAAAGAGAAAACGCTTCTGCCTTATCCTTCCTGCAGAAGACACAACGGCCTTTCGCTCCCTTTATATGGTGTCGTGATGAATCTTGCCTCTTGAGAGTTTTTGTGGGTTTCCAAATCCAGTAGGAAGCGCCGCTAGTCACATCTGCGTCTTCAAGCTGTTTTTCAAAGTGTTCAGCTCTAGTTTCACATATAATTTTCTTTAGGAGCCTGGAGGCTTCTTTCAGTAGTATTAAATCTTCTGGCCTTCTGCATCGTCGAGTTCTTATGATATCCCGTACCTCTAGAGAAATTGAAAAATGAGTTCTTCTTCTTGATAAGGTTTGTGTGCGGGGTCTTGCCTGTGAAATTAGCAGCATTAGTGATCATTTCAACCAATTTCTCAGTCGCAAATTCGATATCCTTTATACTGGTATTTTCTATTTCAGGATGAACTATGTCTCTCAGCACGCTTTTAAATATTCCAATATTTGCTCCTCTAGGCAATAGTTGAAATCTTGGTGCTTCCATAACTGGTTCCTCGTGGTTGAACCATAAGTTCCAATTGATCAGAAACTAAGTCATTAACTTCAGTGATTTTTAGTCTTTCTGGCAAGATGCCCTTGTAAATGCAGAAATCAATGGCAGTTGGGCTATGCGATATAATCCTAGGGAAGTGAGTCGGAGCTCCAGAACAGAGGATTTCATAGCGACCAAGGTAAACGGATTTGTAGACTTCTATCCCGCGGCGATCGCAGCTTTTGTTGCCCCAGTAGTAGTGCTTGGCGTTCCAGTCTCCTGCTAGAATGAATTTGTGACTCATTTTAGCTAAAAGACTTGTAAATTGAGCCTCGTTAATAGAAGAGTGAGGTGGGCAGTAGATTGCACCAAGCTCCAAATTACCTCTTGATGTATTCACGCGAATAAGGGATAGCTGCATTTCGGAATTAATTATTGGAAGTAACTGAATGTGTTTAATTGAATTTTTGATAATTATGGAAACCCCGCCATTTCTATTGGATTGGTTGTTAGCGGACGTTGACGATACTATGCGCAGTACGTTCAAGTGGCCCCTACGACACCAGGACATAGCCTGTTACGCGCGAGCCCAAGCAGATAACTGCCCACCTCCCACCCGACCGACCGAGGGGTGCAGCCGTATAACGCACGGCACGAATCGCGTGGACAAATACACAATAGAAAAAACAGACAAACAAATAATACTATAGCTATCTATTAACTAAATGGGATAGAATAGATGTTTTAAGCATATTAATAGAAAACTCTGAGCTGATTACAGGGAATAGAAGGTTGTAATCAGAGCAGAGGACCCTAAAAGGTTCATGCATAGCATAGTTAGAAGAACAACGACTAAGGGATAAAAGTATCAAAGGATGTCTACTCCGTCTACATGGTACCGACAGATTTAAACAAGCTAATAACTCGGGCGAGTAGATATCACCAATTAGGAGCTTGTGCATAAAAATGACACCAAGCATAATTCTACGGTTAGTTAGGGACGGAAGGTTAATCAAGAGGAGTCTACTAGAATACGAAGGCAAATTGACATTGCGATCCCAGCTTAAGCCACGAAGAGCAAATAGCAAGAACTGCTTTTCAACGGATTTAAGTCTAATCTGGTGCGACTCATATTGAGGTGACCAAATGCAAGATCCATACTCTAAAATAGGACGGACAAGCGAAGTAAAAAGAACTTTAGTTGTATAGGGGTCATCAAATTCTTTTGGCCATCTTTTAATGAAACCCAGGACACTCATGGCCTTTGCGACCGTGGTGGAAATATGGGTGTTAAAATTTAACTTATGGTCCATAAGTACGCCCAAATCATTCATGTTATTTAGACGTTCTAGAGGGCTATTGTTTAGAAAATAAGTGATCAGTTGAGGAGAGTTACGGAAAAAAGTCATTACCTTACATTTGGTAGTGTTAAGATTTAGTAGACTAAATTGGCACCAGGATTGAAAGTTTTTGAGATCAGCTTGTAGCCGAATGAAATGAAATGAAATGAAATGAAATAAATGAATCTGTATCTTTATGAGTAAGACAAAGCTTGACATCGTCAGCATACATAAGCACACGCGAATGAACAATGACTGATGGAAGATCGTTAATGAATAGTGTGAAGAGCAGAGGGCCAATGTGACTACCTTAAGGTACACCAGAAGTCACAGGAATGGAAGCGGAAAAAGAAGACTTAAAAAGTACCTTCTGTTTTCTATTTGTTAAATATTCACGAACCCAAGAAAGGAAAAGGGGTGGAAACCCAATGTCGCTCAGCTTAGAAAGTAATAGGGTATGATTAACGAAATCAAAGGCTTTGCTAAAGTCAGTATATATTTCATCAGTTTGTTTACCATTTTTGAACCCCTTGATAATTATAGTGATAAATTCTAAAAGGTTAGTGGTTGTAGATCTATGATTTACAAACCCATGTTGGGATGGCGAAATAATAGAGCTGCAAAAATGTTGCAATTGCGAAGTTATAATTTTCTCAAAAGCTTTCGGAATAGCGGACAATTTTGAGATACCCCTGTAGTTAGAGGCTTCGGACTTTTTGCCATTTTTATGCAGAGGAATGATATACGACTCTTTCCAAATAGATGGAAAAGAGGAAGATTCGGCAGGCAATAAAAACAAATTTAAAATGGGTTTACATAATGCGTTTGCAGAGAACCTGAGTACACATCCAGGTAGACCATCTGGCCCCGGAGAATAATTAGGTGTAACTAGTTTAAGTTCGCTAAGAGAACTTTCATCAATCACTGGATTGAAAATGCAATTAGCCTTTTTTAAATGATAAGGATACGGACTTGGTCGATATTCCGTTGAGGAATAAGTTGTTTTGAAAAAAACTCGCAAACATATCGGCAATTGCCTGATCAGTGCTTGCTTTTTTATTTTGAAAAGACAAAAAAGATGGGTGCACAGAGGTCTTACGTTTAGAATTAACAAAGTTATAAAATTGTTTAGGGTCAGAAGAAAACTGAAGCTTACACCGCTGAAGATAATTCTTATAGCATTGTGTATTAAGCATCATGAATTTTGAACGAGCGACTGTATACAGAGCATAATCTGATGAACGACGTGTTTTTTGAAACTTCTTATAATATCGTGTCTTCACATTTTTCGAATTGGATAACTCACGAGAGAACCGGGGAGGTTTGTTAAGCCGCTCCAGCCTACCAAGAGGCACACAAATATCAAAGAGTGAATTCCGAGTATCATAGAAAAAACGAACAGCTGAGTTCATATCTCTACAATTGTACAGATAAGACCAATCGGTAGTAGCAATGTTTTCATTAGGGCTGGCAAAGTCAGTCTTACGAAAGCACCTAGTTAGAGGTAACTCATTTGAACCAAGTAATGGTAAAAGCAAGGGTAAATCAATTTTTAAATTTAATGTAGGATGAAATTTGTCTTCTGGAAGAACAAATGGTTCGATCCTAGAAACCTCACAATAAGAGGAATCCAATGCAAAAATAAGATCTAACGATTTTGTATTAGAATTTAAGACGGGATTGACTTGGGATAAAGATAAGCCTAGAAGGCCATCAATAAAGTCATGTGACAAAGAGGGCAGCAACGTGGTAGATTCATCTGTTAGTGACCATGCTAAAGCGGGTAAATTAAAATCACCTACAACTATGAGAAAGTCTTGACTGGAAACTAAAGAGGAGACAAACTGAATTGCCTCTAAATGATTTAAATATACCACCATGTCTGACAATGGTGGAATATAGGAACAAGTAATGAAAGCATTAAAAGATTTAAAATTTACTTTAACACCGACAAACTCAATCTCCTGGGTGCTAGAAAATTGAATCATTTCAGATGATAAAGCAGCATTAACAGCTATCAGAACGCCACCACCTATATGAGAAATCCGGTCACGTCTGAATATAGAAAAGTTTGTGGAAAAAACCGATGCATCAGCAATATCAGGTTTTAGCCACGTCTCTGTAAAAGCTAGAATGTTATGTTCAAAAGAAAGACTATCTACATAGAGATTAGAAAGTTTAGATTTCAGCCCTCTAACGTTCTGGTAACCCAGGTTAAGGGACGAAGCTAGTTTTTTGACACACCAGCAGATGCTGATGTGGCAGGAATGGTATTAGTTGTTGTTGTTGGGAAGCGAATCGGTTTCCGATTTTTCTTTTTCACAGTATATTCCTTAACTAGTATATGTTTTGGCCAAAAATCTTCTTGACATATAGTGTCGAAGATATTGGCAGAAACACTAATTTTAAAGGACGAAATGTCCCGAGAGTAAGAAAATTTAAACTTCTCCACCGCAATATTCGAGACGTCAACTTTCTTCCGAATATAGGCTATTACATCATCAGATGTGACAACAGGGTCTAGCCTAGAAACAAATATATGTTTCTTTGGTGGTATGCTAACGAAAGGCCGCGGTCCCGAAGCGTCAGCCGCAGCAGTAACGTTGGACAAGTCACCCACTGCAGCAGTCAACTTGTTTACGGGGCCCTCGATACTTTTAGAACTATCGGCAATTTCCATTGGAATGGGTAATTGCCCGGACACATCGGACACTACAATAGGCATCGTTTTTAAGAGATCATTCCCAGGTGATACCGGTAATTCCTTACTAATAGCATTCACAACCGGGCTCTTAAACGAAATCAATTGCTGTACATTAGGAGTGCACGGTGCATGAGACCGGTCGGGGACGACAAGAGACGCTGGCGGGTCTACAGATGCAGAAACACCCCAAGGACTGGTCCTTTTACGTTTCGGAGACTCATTCATAAGCGACAAACTTCTGAACTGAGTCTCCACCGCAGTAAACTCCGCTTGGAGTTTATTAAAACCTGCCCTTAAAGTGTCAAAACTATCTCTAGTCCGCCTCATGAAAGAGCGCATCTCATTCTCGACCTCTCGGCAAGCATCACATCCATATTTTAAGCCACCACCTTTAGCAATAGACTCCTTGATTCTGCCTGTGTAACCTGCACACTTAACGTGAACCGCATTGTCACACAACCAACACAGAATATAATCATGGGAGTCAACCGCATTAGTGGCAACTATGCAATTATTTTTTGAGCAGACAACCATTTTATCAAAAAGTTTAATTTAATTAAAAAAGGAAATACAAAAAATAAAAATTCTAAGGCTTAAAATTCTGTGTATAAGAATATACTGACCAGTTCTGACACAAGGGTTAATGTGCAGAGTAAGCCTTCACAACTAGAGAATAAAAAGAGATGACAGCACAAGAACAAAAACACGTATCACAAAGTCGCGGGTAGGCAAAAGACGAGAGCGCAAATCAATCAAGAATAGGAAAGAGCGGGAGAGCGCGTCAAATTGAACACATGCAACAACAATTTGTACGCAAGAGCGCGAGAGTTAGTTAAAACGGTAAAGACACAAACGCAAAAGAGATAAGCAAAACAACAACACCGCTAATGCAAGTATTGTTGTAAGTTTTGATTTTATTTAAATTTAAACAAAAGCGACAGCAAGAATTCGCGAAATGAAAATAAAATTCGGATGTTGAAATTATTATTAATTAAACCGATAATGAATTTAAGAAATTTGTAAAAGTATTTAATCGCGAGAAAAAAATAAAAATTAATAAGCGCAAAAAAAACACGTCCGTCCTCTGCAACGAGTGAAAGTTTTTCGAGCATTATAGTGTGTGCATCCCGGGAATTTTACGTTTAGGCACGAAAATGTTTCAGATATTATCATTATGTCAATATCGCTTTGTTCAATGCTCTCCGACAGCTGTTGATGTTTGCTAAGCAGGCCATTGGCGTTGCAAAAACCAATTTTAAATATTATTTATGGTGAAGCATCAGTTGCTGCTGCTGTTGAAACAGCTGTAGCATCATATTGAAGCTATTACCCATATCTCTCATAAATTCCATCATATCATTTCTTTGCTGCTGTTGTATAATAACTTCGCTTTGGGCGTTTGTTTGATCATTCTGTAGTTCTGAATGACGAGACTGATTTTGGGTGACTCCACTATAGACTTGAGAGTACGAGAGTCCCATGTTCCAGCTGTTCTGCCTATCTGGTATGAAAATTGACTTTGGTTTTTGCGGGAGACTGGACTTATAGAGCAGTTGGTATCTCTCACAGCCTTTTTAGTTAGCCTTGCAGGTTTCGCCTTTTGGAGTTTCCTCTTCCTTTTTTGGGCATTCTGAAGTTGGATGCCTTCAGCCGCATTTTACACATTTGAACCTGTGATTACAGTTGAAATCGGTGGCACTGGACAAGGTCGTTGAAGCGTCTAGGCAGTTCAACTGTGATGCGTTGTCTATTTACACATTTATTTGCATTGCCTCCTTATTGTTTTCTTTGGACACAAGGTCTACAAACAATAGGTTTAACGAAGTTTTGTCCACTTTACTTTTGGGATTATAAATGTTTCTGGCTTCAAGACCAAGTTCGTGAAGTTGACAGCGAATATCATTAATTGGTGTCGATGAATGAAGGCCCCTGAACACAAGCCTGAATGGTTTATCTTCTTTAAGTTGATAACTGTAGAATTCGCAAGAAATTGATTTTAGCTTGTTAATTATTTTCCGGTAGGACTCACTATCGACGCAATGGACTCTGACGCAATTTGCCGAGGATTTCAAAGAGTATCTATCGTTGGCCACGCTAATGTTTCCTATGTTAGGAATAACAATTGGAGGAATTTTTTGATGGTTGTTGCTTTCCTTACTGCTAGTGTTTTGTCTGCCATTATTTGAATGTTGTTTAAGGCCGCATACTTGTTGAGGGCCTTACATCAACTTCGTTTTCTTCTAAGTCTTCATCGTCGAATGAGTCAGTGGATAACTGTTCGAACCTATTGTTTTATTGTAGAATTGATTGTGAGGAGTTTGTTCTGACAACTTTGGGGGTCGGGAGTGGGCTGTACAAGTTGTTGCGTTAGTTTGTGAACGTTTGTTGGGGATAGCTATGAAATCATTCAGAGTTATGGTGCAAGCTTGTGGAATGCTGCTTGATTTTTCATTAGTATCTACACTAAGTACTTGAGGGCAGCAAGATATGGGTGTTGGATCTTCATCCATGGGCCGAAACATATCATCGTACATTGGTCTATATGTTTTACTGGTATTCATTTTTTCGTTTGTTTGTGATTTTATTTGATTATACCTTTAACTGTACCGCGACTCCCTGTGATCTAACTTGTAGCGAAATGTGAGCGGTCAGCTGAATTTGTTGGGACATGAAAATCATTGGTTGCGTGAGTTAAGACACGAAGCTATTCGTGCGATACTAATATACCTTTTTCTCTTTCCTTCCTTCTAGTTAATTTATTTCAATTAAGCAATTGTGTAATATTCGTGCACTAGGGATTTTGTTTTATTCTATGTAGTACGGGACTTAAAGACTGTTTGCTAGCCGACTGCCAGAATTCCCAACCGGACCCAATACATTCAGCCCGTATGCGTTGGCTACGGCCTGATTTGCGGTGCTCTTGCCCATCGTGACATCTGATATATATGGACTGCGAGAGAGTCCAAGTTCGGCTGCGCGTCAAGACCGGATACCAAAGGGACGGACTGTTTTTCTACAAGTAGGTATAACTGTTGATGTGTGAACTGTGTTTCTGCGATGAGATTGTTTTTATTCTAATGCTCAAAAAGCTTGTCAATATCTGAAAAGCAGTTACCCGATTTTTATAGCGCTTGATCGCAGCAAGTGACTATAACGCCAAACATATGCACTGAGGATCTCGCATGTGAAACTCTTAATAGAAATAGTTGTACACTCAACATTTGATTTTGCAATAACCGAGACGATTTCGCGTAGTCGGATCACTGCGGAGACACTGCTAGATTTAACTTTTGACCACTCTATTATCAAGACCTCAAGTACTGGATCGCCCGTATTTGCTACCATGCAACAAAACAAATTGACTTAACCTCAAAAGGCACATGAGTGCCTCTGCCCTTAAGTGAATGCTCTGAGCTGCAACAAGAGTATTAACACCATCTGCCACTACTTTTACCGAAACTGACCATAACTAGTAACGGAAAACGACTTCTCAGAGGTGAATGGCATAGTTACCAACAGCAAAATTTCGCCAAAAGCAAGCCAACCGCAACCACTACAAGGCGTTAATACAAGAAAATATCAAGGAAGCTAACATCGGCTATGCCGAAGTTTTAATACCCTTGCACTCCTTGGCAATAACGATTTTACACGTTCGAAATTATTTTTCTGCAACTCAATTCATCAATATACAAACAAAACAATTTTACTCTTTATTCGAATCAACCGCCGCCGTGTGCAGACGTATCTGCACTCCGCAAAATTAAGTGTAACAATAACAAGATCGCGTTTGCAAAAATTGAGTAGGGCTCTTAGCCGCCTCAGAGACGCCAATTTACAATCATATTGCCATTAGTTTGTTCTAATAGCAATAAATACTAAGTTGCAACAACAAAGTGCGTAATTTTTGGAAATACCATGTCCTCCAATTTGGACCCAAGCTCTCTCGATAACAACTAGCAACAGCTACAAGAACTAATTGTACAACAACAACGTGAGCGTCGACTCTCGGTCTAACGCAATAACGCATACTTTTCGGTGGTGTCGCCGACCCCACTGAATGCTACCGTAAGCAATAACACCGAAAGTGCAAGTCACTCAGCCATCAACAGCAATTTACCGTGGAGAGGGGACGGTGATGGAAGAAATGTCGGTGCGATGCGATGCGGTGACTGGGGCCAGCTCTCTGGAGAGTTTTATCATTTTTTATTACGTTTCTCGAGAGCTCTATGTATGCAAATGAAGTTGAAAGTTTACGCTTTGTATAAGTGTAGGTTGTGGTTACGGGGTGCATGGGGTGTCGGGGGGTGGCAGAGCGGGAGTCGGTGTGTGCACCGAGCAGCACCGTCAGCTCTACTGCAACTACTGCAACGTCTGCCGAAGTATTGACCTGCCCAAAGCCGTCAACGGCAAGTCGCGCAGAGTCAGCCACAAGAATAAGCCCAACGCCTTCTGTCCAAACTGGAATAGATAGATATATTAAAATAACTAAGCGGAAGCTAAGCCCGCAAAGAAAAAAAGTGGCAATACGCAGAAAATAACCAAACCAAATGAATGAGTAGCACTCCTAAGCGGGAATCGTTTTAAAATTCTTTACGATCAGCAACAATATCAAGCCGGCGCTGTATATAAAGTTAAATCGGCTAGACCACCCTTTATACATCCGTGGAGCCAACTGCAGCGCCCTGATTTCGAAGCTAGTAGAAACAGTTGAGGCAAATAACTTTGTTGTAACCCCTCTCAATAGGGGTAACATAAAAAGAAATTAAATGTCAAACAAAGTTCACAGCCGCTCTTTAAAAGCGAGCTCCAACCAGATGCAAAGCGGTCGAAGCCAAATTAAGTGCACACAATCTACAACATTCAGCTCCTATTGCACAGAAGAATCACCGTAGAGGAGCCACATAAGAGATACCAACCACCGCAGTGTAAAAACTGCCAGGAATACAACCACACCTCTAACAATTGCAATCTTAGGTCAGTGTGTGTTGGATGCGGCGAACATCATAAAGATGTCATTTGCACCAAGGACAGAATCAATCTCGCACTAAGACTATGCAGTAAGCAAACCCCCCAACGCCTCTAAAACTACACCGGAGGTATTCTTCGCCAAGGCTGTTAGATCATCTAACATGCCTGCTACAACCAGTCCTAGTGTATCGTTCGCTGGTTTGATCCGAACTGGACAGACGGAGACCGCGAAAGAGACTCCGTCACGCCACCATCTACAGAATCCGCAACCTAGCGCACCACAACTTGGCCAGCAAACTCCAAGTGGTTTAGAGGCCCTATTGATCTCACTGAATCAAAACATGACCGCTTTTATGACGTTCATGCAAAACTGTATGCAGGAACTGATGCGGAATCAAAACCTGCTTATCCAGAAGCTTATCGAGAATAAATAATGGTTTCCTTACATCTATGGAATGCTAACGGCATCTCCAAGCACAAAAATGAACTGCAACATTCCTAGACTCAAGTGAAATCGACGTTTTGCTGATATCGGGAACACATTTAACATCAAAAAATAATTTTCAAATACCGAAATATTACTTCTAAGTAACAAACCTCCAGACGGAAAAGCTCATGGCGGGACTGGTATCCTAATCAAAAACCGTACAAAAGACTCGTTCCTCAACAGATTTGAAACACAACACTTACAAGCAACTGCTATAACCGTCCAAACCAGCTGCGGCAACACTACATTGGTTGCCCTGCACTACCCAACACGCTTCTCAATCTCTGAAAAGGAATTTACCGATTTCTTTAACACACTCGGAGATCGCTCCATTGCAGCAGGGGACTATAACGCCAAACATACGCACTCGGGGTATCGCCAGGTGAATCCTAAAGGCAAGCAGTTGTACAACACAAAAGTCAACCCTCTCAATAAGATGGATTGCGTCTCACCGGGTTGGCCTACTTATTGGCCCACAGATCCACAGAAAGTGCCTGACTTGATTGATTTCCTGATGTTCAAAATCTGGCAAAAACTGCCACAGTACACCCACAAACTCATGGAATCTTACCTTTACAATAGGAAATTCACTGTAAGATGTAATGGCTCTGTCTCGGCTGACATTGAAATCAAAGCTGGTGTACCGCAAGGCAGTGTACTCGGCCCATTTCTCTACCTGCTGTACACTGCAGACTTACCAACGAGTCTAGGACTTATAACGTCCATTTTTGCCGATGACACGGCAATCCTCAGCAGATCCAAATGCCCAATACAAGCTTCTGCAAAATTAGAGGAACACCTCAACACCTGGTAGAGGAATGGCTAGCAACCTGGCGTATCCGGATCAACGAGCAGAAATGCAAACATGCTACATTTACGCTTAACAGAGGAAACTGTCCAGCTCTAATGCTTAACAACGTACCAATTCCTCAAGTAAGTGGATGTCACTTACTTTGGCATCCACCTAGACAGAAGACTAACTTGGCGCAAGCACATCGAAGCAAAAAAGTCACAGCTTAAACTGAAAGCGAGTAGCTTACATTGGATCATCAATGCTCGGTCCCCTCTACGTCTGGAGTATAAAGTCCTCCTATACAACTCCGTACTGAAACCCATCTGGACTTACGGTGCCGTACTATGGGGAAATGCAAGTACCAGTAGTGTCGACATTATACAAAGGGCGCAGTCGAAGATTTTAAGATCAATCTAAATAGCGTAAAATCTGAAATAGGTAGTAAACAACTAAAGTATTCTGCAAAACTGGATGCATATCCAAATGTTCTTGCCAATTCCCTTACGCGAACTAATAATAGAACTCGTCTTAAAAGAAATGACAGACCAACCCAATAATAAGTGATTAGGCCCGCCTGCAATATCCCCAGGATTCAGTTTAAGTACTAGATTCAGAAAATATCTCAATCTTGTTGTTAGGCTCTAATTTAAGAGTAGATTCAACAAATATATATTAAACGTTCAAAAAAAAAAAAAAAAAATTAAGTAAGTCGACTCGCCGACTTGGGTATACCATACACCAGGTGAAACAAATATTTCAAATTTCGAAAATCAAATGTATGTCTATTAAATTGTTTTTGCATGCTTCATACTATGTGCTATCTCGCTCACTCTAAAAACACATGAGCACTCTAGCGCCGCCACTAGCCAATGGCCAATTCTGTCCTTGTTGACCGCTTAGTAAAATACGTTCATACGCATATTTTGCATGTTTCAAGTCCGGTTTCAATAACATTTGATAGTTTGGTAGAAATTGATAAGATTAATTCGTCTGCCGAATTTGATTGCGATAGTCGAAAAACTACAGGAGGAATTCGGTTTTTTCTAAATTATGGAGGCGGAAGTGGGCGTGGCAAAATATGAGAAGATGTATACTCTGCGCGCATACTAAGCCAGTGTACATACTAAATTTGGTGACATTAGCTTTGTTAGTTGTTGATAAAATCAGTTTTGTTTAATTTGCGGGGGCGAAAGTGGGCGTGGCAAAATGTTTAAATAGCCAATATCTGCGCGTCTATTAAGCTAGTCTACATATCAAATTTGATGTCCGTAGCTGTCATAGTTTTTAAGAAAATCAGTTTTATGTAAATTCCGGGAGCTGAAGGGGGCGTGGCAAAAAGTTTGAACAATTAGTTTCTGCGCGCTAGCTAATCGAGTATATAAACCAACCACCAACCACCACCAGTAATTCCTGGGGGCGTAAGGGGGCGTGACCAAAATTCCAATTAAATACTTACCAAATTTGGTGGCTCTAGCTCTTATAGCCTTCGAGATCTGCGTGTTCATACAGACGGACGGACGGACGGACGGGCGGACGGACGGACAGACAGACGGACATGGACACGGACATGGCTAGATCGACTCGGCTGTTCATCCTGATCAAGAATATATATACTTTATATGGTCGGAGAAGCTTCCTTATGCCTGTTACATACATTTTGGCGACTTTAACATACCATTTGACCCTATAGGTGTTTGGTATAAAAAAAACTCTTTATACTACAATTTGTTCTTCTTCTTCCCTCATTCCCTAAGCAAAGCAATGCACGCATACACATACAGTTCATGTAGTGTTGCGTATGTGTGTGTGTATGCATGTGCTGTGTTGATGATGTATGACGTAGTAGACAGCAAGCAGCGCTGCCGGCAGAGCTGGGAGCAGAGCAGAGATTATTATATTGACTGTAACTTGTGTTATATGTATCCGATCAGAATCAAATTTGGGATCTGGGGTTTTATATCCAATATTATCACATATGTAAATTTCATAGCGATACTCCAATTTTTATGAAAATGTTTGTTCTGGAGCTATATGATATAGTAGTCTGATCCTGATAATTTTTATACATTATCTGCTGCGGATAATAAAAAGCACAAAAAAAATGTTAGCCCGATAGCCCGCACGGACGGACAGACGGATAGATGGACAGACGGACATGGCTATATCGACTCAGCTTCTCATGCTCTCCTCTTTCTGTGCATTACAAACATCTGACCAATTTTATAATACCCTCTGCAAGGGTATGAAAAGAAGTGCTCAAATATCCAGTGCGGAGAGCTCACTCAAATTTCAGCGCTACTATAGAAATAGCTACAACGATAAGGAGTGCAACCGGTTCATGGGCCCGCAGTGACAAACACACACAAATATTAAAATGTGTTTCCTGGGTTTCATTAAACTCTTTTGTACTTCTTTCTTCGAGCACATTAACGCACAGTTAGAACTTTAATCGGAGCAGATTTCGGCAGTTCTTAAGAACCTTTTAAAGTCAAACAAAAATCCTCGCAATGACTTACTTACATCGAAAATGATTCTAGAACTTCCTATGATCGCCTTACAATACATTTGATAACTATTTAACGCTTTAGTAAAACTTGGCTACTTCTCCAGAGAGTGGAGAAGGTCCACTATCATTATGATATATAAGCGCACAAAACACAGCCATCAAATAAGATGATACCCCCTATAGAGGGGTATCAGTGAGCTCCCGTGTCTTTCAAAGATTTTTGAAAAGGTCCTGCAGATTCGACTAAACTTTCCACTTTTGCCGATACCACGGCCAAATTCCCCATTAAAGCCTTTTGAATAATTAGACAAAGCGCTATCTTGGCGCAAGCACATCGAAGCAAAAACCATGAAGGCGAGTGGCTTACATTCTTGCACTCGCTCTCCTCTACTCGTAGCTATGTTTGGAGTACAAGTGCAAGTACCAGCAATTTCTCTTAGATTAAATTAAAGAAATATATTAATCTTAAATATCAAAGAAGCTAACTTTGGCTGTGCCGAAACTTATATGCCCTTGCAGTCCATGGCTCTAATATTTTTACTTGTTCCAAATTCTTATTCTGTATCACTTACGCTTACAAGCCATTCCAAATATAATTTCCATTTCTTTTTCTTCTTCTTCTTCTTCTTCCCCATGCTGCGATTTGCACGCATACAAATACAGTTTATGTAGCGTTACGTCTGTGTGTGCGTTCGTGTGCGTGTGCTCAGCTGCTCTGTGGATTTCAAGCAATGACGTGGTAGGCTGGCTGCAGGGCTGCCGATTTATATTGACTGTAACTTGTGTTCTATTTATTCGATCTGATCTGATTTTTTATATCCAAAACTTTCATTTTGGTAAATTTCATAAATATACTCCCATTTCTTTATTTATATTTCTTCTAGAACTATATGATATAGTGGTCCGATCCAGACAATATTCATACTTTACCTGCTCCGGGCTATAAGTAGTACTTCAAATTCTAAAGGGTTTCTTTAAAGTCTAATATTTGCGAATTGGCTTACATACGAAAAAACGAAGTTATTAATCAGAGTCACTGTTTTCTGCCGATTGTTCCTATGTGAGCTACATGACATAGTCACTCGATCTTGATCAAATATGGAAGAGTCATTAACAGATACATAAAACTGACAAAAGTTTAATTTGGAAGCAATCGCGTTAAAAGTAACGAAGTTATTTACAAAAGGTATATTAAGAAAATGAAGAGGAAAAAGAAACAAAAATAATACAAAAACAATTGGCTTAATCCAAACTAACGGTACTTCGTTTATCGAATGGTCGCGAGTTTTTACTGTTGCATATTTATAAAGTCACCTTCAGAATTAGAGCTTTCTGATGCAGTTTGAGATTAGATTTGGCGGAGTTTGGACGAATTAATTAAGAAAACCATAAATTTGCGCAAATGCCTCGTGGACAATCTCTAAGTGATATTGAAAAGGGCAAGCCTTAAGCGATAGTGGTGTCAGTGGTCGAGGTATTGCTCGTCAAATTGGGCGAAGTCTATCCGTTGTCCGAAACTTTTTAAAAAATCCATCTTCGTATGGCTCTATAAAGAGAACAGGACGTAACAGGCATCTCGACAAGCGAGAGGAAAGGCAAGTTGTGCGAAACGCCACTCCTCAATGTTACTATCACGTTTGCGTTCGACAAATGGCCTTAATGTATCGCTTTCCACGAATCCCGGACTCTTAAACGTTCCGGAATACTCCGGTATGAAAAAATGAAGCAAGTCCCCAATCTATTGGCACGTCATAAGACTGCCAGATTAAATTTTGCATTAGGCAATTTGAGTACAATATGGAATGAGGTAACCCCAAATCAAGGATATTTCAAACTCGACAGTTTTTAAGCAATTCTTTTTTAGATGATTTTTTCTGACGAAAAAAAATGGAATTTGGATGGTCCAGATGGGTTTCGAAGCTATTGGCATGATATTCGGAAGAAACCACTTCAATGTGCCAAGAGAAATTTTGGTGGTGGGAGCATTATGGTGTATGGAGCATTTTCCATAAGTGGTGTCCTTTCATTAGAAGTGGTATCATCACGAATGAAAAGCGTTGATTACATCCGTACCTTGGAAAGTAGTCTGGTACCATTTTAAGATGAAAATGGCTATGCACGACATACTTTTCAGCAGGACAACGCGAGAGTCCATGTCAGTCGGGAGACTAAAGCATGGTTTTCCTCCAAAGGAAGCAAAATTTTAGAATGGCCTGCCTGTTCTCCCGATCTAAATCCCATGGAGAATCTATGGGGGATACTCACACAGAGAGTATATGCCGAAAATCGCCAGTTTTCAACTTTAAGTCATCTTAAGGATGCTCTTTTCGGTGAGTGGGCGAAAATTGATGCCGGTTTGGTAGCTAACCATATTGGAAGTATGCAAGGGCGCATAGAAAAGGTTATTGGCTCCCGAGGCGATGTTATTATACCCTTGCAAAAAGGGTATATTAATTTTGGTCAGAAGTGTGCAACGCATAGAACGAAGCAACTCCGACCATACAAAGTATATATATTCTTGATCAGCACGACGAGACGAGTTCAAATAGCCATGTCCATGTCCGTCCGTCCGTCTGGATCAACGCAAACTCCTCCTAGACCGTAAGAGCTACAGAGCTGAAATTTTGCACCTAGGCTTGTATATACTGCAGGCGTTGTATATCTCGAATTCAGCCGGATCGGACCACTATATCATATAGCTCCCATACAAACCCCAAAGTCACGAACAGTGACTTTTCTCAATAACTTCGTTAATTTCTATACTATTAACGTGAAACTTAATATTAGAGAGTTTATTACGCTTATTAACGACTATGCCAAGTTTGATCAAGATCGGATGACTATATCATATAGCTCCCATAGGAACGATCGGTCGCAAACAGTGACTTTTGTGAATAACTTCGTTACTTTTAACGCGATTGCTTTCAAATTAAACATTTGCTAGTTTAATATATCTGTTAATGACTGTGCCAAATTTGATCAAGATCGGGCGACTATTTCATATAGCTCCCATAGGAACGATCGGTCGAAAACAGTGACTTTTGTAAATAACTTCGTTAGTTTTAACGTGATTGTTTTCAAACTAAATATTTCTTAATTTTATGTATCTGTTAATGACTGTGTCAAATTTGGTAAAGATCGGGTAACTATATCATATAGCTCCCATAGGAACAATGGGGGGAAAACAGTGACTTTGATCAATATCTTCGTTATTTCCTATGATTGTAGGCCATTCTTTCGCAAACATAAGCCTTTTTAGATAAAACGTTCTTCCACATTGATTGCTATTAGGTAAGGAAAGAGTTACCAAAAAAGTTGCAAGGGTATACAAACTTTGACGCGGTCGAAGTTAGCCCCGGCCCTCTGGTTTGTTAATTAAAATTGTTTTTTTTCAGTTAATTTTAAGCTACAGTAAAAATTAGAACAGTGACTTTATTAATATGCAACATTAAGACTTAGCTTAAGAGTATATTTAAAAATACCGTTAGTTTGGATTAAGCCAATTTGTATTATTTTTGTTTCTTTTTCCTCTTCATTTTCTTAATATACCGTATTGAACTACAGTTAGTAGTTTTGGAAATATTACTATTTTTCAAGTGACTTTATAAATATTCAAGGGAGCTTATAACTTGTGCCTATATTTAAATCATTTAGAGGCAATTCAGTTTGGCTCCTTTTAAGTTTCCAGTCAAGATATACCCATAGTTTTAGGTGTTTTTAATTTACCTGCTTGAGCATGGTCACTAACGGATGAATCTAATATGTTGCTGCCTTTAAAGTAATATGACTTTATTGATGGCATTCTAGACTTATCTTTATCCCAATAAATCCTGTCTTAAATTCTAATGGAAAATCGTAAGATCTTATTTTTGAATTCGATTATTCCTATTGCGATGTTTCTAGGATGGAACCGTTTGTTATCCACGAAGACAAATTTCATCGTACATTAAATTTAAAAATTGATCTGCCCTCGCTGATTGATGAAAGTTCTCTTCTTAGCGGACATAAACTTGTTAAACCTGTTTATTCTCCTGGGCCAGATGGTCTACCTGGATGTGTACTCAGATTCTGTGCAACCACATTTTGTAAACCCATTTTAAAATTGTTTCTATTGTCTGTCGAATCTTTTCCATCTATTTGGAAGGGGTCGTATATAATTCCTCTGCATAAAACTGACAAAAATCCGAAGCCTCTAACTATAGGGGTATTTCAAAATTGTCCGCTATTTCGAAAGCTTTTGAGAAAATTATAACTTCTCAATTGCAACATTTTTGCAGCTCTGTTATTTCGCCATCCCAACATGGGTTTGTGAAACGTAGGTCTACCACTAACCTTTTAGAATTTGCCACTGTAATTATAAAGGGGTTCAAAAATTCTAAACAAACTGATGTCATATACACTGACTTCACCACAGCCTTTGATTCTGCTAATCATACTCTATTACTTTCTAAGCTGAGCGACATTGTGTTTCCACCCCTTTTCCTCTCTTGGGTTCGAAAATATTTAACAAATAGAAAACAGAAGGTACTTTTTAAGTCTTCTTTTTCCAACTCCATTTTTGTGACTTCTGGTGTACCTCAAGGTAGTCATCTTGGCCCTCTGCTTTTCACATTATCCATAAGTTAAATTTTAACACCCATATTTCCACCACGGTCGCAAAGGGTTCTGGGTTTCATTAAAAGATGGTCAAATGAATTTGACGACCCCTATACAACTAAAGTACTTTTTACTTCGCTTGTCCGTCCTATCTTACAGTATGGAACTTGCATTTGGTCACGTCAATATGAGTCACACTAGATTTGAATTGAATCCGTTCAAAAGCAGTTCTTGCTATTTGCTTTTCGTGGCTTAAGCTGGGATCGCAATGTTAATTTCTTCGTATTCGTATTCTTCCTTCCTTGACTAACCGTAGAATTATGCTTGGTGTTATTTTTATGCACAAGCTCCTACGTCCACGCGATTCGTGGCGTGCGTTATACGGCTGCACCCCTCGGTCGGTCGGGTGGGAGGTGAGCAGCTATCTGCTTGGGTTGGCAGTAACAGGCGTTTTCCTGGTGTAGTAGGGGCCACTTGAACGTACTGCGCATAGTATCGTCAACGTCCGCTAATGGGGGAAAAAATTAGGCCTCTAAACAACCTGGAGTATCACAAAAACAATGAAATTGGATATCGGAACTCGGATCATAAAGGACTAACCGTGGAATTCGAATCTGGTGAAGAAAGGAGTATCTCTTTGTAAAAATCACCTGTGATGGAATTCACTGGGCAATTGATCATCCCACCCTATCACTGGTAGCCAAAGCTCTTGCAGAAATACTTTGGCTTGAATCACAAAGAGAGCCAGAGGGATCGAATAACTTGGCGTTCAGCCGGAAAACTTCTCTCTTAGTATAAGCTGACTTGATTTGTTTGTGTGAGATAACAAAGAGAAACTCAGCGTGGTCGCTTTCCATTGAATTCCAAGTGTTTTTGCTGTGCTGGCCTCTTCGATATCAAGGAAATCAGCATTCAGCAGATGACGCCTTGGGATGCAACTGAGCACGCTCTTCACATTAGACGTCAACTTACGCAGAGGAAAGCCAGCTGAACCAAGAGCGTCTTGATGTTCATTGACCATTGCGATTGCAGCTTCTTCAGTGTGAGCCCCTGCCAGGACATCAGCGTATTGTGACGACCCTTGATTGTGAAGCAGTTATGTTGACTCGGGCAATATTTTACTTGTGAAACAGTTCAGACACAGGGACTTTTTCTTTATGTATGCCACCCTCTGTGGCACTGGAATCTGAAGGCAGCGGGAACATCGACGCACCGGCTGATTCTCCTTCATATAGAGATCACAGGACTTTGGTTTGGTGGTCATCTTGGCGTCAAATGTATTAGCCTTTTGGGTGACTGGAAGTGTGTTTCGCGGTGGGTTTGGATGTGGGAACCGAAATAACCATTACTTCCAACCGCTTAGAGCGTACGAAACCGCTCGGTGAGGAAATCGTCCAACGTTCGCCATTCTGGAATGGCAGTCTTATCTTCAAGAGATTGTTCCTACAGTGAACGGGTGTTCTTTGGCAATTTGATAAAACAGAAAAATACGAACATGCCACCCTACGTGGTGACTGGCAGGCCGCAGTGCTCACGAATGGATGCCTGCAGGGTACTCTGGTGATCTTGTAATGCATTTCCGGACCCATGGGAGACTTGAAGCACGTCAAGAAGTGCTCTGAATTGGCTGTTCACGATAAGTCGATTATTTTCGAAACGCTGTTTGAGTGCGTTCCATGCGTATTCAAAACCATCATTGGTAAGCGGGAACTTTGCTACAATGAGGTTGGATTCAGCCCTCGTTTTCGCTAGGATATGGTACAGCTTTTCAACGGGGGAAATTCGCGAATCGCTTATGTAGATGGCCGTAAACAAGTCACGGAACGTAATCCATTTTAGGTAATCTCCCGTAAAGGCTTCTTTGTCAATGGGTGGCAATCGACAGCCTCGTTCTGCTGGTGCAGAGGTAGACCCATGACGGTTTGGAGGAGTAGGCGCAGACGCTTCGTGGATAAGCTCGCTTAATCGAGCCGTGCATCGTTCGTACACTTGGTAGCATTTGTCATATTTAGCTTGGATGGCTAAATCTTCAGAGCTATCGGGTTTACTATCTAGGAGTGCCTCGCATTTCTCATATTCCTGCTCGACCCTCTCCCACAACGCTTGAACTCGATCACGACGGACTTGGAGCGTAAATACGCTGACCTCGGACAATGAAGCGACTTGGGTGTCGACTGAATTAGTTAGCGCTGATGGAGACAAAGTTCTGCAAAGTTCTGGCTGGACGCTATGATGGGCTACTAAAATTTTATCTTCTGCCCTAGCTGTGACGCCTGATCCGAAATTTTTGGGATTATGAAATTTTTAACCTCAAAAATAAATTTTGGTTCGCCAAGAAAACGTTTAAAAAAAACATTGATTAAATTTTTAATGTTGATCGATGTTAACTAAAATAGGTTCCGAAATGTATTAACTTATAATGTGTAATTCGATTATTTTATATAAGTAAGACAATTTTAAAATTTTTAGTTTTTAAAGCTAGAAGCTAGGGTGGGGCAAAATGGCGCATTTGGTGATGGGGTAATATGGCGCGGTAATTTTGCACTTGTAAGTTTCAGCCAAATAACTAAAATCAAGAGAAAATAAATTTTTTACTGTTATTTAAGATTGCATATAAGAAAATAAAAAAAAATGGATGGAGTGATGCTTGATCAGAGTCGTCGCTAAAATTTGGTACCTAAGGGGAGAAGAAATATCCCCACGCTTTTGCTTCTTATTTCTAGGATTTAGGTTTCTTTTTGTGGCTGAAAAAATTCATTATTTTGAACAAGAAGCATAAATAAATAAATAAACTTAATTTTCTATTGGATTTTGCTAGCGTTATTTTTTAATTGTATTAAAAACAGTTACAAACTTAAGTGCGCCACATTACCCTGCGATTTTTGAAATCAGCAATTTTGGATATGTTCGAAAAAAACGTTATAACTTTTTAACGGTAAATCACATCTGAACGGATCATTTACCAAAAGTAAGACAATGAAATAACCTTTCATTTAAGTGTTCTTATGAGAGGATACTAGCTCCCGGTCAGAATATATGAAGGATTAAAAAAAAATGCGTCGATTAGCCCCACTCTCCCCTATGGATCATTACCATTTAATAAGTGTTTAATCGTACAGGCAGTGGAATAACTTTATAGAGATAACTTTATATCCTTGGCCGTCAACAAAGTGTATATATCTTTTAACTCAGTACCTGACCTTTTACCTGGTAATACTAATGTTTCGGACAACTTGTCTTTTATTTTTGTTATTTCCGACTTCATCTGGCTTGGTTTTAAAATCTTAGGGTGCAACCTACCATGGTTAATGTCTATTAAAAGATTTATAACTCCTGTCTGAATTTTAATCATAAAGAATTGAATGGATTCCCTATGCACGTAGCTTTCTTTTAGTATTTCTGTCATATTTTCAATTGGGTTGTTCATGTTGCGAAAATTAATATTCTACTATCGATGTCTGCCTTTCTGCTAGGTATTTCAAATTTCGCTGATTTGTCAGTAACCTTCTTATGTTCTCTTTCATCTGTATTCTGTCATCTCCATCCACGGTGCCAAATAATATATGGTACAGTGAACCCATGAATTCAAACGGTGCTCGCTTGCTTAATGGCTTATTTTGACTCATAAACAATCTATTATTTTCTGGGGTCTAACAAGGGGAACTTTATGTATGCGAATCACCGATTTGGATGAATTTTGGATATGTTGTGTAATACCCCGTCATTTGAAGCTGTGTAAAATATTTTGCCGCACTATACTATCGCGTGCGGATGAAAAACTCCTCAACGCGTATAAAAGAAAATCGTGGAATTTTATCAAGAGAAGACTACATTAAAGGCTAATTCCTGGTACAGTTCCATTTGTCATCCCTAATATTGAAGGAAATGCTCAATTATGCGTGGTTGGCTTCGAAATTGACTGATAAGAGAGTGTTTTTCCAAAATTGCTATTTGGTTTATTTTTTTTTTAATTAATTTAAAGTTGGTATATTTTTGCACAAAATCATTTTTTTTAACATGTTCTTAGTCTTCATGTTTTTATGATTTATATCACAACAAAAAATGTAAAGGCGGAAATTAATTTTTCTATTTTACGTATGTAATGGTCTACATTTCTACATTTATGTTTTTGTAAAGGCATAATAAATGAATCCATTCAAAAATCATAAAAAGACCTATTTTGCTATTAGAAAAAATAATTATTTAATTAACCAGGTTGAACCACGGCTTTCTCGATTTTAGGCAGGACCTCTAACCCTTACACCGCCGAGCTGCTTGAAGACGGAGTTTTACCTATAAGTCACCGAGCTTTAACTTTAAACGCGATTTTTCAGGAAAATATAGAATAGTGCGCCGAAACATTTCACACAGCTTCAAATTACGGGGTATTCTACAACATATCCACAATTCATACAAATCGGTGATTCGCATACCTGAAGTTTCCCTTGTAAGTACAATGCGGCTGTTGCGTTTAGTTATTTTACTGTAATTTTTGATCGATTATCTTTAATGCTTGCTGCATTAGAAAGTTGACAAAGCAGCATCAACATTGCTAACATCATTACGGTTCCTGCTTTGGACAGATAACCGAAGCTGGTACTTTTCCGATATCGATTCTCCTCAACGTCTTCGGATGATTTTACCACAATAAATGGACAGATTTTATTTATAGTTTGACTTTGACCAATCTTACTTTTACGTCCTTGCCTTTGAACTTCCTCAATCTTGCGCAGGGGCCAACTGGATGGGTGACAATTTTCATGTTTGATCAGTACGACCTGTCGATTCTCTAAGTTTTCTGTGGTTCATCGCCACTTATTTCTTTGCTGGAGAGTATATAGATACTCGTCTTTCCATTTCCCAGAAATCTCTTTTCATATTGTGAATTAATTTCCATTTGCCTCCGTCTCCCAAAAACGCTCCATATCTGTGATATCTAATGCTGTAGTTACTATAGACTCATCTCCTTTTGACTTGGTACATCTCGACACCATCCAGCCAAATTGAGTACTTTGTCCTAGCAAGCCATTCACTTGGCAACTCCACATTTTAAAGTTATGGGTATATACGTCTACCTCTATTATCATTTCAACACTACCATGTTTAATAAAGGTGGGGTCAGCTAGAACGTAAGATCGCCATTTCGACATTTTGCTAAAATTAATGGATGAAAGTTTTTTCAATAATTGCGTCACGCGTCTTCACAGGTATTTACGTTTTCCTGGAGCAATATTTTCGCTCCAAGTATTTTATGACATCAAATAGCAATTGTATCTGCCTTTTTTTTCCTGATCTAACACTCATATAGTTGGACGGTCTCTATGTCAAATTTTCAATTTCGATTTCCAAAATTACCTCAACTTTATCGGACAAATTTGCTTTTATTTTAATTAACTGAACTAACTCATTAAAAATGACAATCACTTCCTTTACACTTTTTGCGGATTCATTGTTAATCATCGGTAAATCAACTTTTCGACTTAATTGTTCAGAATATATATATTATAATTGTCAGTTGAACCTGACAATAGATGAGCTACCATGCTCCTTGCTTCGCCTTTTAACGCGGATTTTAAATAATTGAACTTAAGAGTCAGATTTATATCCTCTTTTTTCAATTCATTCCGTAAATAATTCCATGAACAGGTCCCATTCTCTAGCCTCTTCAGAAAATATGGGTACCTGAATTTGGCAACACCGGTAGCTCGACTCTCACAGTTACATTCTCAATCTTACAATTTTCTCTATTGCTCATTTTCATTTCTAGCACTGATAATTCCGGACATCGAATTCTAAATGATCTAAAGTATTCTTAAATCTTGCATTATTTGTCAATACCTGGCACGCCTGAACTTTCTCCCATAAATAATTTATCTTATTAACATATATTATACATATATCATTACCTGTCGAATTGTCTATAGTGCATAAATCTTTGACTACTCTATCCAAATATTCCGGGAGCTGTCGGGCTCTATTGAAAAATGTCGCTTGGTTAACATTAGCGTTTTCATTAATGGAGGTCGCATTTCCCCGCGACTCTTCGTTGCTGTCCTCAAAATTCTCTTACATCGTTACATCTGCTTCAATGTTTTCCGAATCACCAGTGCCTGCTTGACTCTTCTTTAAACCTTCCTCATATTTTCCATCTGCGAAATAGAGGTGTTCGATTACTCCACTCTGTAGCATTTGGCTATGTTAACTAATCCAATGTTTTTGTATGCCTTTATGCAACTCGTATTGCTTCGCTAACAATTTTTCAGTATTAGGATATCGATATAAGTATATAATAATAACAAAATAGATTGATGTACTTATTTCTATTCTAATGTACATCTCACCTGATGATCCTGTTGTTGACACCGTTCGCCACTGTCGTCCACCAAGTAAAATTCGCCAACCAGGGTTTGCTGATGGTCCGCTGCTTCTTGTCTGCCAATGGGTAGGGTTTGGGTTTCTTAGAGTTACTTAGCTAAATAATAAAAGTACATTTTCATTATGAAAATACTTTTGCCGCAAACAATAACTGTGCTAATACTTTTGACAACTGTATATCATTCGTTCATTTGATTTTGACTTGCTCTACATACCGTTATTTTTTTATTTTTCTTTTTCTTTGTATTCTTGAATAATCGAGCTTCAAAGCTTAGAATGTTTTCTTGTTGTAATTTACTTACAACAACAACAAAATAACTTAGAAAATAAAAGTTGCAAAAAAAAAAAAGTTCATTGTGTAAATACTTTTTGACTTTATATAGGGAATCTTAGGCTCTAGGAGGTAACAATTGTTCTTAAAATGTCTTATTCTAGTGAGACTTAAACACACGTTTTCGGGGTTGAAAATTATTTTTATATGCTAGTTTAGTTGTTTGTGACAAAGGTACAGTTGTATTATATTTGTTAAGGCTGGCAAAGGCAGATCAATTTTTAAATTTAATGTAGGATGAGATTGTCTTCGGGAAGAACAAATGGTTCTATCCTAGAAACATCACAATTAGAAGAATCCAATGCAAAAATAAGATCTAACGATTTTCCATTAGAATTTAAGACAGGATTGACTTGGGATAAATAAATTCATCTGTTAAAGACCATGCTAAAGGAGGTAAATAAAAATCACCTTAAGCTATAAGCATGTCCTGACTGGAAACTAAAGAAGAGACAAACTGAATTGCAGGAGTAAAAGAGGCGTGTGTACGTGGTGAAATCTCGAACTTAATAGTAATGGCGATTCCCATTAGAATAATCAAGTCACTCGCCTTGGAGCACCATGAATACGGAAGCTGAACGTCTAAAGTTGGGATCGGCCCAGACCAGGTTGGTAAATTTGCAGCGGACCGATTCCGACACTTCCCGGATGGGAGTGCGGATGAGTGGATCATCCTCTACCCGCAGAATGACATTCCGACGGAACGCAGGCCCGGATCTCGAATTTACGACGGCAGCACAAGCTTGGTGGACACCGACTTTGGTCACTGCCAGCTCTGAGCTGCACAGGCTCAGGGTGCCATGTCGTGTTGAGAAGACGGTAAAAGAACGAAAAGAAGTTAGGCATGGGAGAGCGGATTTGTCAGTTCAGGGGAAATGGATAACATGACACTGAGATGAGGACACTAGGAAGGAACATGCACAAGGTCAGGGCCGCTTTCGTCTTGCAGCATTGTGACTTTCATCAGTCTTACAGAAACACCTAGTTAGAGGTAACTTATTTGAACCTAGTAATGGTAATGGCAAGGACAGATCAATTTTTAAATTTAATGTAGGATTAAATTTGTCTTCGAGAAGAACAAATGGTTCGATCCTATAAACTTCAGAATTGGAAGAATTCAATACAAAAATTTATGACAGGATTAATTTGGGATAAAGATAAGCCTAGATGGCCATCAATAAAGTCATGTGACATAGAGGGCAGCAACATGGGAGATTCATCCTTAAGTGACCATGCGAAAGCAGGTAAAATTAAATCACCTAAAACTATGAGCATATCCTGACTGGAAACTAAAGAGAAGACAAACTGTATTGGCTCTAAATTATTTAAATAGACCACAATGAATATAGGAACAAGTTATAAAAGCATTAAAAGATTTAAAATTTACTGTAACACCGACAAACTCAATCTCCTGGGTATTCGAAAATTGAATTATTTCACATGATAAAGCAGCATCAACAGCTATCAGAACGCCAACGCCTACTCGAGAAATCCGGTCTCGTCTGAATATAGAAGTTTGTGGAAAAAACCGATGCATCAGCAATGTCAGGTTTTAGCCACGTCTCTGTAAAAGCTAGAATGTTATGCTCAAAAGAAAGACTATCTACATAGAGATTAGGAAGCTTTAATTTCAGTCCTCTAACGTTCTGGTAACCCAGGCTAAGAGACGAAGCTAGTTTTTTGAGACATCAGCAGATGCTGATGTGGCAGGAATAGTGTTAGTTGTTGTTGTTGGCAGGCGAATCGGTTGCCGATTTGTCTTTTTTACATATATTTCTTAACTATTATATGTTTCGGACAAAAATCTTCTCGACATATAATGTCAAAGATATTGGAAGAAACACTTATTTTAAAGGACGAAATGCCCTGAAAATCAGAAAATTTAAACTTTCCCACCGCAAAATTCGAGACGTTAATTTTCTTCCGAATATAGGCTATTACATCATCAGATGTGACAACAGGGTCACCGCTGCAGTCAACTTGTTCACGGGGCCCTCGATACTTTTGGAACTATCGGCAATTTCTATTGGAAGGGGTAATTGCTCGTAAAATTGGACACTACAATTGGCACCGTTTTTGAGAAATTATTTTGAGGTGATACCGGATGGTTAAGTTTCTGTACTGAGTCTCCACCACAGTAAACTCCGCTTGGAGTTCGTTAAAACCTGCCCTTAAAGTGTCAAAACTATCTCTAGTCGGCCTCATAAATGAGCGCATCTCATTCTCGACCTCCCGGCAAGCATCACATCCATATTTTAAGCCACCACCTTTAGCAATAGACTCCTTGATTCTGCCTGTGTAACCTGCACACTTAACGTGAACCGCATTGTCACACAACCAACAAAGAATATAATCATGGGAGTCAACCGCATTAGTGGCGACTGTACATTAATTTTAGAGCAGACAACCATTTATTTTTTAAATTTTCAAATTTAATTTAATTTAAAGGAGGATTTAAATAAAATTTTAAAGGAAACAAAATGCATACATATGTGTTTAAGAATATACTGACCAGTTCTCACACAAGGGTTAATGTGCAGATTAAGCCTTCACTACTGAAAAGTAAAAGGAATGAAAACACGTATCACTGAGAGCGCAATCAAATATCAATAGAAAAGAAAGAGAGAGCGTCAAATTGAACACATGCAACAACAATTTGTACGCAAGAGCGCGGTGAGTTAGCTACAACGGTAAAATGTAAGTCACAAAAGCAATAAACAAAACAACATATATTAAAATTGTTAAAGGTTTTATTTTGGTAAAAAAAACACAAAAGCAAGTGAAAGCAATCGCGAAATGAAAATAAAATTCGGATCATAAAATTTTAATAAAACCGATATTGAGTTTTTCAGTCATAGAAAAGTTTTTAATTGTGAGAAAAATAAAAATTGATAAGCGCAAAAAAACACGTCCGTTCTCTGCAACTCGTGAAAGGTTTTGTATTGATCTCACTTAATCAAAACATGACCACTTTTATGACGTTCATGCAAAACTGCATGCAGATGCTGGTGCGGAATCAAAACCTGCTTATTGAAAAGCTTATCGAGAATAAATAATGGTTTCCTTACATCTATGTCTTTGGAATGCTAACGGCATCTCCAAGCGCAAAACGAACTGCTACTACTCCTAGACTCAAGTAAAATTGACGTCACGCTGATCTCGAAAACACAATTAACATCAAAAAATAATATACCTTCTTCTTGATAAAGGAAATGAACCACAACCAAAAAGAACTCGTTTCTAATTTTCCATATTTCAAAATATATTTGTTGTTTTAAATTAATCTTGTTATTGTTCTATCGAAAAATAGTTATAAATTAAAAATACTTCCAAAACTACTCTAAATAAGGGCTTAATTGTAAGTTTTTCTAGAACTGTAGCTGAAAAAGTAATTTTGGGTTATATAACATTCATAAAATGAATTTATTTAACCATTAACAATATTTCTTCAATAAATGAGGATGATTTAGGTCGAATGCATGAAGAAGAAATCGATATATAAGTCATATTTAGCACATCTGACAAACTAAAAAATAATCCCAAAATGAAAAACTTCAACTCGCTATAAAAAAAAACGAGCTAACTTTGAAAAACCCAAATAGGGTTTTGCTATACAATACATAAACTTTCAGAAAAAAAAGGTCTGGTGCGGTTTGATTTTACAAACCTTCATTTTGTTGCATAGTGTAATAAGTGATTACGGCCGCCTGCTGTATCCCCAGTATTTAGCTTAAGTACTAGACTAAGAAAAATATCTCAAACTTGTTGTTAGGCTCTAATTTAAGAGTAGATTCAAATAATACATTAAACGTTGAAAAAGACTAAATTGGTTTAAATTTTTAAGCATTATGACTACCGATCCAACCTTCAGTTATAAATTTTGCGGGTAAGCCCGGCACATCCAAGGAGTTTAAAAATTCAGTTGTATAATTAGTGGCTTCTTCTTCGTTTGTTCTTTATATAATGCCACAGATTTGATGCTTTAAGGCAAGCGTTTATTTTGTCGGCAGCAATAGATCTTGGAATGACTGGTAAGGTTTGTCGAAAATCGCCAGATAATAAAATCACTGCACCACCAAAACATCTCGAGTCATTGCGCAAATCTTTCAATGTTCGGTCGATCGCCCAATGATAATGGTAGAACTGTTACAATTAAAGTGAAAGGTAACGATTTCGCAGTTAACAACAGGTGGATTGTATCATATTCGCCACTTCTTTCCAAAGCATTCACTCCACATTGTAACGTTGAGTATTGCAATTCGGTGAAGTCAATTAAATACGTTTGAAAAAATGTCAAGAAAGGGAGCAACTTGGCGGTTTTTGGTATCCATACATCCAATATCAACGATGAAGTCACGGGTTATCAAATTGGTAGATATGGGAACTGCAATGGATCAATCCCCTGGGCCTTATGAAACTGGGCGTTATGACATGTACCCATTTGGCGTATATTCTCATTCCCTATTCACGAACTTTATCCCACTGTTGTACACTTAGATGTGCATCTAGAGAACGGTCACAGCGTCGAATGCTGCTCAACGTGCCGAAACACCCCCAGCGACAACGCTGACCAGTTTCTCCGCGATTTGCGAGGGCCAATATCATTAGAATCATTACGAACTGTTAATGGCATAGTGTGCCCACATTTCAGGAAAACGATACTCATTGGGACACGACAATCGCCGAAGCAAATATTTCTGCATCTCCAAGTTAAATACGCTCATTATTTGCTATCATCATTTCAACATGCTTGCCATCGAACCCTCGTGTCAAAGATAACAGTTTGTTAGTTTGTTTAGGATTGCCAGCGCCACATCGCGGAATAAATGGCGCATTTAATAGATTAATTAATTAAATTGAATTGAACGTGAATATGATCCACATGGACTAATCCAATCAGTTCAACCGAATGTACCACTGCTGAATCCAAAGCTGAGGGAAGTCTGGAATTGAAATGGTGGCTTTTTTTTTAACGACTCCGGTTGAACTGGGAAGACGTTCCTTATGTCATTCGTTTTGGCCACTGTACTTACGAGATCCGTAATTGCGGTAGCAGTTACTTCTTATGGAATTGCAACCACATTGTTAGACGGATGCCGTATGGCTTTCTCAGCGTTAAAATTCATCATATGGGCTGAATGCACAATGGCACCTCAACTGTCACAAATTTAGTACAAATTGATATCCTTCGTCTCCTTGTCAGAACATCATATGAACGGTGTGTTTCGTATATTCCTTGTGGTTGGCTAGTTTTGCGTGGTGTAAGTACAATATCACGTGTTTCCAAGTTTTCGCCAACAATCAGAATCGCCATTTCATCGATTGTTGGAGCACTAAGTGGGCGTTGATGTGTTCCAGCTAGTCTTTTATTTGCTCTGATCACAACTTTATAGTCCTCAACAGTTTGACCAATGCCTGATGTTCATGAAGCATTTGGTGCAGATCTTGTATAATTGCTCTTTTCGTAGCTGTGTTGATCCCTTGATGCCGGTTAAGTTGTTCTTCCATATGTACATCTTCAATAGGTTGCAACGATCCAATGCGATGGCAAATCTGGCCTTGAATTTTTAAATTCCAAACCATAGTAATATTTAGATTTACAAACACTTTTTTTAACGTAAATTATCATAAATGTTGGATTATATCCGTGCTCTTCGATAATTTCAGCCCCAAATGAAGTTATTTGGAAACAACCATTGTATTTTTAAGTGTTCCATAGAAAATGTCGTGGTTCTGGGAGTTTCGCCATAAAGCAGGGAACACAATGGCTCTGGTGGGGGGACCAATAATGGCAATTTTACTTAACCACTAAGGCAGCACAAACCAGGCGTTTTACCAGCAAACTTCAATGTGCCACAATGCTGGCAAACAATGTTCATAGGATCAATGCTAACTAATCGATGCAAGCTGTAGTCGATGGTGCAATGGTGCTCGATTCTAATCAATACTTGAACCATTATTCCTCATCTACACGGTAAGCTTGACGATTTCTCCTTTCTAATCTAGCCTTTTCACTAGCTGATTCTCTGTGCTCTTGTGTTTGAGAAGCACGAATGAAGGCCCTTCTTCGTTGAATACTAACTCGGCGTACTACTCGTACAATTTCTCGTTGTTAATCGGATAATTGACTCGCTTTATTCCGTAATTGCATTACGGCTCCGATGGGAATGATGGGATCTTCTAGGAATTTCGAATTATAATTTTCCGGATAGTTTTCACAAAATGGTAAGATATAAGCTATGTACATACGTCAAATGTATACATACGTCAAATAAGTAAATATTAATTAAAATGAATGAAGTACATAAGTAAGTCGACTCGCCGACTTGGGTATACCATACACCAGGTGAAACAAATATTTCAAATTTCGAAAACCAAATGTATGTCTATTAAATAGTTTTTACATGCTTCATACTATGTGCTATCTCGCTCACTCTACAAACACACGAGCACTCTAGCGCCGCCAATAGCCAACGACCAATTCTGGCCTTGTGGACCGCTTAGTAAAATACGTTTATACGCAGTCTGATTTCCAGTCTGATTGCAATAAAATTTTAGTAGTTTGGTAGAAATTGATAAGATTAATTAGTCTGCCGATAATTAAGAAGTTGTATACTCTGCGCGCATACTAAGCCAGTGTACATACTAAATTTGGTGGCTTTAGCTTTGTTAGTTTTTAATTAAATCAGTTTCGTTTAATTTTCGGGGGCGGAAGTGGACGTGGAAAATTTTTTAAATAGCCAATATCTGCGCGTCTATTTAGCCAATCTACATATCAAATTTGTTATAGTTTTTAAGAAAAATAGTTTTATGTGATTCCTGGGGGCGTAAGGGGCATGGCCAAAATTCCAATAAACTCTATAAATTTACATACCACACGAGTATACATACCAAATATGGTGGCTCTAGGTCTTATGGCCTCCGAGATCTGCGTGTTCATACAGACGGACGGACGGACAGACGGACATGGCTAGATCGACTCGGCTGTTGATCCTGATCAAGAATATATATACTTTTTAGGGTCGGAGAACCTTACTTCTGCCTGTTGCATACATTTTAGCGACTTTAATATACCATTTCACCCTATAGGTGTATGGTATAAAAAAAATTGCTTCATGAAAAAAATTAAAGAAGCTAACTTCGGCTGCCGAAGTTCCTTACAGTCCTTATCCATAATATTTTTACTTGTTCCATATTATTTTTCTGTATCAATGCACAGACAAACTATTCCAAACATAATTTCCATTTTTCTTCTTCTTCTTCCCCATGCTGCATGCTGCGATTGGCACGCATACACATGCTAGTAGGTCTATTGGGACCATACTTGATATTACTCTCCATGACGGTATATTGCCTCTAATCCTCGTCTGAATGACTTCGTCTGCATCGCATCCGCCCATACTGGCGTGCCGTAGAGCATGGTCGACTTGACGACGTTCATCAACAGTAATCGTTGTGATTGTACTGGGCCTCTTGTATTGAGCATGATTCGTATCATGGATCATCCCAGTTCAGCCGCATTTGCACTCGCGTGCACCATGAGTTCTCTGAAACAGAGGCGTGTATCCAACAAAACTGCATGTATCTAGCACAATTTTTGCCTGCTCTACCGTTTTCCTGCTGCTGATAAGAACTGCTTCCGTTTTTAGGTCTGCAAGTTCTAGTCCTACGTTCGCAAGCCACTGTTTTGCTATGCCAATCGATGTGACCGTCTTTTCTTCTGTTTCAGAGAGCTGCTCGTACCTTCATGAATTCGATCGCCACTCCTTGTGCTATATAGAAGCTTGCGATTTCGGAATAATAAGTGGGATCTATTACAGCAATAAGTGGGATCTGCACGTGGAATATTCTTAGCGCCTCGATAATCGGCTCCAGTTAGCTGTGTTGAAGGCGTTCTTCACATCAAGTGTGGTTACTAGGCAGTATTTGTTACCACCATTTTTCCATCGCTGTCCTTCAATTGATTTTCTCGCTATTTCAACAACTGTTGCCAATGCGTGTATTGTTGATTTGGCCTTACGAAAACCGCATTGCATCGGAGAGATCACCAGCTACAGCAATCGCACTCCCCAGCAGTTTGACTCTAGCATGCATTGTGGTCTGTATCTGTATAAATGTATCTGGACAGAGCGTTTGCATTATATTCGCCATGTGGCCCTCGCTTGGCCACAGATTCCATAATCATTTCTGCCTGCTTGTTGGCATCCAGTTAGTTCTGGGATCACTAGTGCTGATGCGAATACTTCTGGGTTTAGTCCATCAACTCTATCAATCTTGTCTTGCACCGCTGCTTGTTGGGCTCGACTGCCAATATTAAAAATAACGGCCATGTAGTCGCTGGCTGTGTAATGGCTGCTTATCTCCTACTGTATAGCGCTTGCAATCTGGCTGCTGGCAAAAGTCACATCAATCACTGACCCGTAGTCCGCTCTGGTAAAAGTGTAGCTTGTACCTGTATTTAGTATCGCCAGATCTAGTATGGCAAAAGCTTCTAGCAAACTGCGTCCTCGTGCATTTGTTGAGCTGCTTCCCCATTCGTGGGACCATGCATTAAAGTCTCCAGCAATAACCAATTTTCTTTTACCCCTTGCGTGCGCAGTGAGGTTTTCGAGTCTACTTTCAAACTCTTCCAAACGGAGGCTAAGTGGTAGGTAGCAGCTGTAAAGCCAAATATCACCTAGTTTTGCGCACACTTAGCCGTCAGAGGAGTATACCATATGACTGCCTTAGACGTTCTATACGCAGCCCAAAAACATTTTGCTCTTTGCCGCCTTTACCACCGATTTGCTACTCATCATTATGTGGCATAACGCTTCGTGTAGCTCCTTCGTTCGCACTATTCTTAGTGCCGAGATTTATGTGGCGTAGTCGTTTTTTGCAATTATCTCCTTAATTGAACATCATGTCCATTTCCCAAATGAGCGAGCCCAGCTCATCTAGCTCTACCACATTGGATACAAGTTTTGGAGAAACGGAAGTCTCCGAGCTGCTGGGAGCCATTGCCGGTGTTCCAGCCGTTCCTGATCGGTTAGCGTGAATAGCAAATGCCGCAAGCAAACTTTGCGTGTCTTCCACCAATGCGTCATCGCAGCGAGCTTGGTGGTCCATTGACAGGACAAAACGCTCCATCTCTCAAAGAATAACTTTTAACGCCAGCACCTCGGTTGTATTTGAACTTTTGAAATTTGCGGAAAAAGTGGCGCTTTTTCCCGGTTCAAGCGAGACTGCAGAGCCCTGAGCCCCAGACCTTTAGGGGCCCCTTCGATGTACTATAATTGTATAGTTTTTCCATAGATTTTCCTACCAAATCTATATTTTGGCAAGTGTGTGTCATTTTTCCATAATTAAAAAAACTTGAATCAAATTGAAGATAAACGAATTATGCACGCCTTTTCGTTACAGAGCAATTTACTTGAAAAACTTTTACTGTTTGATGAGTGTTAAAATCTAGTAAAAATAACGCCTTACGTAGAAACGCAATGTTGAAAAAAGATAATCGATCAAACTTGATGAAAAGCTTAAAACTGTGTATCTTTCATTTGCTTCGGAAAGCATTATACTATATGGGCCCTTTAATTTGTATGCCCGGTGGGCCCTTAGGGTCCCAGTCCGGGCCTGGTTATAAAAATTTAACGAAAAAAATAGTTTTTCTTCAACAAAATAAACATATAATTTTTCATAGTAAAAGCATACCACCCTTTCAACATATAAAATACTACGAAATGTGACGTTATGATTACAGATAAAAAACAAGCTCGTAAAACAATTACATAAACATAAAACTTGTTCCATGCTAAATTCACCGTCTTACCACCTATGAAAATATTTGACCATCATATTAAGCCATTTCACCAAGGCATCTGTGTTTAATATCAAAAACACTGTGGAATTTAAGTCCAAGTGAAGTTTATACCCAACATTATAGACTACTGGCCACGGCTTCACCGATCGCATCAGACCTAGTAATGGAGAAAATCTTAAAGACAATAAAGGGTACAAGAATGCTTACCAAAAATGTAGACGTCTTATATACCATTTCAGAACTCTATGGTATGCAGGAGACAAAATTCTACTTGGCTGGTATCAAAAACCTGCATTATTGAGACGAATTATTCATTTTCACTCCAAACAGCCCAAAAACTATATTATTAACAAAGTCAAAAATTATATAATGAGAGTTTTGGACACAAACGCCAAACTTTTTCACACATTTAACAAAAAAGACGATTCTAGAAGGCAATGACTTTCCAACGGGACTAATACGTGGATGGATAAAATCACACAACTGGACACAGAGCCAACAAAACAATACAAATTGCCCACATACAGGGGTTTTTGACAGATTGCAACTATGGACAAAAACAACGTTGCGTATGAAATTCCATGCATGACGAGCATAATAAATGTAACAAAGTATATAAGACCAAAAATATATTATCTCAAATATATTTCATGTACATCAGGACCCGCCACTCATTTTCCCTGAGGAACGAACTAGATCGGCACCTCTATGCGGGAGCCGGACGGATGCAAAAGTTGTCTTCATGTGTGCTTTACACTTCGAAAAATAAACAGTGGAAAAAATATGGCTCAATCGCTTAAACCAGCACAATCGAGGACCTGCGGCAAGAAAATATGAATGAAAAAACAACCCATAAATTAATTTTTTCATGTCGCAACAAAATGCTGCAACAGACTGGTTCACTTCGGCATGCACCGCGATAGTAAAAAAATAAACGCCGAAAAAGATAAAATGTCGTATTACTGAGCAAGCACACATGAAAACATTGATCGTCGATTTGTTTTCTTTATCTTTCTCTTGTCGTTTTCTCTTTCACTCGTTTTCTTAATTTGAAACAGAATTTTGTCAATTTTAATTTTGCCCAAGGTAAGGCAATGTACTCACAGAAACAAGTGCAGACATAAAACTACAATTTTATTACGCTTATGTTGGTTTATATGAGTGTGGGATATTGATGTTTTTTTTTTGTCACATAAAGAGAGCACGATGGAAAGATATAGATCAGTGGTCAGCACGGCGCATTTCCCGGATTAGGGCCTAGCTCTGCCGCAGCGCTGTCGTCTCACATACACTGTAAATACTCGTGTAGGTTCGGCAATGGCACTTCGGAAACAATTCGACTCGTGCTTGTCAGAAAAAAAATGATTTTCAAAAAGAAAATTGTTCCACATGTCAAAACTACACTAAAATGAAGCAAGTAAGTCGACTCGTCGACTTGGGTATACCATACACCAGGTGAAACAAATATTTTAAATTTCGAAAACCAAATGTTTGTCTATTAAATTGTTTTTACATGTCTTATACTATGTGCTATCTCGCTCACTCTACGAACACACGAGCACTCTAGCGCCGCCACTAACCAACGGCCAATTCTGGCCTTGTGGACCGCTTAGTAAAATACGTTCATAAGCATATTTTGCATGCTTCTAGTCCGATTTCAATAAAATTTGGTGATTTGATAGAAATAGATAAGAATAATTAGTCTGCCGAATTTGAATGCGATAGTCAAAAAAATACAGGAGGAAATCGGTTTTTTCTAAATTATGGAGGCGGAAGTGGGCGTGGCAAAATGTGAAAATATATAAATTCTCCGCGCATACTATGCCAGTATACATACTAAATTTGGTGACTTTAGCTTTGTAAGTTTTTGATAAAATCAGTTCTGTTTAATTTGCGGGGGCGGAAGTGGGCGTGGCAAAATGTTTAAATAGCCAATATCTGCGCGCCTTTTAAGCTAGTCTACATACCAAATTTAATGTCGGTAGCTATCATAGTTTTTAAGGAAATCAGTTTTATGTACATTCTGGGGGCGGAAGGGGGCGTGGCAAAAAGTTTAAACAATTAGTTTCTGCGCGCTAACTAAACGAGCATATAAACCAAATTTGATGTCTCTAGCTATTATACTTTTTAAGAAAAACAGTTTTATGTGATTCCAGGGGGCGTAAGGGGGCGTGGCAAAAAGTTTGAACAATGAATTTCTGCGCGCTAACTAATCGGGTATACAAACTAAATTTGATGTCTCTAGCTGTCATACTTTTTAAGAAAAACAGTTTTATGTGATTCCTGGGGGCGTAGGGGGCGTGGCCGAAATTCCAATTAACTCTGTACATGTGCATAATACACGAGTAAACATGCCAAATTTGGTGGCTCTAGCTCTTATAGTCTCCGAGATCTGCGTGTTCATACAGACGGACGGACGGACGGACAGACGGACATGGCTAGATCGACTCGGCTGTTGATCCTGATCAAGAATATATATACTTTATAGGGTCAGAGAAGCTTCCTTCTGCCTGTTACATACATTTTGGCGACTTTAATATACCATTTCACCCTATGGGTGTATGGTATAAAAAATGTTTCTTGACAAATGGAAAAATTTGTTTTCTCTTGATTGACAATTTGAATTCGATGTGAAATAAGTTTCTTGCTTTCAAGTTTCTTTAAAATAGGTTATAATGCAATAAATAAAAAAAAGTTTCGTACTTCGTGTTTGTTGCAACACACAAATCAGTTGATGTTCAGCAAGAAATATTTCTTTTTGCTATACTGTTTTTTCAGTGTAAAGCAAATGCAAAACCTAATTTTTGATTCTATGCGTGCCTACCCCTGATATAGAGCATTGCACAGTTGGGACTCTGCTCGGATAGCGTTGCAAAAATCAGTTTTTTCATGATCGCGTTTGACAAAAATGATATATGCAATCGATAGGGAATATTTCAGAGATTATAAATCCAAAAAAAATTTTTGAAATCGGTTGAGATTCATGGGTGCTAAAGGGGCCCAAAGCTGAGAGATTTTTAGTGTATAGGAAAAATTTATAATTTTAAAAAAATATCGAAACTGAATATTGGGCGATTTGAACAATCGATCTTGGTTTGGTTTCATCTGAAAAGTATGTTCTTTATTAATAGCATGTTTAATAAATTTTAATAATTACTTAAATCGTTATTGAACTAGAAGCGTTTAAAAAAATGTACTAAATATTGGCATTTTTAAACTTTGGTGGAACACAATTAACAAGTATCACCTAGTATCACTACGGGACTACTTACACTGGGTAGGCGAAATATTTACCTATTAGATGTATATGGTCCCAATATGCGGAGACCTGCGACACCGATGCATAAGCCATAAAAATTAGACAACCTCGCCTAAATAATTCGCTGCAGGTATAAGGAAGAAGAAATGATAACATTGCGTAATGCTGTTTTGCAAATACTACCTGTTTATATATATGCCTTTCTACAATGTTATGTGTTGATAAAAAATTTGTCCTAGTTGTAGGTTGGTCGTTTTTATTTCCGTTTACCTAATTGGATGTAAATATTAAGTTAAGTAAGTTTTTTACCTAATAATACAAAAAGGGTTCTACCTAGTTAATTCAAAAAATATAACATGAGGAGCTAATTGTTCCTCTCGTTTGCGACAGTTTATTTTTAACTCCATAAGTGGAAACACCTTAAATCCGGACTGAATAGTATTTGTCAATATAATTCAAGACAGTTTTATTTATTTGTGCAAAAGTGTTAAAGAATGAAAGAATTTTGAAAGTTTTCCACGAGTGTGAAAACTTAAATGATTTTGAAATGGGATTGCTGAAGGAGATGGGCGTTTCATTCGAAAACGCTAGTACGGAGCTTAAGGTAAAAATAAAATATGCACAATGTAACTTAAGGCGAACATGGATCGCAAGCGGCAGAAATCTGGCAAATTTGGTAAAAAAAATAAAGTTTGGCTTGAGGAATATACAAGATTCAAAGATTCGGAGCAGGAAGATGTTCAACCATCCAGCCGTCTCACAGAAAGGATTTAATAGAATATCAGTGTTTACCAATTGGAGAGCTATCCGAAGAAGCACAGGAATGTAAAAACAAGGACTACAAAAGGTTCAGATACACTAATAAATTAAAAACTTCTAGTGTTAGGCAAAATAAACCCTTTTTAACATGCCGGCTGCCTCTTCGGACCTACTTTTTGCATCACTGAAACACGTGGAATCACGAAAGGATTTGGAAAATAGCAACTATAGTCCCGAAATGTTGAGTTTAGTAGGTATTGAGTGTTGAAAATTATTTGAAGAAAATCAGCCATCAATAGCAAATTTCAAAATTAATCTAAAAAAAAATTTTTTAATTTTTCTTTTTTTCTTTTTGTAATTATTGTAAAACAAATTAAAACATTAGAAAATGTGACATAGTCGTTTAAAACAATGAAAATTCCATTTGTGATTGCAAAAAAACCGGATTTCGCTCCATTTTTAAAGTAAAAACATGCTTGGAAATATTTTCTGAATTTGACCTTGAATATTAAGGTATTCTTCAGAATCTAATAAAACGGGACATCATATTTTACATCGGATCCGATCCGGTGTTATCGATTTATAAAACGTTTCTTAGTCGAAGAATAGAGTGTGATTATAGACACAGAAAGATATAAACATCCATCAGATGATCTTGAACTATTAACGACAACTTTTTGAGCTTCAAAATGCATAATTTGAAACTTACTAGTGCAAATAATTATTTTATTACATTTATATATATTTTAAAACCATTTTCAGAGGTAGCACCACAACTCCTTTACAAGTTCATAGAGCAAACCATGAAGTCGGGGCCCTCAGTTTCATTAAAATGCAGTGCCAGCGGTAACCCCACGCCAAATATAGTTTGGAACTTAGATGGATTTTCTTTACAGAACGTAAGTCTTAACTATTTTGTTTTATTTATAAATTAAATATTATAATTATAACTTCAGAATGAACGTCTGATGATAGGGCAATATATGACAATGTTCGGTGATGTCATAAGTCACGTAAATATATCTGCTGTTAAAACTGAAGATGGGGGAGCCTACGAATGCAGAGCAATTTCTCGAGCCGGAGAGGATTTCCATTCCGCCCGTTTGAATATTTATGGTATATTTCTTTGGAACCTAAAAAGAAAGATAATAGAAAAAGAGATAAATGAATAAAGTATATTTCAGGAATGCCCTATGTTAGGTTTATGCCAAAACTGTCTGCAATCGCAGGTAAACTATTTATATTAAAGTGTCCCGTTGCCGGATATCCAATCGAATCTGTTCTTGTTACAAAAGGTATGACTTCGTGAAATAGTACACTTTCGTTAAACACAACCCTAAATTATTTTAGTTAATACGAAAATATGTATAAATTATTAATATTAACTGCATTTTATAGACGGTATGCGGTTACCCGTCAATATGTGACAACGTGTTTATAATGGAACTCTCTCAATAGAAAATCTTCAACGGGATACAGATCAAGGGACTTATACCTGCATAGCTAGAAATAAACATAACTACACTTCTCAACGGTCCGTAGAAGTAAAGGTATTAGGTACGTTAACTTAAAGCATACAAAAAAATTAATAAACAATTAAACTGTCTCAAAAAAATTCAGTTTTTTGAATTGTTAAAATCGAATAGAACTAACATTGTTTAAATCTCCTTTTTCAATTTATGTTTTGATTTTTTTCATTTTAATTAATCAGAAAAAACAAAAAAAAACATTTTGCTGATTTATAAACAGAAAAATACCAAACAAGTTAGGCAACTTTAAAATAAAACCAGAGGGCCGGGGCTAACTTCGACCGCGTCAAAGTTTGTATACCCTTGCAACTTTTTTGGTAACTCTATCCTTACCTATTAGCCATCAATGTGGAAGAACGTTTTATCTAAAAAGGCTTATGCTTGCGAAAGAAAGCCTACAGTCATAGGAAATAACGAAGATATTGATCATAAGCACCGTTTTCCACCGATCGTTCCTATGGCAGCTATATGATATAGTCACCCGATCTTTATCAAATTCGGCACAGTAGTTTTTAAGCGTAATAAACTCTCTAATATTAAGTTTCACGAAAATAACGAAGTTATTGAGAAAAGTCACTGTTTGTGACTTTGGGGTTTGTATGGGAGCTATATGATATTGTGGTCCAATCCGAGATATACAACCCCTGCAGTATATACAAGCCTACGTGCAAAATTTCAGCTCTGTAGCTCTTATGGTCTAGGAGGAGTTTGCGTTGATCCAATAATGTTTTCAATATTTTATTGCCCATTTCTTTAAAAGATTCTATTGAAAATGTTTCAAAGATCTTTTCACTCGGTGCCAATTTGAGTTGTTTGATTTCAAGTATACCGGCTTGTTTTTCAAGCCTTTGAAAAAACTGACCTAAGTCTAGATTTCCATTGGTATACAAATCTCCAATCTCAATTCTTGCTATAACTTTCTTTCCATGTTTGAAGAAACATAAATCGTGTGTTATGCGCAAGGTCACTACCTTTCCTACTTCATCATTGTAGAGTACTTCATGTATTTTGGGCTTAGAAGCGTCATTAGGTACCTGCCTAATTGTATTTTCATTTTTATCATCTGGCCAGAGATTATTTTGTCTACTTTGCTGCCTGGTAGTGACTTTCAGGACATTAGCTTTTGTGTTTTTTAGATCCTGAATTGTAATGCGGGATAATGCATCCGCAACAAAATTATCTTTTCCCTTCAGATATTCTACTGTAAATTCATATTCCTCTAGATCAAGTCTCATTCTTCTTAATTTTGAACTCGGATTTATCATAGAAAATAAATACGTTAGTGGTCTATGGTCTGTTTTGATTCTGAAGTGTCTGCCATATATATATGGCCGAAATTGTCTAATAGCCCAGTGTATCGCTGCTAGTTCTTGCTCAGTAGTACTTTTATTACTTTCACCTTTAGTGAACGAACGGGACGCGTATGCTACTGGCAACTGCTTATCGCCATAAGTTTGAGTTAGTGCTGCTCCACATGCATATTTGCTAGCATCTGTTATTATGCAAAATTCTTTGCTAAAATCTGGATACTGCAGCAGTATGGGTTCTATTAAGGCTTTTTTCAGATATTCAAATCCTTTTTGGCATTCTTCAGACCAAACAAATTCTACGTTTTTCTTACATAGTTGTGTTATTGGACGTGCATGTTTTGCGAAGTTTTTAATAAAACGTCTGTAATAGTTACAAAATGCAACGAATATTCTAGCACTAGCAGCATCTGTTGGTACTGGGTATTTTGCAATGACGTCATATTTGTTGTCATCTGGCAATATTCCTTTGTCGGTACACTTGTGACCTAAGAATGTCACTTCGTGCATGAAGAATGAACATTTCTCTGGATGCAGTTTTAGGTTGTGTTTTCTGCATATGTCAAAAATATCCTTTATGTTTTTGAGCATTTGCTATTTTCAGACCATACGGTAATCTAGTAAACTGATAAGATCTTATCGAGTTATCTTTTAGTTCTATTTGGTGAAAACCGGAAATCTAGGCATGAAAAATATTTGGCCCTGCCTAGTTGATCAAGAATATCACCTATTCTTGGTAATGGGAATTTATCGGACAACCATTTTTTGTTTATTTGACGATAGTCTATTACCAAACGCCATCGTTTCTTTTCTGATCCTGGTAAACCCTTTTTCGGTACCAGTAGTAACAAACTATTATACTCGGACACTGACGGTTCAACTATTTTATCTTTAATGAGCTTATCGACTTGTCTAGTTATTTCATCTTTATGCATGTGTGGTATTCTGTAATTATACAATACACCCATAGGGTGAAATGGTATATTTTTTTTTTTTTTTTTTTTTTTTTTATTTAACTGGGTTCCTCCAATTTACAATCTATCCAACAGTGGATAATAAGCAAATACCATGACCATACTTTGACATGTGGAAATATTTTAAATAATGTGAGAACGGTAAAGATTATGGGGTAAAACAATATTGTGAAAACAGGGAAGATTATGGGGTATAACAATAGTAAAGCAAGTACAGATTACGGGGTAACAAAAGTGTTTTAATATACAAAAGTGGGACAATTGAGAGAAAAACCGGCTGCGCTGAAGGGTTAGTCCTCATCTAGATCCGGCAGATCCAATGGGTGCAGCCTCCTTAGACGGCGTGTGGCAGTGCTGTTATCCAACAAGTTGATGGCTAGGGGGTTAGTGTGCCCATCAAGCCGCTCCAGATGGGCCTTGGTGATTCTTATAATTTCCTCGTGTACCCAAGGAATCTCCAGCGTTTCGTGTAGCTCTCTGTTTGAGGTGAACACATGGGCGTCGGACAAGATTCTTAGAGTTTTATTTTGGAAGATTTGTATGCATGATGAGGCCCAGGTATTTAGCCGAGTCGCTGAATGGAATGGTACTTCCATCCAAATGTATGGCAGGGCAGTATCCTCTTCGAAGCGCAAAGGTCGTTTGCACAGACTTCTCGGGGTTGACGACAATATTCCAGCGCCGGAGCCAAGTGTTAGTGGCGTCTAACTGCACCTGAATCAAACTGCCAGCAGTCAGCAGTGACTCGTCGGATGCCAAGAAGGCAGTGTCATCCGCATAGGTGGCGCAGCCACATGTAGAAGGGTGCTGGGAGAGCGGTCTTCAGCTTGAACAGCAGTCCAGTGTGCCAAACCCTATCGAACGCTTGCTTAACGTCCAGAAAGACTGCGTTGCAGTACTTTTTTTCCTCAAATGCTTCCAGTATTTTACCTGTGATCCTGTGGCACTGCTCCGGTGTGCCATGGCACTCTCTGAAACCAAACTGGTGATCGGGGATCAATTCGGCCTCGTCCAGTGTTGGCCGCATTCTACGCAAAAATAGTCTCTCAACTATTTTGGAGAATACTGCCAGTAGACTGATCGGACGATATGAGGTGAGTTTAGCTGCAGGTTTCCCAGGTTTTTGGATCAGGATGATTTCGGCGCACTTCCACTGGGAGGGGAAATGTCCTATCAGGAAGCATTTGTTTATAATGTTGAGGAGAAGCTGAACTGCGTTTGTTGGGAGGGCTTTGACTGATGGTGCGTCAATGCCATCATATCCAGGCGATTTGGACGACTTTAGCTTCGCGATCTCAGCGAGCAGTTCATCTGATTCGACGTGCCGGATGGGGAGAGCCATTTTGCAGGGGACATCTAGGAACTCTAGCGTTTGGCTAGCTTCGAGTTGTGTGCACCTATTAAACGGAGTGAAGGCTTCAGACAAATGGTTGGCGAAGGCTGCTGCCCTGTCGCTGTCTGAGCGGCACCAGGTACCGTCTTCCTTCTTAATAGGCTCCTTCCTCTTGGTGGGTCTCTTGATGTTTTTTGTCAGCCGCCAAAGATTATGTTGCTAATCTCCAGGCTCGACGTTTTGCAGAAAACTTTCTAAGGAATCTCGACGGAGACTGTATAAGAGCTCTTTAAGATCCTTTGCCGCACTGTTAAAGTCGGCCTTGTCCCTGGGGTTCCTAGAGTTCTGCCATACATGACGCAGTCGTCTCTTCCCTGCGACCAGTGAGGAAACTTCCGAGTTCCAGAGATGTGCATCTCTACTTGGAACGTTCCTTGAGTTAAAAGTAGGTGGCGGAGTGGCAAACGAGGCCGCGTTGTGTATTGCAATATTGAGCCGCTCGACAGCATCGTCCAGGTCCTCCTCATCGTTCAGCTGAACCGTTGGATCCAAGTTATTTTGGAGCCATGCCTGGTAGGACTGAATGTTGGTACTTCTCTTGAACAGTCTGCTTCTGACTGCATTCGTGCTGGCTGGCATGTTAATAAGCAGCTTGACTGCACAGTGATCTGAACAGAGGTCTAGATCATTGCTTGCGACAATTCTGTGTCTGTCTACTCCTTTGGACACGGCAAAGTCCAATAAATCTGGGATCTTATTGGGATCAATAGGCCAGTGTGTTGGCTCTCCAGTGGAGTGGCAGTCAAACCTGCTGTATGTCATGCAGTTATAAAGGGCCCTGCCCTTAGGATTTATGATGCGGGATCCCCACCACGTGTGTTTGGCATTAAAATCACCTCCAGCAACGAACCGATTACCTAGACTGTCAAAGAGCTCTTGGAATTGAGTCTGAGCAACCAGGTATCTTGGAGGGCAGTATATAGCCGCAACAGTGGTGTCTCCAGTCGGGGATATTACTCTCACCTTAGCACACTGAGCCCAGGGCTCCTGAAACGCAGGGAGTTCCACATATTTCAAACCAGTTTTAATGATAACTGCCGCTCCTCCACGCGCAGTTCCGTTCGGATGGTTGACGTGAATAACGTCGTAGCCGTTGATGTTGAAGAATGACTTATCTTCATCATCATGGCCTCAAGTCGATCCACTTTTGGGTCATGTCTGGTGTCAGCATTGGGTGATTGCTCTTGCTGCTGCTCCTGCTGCGGGGGCTGCTGTTGTTGACCTCTTAGAACGTTGGCAAAAGAGATGCCAGGCATGACGTTGGTAGCACTAATTCCTGGGGCGCGAGGTGCGGGGCCTGATGCACAAGGAGAAACTTTGGCCTTAGGTAGGTAGTGCTCCTTGGCTTTTTGGTAGGCCTTGCAACCCTTGTAGGAGGCAGTGTGCTCTCCTTGACAATTATCGCAGCGTGGGGGGGCCTCCTTGGGCTTGGGGCACTCAGCAGTGGCATGCACATGGCTTCCGCATTTCACACAGGCGAAACGGAGTCCGCAGTTGGCTTTTGTGTGACCGAAACCTTGACAACGGTGGCATTGCAGGACATCTCTTGATTTAAGTGGAGGCTCTATGGCCACAATGCAGCTGCAGAGACGTTTGATTGTGAAAACATCACGATTGTTGCTGGCCGGTTCCAGATTGGCAAAGAAGAGCGACATTGGCTTCTTTGTGCCACGACTGATGCCATTTTTTATTTGCATTTCTCTGATGTGGTGTCCTTAAGAGGCTAGGGCCACCTTGATGTCTTCATGGTCAGTAGAGAAATGGAGTCCTTTAATGACAATTCTGTAGGCCCGTTCATCCTTTGGCTGGAAAGTCTTGTACAGCATGAGATTGTTTTTCAGAAATTCCTTCAACTTAAAGAAACTCTCCTTGGTGTCTGTCATGACCCGGATTCGGCCGTCCCTTCCAGATTTTTAGGTAAAATTATTATTGCCAATGGCGCCTACAATCTCATTGAGCAAAGACTTGATATTTTCAACGCCAGAGATGAAAATTGGTGGTGGCTTGATGGTTTTCTCAGGTGCCACAGATGGGGTATCATCTTGACCTTGATCCTGGTCCATGTCGTCGTCAGCGTCGTCATTATCTGACAGTGGTGCAAATCTATTGTTGCCGAGACGGTTAACTCCAGCAACATTATCAGCGTCAGCAGTTGCCTGACACTGCTTAGACTTCCGATTAGGGGCCTTGCGTCGGATCTCACCTGGCTCGGTACTAGACGAAGCATCGTCATTCTCACTGTCGCTTATTCCTGCTGATGGCGACTTCTTCTTTGCCTTGGCCTGTTTGGCCGTTAAAGCACCTTTGACCTGCGGTTTCTGCATTAAAAGCTTCAGCGAAGCTTTCTTTGACGTGGATGGCAAGTCCATGTTGATTTTGGCTACGGGAGCCACGTCAGCCAAAAAGTACGCTACACTTTTTAATTTTTTAAATTTTTGCCCAGCCTGTAGGTATGTTACACTTTTTTGGTACGAAATTACCGCTTGAAGTTTATTTGGCCTTGGAGACCAAGCAACGGTACTTGCCACTGCCGACAAGCAGAAAGCAAGATTTACGGCACTTTTAGTGCAGTCTTTGTTTTTGTTTTGTTTTCGTTCACTCTGTCGTTGTTTATTATTCCGTTTGACACTTCACCGTTATCTCGACTGAGAATACGCAATAGTTTGTCTTCCGCGAACACAACCGTCTGCATCGACTGTCACAACAAGACTGATCGTTGGTATATTAAAGTCGCCAAAATGTATGTAACAGGCAGAAGGAAGCTTCTCCGACCCTATAAAGTATATATATTCTTGATCAGGATCAACAGCCGAGTCGTCTGTCATAGCCATGTCCGTCTGTCCGTCCGTCCGTCCGTCCGTCTGTATGAACACGCAGATCTCGGAGACTATAAGAGCTAGAGCCACCAAATTTGGCATGTTTACTCGTGTATTATGCACATGTACAGAGTTAATTGGAATTTCGGCCACGCCCCCCTATGCCCCCAGGAATCACATAAAACTGTTTTTCTTAAAAAGTATGACAGCTAGAGACATCAAATTTAGTTTGTATACCCGATTAGTTAGCGCGCAGAAATTAATTCTTCAAACTTTTTGCCACGCCCCCTGGAATCACACAAAACTGTTTTTCTTAAAAAGTATAATAGCTAGAGACATCAAATTTGGTTTATATGCTCGTTTAGTTAGCGCGCAGAAACTAATTGTTTAAACTTTTTGCCACGCCCCCTTCCACCCCCAGAATGTACATAAAACTGATTTCCTTAAAAACTATGATAGCTACCGACATTGAATTTGCTATGTAGACTAGCTTAATAGATATTGGCTATTTAAACATTTTGCCACGCCCACTTCCGCCCCCGCAAATTAAACAGAACTGATTTTATCAAAAACTAACAAAGCTAAAGTCACCAAATTTAGTATGTATACTGGCATAGTATGCGCGGAGAATTTATATATTTTCACATTTTGCCACGCCCACTTCCGCCTCCATAATTTAGAAAAAACCGATTTCCTCCTGTATTTTTTTGACTATCGCATTCAAATTCGGCAGACTAATTATTCTTATATATTTCTATCAAATCACCAAATTTTATTGAAATCGGACTAGAAGCATGCAAAATATGCTTATGAACGTATTTTACTAAGCGGTCCACAAGGCCAGAATTGGCCGTTGGTTAGTGGCGGCGCTAGAGTGCTCGTGTGTTCGTAGAGTGAGCGAGATAGCACATAGTATAAGACATGTAAAAACAATTTAATAGACAAACATTTGGTTTTCGAAATTTGAAATATTTGTTTCACCTGGTGTATGGTATACCCAAGTCGACGAGTCGACTTACTTTCTTCATTTTTTGTGTATACTGGCTGATTGTCATTCAATCTTAGTTCTTGTTTATAAAAGTTGTTTGTAGTTATTGGTTAGTTTTCTAAACCAAATACATCTGTATACTTGGTACAGAGCTCTTCTAGTATATTTTTGAACATAGGTGGGAAGTTTGGTTTTAGTTTTTGTATTACTGATTGACTTCTTGGGTCATCAGTTGTCTGTACAATTTCATAATTCTTTAATGATTCATATTTTATGGTTTTTAAATTTAAATTTTTTACTGTTTTTGTTGTGTTTAAAATTCGGCAAAATGTTTTGTTCGGACTGGAGATTGAATTTCCAATAAATATTACATTTTCGACCTCTTGATTTAAAATGACGATATTTGAGTTTTCATTTGGAATATTTATTTGCCGGATTACTTCAGATCTCGCTAGGAGGATTGTGGTATTGCTGTCACAAGTGTGTAATATTGGGATATTTATTGCAAAATTTAAATTAATAATAGTGAATCGTTTGGTTCACTGAAATCTAATTGACAATTGAATGTTTTGAAGAAATCTAGTTCTAAAATTCCATCAAATGGGAATGGGAAACTTTCGTCTACTAAATGGAAGTTGTATGGAATTATGAATTCATTTTGTCTTAATTCTAAAAGGGTTAGACCTTTGGAAGTAATTGAACCTTCACCAATTCCTGATATTTCAATTGTGTTTGAAGTATCTATATGTTCAAAAGGATCTGTTTTTTCTTTTATTATTGATAAGTCTGCACCTGTATCTAACAAGAAGGTATATGTGTTGTTTGTATTTTCGTTTTTAACCTTGATGAAAATACTTAGGCTAAGATTGAAAGTGTATACATTTACAGTTTCTTCTGAATATCTGCAGGGATCTATTGGTTTTCCGAATTACTTTGAGTAAGTCGTACATTACCATTTCCGTTGTTAGAGCTACCTCGGTTCGAGCTGTTACGGTTGGAATTATTTCTTCCTCGGTTGTTGTACCGTGAGTTACCGCGATATCCACCGGTATTATTATTATTCCTATAACCGTTATTTTGGTAATTACCTCTACCTCGGTAGTTATTTTGTCCATTTCTATTGTATTGACGGTAGTGCATGACAGGGTTCGAATGTCCTGTTTCTGCTGTACTACTGTCTACGAACTTTGTTGTCAGTTCGTTCATGTCACGGAAAATACCTGCTCTTAGTACGTTACGTACTTGGTTGTTTATGCAGTTCTTTGTTATTGCCTCTGTAGCGACTGAAAGTGTATAATTTTTGGCTAGTTCGACAGTTGTGCCGTCGTGTATAAAGGCACCTTCCAGAGATTCAGTAAGCTTTTCAATTTCTTGAGCATACTGACTTGCTGTTTTGTTTCTCTGTGGTAGGTTTTTAATTTTTGCTGTTATTGACGCTACCGATTCCGTTTTTACATTTGACTTTTAGTTTTGTTTTATTAGGCACACTCACACTCATGGACGCCTTTTAGTGAATTTATCAAATTCAATGCGTCCATGAAGCTCTGAAGATTTCTCTTCTGTTTGAGTCATTTTTGCGTTTCCTGGCGAAATGGCTAGTTTATTAAGAGTTATTTTTCTGTTATCTAAACTCACTGGTTCTTCTTCATCCATCTCTTCTTCCGCCGTTGACCTGGTTTTATCTTCTAGTGATATTGAACTTTCCAAATCAATTGTTTGTTTATATTCAATATTATATCTTTTCAATGCGGATTTTGCCTTTTGTTTGCAGTCATCATAGAATGCATTTGCGGCTGTTTTTCGTGCCGGAGTTAGTTTACTATAGTGTCCTCTTAACACTGCTCTGATATTTTTCAGGCTCACTATTATTATTTTCGAGTGTTTTTCTATTGTTCTTTGGGATGTTTCCCTATTCTGCGAGAGGCATTTACAAGATTTATTTAATTTTTGTGCATGTATTCTAGCTTCTCTTATTATATCATCCCAAGTAATCATATTTTGTTTAAAAAAAATGTACACTCTCTTCTTTTTTTTTTTTTTTTTTTAATTCCCTGAGAGATTGATTGTCTCTATGGGTTCTTCAAATAGTTTATGTACCCAGGTGGGTAAAATTCTATTTTTTCGCTTTAGGCGGTTATATGCTTCTATGCTTGGTTTCGCCTCTGTTAAAGAGGAAGTCTAAGAATGGAACGTATTTGTTCAAATATTTAAGTTCTACTCGACCCATTTTTATACTGTATTTAGGCCGTCTGCTCTACTCTGATATTTTTTCTTGATTATTTTATTATGCATTGCATATAATTTTAATGACAGATTTAAGGCTACTAATATTAGAATAGCTAACAACAATATCCCTATTTCTTCTAAATTTTCTTTGTGATCTACTATTTTAACGCTATTAACGACATTAGCCCTTGGGTGGTCTATTTTAGATTTTTGAGAACCCTTCTTTCTAGCAAAAAAAATTTTGTTATTCTTGGTCGTTTAGACATGTTTGCGATTATTGAGAAAAATGTTTGAAAAAAATCCTTATGGATTCATTTGTTTTTGTTTTATTTATATGTAACTTGAAAAAAAAATTTTTTTTTTTTTTTTTTAAGAAAAATTATCTCAACTGTGTCTTGCACAGTGAGCCAGAGACGTGGAAAGATAGAAGATTATACATGCGCAGGCTTACAGCTGGAAAAATGGTTTAATTAATTCTATGCCTACGCATGTTTTTTAGTAATAGCCTATCAAATGTTTGTCAGTAGTTGTACTGTGCAACAAGTGCAAACTCGTACATGCTTATATTATCTTAATATTTAAATGTAATTTCAATTATTATTAGAGGCAAGAGAATTATTTACTCATTGCGTTTCTTCGCTTTTTGGCGAAGTTCGGATGTGTTTTTCATTAAGCACTCTGTGTAGTGCTGTCGGTCCTTGTCGTAAAGTTTTATGTGGAGGAGGTCCTGGAGGACCTCCTCTCGCGCCTTAGTCTGGCGCACTTTCCTCATCTTGACTTCTTTTTGGGGTCTTCTTTTTTCTTGTCTTGGCGAGCCCGGTACTCAGCTATCGTGAGTGGGCGTGGTCCCTCGTTGGGCACACCTCTAATACCTCTTCGAGGAGGGGTGCGTCCCATTGCACGGCAGGTACAGCCATCAGGAAATCCAAGTCCTCTGGATGTGACGGTTCGGTGCTAGTCATCAGCACTGTAATTTTTTTTTTTTTTTTTTATTGTTAATTTACATTTTTGTGTGTATGTGTGTGTGTGTTCTTCTCTCTTTTTTTTTGTTATTTTCTTTTTATTCAAAAATTTTTTTTTTTTTTTTTATTTCATCAAGTAGAAATGGAAAGTACCTACTGCATTTGTGTAGCAGCATATATTGGGTACACTCAACAAGAAGCACATTTGCATTCTTGTGTCCCCTTTTACTGGGAATTTATCTTCGGTGTGTTCCGAGTATATGGTTCTTATTTGCACTAGAGTTAACGAGCTTTGAGGGGAGTGGCTGTATTGGCTCCTAAATACCTCAATTATATTTTCTCTTAAGCCCGGGTTTTGTCTGCTAACTCTTTGAAAGTAGTTATCCATCGTAACAGTTTCTCATTTTCGTGCTTTAAATTTTTTTTTTTTTTTTTGTAACACACACACATACGTACACAAAATTTTGTTGGTATTCGATGTCCTTTGGTCCCTCGATGTCCTTAGTCCTGGGTCCTTCGATGTCTGTTTAAGAAAAACATCATGTTCATCTGAAGCGGCTTCACCAAATCAGATGCACTAAAGAAATTATAACACAACTGTACTTTTGTCACAAACAACTAATCTAGCATATGACTAAAATTACAATCAGCCACACATGTGTGGAAAAAACACTTGTAATTCTAAACTAACCCAAAAGATCACGAAGGCAGGATGTCAAGTGGCCGACGCCGTGCCCAAAACAATAATAATTTTCAACCCCCGAAATCTTGGGTTTGAGTCTCATTAGAATAAGATATTTTAAGAACAATTGTTACCTCCTAGAGCCTAAGATTCCCTATATAAACTCCATACTTTTGTTAATAAAATCAGTTCATATTTTGAATTCAACGAATGAAGATTGGGTTATTTTCCTTCTCCCGGAATCCCTATTCAATGTCCTTAGGCCTTGTTTTGGCCTATTGTCACGGTCGCCATGTAATGACCGGGTTCCACTTCAATATTCAAATTGATTTTTATTCCAATAATATTCTTTTGCTTAACCTATTTTTGCATAGATATTCTTATGCTGCGACTTAAGCGACAGCTACAAAAGAGAGGGAAAGTGTCAGTACATACATACATACATATTAATTGGGGCACATGCATCAAAGTGCATGGTCAGCGTTCACACTGGCCTGGCTCTAGCTCATGTTACGCTTGTGCATACATTGCTTATGTGAATATATGTATGTGCATATACAAATGTACATACATATATGATCATGCTAAGCTGTAGATTTATGTGAATATGTTTATGTACATACATCAATGTATATATTTAAACATGCAGTCCTCGGTAGACGAGTTGTCTAAGTGACCCAGTCATTTGAGCAACTGAACAACGAGGATCCGGGTTCGAATCCCAGGCTAGTGTATGGATGTAGTTTTCGTCTAAGCCGAAGGCCTTAGTTGCCAGTGCTTGTAAAATATAGTTAGGTTGATAGTTTAAAACTATATCCTATACTTATAATAATAATAATAATATTTAAACATATTCAAGTGCACAATTATATTTTAATGCGTATATGTTTAATTGTTTATACTTGCAACAGAGTGTTACAAGTTGAGCTCATTGTACTGAATGATTATTTGTATGAATATACTACACCTCCCCTTTTTAGAGAATAACGTAATATTATGGAGTTATTAATAATCATTAGATAATTGAGTAAAGGTAAAAGAAGGGTAAGGTAAATGTGTATATTAGGGAAAACATTTTTTTTTTTTTTTTTTGGTTTTAGTTTGTGTCTGCTCAGACAAATTTTCTTTCTATCTTATTTTTCGAAATCATATGAATATATTTTCAATAATAGATGAATCCATAAAAAATTTGTATATATATATTTTTATACCCTTACAGAGGGTATTATAAAATTGATCAGATGTTTGTAACGCACAGAAGGAGACGTTTCCGACCCCATAAAGTATATATATTCTTGATCAGCGTGAGAAGCTGAGTCGATATAGCCATGTCCGTCTGTCCGTCTGTGCGTACGCGTTTTACTCAGCCGTTTTAAGAGCTATCGGGCTGAAATTTTTTTTCGGGGGTTTTTATTACCCGCCAAAAATAAAGTATGAAATCCATAAGGATCGGACCACTATATCAAATAGCTCTAGAAGAACTAGAAGAAACATTTTCATAAAAATCGAGTATGCTATGAAATTTACATATGTGATAATATGAGAGTAAAATTGTTTTGTTTGTATATTGATGAATTGAGTTGCAGAAAACAAATTTTGAACATGTAAAATTATTATTACCAAGGACTGCAAGGGTATACAAACTTCGGCATAGCCGATGTTAGCTTCTTTGATTTTTTTTTTAATTACTTTTTGATATTACTTCTTTTTTTTTAATCTATCTTTATGTACTTTTTGTATTTTTTCTGGATGCAGTTTTAGATTATTTTTTCTGCAAAGTTTAAAAACATCTACTAAATTTTTAATCATATGTTGTTCAGAACAACCAATAACGATTAAATCATCCATATAGAGGAAAGCTTGACTTGGCTCAACCCCGAGAATGCTATTGTCATCATTCTCTGAAATGAATTAGGTGCTATTTTTAGACCGAAAGGTAATCGTGTGAAACGATATGAGCCATTGCTCGTTGAAATAGACGTTATATCTCTTGATTTTTCTTCTAGTTCAATTTGATGAAAACCTGACATTAAGTCAAGGCAAGAAAAATATTTTGCTCTTCCCAATTGATCAAGAATATCATCAATTCTGGAGAGCGTGAACTTATCTGACAGCAATTTTTTGTTTATTTGACGATAGTCAATTACTAATCGCCAGTTTTTTTCTTTAGATCCCGAAAGTGTTTTCTTTGGGACTAGTAAGAGTGGGCTATTATAAGGCGAAACAGACGGTTCAACAATACCCTGTTCGATTAACTTTCCAAATTGTCGCTGAATCTCTTTTATTTGGCTATGCGGACTCCGGTAATTTTTCACATATACCGGTTCATCATCCTTAAGTCTTTATTTTTGTTTATAAAAATTATTTGTTGTGATCACTATACTCAGTGCATAACTTTTCGAGTTTGTTTTTGAATAGTATTGGGAAATTTTTGTTCAATTTATGAATTACAGATTCTTTTCTTATATCTTTGGTATTTTGATCTATATCGTAGTTCGAAAGTGATTCAAATTTTATATTGTTAACGCCTACTATTTGGCATTTATCTGTGGTATTTAAGAATCGGACAAAAGTACTTTGGGCTGTTGCAACTGTGTTTGCAACACCCGGTTTAATTTCCTGATTCGGAATTAAAATGTTATCTTCTGCTGAAGATAATTCTATTTTGCGTACCACTTGGGATCTTGCTGGTAGAAGTGTTGAGTTATTACCAGAATTGAATGTTATTGGAACATAAATTGGGTACGTTAATTTTCGTGGTCTAAGTATAAACCAATCTTCTGAATTGCTGTAATCTAATTTGCAATTAAAAGTTTTAATGAAATCTAATCCTATTATTCCATTGCATGAGATTGCGAAATCTGAATGAAGCATGTGAAATTCGTATGGAATAATATATTTATCTGTCTGCAATTCTATTGAGACTCGGCCTCGTTGGGCTCTGTGGGCATCGTTATTGCTCCAATTCGAGTTGTTATTGTTCCAATTCGAGTTGTTTCTCCAGTTACTATTATTGTTATAGCGGCGTCTGCCGCGGTCATTATGCTGGGCATAAAAAATGGTATTATTTTGGAAACCTTCTGTGGAGCCCGTCTCTACTGAAAGAGTAGTGAATCTAGCAATGGCTTCTTTAGCCGAATCAAAGTTTCCTGATTCCATTAATAGCTGGACTCTTTGACTTTTGGTATGGCTTACCATAGCATTTACTGCAGCTTTGGTGGTGTATTTTATTGCTTGTTCAGTTGGAAGACCATCCGAAATATATGCGCCTTTAAGGGCGTCGGTCAACTCAGTAATCTCCTTTGTGTATAAAACACAGTTATTGGGATTTCTTTGCAGATTTTTAATTTTTGCTGTTAAAAGATCCACTGATTCACCCTTGAAGATTGTTGATAGTTTTCGTATTACTTCATCAATCGTTGTATCAGAACTTGGGGTATTACCCGTTTCTTTTATGGTGTTAAGTACGCGAAGCGCTCCAAGGAAACCCGGTAGATTTTTAATATCACCATCGAAGTATGGTAGCAGCCTGGTGGCTGTGTTTATGAATTCTACCACTGTTTGTGTCATTTTGTTGTTTTCTTTGGGAATTGTTGGTTTGTTAAGACTTATCACTGATGGTTTTTCTTGACTTATTTCTTCACCAGCCATTAGTTGCGTTTTTTCTTACAGTACTATTGAAGTTTCCAAATCAGATGTTTGTTTAAATTCAATATTGTCTCTGTTTAGCACAGTTATTGCTTTTTGTTTGCAATCACTGTGAACGCGTTTGCGGCTGTTTTTTGCCATGTCTTTAGTTTGCTATAGTGTTCAGTTAATACTGCTCTAATAGCTTGAAGATTCTCGGTTATTATTTTCGTGTGTTTGGTTACTGTGTCTTGGGATGTTTCTCTATTCTGCGAGAGGTACTTACAAGATTTAGTTAATTCTTGTGCGTGTATTCTAGCTTTTCCTATTATATCATCCCAAGTAACCATAGTTTGTTAAGATTAATTTCTAAGATTAATTTCTATTTCTATTTTGGATTTTTGAGAACCCATTTTACTTAAAAAAAAAGAAATTTGTCGTTTAGACCTGTTGTTAATTAAAGAAAAATTTTGAAAATTTTTACTATTCTATGTCTATTATTTCTACATCTGAGTCTGTTAAATCTATTGGTTCTGCACTCGATTCTGATATGTTTATCAGCGCAATTGAGTCCTAGAAAAGTTCGTGGACCCATCCGGGCACTTCTTTTCTTAAAGGAGTCTTAGCTAACAATCTACTATAAGCTACTGTTATGGATTTTCCATAAGATCTAGAATATTTTTTTGAAATTTGTAGTTGTGGGCTATCCAAAACCTTATTTCCTTGTATTTGTGATTTGTTTCACCTGATTGTATCAGGAAATCAAGGAAAGGTAAATATTTTTGGAGCTTTTTTGTTTCTTTTATCCATATTCTACACTAACTGCCTAAGCCTATTAAACTGATTATGGGTGTGTTTAGTTCTTTGAGAAAAGAAAAAAAAAATACATTTGTTGTTTTTTTTTTTTTTTTTTTTTTTTTTACTGCTGTGGTTCCTCCATTAGGTAGAAACGCAGTATGCCTGCTGCGTTTGAAAAACAGCATACATATGGTACCGTGAGAATGAAACTCATCTGTACCCTAGTGCCTCCTTTAACTGGGAAATCTTCGCGCGTAATGTCAAGGTAAGCTAACCAAATTTGTACAACCTAATTTGTAAAAACCTCAGTTAAGTCTTGGACTATGCTAGGGTGCCTGTTGTTTATTTTTTCAAAGTACCTACCTGTCACAATGGGTCATTTTTTTTTATCTATATATTTTAACTTTTGTTAAAAAGGTTTTGATTTATAATTGCTTGTGTGCATATGTATTTGTAGATCTAGATCATTAGCTTGGCTTAGAGCTCTTTTTGTTACACATTTATTGTGTAACAATATTATGGCAATTATTAATAGTAGTATGTTAGTCTCATATCAGCATTTGATGATTCAATTTTATTTATGACATTTGCAGTGGAGTCCACTGATTTTGTTTTGATTAACCCCATTGTGGGTATAACGGATATATCATCAAATTTACTTATGCTATTATCGAACATACGTATGGGATTTTTGTTTTTATTTATTACAAGTATGCAAAAATATGGAATAAAGTTCATAAAGACAGGTTAAAAACTTTTGTTTAGCAATTACTTTAATTTTTTTTTTTTTTTTTCATAAATATGTTTTGACCGGTACATATTTGCTTAAATTTGATTCCTATTTGAAATGTTAAAATTAAACTGTTATGGATTCATGCATATTTTTTTTATTTAAATTATTCGTAAAGAAAAAAAAGTAAGGGAGAATCAAAATTTATCTCAACTGTGTCTTGCACAGCGAGCCAGAGACGTGGAAAAATTATAGAGAATGTGGTTGGCTCACAATTCAGGTATACATTTAATTTGTTTTATTGTTAAAAAAAAAAAAAATCTCCAACCACATTGTTAGTAAAAGCCTATCAGACAGTTAGTATTTCGCAAGTTGCACTTTCGTGCTTCAACTTGCTATTAAGGTTATAATTATAATTATTAAATTAAAGGCAAGTTAAGGCTTGCGCATGTCTGCGGCCCCTCTTTGGCGAAGTTCAGCTTTCAGGATGTCAATACGCTCTATGCAGCGTTGTCGGTCTTCCTCCGTCTTCAGAGTGGCCAGTAGGTCTACTTCCAGCCTCTTCTGCTGGAGTAGCTTGCGTACTTGGCCTCCTCTTTTAGTCTTCTTTGGCTTTGTTGATTTGGTGTTGCGGGCCCGGTACTCCGCTATTGTGAGTGGGCGCGGTCCATCGTTGGGATACAACTCTAACGCTTCTTCTAGCGTCGGTGCATTCCTTTGCTCGATAGGAGCAGATTCCGCAAAGGGAATATCTTCACTGTTCATTCGTGTTCCTTGTTGGTTGGTTTTCTTTTGCATTTGGTTTTGATGGATTGGGCCTCTCATTGCTCTTCTGCCGTTGGTTGTTGCTTTTGTTAGCAGCTTTATGTTTCTCTTTTCGAACACAGAATATTTATAGCATGGAGAGTCCTTGTAGGTCCTTTAGGTTCCTTTGTCACGGTCGCCATGTGATATATGCCAAGACCGGGTTCCTTTTGTAAAAATAATATATCCAAGATGAACACGTCAGTGTGCATGCATAGTTGTTTTCAGAATGATTCTATGCGACAGCTACAAATAAGAGGGAGAGTGTCAGTACATACATACATATTGTTGGAGCGCTTGCATCAAAGTGCTTGGTCAGCGTTCACACGCTGGCCTGGCTCTAGCTCATGTTACGCTTGTGCTTCAATTGCTTATGTGAATATATGTATGTGCATATACAAATGTACATACATATATGATCATGCTGAGCTGTAGATTTATGTGAATATGTTTATATACATACATCAATGTATATATTTAAACATATTCAAGTGCACAATTATATTTTAATGAGTATATGTTTAATTGTTTATACTTGCAACAGAGTGTTACAAGTTGAGCTCATTGTATTGGATGATTATTTGTATGGATATACTATAATACCTCTATCGCAGCGTGAACAGAGTTTCATAACTTACAACAACGCCGCAAATGTATTTACGGTTAACCATATGTGGCCGTGGAATAACTAGTTGTAGTACATGAACACAAGGTGCCCTTTAACATTGGCCTTTAGCAAGAGAAGAAATTAGGACTGCAAAAGGAATCTTCCAGAATCATTTATTTGAAAGTTGGTTCTTTCATATTTGGATGCATGTTGGAGGAGAACTCCTGAATTTAAACTCATTAATTTAATTATTCTAAAAAATATATAATGGTAATGGTAAATATACCATTGGGTTAAATAGCTGAACTATCGATATATCGCAAGCTCAAAGAGAGTTTAATCTAGCATCACTGTTGGCTCTCTTCTTGCGTTTCCCTTTACTTTTGACTTTGAATTACACTCTCTCGTAGCATATAAGATTTTAAGAATTTACTGTACCAAGAGAACTCAAATGCGACGGACGCAAAAAATAAATGTAAAACTACATAACGCCGTCTAATCTGCTTCGGGAAGATTATAGATCGACACCTACGAACTTATTAGAATATACTTCTCACTCGATCAAAGGATTCAAGACTGCTTCAGCAAAGCTTTTGACTCTGTTAATCATACTCTTCTTTTATATATGTTAAGCGCACTTAGTCATTTGAATTCATTGCTATTCACTCTTTTTATAAATGATCTTCCATTAGTAGTGACACATTCTCGTGTGCTTATGTACGCGGATGATGTTAAACTTACCACAGTTTTAAAGATACATACATATATCGTCTTCTTGGCTGTTTAACCCTAAATGGCTCTAAATGTTGTTATGTCTTTATACAGCATAGAAACTTATTATCGTATCGACACTGACCAAGCTGTTCTTATGGACCATCAATTAACTTATATTTTTCATATTTCCACTACCGTTACAAACTCTATGAATGTTTTTGCGCTTCTAAAACGACGGTCAAAATAGTCTCATAATAATAATATTAAATCAGTTCAAAAGCAACTTCTGTTTTTAGATCTTCGCGGCCTAAATTGGGATCGCAATGTCAATTTGCCATTATACTCCAGTGGGCTTCTTTTAATCAATCATTCTTCTCTCATTAATCGTAGTGCGATAGGTGAAATAGACTCTCCTGGGCTATTCAACCAGTTATACCTATCTGTACCCCGTAGACCTACCAGACATTGTATTCCTCTATGTCCTGGTGTCGTATGGGCCACTTGCACGTACTTCTCATTGTACGCGTCAACTTTTAGACAATTATACAATTAAACGTCGTCTCTAGATTTTCTCTTTAATATCTCTACGGATATTTGGATGCATAATTCTGGACACTACAAAATTGGGGGCTCAAACGAACTGTGGACTGGATTAGAGACAACATTCATAAAAGTGTTTTGGGTGAAAAACAATTTAAAAGTGTCTGTTAATTCTGCTATGTAGAAAAAAAAAACGCCAAGTGGCATTAACTGAATAGAAAAGGTTAATGGGCAAAGGTGAAAGTTCGACGGAGATAGACAAATTCTAACGAAATTTCGAGATCTTGCTAAATTTATGGAAACGACAAAACGCTAACCTGAAAGAGAAATACAAAGATACCTAGTAGAATTTGTAACGGACGGTTGAAGTCAGAAGCGGTAAAGTTAACGACAAAGAGTGCACGAAGGCGGACTTTAGAACCGACAAAAATGAGAGACAAAAGAGAGAGAGAGCGGTTACCGTTTCAGAGAGAGGTGGCAATTTTGTTTTCTGGAGTGCAGACAACAGGGTGGTAAAAGAGACAGCATATTGTGGTTGTTGATGTCCAGAGAAGAAAAAGTGCATACAAGCAGGCAGACGAAAGGTGGTGAGGATCTTGTTGGTATCGTGGAGTGGCAAAGTGGCGGAAAATACTTTTACAAGCGGATCCAAGAGTGAAAGTGGGAGAAATCAAAGTGGAGGTAGCGACAAATAGTCAAACAAAGTATATGTTGCTATTAATAATAGCAGGATCAGGCTGTGGTTTGAGCCTTTTCATTCCTTGGCGTTTTGATAGGCCTTGCACCATTTGTAGAAAGTACCCCCACACTTGGCGTATCAAGGGGCATCCTCGTTGTACTTGGGGCACTCGACTGAATCATGTTCAGAGCCAAATTTAACACATGCCACATTAAGATTGCAGCCTCTTTTGCTATGACCGAATCCCTGGCATCGGAAACACTGGATTCCTTCGGTTTCTGCTTACCAGCTCAGGGTTGACGAAAAACATTGCCATCAGCCGTTTAGCTTAGTGCGACTGGTAACATTCTTGTCGGATTGCCCCAAGTAATGTGGCCTAGAGCAGCGAGAGCGTCCTTGATGTCCATAGGATCCGTTTTGTGGTGTAGAGTGGTTGAAGTCAACCAACAGTCTATCCAGCAGCAACCATCGCTGCAGCCAGACCCAGTTCCCGCCGTCGTAGGCCAGACACATGTGAGCTGCTAGAAGCTATGATGGAGAGCATGATAGCTCAAAAAAGAATAATCAGGGGTGTTTTTTTCTTCTGGGCTAGAATTTAAACGTGTAGTGCATTCAAAAGAAACTTTTTAAGGAATGCTAGTTATTGGATCAAATGCGAGCATCATAAGTAATAGAATTGTTGAGATATTAGGAGTTGGCCGGCCAAAAGGTCTCCAAAAGCGTCTTGTGTGTATAATTAAGAACGGGGACGCAGTCGTCTACATAACTATACCGAACAAAGATATTAAAGAGTCGAAGAGTCAGATTTTAAAAGCAAATTGATTTCTTGGGATATATTATTGAAAATGGGACTATCACGCCAAGCGAGGGAAATATATTGGCTGTTGCTTCACTTCAAAAATGTTGCTTTTGGACTGTTGCATAACCATATAAGCACACCTATTACTCTACAAAACGAAAACACTTCAGGTGGCAGCCACAAAAGTTGAAATCCACGCGCGATACAACCCGCGGCCGAGTCACGGATTCTGGAAGCCCCTACATATGGACAAACAGGAAAACTACTGCATCGGTGGCACAACTGGCCGATACAGCGGACAATGGGAGCTTAGTGGCCAGAACGCCGCAGCTACGCATTTTGCTCCAAAGGCAATAAACTTGAAGTCCCTGCCAGCTTTCACACCAGCAGCAGTTGCCAAAGCAGAGGATACGCAAAAAAAGGTCGTTAATTGGGCAGTAGGCTTAAGCCCACCTGCCGACGAATCAGAAGCGGCACCAAAAAGGCCAAGAAGCGTTCAGACAGGTATAAAAGAACAGATCACTGAGCTCGGAGCACTTGTCGACCAAATAGCTACAATGATCGCTATTTCTGCATGTTTAAGAATAAACATAGTGTTCATCTGAAGCGGACATAGTGTTCACCAAATTAGCTGCACTAAAGAAAATATAATACAACTGTACTTTTGTCACAAACAACTTATCTAGCACTAGACTAGAATAACAATCAACTCTAAACTAACCCAAAAGATCACAACGGCAGGATGTCAAGTGGCCTACGCCGTGCCCAAAATAGTAATATTTTTTCAACCGCCGAAATCTTGGGTTTGAGTCTCATTAGAATAAGATATTTTAAGAACAATTGTTAACTCCTAGAGCCTAAGATTCCCTATATAAACTCCATACTTTTGTTAATAAAATCAGTTCATATTTGGAATTCAACAAATGAAGATTGGGTTATTTTTTTTCTCCGAAATCCCTATTCACTGCACCAAGTCAGCATCCGATCGTAAATTGTGGCATGAAGGATGAATTGGCAAGAATGAAGAAGGTTTTGGAAGGTGTAAAAACAAGTGGGAAACGGTGAAAAGACCTAAGCGCAAAAGTATAAGACCTTTCCCTGATGCTTTCATGGTGCAATGCAATGACCCTGCAAACTACGCAAAAGTACTGGAGGCAGTCCAGACTGACCCTGCCATGCTTTCACACGAGGAAGGAGTTGGCGGAGTGCGTCGAACAGTAGGAGGAGAACTTCTCCTGGAAATGAAAAAGCATGATGACGGCGGTATGCTGCTCCTATAAAAGGCTCTGCAGCATGTAACGATCCTTTTTCGTCCTTCGGGATGTTTTCAATCTTTTGGGGCGAGGTTAGGCACAACAAATTTTATTTTGTGCCCCGGTGAAACTATAACTCAAGGATTTATAGGTATAAACGTGTGTTGCTATTTATTTCGTATACTTTTGGATTTGGTTGCATACATATGTATGTATGTGTATTTTCTTTACTGGTTGGGTTGTTGATTACACAGGATACGTGATTATTTATTTTATGTTTCAGGTTTGTTGATGCTCGTGGAGTTCATAACGTTACTCGTAAGGCCTTATAAACTCGATGACTCGTACTGGTAATAAGACCAAAAGAGATTTGTTGCTTCGCTTCTTGCTGATCAGAACTCGATGACTTGATACCTTGATCTTGACTCGATGACTTGTTCCTGTTATGACTCGCTGCTCGCCTTATATAGGCTTCCTGGGCCTCCAGAATCACTTGGTGTGATACCGCTATACAGCCGGTGAATTTCCCATTGGCCCATCGCTTTCATCCACGCTGTTGCCATGCGTGGTGAAAGTCCCGTACAAGTACTTGGCGCCGCCGCATCCACTTTCTTGACTGCTGTGCGCCCATTGACTCTTGTCCTTGTTGCTCTGCTTTTGCCCAAATAGCGTCTCTGTTGCTATGAGGGCCTCCATCCTTTTCTCTCCAATACTCGCTTTTTCCTATTGGTCGCATATCCTCTCTGGTTGCTAGGCGACGCTGCTTTTCTTATATCCTTCTTTGTTCTATTCGTTTCATCAGTTCGGGGTAATTGTTGTTTTTTATACCCTTGCAAAAAGGGTATATTAATTTTGGTCAGAAGTGTGCAACGCATAGAACGAAGCATCTCCGACCATACAAGGTATATATATTCTTGATCAGCACGACGAGACGAGTTCAACTAGCCATGTCCGTCCGTCCGTCCGTCCGTCCGTCTGGATCAACGCAAACTCCTCCTAGACCGTAAGAGCTACAGAGCTGAAATTTTGCACGTAGGCTTGTATATACTGCAGGCGTTGTATATCTCGGATTCAGCCGGATCGGACCACTATATCATATAGCTCCCATACAAACCCCAAAGTCACGAACAGTGACTTTTCTCAATAACTTCGTTAATTTCTGTGCTATTATCGTGAAACTTAATATTAGAGAGTTTATTACGCCTGTAAACTACTGTGCCAAATTTGATAAAGATCGGATGACTATATCATATAGCTCCCATAGGAACGATCGGTCGCAAACAGTGACTTTTGTAAATAACTTCGTTACTTTTACCGCGATTGCTTTCAAATTAAACATTTGTCAGTTTAATATATCTGTAAATGACTTTGCCAAATTTGATCAAGATCGGGTGACTATATCATATAGCTCCCAAAGGAACGATCGGTCGAAAACAGTGACTTTTGTAAATAACTTCGTTACCTTAACCGCGATTGCTTTCAAATTAAACATTTTTTAGTTTAATTTATCTGTTAATCACTGTGCCGAATTTGATAAAGATCGGGTGACTACATCATATAGCTCGCATAGGAACGATCGGTGGAAAACAGTGACTTTGATCAATATCTTCGTTATTTCCTATGATTGTAGGCCATATTTTCGCAAACATAAGCCTTTTCAGATAAAACGTTCTTCCACATTGATGGCTAATAGGTAAGGAAAGAGTTACCAAAACAGTTGCAAGGGTATACAAACTTTGACCCGGTCGAAGTTAGCCCCGGCCCTCTGGTTTTTCCTTCATACATATATATTTAGCTTTATATCTCTCTTTGCTCATCGAACGTGATCGATGATATTTGCATGGTTCGGTATGCACACAGCTCCCACTACCCCCCGTTCGGCAAGTATAGCCCTCACTTTGGCTCTCCACAGCCGTCCAACATCATAGAGGGCGTTCGCATTGTCCACCGGTACCCGCGCTCATTTATGCAAATGTACAGCGTACGTGCGATATGTTTGTATTGCTAGTCATTGGTCAGTCTTACCGGCTTACGCCTATTTCACTCTTATGTATATGCTTGGGCCCATGCCCTCTTCCGCTTGGAGCATGCCAGCCTCTTTTCTCACGCATACTCTCTTCAGCCATTTCGTTCTTTCGCTGTCTGCTCCCCCACTCATCTTCCCGCTGAAACAAAATTAGCTATTGGTTGCATGCGATTCGACCGAACCAGTGGTGTCATATCGTAATGTTGCGTGTTTTAATTCTAGCAACAATGTTGCTAAAGATCATTCTTCGCAATATGTTGTCGGGCACCAAAAATTTTTTCTTATTCTCTGTGCGTATATTACTTGTTTGTGTGGGACATTATTGTTACAATTAAGTTTTTTTTTAGCAGGGGGTGCTTGGCAAAGAGGGCCGGTCAAGCACATCACTGAAAGAGTCACCATCGAAATCAGGGATATACCGTTCTATTCCAAACTCGAGGATGTTATAAACGCAGCCGCCAAATTAACGGGAGGGAGCTCTACCAGAGGAATCGTTTCCTAAGATGAGGAAGGCATAATGCTGCTAAATGCCAACCAGGCATCAGCAATGGTTGCTGCCAAAACGGTTTACATTGGTCTTGCAGAATGTAGAATAGGAGCCAAGATTGAGCCAAGGAGATGTTACAAATGTCGTGACTTTGGGCATACCCCAGCTAGGTGCAGGTGCAAGAAGGAGCATGATGCCGGCAGCCTATGTTTCAACTGTGGAGAGAGCGGTCACGCATCTAAAGACTGCAACTACGCCGCAAAGTGCATCTTGTCTACTTGGCATGGCGAAAAGAACGCGGCACATAACACTCTGAGCAGAGGATGTCCGTTGTATGTCAAGGCAACCAACAAGTGCAAAGATTATGTTTCTACATCTTAATATAAATCATTGCAAGATTTGCTGTAGCAGACTGTTATATGTAGATCTTGGCATCGACATAGCGCTCTTGTCGGAACCATATGGGGGAAAAGAAGACGCCTGGACGGCCTGGGTCCAAAACAACATCATGGGCGCAGCAATATGGAGTTGCGGACATCCTCCATTACAACTAGAGAGATTGGCAGACACAGAGGCTACACCAGGGCGAAGTGCAATGGCATATCCATTATTAGCTGCTACATTATTGACTGTATAGCCGCAGACGCCAGAAGATCACCGCCAGTGATCATTACCGGCGACTTTAACGTATGGGCGATGGAGTGGGGAAGCATCAGAACCACGGCAAGAAGAATAGTCCTGCTGCTGCTTCGCCTCGCTGAACGTGAGTTTACTGAGTATCGGCAGCACACCAACATTCAGCAGTGCAGGACGTAACTCAATAATTGACGTTACTTTTGAATAGAACGAGCTTGGCCCGGAATGCTACAGGGATAGTCTCCGATGTATATACGCACAATGATCACAGTGCAATAATATTCGAGTGTGGTGGCCAAACAACGCGCTTGGCACGGCCTAAGTTCTCGTTATGGCCGCAAGAAACTCCAAGTGAGGAGGCATTCTTGTTCATGATGAACAACGCACAGCAGAGGAGTGCAGGGGATGCAGAAACCCAGGTAAAAAGACTATGTTCTGCCCTCCGCGTAGCCTGAGATGCGTCAATGATTCGCAGGAGCTAAGGTGGAAGCAGACGCAAACCAGTACATTTGTAGAGCCAAGAAAATGCAGAAGCGCGAAAAGAATGCCTCAAAGCCAGACGCAAGCAGCAGCGGGCCAGAGGGAGTCCCTCGGTTCCAAAGGCTACTGGACGCGTATAAGACGCGGCGTGCACTGTTAAATAGAGCCATAAAGCACAGCAAAACTGACTGTTGGGAGAGGCTCTGCGCGGATGCCGATGTCCAACAAAATACTAGTCCCGGCTAAATTAGTGATGAAGAAATCGTGCTGGCTGCTAAGCGGATTAAAAGCAACAGATCGCCTGGCCCTGATGGATTTTCTGCTGGTGTCATCAAGCTCATCGCAATGAATCAGGCCTTGAAACTGGCCGATGTATTCAACTCCTGTCTGCAACAGACTAGAAGCCCACATCGACGCTCTGTATGGACTTTCGAAGCACCAGTTTGGCTTCCGAAAGAAACGTAGTACGGTCGACGCAATACATACCGTCACCGAAATAGCCACAAAAGCCATAGAGGGCCAGCGATGGAAAGGAGGCGGCAAAGAATACTGCCTTATCACCACTCTTGATGTCTGAAACGAAAGCTCTGCCGTTAAATATATATAACGTGGATATGTCAAAATGGCAATACTACGTACTTGCTGACCCCACCTTTGAACTTCAGCTGAACTTCAGCGCAACCAGAATTCAAACTCTAGATGAGTATTTTCTTCTTTCATTCGTTGCAAAAGACGGACGTGTTTTTTTTTTGCGCTTATCAAATCTTATTTTTTTCTCGCGATTAAATAATTTTGTAGTACTTATAAGCGCACTTTCTGCATGACTAAACTTTAACATTTGAATTTTATTGTCATTCCGCGATTGCTTTCACTAGTTTTTGTGCATTTGCAAAATAAAATCGAACAATTAATCTTACACCAAAACTTGAATTAGCGGTGTTGTTGTTTTGCTTGTTTTTTTTTTTCTTTTTGTCTTAGAATTCTTTTGCTTTTGTTTTAAATTTTACCGTTGTAACTAACTATCGCGCTCTTGCGAACAAATTGTTGTTGCGTGTGTTCAATTTAACGCGCTCTCTCGGTCTTCTTTATTTTTGTTTGATTTGCGCTCTCGTCTTTTGCCTACCCGCGACTCTGTGATACGTGTTTTTTGTTTTTGTGCATTCTTGCTCTTTTAATTCTTTAGTTGTGAAGGCTTACTCTGCACATTAACCCTTGTGTCAGTACTGGTCAGTATATTCTTATACACAGATTTTTTACATTTAGAATTTGTATTTATTTTTATTTTTTTGTATATTCTTTTTTAATTAAATTAAACTTTTTGATAAAATGGTTTTCTGCTCAAAAAATAATTGCATAGTTGCCACTAATGCGGTTGACTCCCATGATTATATTCTGTGTTGGTTGTGTGACAATGCGGTTCACGTTAAGTGTGCAGGTTACACAGGCAGAATCAAGGAGTCTATTGCTAAAGGTGGTGGCTTAAAATATGGATGTGATGCTTGCCGGGAGGTCGAGAATGAGATGCGCTCATTTATGAGGCCGACTAGAGATAGTTTTGACACTTTAAGGGGAGGTTTTAACAAACTCCAAGCGGAGTTTACTGTGGTGTAGACTCAGTACAGAAACTTAACCATCCGGTATCACCTGAAAATAATTTCTCAAAAACGGTGCCAATTGTAGTGTCCAATTTTACGAGCAATTACCCCTTCCAATAGAAATTGCCGATAGTTCCAAAAGTATCGAGGGCCCCGTGAACAAGTTGACTGCTGCGGTGACCCTGTTGTCACATCTGATGATGTAATAGCCTATATTCGGAAGAAAATTAACGTCTCGAATTTTGCGGTGGGAAAGTTTAAATTTTCTGATTTTCAGGGCATTTCGTCCTTTAAAATAAGTGTTTCTTCCAATATCTTCGACATTATATGTCGAGAAGATTTTTGTCCGAAACATATTTATTTATTTATAATAAAGTTAATAATAATTAAAATTATTACTAGCTTATTAACTAAAGCGCTGGCGGCTAAGGCCTTCGGCTTGGTATTTACATACATTTATATTTACAAAATTGCATATTTACCTACACATTTACGTATTTACATATTTAGATATTTACATATTAACATACTTATAATTACAATAAATGGTATATTTGTGAAAGGTTAAGGAATTGTATTATTAGGGATGTATTTTCTGGCGTGGGATTTGAAAGGATGGAAAGGGGGCAGGTATTTTGAAAATTTGGTTTCTAAGGTGCTGGGTTGTTGGGCATTCTTTAAGGATGTGGGTAATGGTGAGGTTACTTGTACATGAACAGTTTGGGCATGGGGTGATGTTGTTGGGGTCGATATATACTTGTTGGGTGAGCCGTGTGTGTCCTAGTCTAAGCCTTACTATTTTTATTTGGTCTCTACGTGTTATTATGTTCTGGCTAAATGATTTTAGATAGTGTCTTGAGTTTGTTAGGCTAGTGTTGACTTGTTGGTACCGAAACATATAATAGTTTAGAAATATATGTAAACAAGACAAATCGGCAACCGATTCGCCTGCCAACAAAAACTAGCTTCGTCTCTTAGCCTGGGTTACCAGAACGTTAGAGGACTGAAATCTAAGCTTCCTAATCTCTATGTAGATAGTCTTTCTTTTGAACATAACATTCTAGCTTTTACAGAAACGTGGCTAAAACCTGACATTGGTGATGCATCGGTTTTTTCAACAGACTTTTCTATATTCAGACGAGACCGGATTTCTCGAGTAGGCGGTGGCGTTCTGATAGCTGTTGATGCTGCTTTATCATGTGAAATAATTCAATTTTCGAATACCCAGGAGATTGAGTTTGTCGGTTTTACAGTAAATTTTAAATCTTTTAATGCTTTTATAACTTGTTCCTATATTCATTGTGGTCTATTTAAATAATTTAGAGCCAATACAGTTTGTCTTCTCTTTAGTTTCCAGTCAGGATATGCTCATAGTTTTAGGTGATTTAATTTTACCTGCTTTCGCATGGTCACTTAAGAATGAATCTCCCATGTTGCTGCCCTCTATGTCACATGACTTTATTGATGGCCTTTTAGGCTTATTCTTATCCCAAGTCAATCCTGTCATTATCACTACCGATTGGTCCTATCTATACAATTGCAGAGATATGAACTCAGCTATTCGCTTCTTTTACGATACTCGGAATTCACTTTTTGATATTTGAGTGCCTTTTGTTAGGCTGGAGCGGCTTAAGGGAGGTAGGTATCTTGAGTGTTATCCAATTTGAAAAATATGAACCATCGACATTATAAAAAGTTTCTAAAACACGTCGTTCATCAGATTACGCTCTGTGGCGGTGTAAGCATCACTTTTCTTCTGACCCTAAACAAATTTATAATTTTGTAAATTCTAAACGTAAGACCTCTGTGCACTCATCTTTTTTGTCCTTTCAAAATAAAAAAGCTAGCACTGATCAGGCAATTGCCGATATGTTTGCGAGTTATTTCAAAACAACTAAGTCATCAACGGAATATCGAGCAAGTCCGTATCCTTATCATCGTTTTAGAGTTTAGAGTGCTTAATCATACTTTATTACTTTCTAAACTGAACAACATTGGCTTCTTTTTTTTTTTTTTATATTTATTTAATAAAAAAAATTTTTTTTTTTTTTTTTTTTTTTTTTTTTTTTTCTTTTTTTTTTTTTTTTGTTTTTTTTTTTAAATTTTTTTTTTTTTTTTATATAAAAATTTGATTTGTATTCCATATCGTTAGTGCGGTAAGATAATTATCGAATTGCAGTGTCAATTGCAAATATATTGAACAATAAATCAAATAGGCGGTCCCGCCTTTAACAAAACAGTCTAAATAGGCAGTTGGTTTACGAACATATAAATTATTGGTCCTTCGAGCCGGATACTAGCTGCTGATTTATATCAATATTTTGCAAGTTTTGTAAAGTTAGACGGTACATTAGTTGGAAGAGACCGTGTCTAACCTCATTCGCGATGCAGACAGTTATGCAACAACGTGGTTACTGCAAAAACCAAATCACGCGGACTTACCACAATGCAAATACATTCATCGAGAAAACCCGCGCAGTGGCAAGTTATGACACACGATTGCAACAACTGCAAGAAAACTATATGCGTTTTCTACAACTCACCGAGGACTGGGAAGATCCGGACGTGGACATTGATCCACATGACGAAAACCACTACGCAACTTACTCGATGTTGAGTGTTGCGCGGGAGGAGCTGCAATTGCAATCCGCCAGGTCGCTCAACAACCGCCTTTCTGCGACAGAGGCACGTGAAGGTCACGTATCACAAACCCACGTGAACTTGCACTATGAACGGATCAAACTACCAACATTCTCTGGCAATTATGAGGACTGACAACATTTTTCGGATATGTTTCTTGGTTCTATCGGCGGCGATCCGCATCTCACCAGCTGTCAGAAGTTTCACTATCTGAAATCTTTTTTGTCTGGCGAAGCGTTTTCGTTAATTAAACACATTGCCGTGACCAACGATAACTATAGTGAGGCTTGGGACAGGCTGGTCCAACGTTACAATAAGAGACATGTAATCATTTGTTCCTTCATTGACAGTTTTCTAAATCTCCCAACAGCATCAGTACTCAACTCTGTCGCGATTCGCAAGCTGGCTGACGGAGCCGATGAAGTAATTCGCGGACTAAGAGCATTAGAGTGTGAGAATCGAGATCCCTGGTTAATTCATGTGCTACTGGCAAAGGTGGACAACAACACTCGGCAAGCATGGGCAGAGCGCAGTGAATCTGAGGATTACACTGTAACGATCGACAGTTTTATCAAATTTCTGCTTTCCCGAGGTGATACGTTGGAATCGAGCCAATTTTTACGAGCGAATCACAGACGACAAATAGCTACTACTATCACGTCAACACGGAAACCCAGCCATTGATCGAGCCATGCACCCTGTGCTAGCACGCTCATCCGCTATCAAGATGTGAACAATTCAGAGCACTTGATGCAGGTGCACGACACGCACACGTGAGAAGTGCCAACTTGTGTTTCAACTGTTTAAGCCAAAACCACAGGATTGCAACCTGTCCTTCAAAGAATACATGTCGAGTATGTCAATGAAACCACAACACCCTGATTCATGCAGCGCAGCAGACGACTGGCCGTGAATTCAGAGATAGCGCGGTGCGAGTTCATCAGCCTGAGAGCCCAGGATCTAACGATGAATCCCCGGCCATTATTAGTCATCATGTTCAAACTACACGAGGTCATCAAATAGCAGTTCCAATGCACAGCAAGAGAGTTTCTCGTCACACCCTGGAGAATATTCCGTATGCAGGTTCGCAAACGCTTTTTCCCACCATTCTTACATCAGTGAAAGACGCTCGGGGCAAGACCTTCACTTGCCGAGCTCTACTTGACACTGGGTCTACAGTCTCATTGGCAACGGAATTATTTGTCCAGCGGATTGGGATGCGACGTACCCATGCAAAAGTTCCAGTTCGTGGTCTCGCGGCTAACAGAGCCGGCGTCACCAGAGGACTCGTGAAGTTTAGAATCTGCTCTTGCAATTCGGATCACAACATTGAGGTCGAGACGTACATCCTCAGCACCCTTACATCAGCTCTCCCAGCTCAAAACGTGGACATGAGCTCAACGCATTGGAAGGAAATTTTGAAGTTACCCTTAGCTGATTCGTCTTTCGGCACAGTTGGTGCGGTAGATGTCATTTTTGGATCAGATCAGCACTGGAAATTCTGTAGTGGAGAGCAAAGATAATTTGGTAACAACGTTCCAATCGCACTAAATACAATTTTTGGTTGGACTCTTGCAGGTCCATATAGTATATTCGGGGAAAACCAACCACTGGCAATCACTCATCATGTTCACCTGGACCTCGATTCGCAGGTGCGATCATTCATGGAGATGGATAGCATTCCATCGAAAACATCGACATTGGAGATATTTGATCCGACTGAGCAACACTTTATCACAACTCACACCCGTTCCCAAACTGGCACGTATGTAGTAGCATACCCATTCAAAGACCCGATGCCACCAATTGGCGAAACCATTCCACAAGCTGTTAGCCGATTGCAGTCACTAGAACGCAAGCTTAGTCGCGACCCAAGTCTCAAGAGAGAGTATATCGCTTTCATGGACAAGTATCTGAAGAGCGGTCATATGGAATTACTCAATACACAGCAGATCGAGGAGCAGCCCGACGGTTGTTTCTATCTGCCGCATCACGCCGTCTTGAAACCGGAAAGCACCACTACCAAATGCCGAGTGGTGTTTGATGGATCTGGAAAAGATAGTAGCGGAGTGTCACTCAATGAGCGTCTTCACATTGGGCCTCCCATTCAACGAGATCTGTCTGCCTTCGATTCAGACAACATCGTTATGTTTGCTGTTCGGATATAGAAAAGATGTTCCGCAAAATAGAGGTTGCTCCCCATCATACAAACTTTCAACGGATCATCTGGTGCAGTTCCACAATGGACCCTATGCAGCATTATCGATTGCGTACTGTCACCTACGGATTGGCGCCTTCACCCTTCTTGGATGTACGGGTTTTGAAACAATTGGCCATAGACTATAGAGCGAAATATCCACTAGCCGCCCGAGTCCTAGCGCGCGATGCGTACCTGGGCAAGGACCGACAGCACTACACAGAGTGCTTAATGAAAAACACATCCGAACTTCGCCAAAAAAGCAAAGAAACGCAACGAGTAAATAATTCTCTTGCCTCTAATAATAATTGAAATTTCATTTAAATATTAAAATAATATAAGCATGTACGAGTTTGCACTTGTTGCACAGTACAACTACTGACAAACATTTGATAGGCTATTACTAAAAAACATGCGTAGGCATAGAATTAATTAAACCATTGTTCCAGCTGTAAGCCTGCGCATGTATACTCTTCTATCTTTCCACGTCTCTGGCTCACTGTGCAAGACACAGTTGAGATAATTTTTCTTAAAAAAAAAAAAAAAAAAAATGTTTTTTCAAGTTACATATAAATAAAACAAAAACAAATGAATCCATAAGGATTTTTTTCAAACATTTTTCTCAATAATCGCAAACAGGTCTAAACGACCAAGAATAACAAAATTTTTTTTGCTGGAAAGAAGGGTTCTCAAGAATCTTAAATAGACCACCCAACGGCTAATGTCGTTAATAGCGTTAAAATAGTAGATCACAAAGAAAATTTAGAAGAAATGGGGATATTGTTGTTAGCTATCCTAATATTAGTAGCCTTAAATCTGTTATTGAAATTATATGCAATGCATAATAAAATAATCAAGAAAAAATATCAGAGTAGAGCAGACGGCCTAAATACAGTATAAAAATGGGTCGAGTAGAACTTAAATATTTGAACAAATACGTTCCATTCTTAGACTTCCTCTTTAACAGAGGCGAAACCAATCCAAAATATAAGGAAATTAAATACTGGATTGTGAATAATAGAAAATTTAAATCAGGGATAGCCCACTTGATAGAAAGATCCATAGAAGCATATAACCGCCTAAAGCGAAAAAATAGAATTTTACCCACCTGGGTACATAAACTATTTGAAGAACCCATAGAGACAATCAATCTCTCAGGGAATTAAAAAAAAAAGAAGAGTGTTAATATTTTTTAAACAAAATATGATTACTTGGGACGATATAATAAGAGAAGCTAGAATACATGCACAAAAATTAAATAAATCTTGTAAATGCCTCTCGCAGAATAGGGAAACATCCCAAAGAACAATAGAAAAACACTCGAAAATAATAATAG